>NC_138882.1:51050639-52250639 GCF_965194825.1 Balaenoptera physalus | reverse complement strand
AATATTACTCAGCCATAAAAAGAAATGAAATTGAGTTATTTGTAGTGAGGTGGATGGAGTTAGAGTCTGTCATACAGAGTGAAGTAAGTCAGAAAGAGAAAAACAAATACAGTATGCTAACACATATATATGGAATCTAAGGAAAAAAAAAAAAAAAGGTCATGAAGAACCTAGTGGTAAGACACAGACCTACTAGAGAATGGACTTGAGGATATGGGGAGGGGGAAGGGTAAGCTGTGACAAAGTGAGAGAGTGGCATGGACATATATACACTACCAAACATAAAATAGATAGCTAATGGGAAGCAGCCGCATAGCACAGAGAGATCAGCTCGTGCTTTGTGACCACCTAGAGGGGTGGGATAGGGAGGGTGGGAGGGAGGGAGATGCAAGAGGGAAGAGATATGGGAACATATGTATATGTATAACTGATTCACTTTGTTATAAAGCAGAAACTAACACACCATTGTAAAGCAATTATACTCCAATGAAGATGTTAAAAAAAAAAAAAAAAGGAAAATCGTTTTCTTTTTGTTGTTGAATTCCTCATTAATTTTCTTACTTTGTCCCAATCCTGTGCTCTTTGTGATAGGAGAAATAGGACAAAAGACATAACCAATTTAGAGCTTTCAAATAATTGGTCAGCAAGTAAAATCTTTTAAGAGATAAACTTTTTAATTGGGTTGTGAGTTAAGCATAAGGTAAGTATACTTACCAGAATTTCTGGAATGGGAAATTTGAGGCAAATACTTTCTAAAGTGATAATAGATTCTTTCTTGTAATAATATGAATTACTTTATTAATGTATAAGTTTAAAATGCAGTTAGCAACCTGAGCTTTTATATTGAAGTTACTTAAGAATATACTGATTATTTTTTATAACTGGTTAATGGAATCATATTTCAGCCCCTTTGCTTAACCAGTCTTCTTTAGTTTCTCTTAGTTTAAGTGCTAATATAAATATGCAACTGAAACCAATTGCATTTTTAAAATTTACTAATAGGAAACATTATAAATAATTGAAAATTAGCTTATTACCCACTAAAAAGCATTTTTTTTAGTTTCTAATGACTGCTTTTCAAATTTAACTTTTTAAGCTTACCTTTTATATTCCCATACATGGCAAGGCGTATATTGGAAAGTGCACTCAAAAAATATAATAATGATATTCAAACTGTACACAAAGCATTTTTACGTGCATCACCTCATTTAATCATCACAACAAAGTCTTTTACAAAAGAAGCAACTGGGCCTCGGAAAAGCCTGGCCAGAATCCAAGTTTCCTGGTATTCAGATCTATTCTCTAACATACTATGAAGGAACTTCCTCAACTTCATTCACCTACAAGGAATGAACTTATTTTTATAAATACACCATTTGTAAAAGGAAAATGTTTTCTTTTATGAAAGACTAACCCAAAATGTAGCCAATGAATAACATTAACAGTTAAGAATTTTTTTGATGGCAGTTTGCCAAGTGTATAGTTACATTCTCAAACATTTTGTTTTTTAGGTAGAGGGAAAGTAATGTTTCTGGAGATTATTTATTGTCAACCAACAAAAGTATTCTGTTATTTGCCATAAGTTCACAGTAAGTTTGTTCTCTTGAGGTGCATTTTTCTTATAACCATTTTAAATGAAAATATAAAATTGCCTGTCATTAAAACACCTTTTTAAAAAATGCTGATAAATAAAAAGAAACGAAATTGAGTTATTTGTAGTGAGGTGGATGGACCTAGAGTCTGTCATACAGAGTGAAGTAAGTCAGAAAGAGAAAAACAAATACCATATGCTAACACATATATATGGAATCTAAAAAAAAAAAAAACAATGGTTCTGAAGAACCTAGGGGCAGGACGGGAATAAAGATGCAGACCTACGAGGGAATGGACTTGAGGACACGGGGAGGGGGAGAAGGGTAAGCTGGGACAAAGTGAGAGAGTGGCATGGACATGTATACACTACCAAATGTAAAATCGATAGCTAGTGGGAAGCAGCCACATAGCACAGGGAGATTAGCTCGGTGCTTTGTGACCACCTAGAGGGTTGGGATAGGGAGGGTGGGAGGGTTGGGGTAGGGAGGGTGGGAGGGAGGAGATACGGGGATATATGTATATGTGTAGCTGATTCACTTTGTTATAAAGCAGAAACTAACACACCATTGTAAAACAATTATACTCCAATAAAGATGTTAAAAAAAAAATGCTGGTAAGATATATATAACATAAAATTTACCAGCTTAACCATTTTTAAGTATACAGTTCACTGGCATTAGTACATTCTCATTATTGTACAGTTAATCTCTATAACTCTTGTCATCTTGCAAAACTAAAGCTCTGTACCCATCAAATAACAACTCCACATCCTCCCCTCACCCCAGCCCCTGGCAGCCACCATTTCTGCTTTCTATCTCTACAAATTTAACTACTCTAGGTACCTCGTATAAGTGGAATTGTACAGTATTTGACTTTTTTGTGACTGGCTACGACACTTTTTAAATAATACATATACATTATGCATTTAAAGAGTTTAGAATGATCATGTACCTACATGTAGAGTTCAGTAATATGAACTTCTTGGTGCCAGAAGCATATGTAAGTACAGCAATAGACATCCATCTTTGCCCTTTTTTGTGCAAGTACCCAAACAGCTTAGACATATTTTCCAGTCTGACATAAGAATAATATGAACAAAGATTTTAGCACATTATATGTAAAGAAAAAATAGCAAGTCTATTTACTGTTGATTGTAGTAGTTTATATCTGATAAGAATCACAGAATATTAGAACTAGAAAGAGGTGTTAGAATCTTCCAGTCCAACCAGCACTCTCTCATTGTACAAACGAGAAAACACAGGCAAAGTGACTTACCCAGGGTCAATAACAAAGGAAACAAGTTTCCTTAATTCTGTGCAGTTTCCCTTGTAGCTAATTATGTCCTTGAATTTCAGAGACCAACATTTATAGAAAAAAATAGAAAGTTAATGTTTACTTGTAACAACAAATAAATAATGAATAACAGAAAAAGTTATGCGCGTGCTTAATTTTTACATTAAGGATTGGTTTATCTTGGATATATACACCATTGTTTCATTAAAGCAAAAGTCTGTTTAATGGGACCTTTGATATGCTAAATTGTCAGCATGAGATTTAAGTCTGTAATACTAGATTTTTTTGCACTACAGCTCAATGTGTAATAAAACCTAGAACTGATGTATCTCATTTTGCTTAGGCATTTTTCGTGTGTCAGTGTATGAATATGTGAATAATCATTTCTTCTAGAACTGGTGATACTTCCAGTTAAGATCAGTACCCACAGAAAATACTCCATGGCAGTCATCTCCATACTTACATAATTGTACATCCCATCAGTTAAAAAAATTTTCACATACTTCAGATATGTTTATTTATAAATTGTATGTAAAAACTACTGGTAAATTGTATACAGTAAAAGCTTACACAAGACATATTTTAAAAGAATATAAAAATATATATTTTTTTCTTTCTGTACCCAGGTGATCATTTCATACACGTCATTCCTTTGGAAATCTTAATAATGATCACCATTTGCCTAGTTTAATGGAACGCTAGCCTGTTGTTACTGTTAGTTAGAACACTATAAAATGAATGACTCCAGTACAATAGAATGTGTTAAAGTACTTTCATGAAGGTCTTTGGAATGACAACTTTAAGAATCTCTATAAAAATGTAGTTATCAAGTCAACCAGCATTTATTTAGCATCTGCAAATGACACAGTATCCATCTACCAGGAAGGAGCTTGTATTATAGATGGAAGGCATTTTATTTAGATATGTGTATAAGTACTGTGTGTACATGTGAAGGTAACTGATAATTCAGCAGTGAATATAAGAAATGTTGTGTCTGTGTTACAGAGAGTAGAGACATTCTAAGGCACAGAGGAACCCTTTCCACCTGCCCCCCCCAGCCCCGCCAAGGTCACCCAGCTAGAAATCCAGGATGTCTCTATCCTCTAGCTGCTTCCATAGATAATTTGGATCTAAGTTAGAGTTCTGGCTCTGAATAGAAATAAGGGACACATCCGTGAAAGACTGAAAAGCAACATGGATAGAACTTAGTTGACTGCGTGTGTGGGACAGGAGGGAAGTGTCAAAGATGAGCCAAGCGAATTCCGAAACGGGTAGTAACTTACACAAACTAGAGAAGTCAAAATCCATTTACCTGTCAATTTTACTTACAGAAATTTATATCCTGAGAGTATAATCATAGAGGAAAAAAAAGAAGAACAAAGCTGATTTTTAAAGTTGCAAGAATATTGGTTACCATGTTTATGGGGGCGGGGGGTGAGAAAGACCTGAAGGTTATTACCAAAGTGTTAACTGTAGTTTATTTCTGAGTATTTGGATTTTCAGCAAACCTTTTTGCAAAGTTTGTTAGTGTTTTCTAGATTTTCTTCGGTTATTATTGCTTTTATAATAATAATTTACTTATTTCTAAAAGGAGAATGCTAGTCTGGGGAAAAGATTGTTTTAGGGTTTAGTTACTAATTTATTTATTCGTTCTTCAAGTATTTATTGTAGTGCTTACAATATGCTGAGTACAGCATGCCAAACCTAATCCTGGGTAGATGTTTGAGAGAGAAAAATGAAAAGACAGTTCACTTTCTTCCAGAAGCATTCAGTCTAGCAGGGAGACAGACATGCAAACGAATAGCTCCAGTGTAATATGATGTAAAAAACATAGTCAAGGCATAGTCAGCCATTTGGGGAAGGAGCCATCTAGATACGTTTGTTTGAATCTGAGTAGGTATAACATTTAAGACACTATTTTAGCTAAGCCTTGAAATCTGCCAGGTTGACAGATAAGCTGAAAGAAGGCATTTCAATAGAGGAAGCAGCAGCATGTGAGGTAATGGTCGAATATCCAGATGCAAACATCTAGCTTTGGTTAGAATCAAGAGGGAGAGCTCCATGCAGGAGTCATCTGAGCAGTGGTGATACTTGTAGCCTTGAAGGAGTGTAGACCTCTAAAACAGTATCTTCAAGAAAGCCTTTTTAAGCCATAGGAGAAGGAAAAAGATGCCAGTTGGAAGGACCTAGAGAAGTAGGAAGAGTCAGAGTATTATGATGTGGAGGCCCAAGAAAGCAGAGGTGTGAATGGTCAGTGCTGTCCACTGCTGCAGAAAGACATGTCCACTTTGTGATGTACATACTTCCAGTCTTTGTCTTTGTCCTGTGTTTTTGTTGTTGTTTAAAATTATTTCATAGTCTGTGCGCAGTTTTTTGTCCTGCCTTTTCAGAAAGTAAGTGAATGAACTGTAATTAATTTTTTTTTTTTTTTTACTTTTGGGCATTTGGGTTTTTTCCCTTTACTCCAAGAAAACAAATCAACTTGTAAAGAATTCAGGAGAATGGCTTATGAGAAATTGGATGTAGGTGTAAAATAAATGTTTTCAGAAAGTTAGCAGTGAGCTTATTACTAGACTGAAACAAAGATGAATTATTCCTCTTTTTATTCTGGGCACCTTGATCAGTGACTGATAATGAAGGGAAGAAGGAATGAAATTAGAAACAGAGGTAGAGATTATTAGGATCAATTCTCAGGTTTTTTATGTATTGAAAACTTACTTATACTTACATGGTTACAGGGTACAACGGTAGGATTTTAGCTTTGGAAAATAGGAGGGATATCTTTTACTCTTGATACTGAGGGCAAGAAGGCATGGGTTTTGTGCAAATGTTTTCAAGATAGGAAAGCACAAGGAACCTAGGCCTGAGTAGACTTAATCTCAGCACAGCAGTAGGTGGTGCATGTGCTGCAAGTGGAGATAAGAGGGGGTTAATTCTAGGCTTTAGGAGAGTGAAAGCAAATTATTACATGTTCCTTTTGAGGAAGATGGTGATGGGAAGAGCATCAAGAGGTAAATGAAAGGATTGTTTAGCAGTCGTGAGGATCTAGTTGGAGTCCGAGAGGATGGTCATAGAGGTTAGGAGTGGATTGTGGAGCCATTCCTGTCTCAATGCTAGTAATTTAGATTGTAAGAATTTGGATGAAAGACTACTTTTTCCACGAAATATACTGTTTCTATGAACTCTTAGACCCTTAGAGCTGAGAGATGTATTTAAGATCAATTCTTGGTTGATAGAAAACAAAAACAGAAAATTTAATGTTCATGTATAATTAATTACATCACCAAAATGAAGAATAGGCATGTATTACAAGCATTGTCTCATAAACCATAAAACACATTAACCTTGTACTTCCATTTTCAACAGTAAGAGGTAACTCACCTTCATTGATGAAAGTTACTGGTGGTATCTTGAAAGGGCTTTTGGTGGGAGAAGTTGCCAGATCAGGTGGTGGCATTAAATCTCTGGGATAACCTGGATCCCTCTGTATCTCATTGCCTCCCAGCAGACCAGGAGTATACTGATGACTGTTAGGAATGTGCTGTGGCACTACCTGGACGAGAGGAGGAGACACATGGGGGTCTTGTCGGGAAAATATCCTCAAGCACTGTTCTTCCAACAAAGTGATCATCACAGACTGGTTATTGACAAGATCAGTCAAGGAAGCATATTTCAGCTCTAGTTCCCTGTACCTTGTTGCCATCTTCAACATTTCTGTGGTGACATTGAGGATTTTATTTTCCAACTGGGAAAGTTCGAGTGAATTATCCCTCTTACGGATAATCTCATGTAATAGTTGCATATAGAGTTGAGTAACACGAGAGTTCATGTTACGGCTTTCTTTTCTCAGCAGCTTTACCTCATTGACAATGTTTCCATCTACATCCACCACCAATTGCAGGACATCTATCTCCCGCTTCTGCCTGGAGAGCACGTCCTTCAGGTTTTCAAGGTCCATCCTGGTGATCATGTCTTTAATGGTACCTGCATCTTGCCCTTTGGTATTGACACATATTGGCCCTGTTATTTTTTGTTCAGGTACCAGGAATGTGTATGAACATTTCTTTGCTTCCTCTTTACCATCTGTGGCACGAGGGTATCTCCTCTGGGTTATTTTTTTTATTTTGAACTGTCCTTCTCTGCAATGTCCAATGCCCATTAGTAGGAAGAATAGCACACTTAGGGTCCAGATAAAAGCCTTCATTTTGAAGTGAGGTTGTATGACGTCTTTAAAAAAAAAAAAAAAAGCAATGAAGGGAAAAAGTAGATAAGAATTAATATTAATCTGCTTTTAAAGTCAGTAACATAAAAAAGTATCTAAGGGAAAAACTGAATATCTATTGGTGTTAATAAATTGGGCCAGAATTAAAGTTATTAATTTCTTAAATTCAGTATTAAGCACCTTCCTATTTGTTTAAAAATTAGGTTTCAGAGATGAGCTCTCCAACTACCACCTTATTGTAATGCTTTTTGTTCCCCAGCTCAATGAGCAGATCTTGGTGAGTGCCCACTGTGTGCTGAGGCATATTGTTAGATGCTCTTGGGGCTTCTGAGACCCTAATAAGACACTTTTCTTACCTTTAAAAAGTTCACTTGCTATCTTAAGGCTTGGAAAATGGTACATAATGTTGGTAAGGCATTAATAAAACATTCTTCTCTAATTAGTATGAAAGTTGCCAGTGTTTTTTATTTATATTGTGCGGTTTCAGTTAAATTGGCCCTCTCTAATAAGTATCTTTTTTACCTATCAAATTAAAAAAATATTTTTAGACAAATCTAAAACCAGAAAGTTTTAGCATCATATTTTTTGTTTGTTTTTGTAACATGTCCTTTTGGGATTGATGACAAGTTTAAGAATGATAGCATGCTCACAGTCATTATTGTGGGTAATTGTGTTTCCTAAATCATAATCATATATATGCTCTAAGCTTATATATGATTCAGCAGGTTCATTTTTCTAACAGAAGTTCTACTGAACTTCATTTTAGTAAAATGTTAATAATTTTTTATAACCATTACCAAGGAAAGGAACTCATCTGTCATTGAATCTGATCGTTAAGAGTTGGAAAGTACCTTAAAGACCATCTCATCTCATTCAAGACAAGACCTCTTTGCTCCCATGGGTATGTTGAAAGCCAAGGCCACGGCCACACGAATAGGTAATATTAGAACCAGGTCTAGAATTGAGGTTCCCTGGCTCTTCAGTCAGTGTCTATAGCAGTGGCACATACGCTAAAATGTGTGCTTGGAATGTTCCATTTTTGCTGTGGCAGATACATACTTGCCTTTTATAGTATAATTTCTATAGAAACACTCGAGGAGACCTTAAGACTAGTTCCAAGAACCAAAGCCGCTTTCTTTTTCTTTAGTTACCTCCCTAAAGAGTAGTAGCAGTTAGAATGAGTAAGATGTGTCACCCCATCAGGTTCATTAACAAGCTGCTATAGTATAGCCCACCTTCTCTCTCTTATAAACTTGATTCCTGTCTGCTGTTTCTGAAGGATGGCAGTGGATATACTAAGAACTTTTCTATCCCGTTTTCCACCCAGGTACTTGTTTTTTGCTTTGGGGAGCCAGGTCCCAAGTTGTTTATGCCTGCTATTAATAAATAGCAATGCAACAATAACAATAGTTCAATTTTATTGGGTGCTTGTTAAGTGTCAGGCATTGTTTCAGCCTTTTACATGTATTAAATCATTTACATCTCACCACAACCCTCTGAGGTAATTATTATTATCCTCATCTTCAAATGAAGAAACTGGCATCCAGATGTTAAGTACCTCACCCAGAGTCACACAGCTTCTAAGACATGGAACCAGGATTTGAACCCAGGTAGAAGACTCCAGGGTTCATGTTTTTCAATAACAACTACATCATATGGCAACGTATTCTATCCTTTTTTCTATCACCAACACTATAACAATCCCTTATATTTTTGTAGTGCTTAACTCGTGTTAACTGTTTGCATTAACAACAGCACTGTGAAGTAAACATCTACCATTTTGCAAAGAAATAAACCTGGAGGAGCTAAAACACTCAAGTGAGATTCAGATCTTCTACTCATAACTTCCTAGACCTGTGATTTTTATCCTCGTCATGTAGTAACTGCAGAGGAGTCTTAACTTTGTGTTCCGTGTATTTTACAGTCTTTTCCTGGTTTGTATCTCTTTACATTGACCCATTAACTTAATTATGCACAGGTACTTGTGGATCATTTTTATATCCCAGACTTTTCTCCTGTCACTCCTTTCCCTCCATATATATTCTGTTAGTTGATAGTTACCTGTCTAACTTGATTATGAAGCCTCCTAAAATTAAAGGTTGTATCAATGAAATATGGACTCTTCAACTAGAGTCATAAAGATGCCTACTGCTTTCTAAAACCATGTCTCCTTACCTCGGTGTTTTCAAATGAGTAATGTTTGCAAAATAGGGTGATAAAGAAAATAAAGCAAAGAATGGATGGAATGTACAGAATTCTTTTTCTTTTCCTAACATAAGATAGGAAGGAGGAGCATAGTAATATTCCATATTTGTGTCAAAGGCTTTCTGTTTGCTGACTGATAGCCAGAAGTACACTTGGATGAGTACTTTTAGTTTTTTGCTTTCATACTTTGCCTTCTGACATTAGTAGAAAATTTAGACCGAGTGTCATCTATTTTATTTAAAAAGGACTCTAGTTACTATACTAGAGTTACCTGTACCAAAAACCAATAAAATATTTCTTGTTATACTTGCAGATTCATAGAATTTAGATATGGTTTATTTTTAAAACTGCGGACAGTAAAATAGAAGCCATCAGCCTGCTGGGTAAACGTATAGCATTTCTCCTACGTGGTTAACGTATCCAGTGTTCAGATGCACTCATTTCAGTCACTTCAGTAATGGAATGGAAACTCTTAGATCATAAAATTATTTTATCTAAATAAACTAGTATGAAATAAGCTACCAAAACAAGGAAAATTCAGAAAGTATCATGAAACCTCAAAACATGTAGACTTTTCTGAATAGTATTCCAACTGAAGATCTTGTATTCCTATCAGATACAGATTGTTATAGAACTAAGAGCATATAATGCAAGTCTGCTAATGTGACTTTGTATCCGTGTTATCATGGAAGAACAAAAATGTGAAAATACAAATCTAAATTAAAATAGCAATAACTTCCTTTTGGTGTGTTCTGCCTTGGCTCTTTGTGGATTCCTGTATAATTAAATCATAAGGTGAATTCTTGTCTACCATAAGAGACTCTGACCTAACTTTATATTTAAAGGAGACAACCAAAAGTTTATTTTTTAAAAAAATAAATACAATTCCCTTATCCTTTACAAAAGTCATGACTTCGTTGTCACCTAAAGCTGAATAAGGAACCACACTTCTTAAGGAGTAGACTAGCTACATCATGAGTAAAGAAGGAGTTTTTTAAATACATTTACTGTTACCTTTTATGAAAACATTCTCTTATTTGTATTTTCCCACATATGTTCAGTTTTTAAAGTGAAAGATCCATAAATCTGTGTTACGTCATAAAACCTTTCTGTGTATGTTAAAATTTTCCTAGGTCCCACGAGAATGTTGTAAATTAGTCACAGTATACTTAAGTTTAAATCTATGTCTTTGCTTGGTTGTTTTTAGGGAGGGGAAAAAAAAGTCTTCCATGCTTTGAGTTAATTTTATTGGTACTATTTCTCTTCATAGTTGCTACATTGCCAGCTAGTAGGGAGAAGAAATGAAAGTTAGGATATACTTCCTTTCAGATGGTAAATGCATAGAGGCATTTAACTGTCTGTGTCACACACTGAAAACAGCATGAGGCAATGAACTGAAATTTATGAAGCACCGAAGATACCTTAGATAAAGACTTCTAGATGGTGAATTATGTTCTGGGAAGAGACTTGAGAACAGTTTCATCCCCTGGAGATATTTAAGGAAGGGATAAATAGTTATCTGGGTTTCAGATTAAATGCTTGCCTAAGGCTTCAGTAAGAACTGAGGTTTAACTGAGGTCCTGTACTTTTCATAGCAACAACAACAAAAAAAGAAAGAGATGACAGTATTTCAGATCCAGTATTGTTTGGAAATTTTATCGGAATTTCTTGTAAAATATGTTTAACAGAGATCCTCCCAGTATTGAGAGTTTTGAATCTTTAAGAAAAGGACATGAAAGTAAAGTTGAAGAAATCCTATTTAGCTTTACCATTTTTTGCTTGTTGAAGATTCTTACCTTGAATTTCTTTGATTTTTAAAAGGACAGAGGACCCCCAGATCATAACAAATTTAAGTGTCTTTGGTGTTAAAGCTCATTGTTGGTAACTAGTAATATTATTTTTAATAATTCTAGTAATACAATTAAACAAAGCCCCCAGATAGAATATTGAAAGAATCGTGTTTGTTGACCTATATTGTTGGTCCTTTAATTATGTATTTAAGTAATTGTATCTTCTGGGTTCTTATTTTCTATTGTTAATGCTGATGACTTACACAATACTTCTATACATTTTATTTCTTCTCCTCAATTCTAATCTGTAAGGTTTTAGGATTTTTTAATGTATCAATTGCTTTGCTTTTTCACGTAATTCCAGTTGTAGCAGTTTTAATTTCTGTTGCCCAAGTTAAAGTACTGTTACATATAAACCTATGAAACTATTTAAAAGTTTGAGTTTTAGCAAGAAATACTGTAGACTTGTTTTAAATCTTTAATATTTAGTAATATGAAATATTAATATTTAGGTTATATTTGGTTATGCTATAATTGAGGTATTGTTGCAGAGCCTTTCAGTTAATTTTATATCTTCTTAGCTGTGTTTTGTAGCTATACTTTAAGATATCTTCACAGTATATGTAAATCTTTAGCATATACACTGTAGCTATGTAAAGAGAAACTAACCATGTTTACAACTATTTTCTTTAGTCTGTATCCCTTTGTTTTTAATCACTCTGCTGTAAATCTTATACATTTAATCTGTTACTTGTTAAAATTTCTAATGTCACTAAAGTACTTGTTTTCTGAAACCCAGCATGTATGCATCAGTCTATAAACATATACACTAAATACCATTAAATTGAACCTCAAATAATTCATTAATCATCATAAAGTATATAATGACCAGTTTTATATAAAGTTGCAAAACAAAACCTTTTTCAGACTAAACAAATTGTAGTATATTCCAAAATTCTTTGATTAATAAGAGATTTTGAAATTTCTACTACAAATGTAAAATAATTATACATTTCAACATACATAGAATTTTTAAATAAAAATAAAAGAAATATTATAATACCTTTTGCATCTGTTGATAAAGCAAACCCAGAGACTTGCTGCTCTTACTCTTGCTTTTAAAAATCAGTGTAGAAGTTTGTTCGTCTGTGACTTTAATGGCAACTGCATTTTTGTTTTGGACCGTTGAATCCAAGCTGTACTAAGGAACTTCTTTTTCTTCTTACAGCACAAATCAATTGAATTTGACAAGCCACCTATGTAATTTTAAGTAGTATAGTGGAAGTTCCTGGTCTGCGGGCTGTCTTTAATCCAGCAGAGAAAGCATTGTGGCTTTGCTCTGTCTGCCACATGGAGAAATTCAGTAACCAGCTGCAGCTGACCCAGATTGTATATACAGTACCCTTGAATAGTGATTCCCTCTCTTTCTCAGGAGACTCAAGTTCAGCCCACATATTACGTCACCAAAAATTTGCTGGAGACTTGGGGGGAAAATCTCTTTAGGATTTCCTCTCTGTAGCTTTAAATAGGGGTGGGGGTAGTGTGATCAGCAGGAGGTTGAAAAGCTCCGAACAAGGAGAGACTGTGTGCAGGTTGAAGGAAGGGCACCATCTGGAAACAAACTATCATAGTTCAGCAGGCAATTATAAAACAAACATTTTAGTCTCCTGCCCAGAGATCTTTTAAGTTGAACACTGAAAAAATAGTACTCAACTTCACTTAGAAGTAGGTGCAGGCTGATGAGTTTGCTTTTTTATTACAAAGAACAAGAGTTAGACTCTGTTCTGAGAGGCAGTCCCCTAAATAATATAATACTCTTTATAGCCTAGAAGAATTTCTAAACATTGAGTTGCCAGTTCAGAAGTTTTTAAAGTTGTAAGAAACCTGATGTTGTAATATGTTATATCTTACTGTGTAATGTTTCTGAGATAAAACTGTTCATTATTTAAATTCTAATGTTATATAATTAAATTCTGATGTTATATAATGTCACTGCCTCCTATTCTGCAGCATGACTCCTCTTGTCTGAATACGGTTATTCTTATTAGTTGATGCTGTGATTTAAAAGCAAACATAACCCTGGCCTGAGTGGGAGAAAAAAGAGAATTCTGACTCCCCGCTGGCTATGGGAACTTAGACAAGTCACTTTACCTACCTCTGGCCCAGTTCTGCTATGAAATTAGGGTGCTGGAGAGGGAATTAGTAATTGTTGAGTACCAACTATGCCTTTATATTGCATTAAATCAAGACTGTTGATTAACTCAGTGGCTGAGGAGACACAGATTTAGACATTTTAAGTAATTTGGCTTAGGCCTTCCATACTAAGCGGTAAGAACTGGGATTTGAATCTAACTCCAAAGCGTTCGGCCACACTCTGTCTCATTGGATCATATAATTGCTGATTGCTGCTTCTAGATAAAACCTGTGCGTTTCTACTTTCTATGCATACTGTGTGCTTTCCCCTCTTCGTTGCCTTACCTTGTGCTACGTTCTCTTTCTCAGGCCCTACCATCAACTGTTTGTTGATCAACATCCTTTATTTAAAGTCAGCTTACAATAGTTTCTACTTATTTCACAGAACTAATTATTCCTTTAAATTCCTATGACATACATAGGTATAGCAGGGGTTCCATACTCAAAGGCCTACAAATGCTCACAATAAGAATGAAGCAGGTAATGTATATAAGTGAAGTAAACCAGAAGTAAGAGAGCAGAAGAAAATAGGGTTATGACAAACTGGCATCCTTAATGGTTAGTATAATGGTATCTACACCCTTCTCAGCTATACCTCATTGTTGCCAGATCTCCCCCCCGCCCTTTTTTTTTTTTAAGGAAAAGAGGGTCGTATGTAGATATTTCTTATGGTATTTCCTGATTTTAAAAACATTTTAAAGACAGCTTCTAGCCTCTGATTTATATTATGTAATACATTACTTGATCATTCAGTGATCATATTGTATTCACTAATAGCTTAATCTGGAAAAATACGAGATAGGAAGCTCCTCCTGAGCTCTTTTGCTTGAGCGATTTAAAGCAGTTAATAATATCACTAACCAAGGTTGGAAAGTGGAATGGCAGGTGTTTAGGGACAAATAATGGTTAGTTTGTCATGTTAAATTGAAAATGAAAGTCAGGAGGTGTGTTCTATACAGAGGTTTGGAAAGTCATCGGCAATTAGGTGACAGTTGAAGCCTCAGAAGTAAGATAATCCAGAAAAAGTACATGCAGAGTGAAAAGATTAGTGACAGAACCGTGGGGAATACCAATTCCAGGGAACATGAGGAAAAAGAAGAATGGAGGGAGGGTGGAAGCGAGGAAAGTTCAAGCCAGTAAAGACCAAGAAACAAAGGGAATAGTATAAATACTGCAGAGAGACTGAGCAGAAGGGAGGAGACCAAGAGAGATGTCTAAAGATTTAGTAATGAGGAGATCATGTATGCCTTTGCCAGAATAAGTTTCAGCAAGGAGATAGATGTGGATTTCAGATTATCTACAAGTGTTAGCATGTGTGGATCAGTAGAAACTTATGTACTGTCAGTGGGAGTATGAATTGATATAGCTTTAAAAACAACGTGGCGCTGTCTTGTAAAGTTGAACATTATAATGTAAGACATACATGTATGTATATATCTGTATATATCTCTGCTAGAGAAACTCTTGTACATGCGCACCAGGAGACACAAGAATGTCTATAGCAACAAGGAAGGAGGGGGCAAGTAACTGAAAACTCTATCAAATAAAATAAATAAGTAAATTGTGATATAGTTACATATTAGTTTATTCTCAATTTAAGGAATTACAGCTGTACTTAACATGAATAAGTCTTAGAAACAAAATAGTGAGTGAGGCAAAGCAATCACAGACCAGATTTTTAAAAATTGATTTAACAACCGCTTTAAAATCACTTACTGTGTACCCATTCTAACTTTACTGATGATATTATTTAATTTAATCACACATATATAAATCATGATTTTTTAAAGCTCAAAAATAAGCAAAAGTAAAATAATACATTGTGCAGGAATACAGACAGGTGTCTCAGAAAACAAGGGAATAATCTTCAAATTCGGAATAGTTGGTTACCTCTAGACAGGAGGCAGGGAGATAACATAGGGAAAGAGCATGTAGATGATGCAACAGTACTGATGTTGTAGTTCTTAAGTTGACAGGTATTTATTACATTGTTTGATAACAACCAATATTATGTGTTAAACTGTTATTTTTTAAAAGGTAAAATTATGATTCTCGCACAGATACAAAATGAATACATGTCAAATGTTTTGTTTAAATCATTAAATATATAAGGGAATCAGGAAGATATTACAGCCACTTCAAGGGAGAATTCAAAGTACCACACATACATGCAGTACCACACATACATACAAGTACCACACATACATACATGCATACATGCAAAGTACCACACATACATGCAAAGTACCACACATACATGCTTCTATCTATAAAAGATAGACTATTATAGCTATATAATTTTTATGGTGTTTAAAAACCGTGAGTTTACATTATCTGAAAGCTAAGTCAAATAATCTCTTGTTTTATACTTTTCTCAATTTTTTTTAACATAACATCAAATTGTAATGTTAAATTAATCGTATTTGAATGCTGAAATGAATTTACAGATAGTTGCAAAACTGGTCAACATCCACGGGGCAATAATCAGTTACACCCTACTGGACATAATTCATTGGTATTTTTATGGACAAGAATTTGTATTTTACAAGTTCTCAACAACTTACAGAGTTGTAAAATAGCTCAGGCCAAAAGGAGGCACTGAAGAGAGGATATACCTAGTAATCATTTTTGCCTATTCCAAAGTCTGTCACAATTTTTCCTGACCCAAGTAAACTTTTGTATGTACCAAATATTACATAAAAATAGAATGAAGGATAAAAAAGGTAAGTGTACTAATCTGTGTTTCTCTTTCAGTGTGTTTGTTGAAAGCGGGAGAGGCAAGGGTTCTGTCTTGAGGAGGGGATCAGATTTAAAGGAAGGGTGGCTTTGATTTTGTTTTCTTAAATAGAGGAGATTTAAATGTGTGCATTGGCTTTGGGAAAGGAGCCAGTGGAGGGTGAGTGATAGTGAAGGCAACAGTGGACATTCTAGAGGAGGCAGTAGCGATTATGTTCAAAATTGCAGGTTAGATTTGGAGAGAGGAAGGGGATTCTCCTTCCTCTGAGATGGGAGGAAAAGGAAGGGAGCCAGGCTACAGATTTATTTGAAGTCATAAAAAATGAAGTTGAGAATCTCCAAAGAAAAAGAAGTATTTATGATAGGTGGCTTAAAGAATACGGTTAAGATTTACTGAATGGAATAGTAATGATACTAGGATGAATAAAAGGATTGCCATGCCAACCTTTTACATTGTGTTAAGCACTAATTGTCTGAAAATACTGGTCAGGATTTTCATTTTTTAGAGTGCAGGATAGAGGAACCGCCTGAATGAGTTTATAGTCTTTGAGCAGATAAGATATAAAGACAAAAGATTTTCAATAAGGAGATTATAAAGTCTTAAAAATTATCAAGTGAATGGTATAGATACTGTATGAGTTTGTAACAGAGTGTAATAAAAAAAAAAAAAAAAACTTGGGGTACAAGTGTATACTCTGAGATCCAGCTCTGTCACTAACAGTTTACAGGGCATTAGCCACTTCCTTAATATCTGTGGACCTTAGAGTATTCACCTATAAAAAGAGGGGTTTAGACTAGACAGTTTCTAAATTCCTTTCTTGGAATCTGTGAGAAAAATAACAGATGACACTGACCTGGATATAAGATATGATTTAAATGGGCAGAGTTGAGTCTAGGTATCATTTAAGATGGAAGAAGTGGCATGAGAAAAAACATAGGGCTTATTTGGAAGGCAGTAGGTACATCATTTTGGTTGCATTTCTCTGAGAGTTCATGAATGGGCAGTAATGAGGAGAAAGTAGGAAAGTGTATTTTTCTCTCCAGCTATAGTTGTCATTTACACTTTACATGTGCATAGTAAACTCTCAGGAAATATTTTTTATAGATTTGACCTTGCATATCCAGAACTAGTACAACCAAATTATTTGGGGGTATATGTTCTTTTTGTTGGTACAGAGAAAGGGCAAGGTTCACTTCAATTTGTAGTCACATGAACTGTTTCAAAGATGCAGCTGTTAATCTTTAAAACAAGATGTTTCTGCCAGAATGAGACAATTTTCAAAGTAATTAAGACTCAAGTGACAGTTATCAACTCAAGGCAAGGGGGTATAGAACTAATATTAAGTAACTACCCCATGGCCAGGTAGTGGTTAGGCTGGCTAACTTAAAACTTCAGGCTATACCACAACTTGGAAAATAGACATAAAAACTGAGGTTCGGAGATTAAAATAACTGTCTTTGTTATATACAACTAGTCAGAGGCAGAGCCAGTTCAGGAGCTCAGTTTCTTTCCATTAAGACCCATAGGTAGGTAGGTACTGGAGTTTCTAACTCCAGCCTCAAGCCATATTTTAAAATGGTGTTATAAGAGGGCATTTACAGAAAACATATTTGCATGTCTGACCCCAACTCCACAGAAATCTAGGCCTCAGTGGTCATGTTTTAACAAGGCTGCAGTGTATTAATAATGATATATTCTAAATATGGCATATACTGAAGTATAGCTATAAACTATACTCTTCCAAACTATAAGTAGGAAAACACTCATTTATCTAATTTCGTTTCAGGTATCTACCTGTCAGATTTAACATACATTGATTCAGCATACCCATCAACTGGCAGCATTCTAGAAAATGAGCAAAGATCAAATTTGATGAATAACATCCTTAGAATAATTTCTGATTTACAGCAGTCCTGTGAATATGGTGAGTTTCTGAGGGTAATGCTATGATACATTTACACAGGTTGATGGCCACTTTTCACACAACAGGGAACATCATCCTAATATAAAGGAAAATAATGATTGCTTTATTTCACTGTTTAACATTTAGCATCTTGTTTAGGATCTTGCTTTTAAGGAATTGAAGTATTTCATATTAAAATGTTAAGTTTTATCTTTTGCTTTTCTGTTATTTTGTAGCAACTTTGCTAACATAATTTTCACAATTATTTTCTATTCTCTTCATCTCATTTGATCTCCCCGATCTATTATGTAAATAGTTCTTTTATTTAGTTAGGGAGGGAGCTGAGACCCTTGATCCTAGTAACAGTTGACTAGCTTTCTTGAGTCCTATGTTGAGTAAAAATAACCAATTTTTGTGCAAGATGTATCTTATGGAAACACATATATAGAAAGAGCTTTTGCAAGCCCAAATGATTAGAAAAAAAATTTTTTTAATGTTTTAAAATGTTTGGATGCTTTCAGTTTGATAGGGAATAAAGATAGACTATTATAGCTATATAATTTTTATGGTGTTTAAAAACCGTGAGTTTACATTATCTGAAAGCTAAATCAAATAATCTCTTGTTTTATACTTTTCTCAATTTTTTTTAACATAACATCAAATTGTAATGTTAAATTAATCGTATTTGAAATTTCTAAGTAGGGAAGAAAAAACTGCTTTACAGATGTGAGCCAGGCTTCTTTAAAAATAAAAAACCTAAAGAGCCTTACATCTTGTATTTAGATGAGGTTTGAATATAAATCACAACAATGTCTCTGATTTTTTTCCATGAAGTTTCTCAAATACGTGGGACTTTGTAAATGGAGCTATTTGGGGTTTTTTTTTCTTCTTCTTTTTTTTTAATCTATACAAACAACATACAACTGTAGTTTTCTAAACTACCTCCAGTTTTACATTAAATAACATTTACCTCAGTAATGTCCTTCTAGAGTTCATTTAAATTTTGGTGCCATGTGGCCTTAATCTACCTTTAAATATATTTTTCTCAGCTTAACTTTAAAAATTCTGCCTAAGATGTACTTTATCAGATAATTATTTATCGCATTTTGCCTAGATATCCCCATGTTGCCTCACGTCCAAAAATACCTGAACTCCGTTCAGTATATAGAAGAACTACAAAAGTTTGTGGAAGATGATAATTACAAGTAGGTTGGATCTTCTGAAGTGGTTTGTATAACTTTGTCCTGTCCTCCACCCTTTCATCACCGTGTATTTAAACATCTAAATCCTACATCTTATCATGCATATGCCTAATCCAGTTGTACATTTACAACGGTAAAGGTTATTTACATGTATTTCTTTTTAATCACTTGATGTGATTGAGCCAATATACAAGTACCTCCTCTGTTCTTCCATTAAAAAGCATTTCATGTTTCTCAAGTTGTGGAGAGCTGATGTTTCGTAGTTCTAGTTTTAAATTTTTTCCTTTCTCTCTAAATTCAAGCATTAAATCTTTATGGAAATTTATCTTTGAATAGGCTGAAAAATTAATGAAACAGTCTGTGAATAGAAAAATTACTCCTTTTTTAAGGTAATTTTTAACACAATTTTGAACTCGTTTTCAGTTGTTTTTGTGTATTGAGAGAATATTGAACCTTCTGGACTCTGGGTTAGAGACATATTTGCTCAGTATAGCACCACACTTGCCCTTTTTTCTATTCAAGCAAATCCTTCTTCATTAAAGATTTTTAAACTTACTTTTAGGACAGCTGATATCCATTTCCTTTTCCTTAACCATCCACAGTCCTGCCCAAGGGAGGAAGGATTTTTAAAATCATTAACCCTTTTTATTTTTCAGTGGTGTGCTATACATCATGACTGCCAGGTTTTTTTCCAAAAGATAGGAGGATAAAGAGCTTATTTCTCTTGAGACTTCTCATTTGCCTTGTAGCTTCATTTGTTAATTTCAAGATTTTGTGCTGTTCCCAAGCTTTCAAATTTAACTTTGTGTCTTCCACAAATATATTTTCCACTAAAAGGTTATACTTTAAAATTTTATCGAAGTGAAAAGTATTTCAGTATTAATGCATTATATAAAATTTTTCTTATGCTGTATGATAGTGATTATCAACTTCCTTGTTCCCTAAGTTTCAACAATTTTTAAAGAATTCTGCAGTACAGAATTAGTACCAATAAAAGACTAGAAATTCTGGAAAACAACTAGAAATAACTTTTCTTCTAATATTAAATATATTAAGAAGCTCTGTATTTATACTTAAATGTATCTAAACCTTTATTAATGTTTGAAAACACCTTTATTGCCACCTTCTCCACCATACCATATTATTACCACTTTATATTTCTATATCAATTTTTATTTTACAGAAAATTTTCACAGGGTAATTCATTTGAAAATGTATGAGGTCAGTGGATCGGCTTTTTAAGGCTGGAGTTGTTTCACAGATCTGATGTTGCCCTAGGTTGTAAGCTTCTTGAGTTTGATGGTCTGTGTCATATTTATCACTATTTCTTCCATCTCTCTAATTACTGACATAGCACAAAACACTCATGTTTTGTCCAATTACGTACAGAAGATTATCTTAAAACTCAAAATATGAGTAAGTACTTATTAAAATTTCTATATCTGGCTCAAGAAACTTAATGGATTTAAAAGAAGTTAAAGTTTATTCAGTAGAAATGAAGTCTAAGAAATTGTTGCATAATTATAGAGGATGGTGAATTTTAACTCTAAAAGGATAGAGTTGGCCAGTTAAGCCATTAAGTAGTTTTAGCTGTCTATAACCTGACATATTATAAGGTAGCTTCATTTTGGTAGGAAAGCGCCTGCTATTATACTGATTTTTGTTTTCATGAGTAGCTAGAACTCGAGCAGCCTTCTCATTATATTCATTAACAAATATTTATTCAGCTTTTGGTATTGATGAGTTATTGTGCTAGCTGCTGCGATTACAAAAGTAAGATCTTGTTCTTGCCCTTAAGAAGCTCAGTCTAATGCAAAATACATCCACAAAACAAATAATTACGAAACAATTCAAACAGTACTATACTAGAGATGTGCCCAGGATGCTATGGGAACATAGATGAGAGGAGACCTAACTCAGCTTTAAGTGGGAAAAGTGAAGAGAAAAGAAACATGAACAGCTTGAGGTGACATTATTACCTGAGGCTGCATCTTAACAGGTGAGTAGGAGTTAGCTCCACTTGAAGAGTTAAGAAAGGTGTTCCAGGGTATGGAAATGATCAAAGGAATAGGGTGGGAAACTTTGTTCGCTTGGGGAACTGTAAGTCTCTTGGTGGTGTTGGAGCATCATATGGGAAACTGAAGAAGATAGTGTTTTCCTAAAGATACAGTTGTATTGCATGAACCTACTGATTAAATGTGTTGAAAATCAGAGCATTTTAACATAAGAGCCATTAAGGTGCTAAGTTAGAAAAAAAAAATGGTTTTTATGATGAAAGATTTAAATAAAAATGATACTTCATTTATCCACAGGCCTCTGTTTTTGGCAACTTCATCTATACAGGCAGCCAATATCAATATTACAAATTACATGTATATGTTTTAATCGGGGTGAAAATCTTTCAAAGTTATTTCATTTTAATACTGAGCATAATATCTTTTCTCAATGAATCAGCATCACTGTTATATATAGTGTTTTGATGATGATACAGACAACTGACACTGACTAGCCTTCACTGCTGTGCTGTTTAAATGCTTCGGCTTTTATACTGCTGTTGGTTATCAGCTGCTATTGATAGCAATGTGATTCTCCCATAGCCTTCTTTCTGTCCCTTTCTATTTTGGTTCTGTGTTAAGAAATGGTACTTGTTTTGTTTACTTCTTTGTCTTCCACCTACTAAACTGTGAGCTTCAGAAGGGAAGAGACACCATGTCTGCCTTAGTCTCCATTATATTCCAGTGCTGAGAGCACAGTGCCCGACACAAAACAGGTGTTCAGTGAATGAATGCAGCATAGTCTGGCGCCCAAATAATTAAAGTCAACTACTCTGTAAAAAAAAAAAAAGAGCAGAGAGTTCTGGTTAATCAAACATCTGTTCAATACATGCATTTTACATGGTCAAATAATTGGAATACAATTATATATAATTTCTTCTTTAGGCTATCAAAGAAATACAAGTTAAGAACCTATAATAGATTTATCATTATAATATCATGTATAATATCATTTGTATTGTGCAGTTTCATTGTCCAATTCCAGTTGGTGAATGCTAAAAAATAAAAAGTCTTTATTAATTTCCAGACAAATGCTTAATAATAATACAGAGTACACCAAAGTATATTCCATGGACTACATCAAAATATTTTCTACAACTGCTTTAGTATCCTATTTCCTGAAACAGTTTCCACTGATAGGAATTATAATCTCTTTTTGCCATGGAACTCAAAACTGATATTTTATCCTAAATGGAACTTAAGGACCAACTAACAAACTTTGACTTAGGAAAGGGATTTATCATGGATTTTGTAAATAGCCTTTTTATTTGTATAGATCTTTCTTTTGATAAGTTGAGTTGGTTGTTTTTTTTGGATGGTTAGTTTTAAATAAGGTGTTTTTTAAATTTTCAGTGTTACAGAGGCCATTAGCCCATCCAGTAAAGATTCTAGAAAGAATTTGCATAATATATTTAATAATATATGTGAAAGTTACTGAATTTAATTGTCAAGTATCAGTATAACCTCAAGTTAAATCACCTTTTAGTCATTAATCAAATATCTTTAAATGTGTTGAATGGTTTGGCAACATTGGGGTAGTTTGGGGAGATTTCTCTGATTTTAAATATTAGTTTTTGATGTTTTTTCCCTCCCTAATATATCCTGGAATCACCGTAAGATCAGCTTTGTATGAAAGAGAAAGGAGACAATTAAAAATTGCTCTTGAAGAAAAATATATAGCTGAGATTATTTTATAAAAATGTTTTTAGGTTTTTGGTAGAAAATACATGATTTTAATATTATTTTGTCAAATGTTAATCATTTTATGTGCTTTGTTTCTTTTTGAAATTCAGGCTTTCATTAAAGATAGAACCAGGGACAAGCACACCACGTTCTGCTGCTTCCAGGGAGGATTTAGTAGGTTAGTGCAGCTTTCTCTCATTACCGAGTAATAAACCAGATAACCTAAAAGAAAGAATATACTCCAAAGTGAATAAACACTTAGCACATTTTATTCTGCATGCACAGTTTTCTTTTTGGTATTAAAATATGTCCATTTTTCTGTTGGTTTTCTTGTTTAATCAAAAATCGTTACTTGTAGTTTGTACAAATAAATACGTAATGTACAAATAAATACAAATAAATTTATAAATAAATATGCCAACTAATCAAGAAAAATAGATATAACCAACAGAAAATGATAAATAAGTGTTTATGAATATCAACTCTTTTTTTTAGTTAAGAATACACTGTCCTAGGCAACGAGGCTTGATTACATTAGAAATTTCTGTGGTCTAAGTGGGAAATTCTACTAATTTGAATAATTATAGGAGTCAATTTTAGTGGCTTAATTTTTTTTTTAATTTCACTCTAATACTTGACCAAGTACTAAAAGTATTAAAAAATAGTGTTAGTCCCTTAATTTTTATCTGTTGCATTACAGTGGGGATTTATATGTATACCACACATAATCAAAAATATAAAATTGAAGAGAATTATTTATTTTTTAAGAATTCGTAGGTAATACCTTTTTTAAAATTCCAAAACAGACCTTGGCACTAAGCTTTATATTATTGTATATTCTAAAAATATTTGGAGACCCATCTAATGAGGTATGAAGGAAGTGAGGGAAAAAACCATGACAGTGTCTCGGGGGAAGAGTATTCCAAGCAGAGGAAATCATTTCAGTCTAAATCTGTTTAAGTTTGCTTTTCTTTTCATTCTTAAAGTGATACTTTGCAAATCTGTACATTTTTGAGTTCCATTTTTTTAATTCCCATAAGCTTGAACAGTGTCAATATAGATTTAAATTCTAACTTGAATGCTTGACCTACCCTACACATTCTTTATCTAAGAAGAAGCTAAGAGTAAAGAGTAATGTGTAAAATTAAATGAGCACTGAACTAGGATTCAGAAGACCTGAGTGTTTAATCCAGGTTTCATCTGTGATATGAGATCCTTACCCCTTCTCTTCTAATTCTGCTGCTTCCTCTGTAAATGGGGAGGATATTTATACTGGCTACTTAGTGCAAGTAAAATAGATAGAAATTAATGGATATTGTATGTATTGAGGTTTGTGTTTTACGATTCAGAAAATAAATATTTCTCTTGTTCAATCAATTAAATAGAATTAACATTAATATTATCTTAAAATTTAAACCACATTTTATATTTCATATCAAAGGATTACAAATAAAACAATTTTTTTAAACCATTTAACAGTTTCTCTCCCTCTCCCTGTGTGTGTGTGTGTGTGTGTGTGTGTGTGTGTGTGTGTGTGTCTGTCTGTCTGTGTCTGTGTCTGTGTCTGTGTCTATGTCTATGTCTATGTCTATGTCTATGTCTATGTCTATGTCTATGTCTATGTCTCTCTCTCTCTTTTTTAATTTAACCCTTAGGTCCTGAAGTAGGAGCATCTCCACAAAGTGGAAGAAAAAGTATGGCAGCTGAAGGAGCCTTGCTACCACAGACACCACCATCCCCTCGGAACCTGATTCCACATGGACATAGGAAGTGCCATAGCTTGGGTTATAAGTCAGCATTTTTAATTTTATCTTTCAAATTTTTATGTTTTTTTTAAAGTTTGATTTCTTTTCTATTTATTTTACTAGTTGGACAGAAAATAGTGTCCTTGCATAGTTATATTTGTGTAACAGTAGTCTTTTTCTGATTTAGTAAAATATCTTGTTTGCATAAAGGCATTTATTTCTTCCTTTACCTTAATTTGGAAAAAAGCTTTTTCCAACAGTGCCTTCACATTTGGGGGAGAAAAATGAACATTACAGATCATCATCATAAATAAAATCAGGAAAGCAATATACCATTTTCATTTTAAACTATCATAAGTATCAAGAGTGATCACTTATCTTAACCCAAATAAGTCACTGTAAATGAAGTCTATAAAAATTGTTCTTTTTATTCCTAAATATAAAGAAAGGGAAACTGATTTTTTGTTTAGCATTGCAAGATTGTTTTCTCAAAATGGAGCCCAAGGTTCACCTTTGCCATGATTTTTGTGAAAATTTAATAGCTATTTTCCAAAAGTGAATGTGAAAACAATTTTTAATGTACCCAAGAATCAAGATAAAATTAAAGTATTCTCTGTTACATAGGAAGATATGGCCTAGTTTCCTAAAAAACTTTCCCTAAACTGTTAGTTTGAGGCTCTCATGATAAAATCTGTGTGTTCATTAGTATGAGAGTTCGGAAGTAAGTTCAGGATAGCAGGTAAATCTTTTATATCCTGAATCTTTATATAAGAGTATCTTTTATATCCTGAATTAGTAACAGTAATAAAAGATATGAAAAATATTTCTCTTTGTTTCCAGTTTCATTCATAAAATGAACACAGCAGAGTTTAAGAGTGCAACGTTCCCAAATGCAGGGCCAAGACATCTATTAGATGATAGCGTCATGGAGCCCCATGCACCATCTCGAGGCCAAGCTGAAAGCTCTACTCTTTCTAGTGGAATATCAATAGGTGAGAAATAATTCTCTGAGAGGGTTCCAACTTAATGAAAAATAAGATTTTTAATAAAACTCAGCTGGGAATGAGTAATTAACCCTATTACAAGTAGAAAAAAAATTGATAAAAGCTAAGTAGCAAAGTAGATAATGAGATGATACTACTAGTAGCTACTGAAGTTAATAATTCATAATGGTTTGAAAAGTGCTTGATGGTTTGACTTCAAAGGGAGAGGCATTTGAGGAATGGTGGGAAGAGAACATGTGCTGATTGAATTGGTTACTGCATGTAGTTGGAATGTGGGAATGAGGAAAAGGGCAGATCAAGTATGACTCCTGGTTTTTTAGATTAAGCAACTAGTTAGATGGTGGTGCTATTACCAAGGCAGAGAACACTAGAAGAGCAGCCATTTGTAAATGTCGAGGTATTTGTGAAGGATGACTAGGTTTGGGGAATTAAGAATTCTGTTTTGAACATGTTTGGTCCATATTGAGTTGTCAGGTAGGTAATTGAATGTATGAATCTGGCGCTTAATGGGGTAAGGTCAGGTTTGTAGATACAAGTATAAGAATTAGCATATTTATAGTATTTCAAGCCATGAGACTGGATGAGGTCACCTAGGGAGAGAATGTAAATAAATAAGAGAAGACATTCTAACATTTGGAGGTGTGATTTTAAAAAAACAATTCTTTTTTTAATGATGGGCCATCAAAGGAAACTTCAAAGGAAAAGACAGTGTGGTATCACAAAAGCCCAGTAGAGGAAGTGTCTCTGAAGGGCGGGAAGTGTTGAATGTATCAGTATAAAGTGCACAGAAGTAAGGTGAGAATGGGAGTTGATCACTGGATTTGGCAAGATGAAAGTCACTGGGTGCCTCAGGTGGTGGGGGGTGGGGCATCAGCAACGTCGAGGACACATCAGCCAGGGCGAGCGTGATGATGACGTAGCTTTCAAGAGTGGGTTCCTTGGTTTGGATGTTTGAAAAGCTTGTGGCAGATTTTCAACAGGTGCAAGTATTGAAGGATCTGAATCTCAAGTACAACCCTTCAGTGAGCCCAAGGGGTAACAACACTCCCAGAGCCACTGCAAGATTTACTTGATGTTACAAAGAAAATGAAACAATTTTCTGTAACATGTCCTGACTGTTATTTAGCCTCCTCCAAAGCGTCAACAATCTGCAGTCAGAACCCGGTTCGTCGCATTGAGATCCTTCAGATGTTCTCTCAGAAGGTTCAGTTTAGCCTGAGGTCTCACTGCCACAAATATGGTCGCCCCCCCATGTGGGCACTTTAAGCACCATATAGCAGTTGTCGTTGTCAGCATCGTTATCATACTAGGGTTACCAAGAGAGAAGAACCAGGGTTTTGGGTCTTGGTGCTCCGACCGGGTGTCGGGCCTGAGCCTCGGAGGTGGGAGAGCCAAGTCGAGGACGTTGGACCACCAGAGACCTCCTGGTCCCATGTAATATTAACTGGCAAGAGCTCTCCTAGAGATCTCCAGCTCAACCCTAAGACCCAGCTCCACGCAACAGCCAGCAAGCTCCAGTGCTGGATGCCCCATGCCAAACAACTAGCAAGACAGGAACACAACCACACCCATGAGCAGACAGGCTGCCTAAGGTCATACTAAGTTCACAGACACCCCAAAACACACCAATAGACTCAGCCCTGCCCACCAGAGGGACAAGATCCAGCCCCACCCACCAGAACACAGGCACCAGTCCCCCCAGCCAGGAAGCCTACGCAGGCCACTGAACCAACCTCACCCACTAGGGGCAGACACCAGAAGTAAGAAGAACAACGAACCTGCAGGCAGCGAAAAGGAGACCCCAAACACAATAAGCTAAACAAAGTGAGAAGACAGAGGAATATGCAGCAGATGAAGGAGCAAGGTAAAAACCCACCAGACCAAACAAATGAAAGGGAAATAGGCAGTATACCTGAAAAAGAATTCAGAGTGATGATCATAAAGATGATCCAAAATCTCGGAAATAGAATGGAGAAAATACAAGAAATGTTTAACAAGGACCTAGAAGAACTAAAGAGCAAACAAACAATGATGAACAACACAATAAATGAAACTAAAAATACTCTAGAAGGAATCAGTAGCAGAATAACTGAGGCACAAAAACGGATAAGTGACCTGGAAGATAGAATAGTGGAAATAACTGCCACAGAGCAGAATAAAGAAAAAAGAAGGAAAAGAATTGAGGACAGTCCCAGAAACCTCTGGGACAACATTAAACACACCAACATTCAAATTATAGGGGTCCCAGAAGAAGAGAAAAATTAAGGGTCTGAGAAAATATTTGAAGAGATTGTAGTCGAAAACTTCCCTAACATGGGAAGGGAAATAGTCAAGTCCAGGAAGCTCAGAGAGTCCCATACAGGATAAATCCAAGGAGAAACATGCCAAAACACATATTAATCAAACTATCAAAAATTAAATACAAAAAAAAAAATTAAAAGCAGCAAGGGAAAAGCAACAAACAACATACAGAGGAATTCCCATAAGGTTAACAGCTGATCTTTCAGTAGAAACTCTGCAAGCCAGAAGGGAGTGGCAGGACATATTTAAAGTGATGAAAGAGGAAAACCCAAACAAGATTACTCTACCCAGCAAGGATCTCATTAAGATTTGACAGAGAAATTAAAACCTTTACAGACAAGCAAAAGCTGAGAGAATTCAGCACCACCAAACTAGCTTTACCACAAATGCTAAAGGAACTTCTCTGGGTAGGAAACACAAGAGAAGGAGCAGACTGATAAAAACGAAACCAAAACAATTAAGAAAATGGTAATAGGAACATACATATCGATAATTACCTTAAATGTGGATGGATTAAATGCTCCAACCAAAAGACACAGACTGGCTGAATGGATACAAAAATAAGATCCATATATATGCTGTCTACAAGAGACCCACTTCGGACCTAAGGACACATACAGACTGAAAGTGAGGGGATGGAGAAAGATACTCCATGCAAATGGAAATCAAAAGAAAGCTGAGAGTAGCTATACTCATATCAGACAAAATAGACTTTCAAATAAAGACTATTACAAGAGACAAAGAAGGACACTACATAATGATCAAGGGATCAATCCAAGAAGATGATATAACAATTGTAAATATTTGTGCACCCAACATAGGAGCACCTAAATACATAAGGCAAATGCTAACAGCCATAAAAGGGGAAATTGACAGTAACAATCATAGTAGGGGACTTTAACACCCCGCTTACACCAATGCACAGCTCATCCAAAATGAAAATGAATAAGGAAACACAAGCTTTAAATGACACAGTAGACCAGATGGACTTAATTGATATTTATAGGACGTTCCATCCTATATTCTATTCTATTGGACGTTCCAATAATATTCTGTTATTATCCAAAAATAATAGAATACATTTTCTTCTCAAGTGCTCATGGAACATTCTCCAGAATAGATCATATCTTGGGTCACAAATCAAGCCTCGGTAAATTTAAGAAAATTAAAATCATATCAAGTATCTTTTCCGACCCCAGTGCTATGAGACTAGATATCAAATACAGGGAAAAACCTAAAAAGTACAAACACATGGAGCCTAAACAATACTCTACTAAATAACCAGAAGATCACTGAAGAAATCAAAGAGGAAATCAAAAAATACCTAGAAACAAATGACAATGAAAACACGACGACCCAAAACCTATGGGATGCAGCAAAAGCAGTTCTAAGAGGGAAGTTTATAGCTGTACAATCCTACCTCAAGAAACAAGAAAAATCTCAAATAAACAACCTAACCTTATATCTAAAGCAATTAGAGAAAGAAGAATAAAAAAACGCCAAAGTTAGCAGAAGGAAAGAAATCATAAAGGTCAGATCAGAAGTAAATGAAAAAGACACAAAGAAACAATAGCAAAGATCAATAAAACTAAAAGCTGGTTCTTTGAGAAGATAAAATTGATAAACCATCAGCCAGACTCATCAGGGAAAAAAAGGGAGAAGACATAAATCAACAAATAGAAATGAAAAAGAAGAAGTAACAACTGACACTGCAGAAATGCAAAGGATCATGACAGACTACTACAAACAGCTATATGCCAATAAAATGGACAACCTGGAAGAAATGGACAAATTCTTAGAAAAGTACAACCTTCCAAGACTGAACCAGGAAGAAATAGAAAATATGAACAGACCAATCACAAGCACTGAAATTGAAACTGTGATTAAAAATTTCCAACAAACAGAAGCCCAGGACCAGATGACTTCACAGGTGAATTCTATCAAACATTTAGAGAAGAGCTAACACCTGTCCTTCTCAAACTCTTCCAAAATATAGCAGAGGGAGGAACACTCCCAAACTCATTCTATGAGGCTACCATCACCATGATACCAAAACCAGACAAAGATGTCACAAAAAAAGAAAACTACAGGTCAGTATCACTGATGAACATAGGTGCAAAAATCCTCAACGAAATACTAGCAAACAGGATCCAACAGCACATTAAAAGGATCATACACCATGATCAAGTGGGGTTTTTTCCAGGAATGCAAGGATTCTTTAATATATGCAAATCAATCAATGTGATACACCATATTAACAAACTGAAGGATAAAAACCATATGATAATCTCAATAGATGCAGAAAAAGCTTTTGACAAAATTCAACACCCATTTATGATAAAAACTCTCCAGAAATTGGGCATAGAGGGAACGTATGTCAACATAATAAAGGCCATATATGACAAACCCACAGCCAACATCATTCTCAGTGGTGAAAAACTGAAACCATTTCCTCTATGATCAGGAACAAGACAAGAGTGCCCACTCTCTCCACTATTATTCAACTTAGTTTTCAAAGTTTTAGCCACGGCAATCAGAGAAGAAAAAGAAATAAAAGGAATCCAAATCGGAAAAGAAGAAGTAAAGCTGTCACTGTTTGCAGATGACATGATACAGAGAATCCTAAAGATACCACCAGAAAACTACTAGAGCTATCCAATGAATTTGGTTAAGTAGCAGGATACAAAAGTAATGCACAGAAATCTCTTGCATTCCTATACACTAACAACAAAAAATCAGAAAGAAAAATTAAGGAAACACTCCCATTTACCACTGGAACAAAAAGAATAAAGTACCTAGGAATAAACTGACCTAAGGAGAGAAAAGATCTGTATGCAGAAAACTGTAAGACACTGATGAAAGAAATCAAAGACAATACAAACAGATGGAGAGATACACCATGTTCTTGGATTGGAAGAATCAACATTGTGAAAATGACTATACTACCCAAAGCAATCTACAGATTCAATGCAATCCCTATCAAACTACCAATGGCATTTTTCACAGAACTAGAACAAAAAATTTTACAATATGTATGGAGACAAGAAAGACCCCAAATAGCCAAAGCAATCTTGAGAAAGAAAAACGGAGCTGGAGGAATCAGCCTCCCTCACTTCAGACTATACTACAAAACTACAGTAAACAAGACAGTATGGTACTGGCACAAAAACAGAACTATAAATCAATGGAACAGGATAGAAAGCCCAGAGATAGAAAACCCACACACCTATGGTCACCTTATCTTTGACAAAGGAAGCAAGAATATACAGTGGAGAAAAGACAGCCTGTTCAATAAGTGGTGCTGGGAAAACTGGACAGCTACATGTAAAAGAATGAATTTAGAACTTCCTAACACCGTACACAAAAATAAACTCAAAAAGGATTAAAGACCTAAATGTAAGGCCAGACACTACAAAACTCTTAGAGGAAAACATAGGCAGAACACTCTATGACATAAATCACAGCAAGATCCTTTTTGACCCACCTCCTGGAGTAATGGAAATAAAAACAAACAAATGGGTCCTAATGAAACTTAAAAGCTTTTGCACAGCAAAGGAAAGCATAAACCAGACAAAAAGACAACCCTCAGAGTGGGAGAAAATATTTGCAAACAAAGCAACTGACAGAGGATTAATCTCCAAAATATATGAGCAGCTCATGCAGCTCAATATCAAAAAAACAACCAACCCAATCCAAGAATGGGCAGAAGACCTAAACAGACATTTCTCTAAAGAAGATACACAGATTGCCAACAAACACATGAAAGGATGCTCAATATCACTAATCATTAGAGAAATGCACATCAAAACCACAATGAGGTATCACCTCACCAGTTGGAATGGCCATCATCAAAAAATTTACAAACAATAAATGCTGGAGAGTGTGTGGAGAAAAGGGAATCCTCGTGAACTGTTGGTGGGAATGTAAACTGATGCAGCCACTATGGAGAACAGTATGGAGGTTCCTTAAAAAACTAAAAATAGAGCTACCATATGACCCAGCAATCCCACTACTGGGCATATACCCTGAGAAAACTGTAATTCAGGAGGAGACATGTCGCACAATGTTCACTACATCATTAATTACAATAAATAGCCAGGACATGGAAGCACCCTAAATGTCCATCAACAGATGAATGGATAAAGAAGATGTGGCAACATATATACAATGGAATATTACTCAGCCATAAAAAGAAACGAAATTGAGTTATTTGTAGTGAGGTGGATGGACCTAGAGTCTGTCATACAGAGTGAAGTAAGTCAGAAAGAGAAAAATAAATACCGTATGCTAACGCATATATATGGAATCTAAAAGAAAAAAAAATGGTTCTGAAGAACCTAGTGGCAGGACAGGAATAAAGACGCACGCAGACATAGAGAATGGACTTGAGGACACGGGGCCAGGGAGGAAGCTGGGACAAAGTGAGAGAGTAGCATTGACATATATACACTACCAAATGTAAAATAGATAGCTAGTGGGAAACAGCTGCATAGCACAGGGAGATCAGCTAGGTGCTTTTTGTTACCACCTAGAGGGGTGGGATAGGGAGGGTGGGAGGAAGACTCAAGAGGGAGGGGATATTGGGATATATGTATACATATAGCTGATTCACTTTGTTATAAAGCAGAAACGAACACACCATTATAAAGCAATTATATTCCAATAAAGATGTAAAAAAAACAAAAACAACAAGTCACTTGGTGACCTTGACAAGATTTGCTTTATAGAATAGTGTGGGCAAAGCTTGGAGATTGGAGAATGAGAGGTAAGAAAATAGAGATAGCTATTATGAAGTGGGAGCAGAAAATTGGGACTGGAAAAGGATGTGAGATTAAGAGAGGAATTTGTTTGGTTTTACTTCCTAAACTTTTATTTTCTGAACCTTCTAGATGAGCATTATTTCTTTGGATGTTTGGAGTTAAGAAATCTCCATACAGTGCTATTTTTACTTTTAAAAAGCAATAACGGAGGGAAATGTCTTCTTCTGTGATTAACTGCCAGGTTTCTCAAAGGCTAAGCCTATTATAATTAATATGATCATTTCAATATTGATGAACAGTCAATAGAAAGAAATGTAGGAGTTCATTTTCTTGAACATGTTGACTTCCTTTAACCCTTGAGAGTTTCAAACCCTGAAAGTGAAATTGCTTTGGAGCTGGAATGCTCCATTCAGCAGTTTTATTCCAATATTCCCCTTTTTGTAAATGCAAATGATTAAATGATGACAAAATTTACAAAACAGAAGACAAGTTGACCACTTGAAATACCTCTCTATTAATACTGTGAATTGCCTATATGTAAATATCAACCTCAATATGAAAAAAATGATACACAGAATAATTTTGCAAGAGAGGAAGAACCTTTTTCCAGTTAAAAATGTGTTACACTTATGGAATGTAGCATGTCACTTTAAGCCAAAAATAGTAATTTTAAAAATTACAGCTCTCAATTCAGTACAGAGCATTTGGCTTTTCTATAATACTTATCATAAGTATTATAATGATTATTTTTCTCTATTTGTGGCTTTTACTTTCCATAGATGTTCTTTTTGTTACCACAAGACAGTTATCTAGTTATTTCATTCCATTACAGTTAGTGTCTTAGTTTAGAGACCTGTCTTTTAGAACAAGAAGAGGCTAATTCAATTTTTGCCTTTGTATTTATTGTTTAATTATTCCAAGGCTAAGGAGATAAACAGTAGAGATTGTTACATCTTTGTTTATAAATTAAAAACATTAGACATAGGCATTACCTTCCAGGGTGTTTGCTTTAAAACATTCTGAAAAGAAAGTCTGTAACCATAGATGGTAGTTGTTAATACACACACGCAATTCATAATCACAAAAAGGTTTTTTCCTCAGCTGTAACTTTTACATACAATATTAATATATCCCTTGGAGGCTTTGAGAAAGTACTCTGGAGAAATTAACCAGTGCTTGGGACTATGGCCTCTAACGTTTTTTAACATGGTATATATGTCCTAGGTAACCTAAAGTAGTCCTGCCCAGCTAAAGGAGGTGTATCCACTCTGAGCTTCATGCTTCTGGAAGAAACTTTTATTTTCTACAAAAAAGTCATACTAACTATGCTTAAATTTTCAGTCTTTATCACATAATTCTACATCAAAAGATAACCTACAAGACCCCACTGCGAACAACAGATTACCTCCAGTTTCTTATCTGAACCACACAACCAGGAAATTACTTCAGTGACTGTTACTCAGTTCTTCAAAGAATGGGACATAACTCATGCCATTCTAAATGCATGGAAGAGGTGTTAATTCCATCACATATAATGGGTTCCTTATAGTATTCAAGTTTGAGCCTCTCATAGAACCCTGGTTGTGAAAGTCTGATAGACGATTCAACTTGATACATAAGGGACATATTAATTATTGATTTTATTGAGAGCCGGTATTATCTTTAAAATAACTTTTAAATCAACCTAAGCTGTTTTGGACTCTCCAAATTCTTTCCCCTCAAATTAAGCTAATTTAAAACTTTCTATTTTAACTGATATTCTGGGTCTCTTAAAGAGAAATTTTTACATTGTTATGGCACCTTTTTTTTTTTTTCTTTTTCTGAATTTAAGGATTCCATCCTCTTCTACCTTGCCCCTAAAGGCAAAAATTGAATGTCATTAAGCTTTTTTATCCTTAGGGTAGTAATGGGTTTTAAAAAAAATACAAAGGGAAGTAGTATACCATGAACCTGTAAGAAATGCATAATTATATTGGTCTTAAATTATGGCAAACCTAATAAGAAAAAATTTTGTGCTTATGTACATTCTCTGGTGGTAGGAAAAGTGTTTACTAATGAATTTAAGCCATAAGTATACATGCAAAAATGTTTTATGCTATTTTGTTATTTTGGGTAGTCTTGTCAACTCTATTCTAATATATTGCAAAATAAATCAAGCACAATGATATTAGAATGAAGAATTGATATGTGGATGTTCACCCACAAATAATGTGACTGTCATTTTATAAGCACCGTTAGAGTATTTATTTTTAAAAGACAACATCCAAACCCTAATTATGATGTTTAAAAAATAAGATAACTTTTGATTTTAGGTAGCAGTGATGGCTCTGAACTAAGTGAAGAGACTTCATGGCCTGCTTTTGAAAGGTAAGAAAAATTGCCCATTTAAACTATTTTGACTTTATTTTGTCTATCTTAAAGTACATGATAATGTGAATTTAAAGACATAATATTTATTACATATCTCTAAGGGACTATTTTAGGCTTCCTGCTGGTGGCAAAAAAAAAAAAAGTTAGTATTTAAGCCTGGAGTTTAGTATTATCTAGTAAAGACATGTTTATTTGGAGGCTTGACACATATATTTGAATTTTAGTACATTTTAAATTATAACTTAAAAATAATAATAACCAATCACAGCTTATCTACATATGTGTACAAAAAAAAAATTATTTCCTTAAATTCTGGTTCATTTAAGTAATTTTAAGGCATTTACTGGAGTGGTCAACTTCATTCTCAGCTAATTTGTCAAGAGCAAAATGACCTAGTAAATTTTAAATTATACTGTAAGTAAAGCAGCTAAAAGTTTGAATTTAAATTGTCATTAATTCAAAGTTTGCACAAAGCACACAGATTTGTACTGAAATAATGTAAGTCATGTTCTGTTTTCTTTTCCTTGATGCTTTAAGCTGTAAGATCTGTCATCTGCTTGTGGCAAATACGCCATATTGATCTTCCAAAATAAGATTTTTCTAAAAATGTAGTCAAACAGTGCAAATAATTGTTATTTTAAAAATATCCATTAGAATTTTACTGTCTTTGACCATTTCCATTCTGCCATTGTCATATTAAGATACTTGAATCATGAGCAAAATAATTGCTCCCTTTTGTATATAAACTAAGCAATCTAAGTTTCTAAGCAACAAGATTAGATTGAATTTTGAATGTCATGTTAAAATTGATGAAGTTGAATATATTTAGTTACCTAACTCCCTGTCAGTCACTTTTTAATAGAAAACAATTATACTAACTATATATTTGAAATTGAACTATACATACTTGAATTGGTTAATTTCATGGTATAACTGGAAAACTAGATCCTTGTTCTTGAAACTTAATAAAGATTTCTCACCATTATGTGATTAAGATTTTACTTGCAAACCTAATATTTCAAACTACTTTTGAACCTTTCTACTCTAATTGTCAGTGTTCCTAAGTTTTGTTCTCTCTTTTGGGGGATTTTTAACAATTTGTTTTTACATATTATTTCTCTTCCAACTTTTTCTTCAATCTCTTTATTTGGGTTTGCCTGAAACAGGAAAAACACAAGAGTTGCCTCTGGCTTGCTGTCTGTACAAATTGTCTTATTAGTTCTTTCCCTCTAATAAGAACATAATATCATCAGATGTTGATTTCAGAGTGTACTTGTATTTAGGTAAGAAACATTGATGAACAGAATTGTTTCTCATATCGCATGAGTTATAAGCGAGTAACCAGAATGGTGTTGTGTTAAATAATCTGTTCTTATCCCAGCAGGTTACTTATGAAGATGGTATTTAACAGTATTAACCTTCACACCTCAAAACAGTATTTTTCTTTTGACAAAAGTTTTGCTTTGCAGATATTTGCAGCCAAAAACATGTACTATGCTTGTGCCAACTTTAAATCAGTGGCTCTTGGGACATTTTGAGAGCAAATTAATGCTGCCCAGCAAGACTCAGACATGAAATATTAAAAAGTGAATAAAGAACTAGGATTTAAAATACTACCTGTGGATAGTGAACTTTGAAAATAGAGAGACATCAAATATGTTGCCCCTTAAGTTGCTAAAATAATACTTTTTGTTTTAAATATCATTTATCAACAGTGCTACTTTTGGCTTTTCCTAGGCAAAGAAGTAACAGTGTTTCTATGTGTATGTGTGTGTGTGTGTGTGTGTGTGTGTGTGTGTGTGTTTATTTCCTTTGTTAAGTATCACATGCCATTTTGGATGAATATTAACTCATACCATTTTTTCATTTATTGGCTTTTTCATGTATTCATTTTAATTGATGTGGAAATAGAAGACTGCCTTATTTATTACTCAGTTCATCTCTTTTGGTAGTTTTCTTGGATTTAATATAAAAGAAAGGAAAATAAGGTGTTTAAGCCACATTACTTTTAAGTTTATAGGTCACATTGCTTTTAGCTGTCTTTATAGGGGCATACAATAAAAATTTATTGTTATATAAATCCAGGTATCATATTTAAAGTGGAATCCAAGAACTGGAATATGAACAAAAGGATTTTTTAAGTATTTTTCAGGCTTTGATAGGGTTTGGTTATAAATACCTCTTTAATTATTTTAGCAGATTTGTGAAAGTGAATGTATATAAATATATGGTTCGAACTAATAAGCACCTTTAAGTATTTATAGTCAATAGTAGAAGAAAAAAATAATTTGAAATTTATGCTGTATGCTTTAAAAAAAGAAGGAGGAGCAATCACATACTATCCTTTTGTAGGATTTAGAAAGCTGTATTACACAAAGAAATTATTATGCTGTTCTAGGTTATTGATGATGATTGTGTGAATAAAAGTAATATATACAATTTATAATGGAATCCAACAGGAACAGATTATACCATTCTCTCGGCCCGGTGACAAGAGTGGCACGAAATGGCTATCGAAGCCACATGAAGGCCAGCAGGTACAATTCCCCTGCATTCAGGGGTCACAGAACTCCCCTCTGGTGTTGGTGATTGGCTTACATGGGTGTGGTCTCACATTATTTCTGTTCTTTCTCAACTAATTGGTTTAAAAACTAAACAAAATGCCCATGAAAACTTTCTTTCCAAGATTTAATCTAGAGATAAATTTGAACTATTCTTTCTGATCCCAGAGCTAATTGCTAGAACTTGCATCTTTATGTCAACATTTTTAAATAATTCCAAATCTGTAGCTTTTTAACTGCACAGGTCTTTCTAATGTTGCTGATTATTGGATAAGCAGTACAAAAATCCACTTGTTATTCAAGGCTGCAATCGAAGAATTTACTACATTCAATTTATCTTTTTTAAGAATTTTTCAGATTAACTTCAGGTCCTGAATTTAGACAAGTCTTTTTTATTAAATAATATTTCTGTGTTTAAACTCATGTTCATTCAGTTGTTTATCTAGTTAAACCTGGTCTCTTTCTGCACTACATTAGCTGCAGAAGAAAATAAGTATGGTAGATTGATTGGGGTCTGGAGGTTAACAGTAATGGATAATCCACCAATTCTCATAATACAACAAAATAGCAGACTTTAAAGTTAATTTTATGTCAATTTAATGGTGTCTAATCTCCTTGAATATATACCTCCTTGAATATACATAGCTCCAGCATGAAATTTCTAGTGGTTTCTAAGTTTTTAAGTCACTTTGAAGACACCTAAATAATAAAAAAGGGATAAACTTGCAAACTTCAGGTTTCTTCAGTGTTGTAGCAATTCTGCAGCTCATGTCAAATGACCGGAGGAATGACAGATTTTTTTTTTTTTTAATCAGTGTGTATGTTTTAATTGACTTATATAGAAATTGTTCTTATTTTAACTGTTGGACCTTAAGTGAGTTGGGGAGAGATATTTAAATGTTTGATTATTATTTTGTGACGGTTTTCTTAAGATACAAGAAAAAGAAATCTTGAGTTTGGGAGTTATTCCTTTCTTGGAGAGCTGTTAGGCTATAATCACTTAGATGCATTGATGACATTAAAATGTCATTAAATTTTATTGCAGAAAGTCGGTCTTTTAAATATGTTGTTAATTGCCTTTATTACTTCTTTCACCTATTTCAGAATTAAGCATGGGTTTTCTTTTGCTTTTTTCCTTTTGATTCTGCTATTTTTATTTTGAGTTTTATATGCCTAAATACTTTTAACAAATAGAATCCTCATCTTTCCTACTAGGACTTAAGTTTCTACTGGGGAAAAAAAGGTTTCAGCAGTGCTGCAGTGTGGCATGTTAAGAAGAAAAGTCTTAAATCCCTAATTTAATCTTTACAAGGGTGAATCTCTGTATTCTTTCTAAATTATACTTGTTCAAATATGCAATAAAATGTGTTTTTTAACCATCTGCTGACTTCAGTAACTTCCTGTTAATTTTGTGACAGCTTATAAATTTCAGATCAGTAAGCCTTTATAATTGTCAGTGTCTTCTTATTCTGAATAAAGTAACAGTTTTAAAATTAAGAATAATTACATTTTATTTAAGTACCTACTTGATAATCACTAAAGTGGTTATATGTTCTTTTCTTCATTTCATTATTACAGTTCTGCAGAATCAGAAGATTTGGCAGTACATTTATATCCTGGAGCTGTTACTATTCAAGGTGTTCTCAGGAGAAAAACTTTGTTAAAAGAAGGCAAAAAGCCTACAGTAAGAATATAATATATTTTAATACATGTTCTAAAATTAAGCAAATGGATAGGACCCTAAAAAATATGAAGACAGTTGAAATAAAACCAGATATATAATACACTTGAAATAATTTAAGATACCCCTTTGCCTCACAATGTTATTTAATTTAAAGTGTTATTATACCTGCCCTATAGATTTTGGTTAAATCATACATTTTGGGTGTTTAAATCAAGATACTCCTGTACTTCTCTTTGCTCCCTAATATAGTTCTTAGAGAACCTTGAAAATATGTCCCGTTAAGAAGTATTTTCAGTAGTAAGTTTAGAAGAAAGAGAAAACAGAGTGACAACCCTAAAGAATAGAATTCAACCAGTTTTGTTTGGTCAGTCCTAAGTAGAATGTATTGAGTGGACACGATAAAAATATTTGAGATAAAGATTTCAGAAGTGATGAAACTCGAAGCTAAGGTGGTGGAAGTGAAGTGGAGCTAAAGATCTTTGGCACTGAGAAAGCAGAGTGACTGAGAAGCCAGTAGCATATGCATAGTATATTCATGTATCTGTCCTCTCCAGGTAGCATCTTGGACGAAATATTGGGCAGCTTTGTGTGGGACACAACTTTTCTACTATGCTGCCAAATCTCTAAAGGCTACAGAAAGAAAACACGTAAGTATTCCTGTTCCAAGTTGTTAGCATAGTTTCACAGCCTCTTCATGGTTGTAAAGAAAGTAGATCTAATGCGATGCAAGGGTTTGGGTCTTTTCCCACATTCTAATCCAGAAGTTCTTACACTTTCCTTGTTGGAGTATTGTAATGGAATTATTTTTGTTTAGAAAGACCATTCCAAGGAAGGTCTTGGAACAACTTCCATATTTTGTAGTTTCTTTTTTGAATGCTATTTTTCCATTGCAAATGTCAAAACTGCACACTACAAGTATCTATCTTCACTTCCAAGCCCTCTCAAACCTGGGTTTTTTTGGTCAGAAAATGGTTGAAAACTATTGCCTTGGAGTCTCGTTTCCTAATTTGTAAAATATGAAAAATCCGGACCAGCATCTCCGGTTCTTTCCACCTCAGTCTCTGTTTGAGTGATTTTCCCAACAGTGAAGAGGAATAATAGTTACTAAGGTTACTATGATCACCTTCCTGTGTTTAAAAGAAGCTTTGAAATGCTCTTTTCTCCAAATGTAGAATCTTCCTGTAAATCTTTTTTTTGCATGCTGTTTTTTCTATGCCAGTGATAACAGTATTTGAAAATGGAAAACTAATTTTCCATTTTCCATGTTGCATTAACACAGTCCCCTGGAGAGGAATTTTATTTCTAAATTGTATATTTTGGGGGTGGGGGGGAATTAAGTGGTTTACCATACTGAGGAAAGGTAAGCCACTGAAAAAAAAATTAAGTTCTTTTACTCCTTATACATTACCCAGTGATACTGCATAATTCAGAGAAGCCCTTCTTTATTTTGGAGGCTGGGGGGGAGGGCATTTATCACTTTGTGTTTTTTTATTCTAACAATGGCTCTTAAAAACTATAACACACACACATTACATGTATACATTTTAATATCAGGTATTACTTCACCAAACACTTTGACTAAATTTACTGGGATTCAGTGTTTTTTTGTTTGTTTTGTTGTTGTTTTGTTTTGTTCCTTTTAGTAAGAATAATCCCTAGTTTGAAGTTTGGTTGGATGAAGCCAGTTACAAGTTCAACTTCAGACATTATCATTAGAGAAGCTTTTCTTTATTCTCACAGTGTTAGCCCTTTAATCAAACCAGAGGTAGAGAAGAATACATTTTTGGTTTAAATGAATGTGGGAAGTGCCATAAGATAGCATCACCTACCTTTCCTTATCAGCCGTACCCACACCTTGTCACTGTCCTGAATTTCATGTTAATCATTGTCTCGCTTTTCTTTAGAGTTTACCATACATGTTTCCTTAAACAGTACATTGTGTCATTCTTCAATTGTACCTGAATGGAATCATATAAATTCTTGAGCATTGACTTTTTTGCTCACTATTATGTTATAATTGTCTAGATATAGTCCTCACATTGAGGTGAAGGACTGTTTTTTGTATTCTAGTCAAATTGACTACAATGGCCACATACCCGACAAAGCTACAGTTTAGTTTCACTAGAACGTTTTACAGAGTAATTGCCTCTGGTTAGTACTGCTGTACTCAAAGGAGGGGAAAAAAAAAGGTTGATATAGCTAAATTAAATTGTCATCTTCAGATATAGTTAACTGTTTACTTAGCCACTTTCAGAGACTTGGCTGGATTTCACTTATTATAAAGAAGTTGACTATTATAAAGAAGTAAAATGTATAAAGTAAATTTTTTTTTGTTTTTTTCCTAACTTTAATTAGAAAGAAGTCAAATTAGAGAATTGATTAAATAACTGAATTTGTCCTCTAATACATACGTTAAATATCTTTTCGTGTTTGGCATTGGTACTTATACATAGAGAATAATAACATGCTAGTTTGGGCTTTTAATTATATGAAGTGATAAATAATGCATATGAAATGTTTAGAAATTAGAGCATAGTGGGCTGTGAGGGAGCCCAATTGAGTGCCGAGGAAATGGACTGTATTCCTCATCTTTTCTAGTTTAAGCTGTTAAGATTAAAGAAAATTATAAGAACAAAATAGAGTATAGAGACAAGTCCATGTTTATATTTAGTATCAATTTTAGGATAGAAAAGATAGGGCACAGCGCATAGCACAGGGAGATCAGCTCGGTGCTTTGTGACCACCTAGAGGGGTGGGATGGGGAGGGTGGGAGGGAGGGAGATGCAAGAGGGAAGAGATATGGGAACATATGTATATGTATAACTGATTCACTTTGTTATAAAGCAGAAACTAACACACCATTGTAAAGCAATTATACTTCAATAAAGATGTTTAAAAAAAAAAAAAGGGCACAGAACTAAAAGCAATGAAGGAAAAAAATTTTTAATCATTTTCAAACAGTTAAAATACAAACTGGAGGAAAATATTGGCTATATATAAGCAATAGATAAGGGATTAAAATCTTTTATATAAACACAGCACCATCTATGTAGTGTTCTTGCCAAAACTTTAACCTGAATTTAATCATGAGGAAACAATTAAATCCACATTGTGGAACATTCCTATAAGACAACTGGCTTGGATTCTTAAGACCAAAATTTGGCAGATGGAATGGGGTAGGGGGACAGAAGGACTGTTCTAGATTAAGAGAAACTAAAGAGTCTTGACAGCTAAATGCAATGTATGTACCTTGGTTTAATCTTGGAGGTAGTTTTTTTAAGCTATAAAGCTCATAATTAGGACAATCAAAGCAATTGTAATATGGACTTTATATGATTGTGACTTAAATTTCTTAAATATGTTACATTGTGGTTATATAGTAATATATTCTTAGGAGATACATGTTGAAATATTTAGAGTCCAATGTTATGTGTGCAACTTACATTTAAATGTTCAAAGAGATCAAGCAAATGCAAAATGTAGATATATGGGTAATCATTGTAGCATTGTTTCAACTTCTCTGTAGTTTGAAACTTTTCAAAATTAAAAGCTGGAGGAGGAAAAAAAATCACTAATGAAAGTATACCTGTTCATATATATAAAAATAAATACGGGAGGAGGAAATCTGGAAGCCTACACCTCTGTGTTTTATTGCTCTCTAAAGTATGAATGTTTTTGCCTGTGAGGAGCAGAGCAGACTTGGGAAGAGAGAATAACCAGGAAGAAAGGAGGGGGACTATGGTTTTATTATGTCTATATTTTTGAATGTTTTAAGATGAAAACATTCACTGTAAAATTATTTTTAATTGAAGTGTATTCATTATAAAAATATTTTTGCAGATATGTTTGAGCCTATCTCTGCATAGTAATGAGTGAATAAATACTGTTTGATAAGTTAAATTTTAAAAACCAAGGCTACACCTGAAAAAGAAATCTGTAACATATATAAAGACCTTCCACAACTCAGTAAGAATAAAACAACAGTAGAAAAACGGAACAGGAAGATAAAGAAGGTGAAATATAAATGGTTAATAAACATGAAAAGGTGGTGAACCTCACTAGTTATCAAAAACACAGACTAAAGAAGATGCCCTTTTTTTTGGCCATTAGGCAGAAATTTTAAAGATTGATAATATAACACTAGCCAGGATGTAGGGAAACATAGACAGTTGGTGGAAATTTAAATTGCTATTGTTTTTGCGGTGGACAATTCTAGTCAGTATTTAACTTAATAACCAGCAATTGTTTATCTGAAAGTCTGTCCTATGGAAATCCTTGAACAAGTGCACAAAGATATCTATAGAAGAATATTCCTGGAATATTTATAGTATCAGAAATCTGCAAACACTGAAAATACTTATTATTAAGGAAATTCTGATAGGTAAAAACCACAAGTCAGAGTAAGTATACCCCCATTTGTATATAAAAACCAACAGCAACAGAAAAGTCAGTCTTCGGTGTAATGCATAGAGAAAGGTCCAGATGGCTACACCCCGAAGGATGATGAATTCTGGGGAGTGGGATGAGATTCAGCTGGTGGTTGAGGGCATTTGCACTCTATGTAAAGGGGCTTATACTGTTTGAATTACTTTTTTTTTTTTAATTGAAAAAAGAAGCACTTGATGCAGATGTTTTTAGGGCTAGGAAAAGAATATTAGAAAATCGTGCTATCTGCTTTGACATAAATTATTAGCTGTGAAATCAGCTGTTCTGTGGTATTGCCAGTTTGATTCTTCATAGTATTAAAACTTCCTAATCCCTTTGGCTTTCATTTTTGTAGTACCCATGTTGTTACAAATAATGTGATGTGTTCCTTCTTTTCCCCATTTCTTTAAAATTGTGAAACATATACATGCAAAGATATACAGTATACATGTACATTTTAAAGAATAATAAATAAAATGAACACCTCTATAACTCCACGCAGCGTAAGAAGACAGAGCATTACCAGAACCATCCAAGACTTCCCAGATAGCGTCCTCTTCCTTCCTTATCAGCCATACCCACAGCCTATCACTGTCCTAAATTTCATGTTCATCACTGCCTTGTTTTTGTTCAGGATTTTACCATATGTGTTTCCTTAACACACTGTCTCATTTTTGAACTGTACCTGAATGGATTCACATATATAGTTTTAAGCACTCCCTTTTTTGCTTAATATATTGTTGATGAGATTCATCACTGTTGATGCATATAACTGTCCTTTATTCCTTTTCATACTTGAATAGTCTTCCACTATATGAATCTGCCATAATTTATTCATCATTCTACTGATGGGTATTTGGATGCTTTCCAGGTTATTGCTGTATCTAACAAGGCTACTATGAATAGTTTTGTGCATATGTTCTCTAGGTTATATACCAAGGAAGGCAAACGTTCAACTTTACAAGAAAATGCTAAATTGATTTACGTACTCACCAACAACATAATGAGGTTTTTCATTGTTCCACACCCTCACCATACTTGTTGTCAGGCTTTTTAATTTCGGCTAACCTAGTAAATATGAAATGGTACCTTGTGATTTTAGTGTATACACCCCAGATTATTGAGTTTGAAGTTTTTTTCATGTTGTTGATCATTCATGTTTCTTCTCTAAAACGCCTGGATAAATCTTTTGCTTATTGGATAGTGTGTTTTCTTACTGATTGGTAAAAGTTCCTTATATACTCTGGATACTAATCTATTAGCAGTTATGTGTTACTAATATCTTCTTCCAATTTGTTCGATTTGTTTTTTTCACTCTGTGATGTTTTTAGTGAATAGTTCTTAATTTTAAAATAATAAAATTTATCCTTTCCTTTATGCTTAATAGTTTCTGAGTCATGTTTTTAAAATAAAATACTTCTCTAACCTGAGATCATCAAGATATTCTCCTATATTTTCTACTAATAGATTTAAAGTTTTACAATTTGCTTTAAAATCATTGATCCACCTGGAGTTAGAGGGGTGTGTGTGTGAAATGTGTTATGAAATAGGCATTCATTTTGATTTTTCTGCATGGATGAGTAATTTTCCTGGCACCATCTATTGAACAGTCCATTCTTCCTTCACTGATCTGCAGAGCCCACTCTTGTCGTTTGAGTTTGCATATATATGCACAGATTGCTTTCTAGACTTCCATCGCCCTGTCAGTCTCTCCTTGTCCCAGTAGCTCATGGTCTCAGTTACCGTAGATTTATAAGTCTTGTGTAGCAAGGCAAGTCCAGCCTAATTCTTCAGGAGTGTCTTGGCTATTTCTGATCCTTTGCTCTTACATGTAAGTTTTAGAATCAGCTTCTCAAGTTCCACATAAAACCCTACTGGAATTTTTATTGAAATGACACTGAATCTGTAGATCAATTTAGGGAGAATTGGCATCTTTACAACATTGTACCTTTTTCTTCATCTCATGGTTTTTCTCTGTTGATTTAGGTCTTCTTGAATGTCTTTTAACTGTTATACTTTCCTGTATGTCTTTTGTTACATATATTACTAGGTACCTTTCCTATAAGTGACTTTTATAATTCTAGTGTATAAAATTGCAGTTGACTTTTATATTGATCTTTTCCAAGCATCCTTGCTGATCTTTCTAATTAACTTGCTGGATTTTCTGTGTAGATAATATCATCTGTGAGTAATGGCAGTTTTATTTCTTCCTCACCCTTATACCTTTTATTTCTTTTCTGTTATCTTAGTGTGCTGACTAGGTCTTCCAATTCAGTGCTGGATGGAAGTAGCAATGGTGGGCATCCTTGTCTTAAAACTGATTTTGAAGTGTTTATAGCATTTTACCCTTGAGCATGCGTTGCAGGGTTTTGGTTTGGGTTTTGTTTTGTTTTGTTTTTTTCTTTCCTGCTTTGTTTTTTTTCGGGTTTTGTGGGGGGGTTTGTTGTTGTTTTTTTGGTAGGTACTCTTTAATTGAATTAGGAAATTCCGTTCCATTCCAAGTCACACAGATATGCATTATATTTTAGCACATGGTTTTATTTTACATCAACTGAGTTGATCATATTTTTTTCTTTTAATGTTAATATGGTGACTTATTTTAATAATTTATCTAAAGTTGAACTAAGCTTGCTTTCATGAAATAAACCGAACTTAGTTGCAGTCATTGATTTCTAACATTAAATCACCCTCATATTCCTGGGATAAATCCAGTTTGGTCATCATGTACCAGCTTTCTTATCCACTGCTAGATTCAATTTGCCAATATTTTATTTAACATTTTTTCATTTATGTTCATGAGTAGGATTAACTTAAATTTCTGTGCTTTTATAACAGGCCTTTTTTTTCCATTACTAAAGTGTAACTTTATAAAAAAAAAGAATAACTAGAAAAGTAACAAGCATGCTAAGAATACCTTCTTTTTGAGAAATACAAGTAAGAATATATTATGAAGAATTGTGATGGCGGTGCTGATTCATTAAATCATCAGGTTATCAGGTTTAAGATAACACCCCTATTACATTGGTACACTTTAAACTTATACAATGTTATATGTCAGGTATATTCAGTAAAGGGGGGGTGGTGTGTGTGGAGATAACACCTCTATTAAAATGCAAGTGTGTTTCCTATAACGAAGGAGTGAGTTGTAGCACAGTAACAAAAAAAAACAACACAGATAAATTTACCAGATCTACTAACAGATCATGGTCTTTGGGAGTGGATGCTAGGACAGTTAACTTTTGATGAAGAGTTGAAGCTGGGAAAGATCTGGAAAGTAAGAGACTATCTGAAGAGGGCATGCCTACATGGAATTTAGTAGTAAGAGGCCGGGAGCAGACCTGACCAGCATGAAATCTCGTCTCTCTCTAGGAGAAACTGAAAATACGCTCTGTAACAGTTAATTTTTACATAGAATAAGCCATAAATTTTGTTTCCATTAATTATTTTTTTTATCTCTCAGTTCAAATCAACATCAAATAAGAACGTGTCTGTAGTAGGATGGATGGTGATGATGGCTGATGACCCGGAACATCCGGATCTCTTCTTGCTGACTGACTCTGAGAAAGGTGAATCATTAAAATAACTAGGGCTTAAGGTATTGCATATACACAACTTTCGATAAGCCAAAATTTATCAGTAGTTTAACTGGAATACACGACTAGGGGCATTGTTTGTGTAGTTTAATCTCTTGGGAAATATTTGTGTCACATAATGTAATGTATACTAATGATAGCAATATTTTTAGATATCAATATCTATTAATTGCTTATTTAATAAGCTTATTAAATAAGCTTATTTTCTTTGCTACATGGGCATAAGCTTGAAATTAAAAACCCAAATAATCCCTAGAGAGCTAATAACCAGAAAAGGAAAGAGGGAATTCGAGAATCTATATAGACCACTGTTACTTTAAAATCTCAGATTTACAGTATGCAGTACCCCTTCGTTTATATTCTGAGATAAATTGTTATTCTTAAGCTCTGAATGTGGCAGAAGTTTTCCTTTAAATGATTTTTATTCCATTACTTTTAATTAATTAGTAATTTGACTCAAACCACTTTCCAAATAAGTATAATTTTAATTATAATACTTAGCTTACAATGTATAGAGACATTTATGAGTGAAAGTATTGGCTCTTGACCGTAGGACTTTTAAAAACTTTAAAACTTTAAATAAACTTTAAAAGGGGATGAGAGAGGTTGGAGGGTGGGCTGTGTAGTAGAATCAGATCATACCTTCTCACCCTGCCTGTGCCTGTTGTGGAGACCTCAGTGGTCATCAGAACAGATCCTCATGTGACTGCAGCTCTTCCTTCGTAACATCTGCCAGCTGTTGATAAGCACCACAAAGGAAGCCAGAAAGGAAATTCTTTCATATCTGCCCAGAATCTTCCACTTCAGCAGCTCACTACTGCTAAAATGATGTTATATTACCTTTTACTGACTGTAAAATTATACTCTCTGACTTCTGTTTATTTAGAATGCATATCCACAGATATTCTGCTTTTAGGATATTGTGGTACTTTAAGTAAAAATTTAAGAAAATATGCAGAAAAAGTTAGTGCAGAAAAAATAATAGCAAAATGTGATGTTTTGAGATGAAATAGATTGACTTACAGAGTAAGGAGCTCCTACTCAACATTCTGAATTCAAAGCCCCAGCCTCCACCCTGCCAATCCCAAAGGCCTTCATTATTTATAAAAGATCGTTTTCATGGGGTTCAGTTAACAAATTATTTGTTTTCCACCAATTCCTTAGTGTGTTTGTCAGAACCGTTTCAGAGTACAAGGTTTTTATGAAGTCTGTACTGATGGTCTTTTTCAGGGAGGCGAGAGTAGGTAAATGGCAGCTGTAGCAAGCTGATCAGACACGTCTGCTATTTAGGTTGATCTAATGTTTGCATCTGTGTTGAACAAGCAAAAAAGTGTTATTTTAGTAATTAAACATTTGGTGAAGAAAGCTGTTGCCTCTGAAAGTAAAAAAGTCTTTGATAAAATCTCAAAGAAGAGCTGTATCATGCCTACATATAGATCAGGCTCTTGAGCCATTGAATTCAGTTATAAAGGCAAGAGTAGCACTCAGTAAGAATTGGGAGATAAAAAGAACTCAGGTCAGTGAAAAAGGGGAATGAAGCTCAACTTAGGGCACCTATACTACATGAGTCCTTTCTTCTTTTCTCAGTTTATTACCTTAATACATATAAACATATAAAATATCCTTATTATGTGACAGTTTTGAATTAGAGTCAACATAATGTCTAAGTACATACAACACACATGAAACAAATGAATTTCTAATTTTCTAAAAGAGAAAAAGTTGCCTTCTCAGATTTTTCACATAAGCCCTCACTAGACCTAGAAATTTCTCTAATAATTTTGACAAATGTTAACTAAAATCTGAAAGCATAGGTTATATTGATGTTAGCTGATTAATCCTTAATCACATTAAATAGCTAATGTTTAAGTGTTAAACATGTTAAAGCATTCTGGCCTATAAAAATTCAGTATTAGCATCTACTAATATTTAGATCATCTAAATAGTGCTGAGAAGTGATACTCTGCACTCTCATCCACTCATACAAATCTAGAGAAGCCAAACAATTATTTTATTTAAACATACTTTAAAGAGCATTTAAGGAGACAAAATACTTCTCTTCCAATTCATAAACAGCAAAACAGTGACTGTCTGAATAAATGATAGCACGTGAATGTAGCACAGAGAACTCTTCGTTTTATTTGTATTGTAAAATCAGGTGTTAGAGAAATAGAATTCTTAGACAGAGAACTGTCATCAATTTTTATTGTTTCCCTTTGTTTTTAATAATTTTAGGAAATTCATACAAGTTTCAAGCTGGCAATAGAATGAATGCAATGCTGTGGTTTAAGCACTTGAGTGCAGCCTGCCAAAGTAACAAACAACAGGTAAGCATCTCTCTTAATCCTCAAAATAGTCCATAAATTGAGAATATATTTGAAAGAGTTCCAAAGAGAAGTAAGTGGACTAATTTTTGGAGTGAAGTAGGGAAATTGTTCATATTCTATTTCTTGTTGACCACAGTCAGCAAGACATGAAGTCCACATTTTAGAGAGGAGATGGGCAATAAACAAGTGAACAAATAACAAAATTTCAAGTAGTAAAAACTGTATGAACAAAACAGAATTACATGATATGGAGTGATGGGAGTAGAGACAGACTTTAAATAAATAAGAGTGAACAGCAAAGATCTCCCTAAGGAGATGACAGTGACATGAATGACAGGAAGGAAGGGCCATGTGAAGATAAGGGGGAACAAAGTTCTGGTGGAGGGAACAGTAAGTGCGCAAAGACCCTAAAGATGGAACAAGCTTCAGGTGTTCAAAACAGGGAACTGTAGCCCTTGTTGGGAGAATGTAGTGGGAGGCAAGGAGACTTTAGAGAGGTAAAAATGTGATGGCACCTTAACAAAAATTATTCTGATTTGTCTTTATTTGTTCTATTGACAATTTTATGCGGGTTCCTGTGCTTGCAGTGAAACCCAAAACTATGTGGACTTTTTGTTTGTTTTTATTTTTACTGAAACAAGGATGGTCTAACTCAAAGGCTTTCAGCTACAAAGGGGAATGAATCCATAGTGGTGTTTTCCCCAAACCCGGTTGCAGATTTAAAGGTGAACCAGGGCAGGGTGGGGCAGACATAAAATAAACATAGTCTTTTTTAGGCCAGTTTTCAGTTGAATATATTTGAAAATTTTATTGTCTTAAGGTACTGAAATACAGAAGTATGTGGTAAGTGTTATCAATAGCTAATTTTGAATAATATAATACACTATTCAAGTTTATAAAGCTTATAAACATATTTTCCACCGTGTGCTATCAGGATCTAAGTTATTACCCCTTTTTTGATGAAGGAAGAAACTAAGGCTCGGAAATCCTAAATGACCTACACAGGGTCACACAAGTAAAAAATGGTGGACCTGAGACGACACAAACTCTGTCTTCATCCTATAGATTCATTCTTCTTAAATATTGTTGGAATGGGCCTTGTTCTCTTATAATTTTTATTTCAAATATATATGAAAGACTAATAGCAATATTTGCTACCATTTTTAACAATGTCCCTTAAGGACATGAAATACCATAGAGCAAAAATTACTTTCTTGCCCCTGTCAAGTTAGTGTCTGGGACAGAATGAAGGAAACAGACCTTCTTTTGCCTAAACCAAGCTTTTCAGGATTCAGCTCCATGGCCGTACATTTTCTTTAAATGTAGCTTAAAGTACTGTATCATTTCTTTTTAATCTCAAGTTTCAAGATTAATCTAGACAGGGTATGCTTACCAGCATAGAGGTTCAATTTCTTTTTACTGTATTAGTGGACTTTGCTACTGAACAAGTCAACCGTATGTGTATAAATGGGGTTTTTAAAATTTGTTTGTTTCTATACTTGGAAGAATCTGAGAAGTAGCAAATTTATAAATGGAAGCTGTGAAATTTGAAAACTTTTAGTAGAAGACGCTAACTCAGATACAACACCTTAAACCGTAGTCAGGCAACTTAGGAGGAAATGAAAATGTTACTTTAATAAAATATTGGGTTTCTTAGAACCAGACCTGAGAATTTATACTTTAAGTACTCTTGGATTTGTACTGTTGTATTTATAGTTCAGTTATGATTATATTGTCAAATAATTTTTCATTCAGAAGCTGACACACGTAAGAGATTAATCTTTTTTTTTTTTTTTAGTATCCCAGGTTTTCAGAAAAAGGTTGCTAAAGTGTGGGAACTGTTAAGCTTTTTTAAAGGACAGAGAAATGACCACTGATACATGAATATCTCTACCAGCACAACTTTGGAAAACTGGTAGTAAAAGTTAAGAGCATTTTTTTTTTAGCATGGTGAAACCCTCTTTAGTCCTTGACTAGAGGGTTCATTAATTTTTAAAAACAAAATATATTCATATTTCTAAGAATTATTGTTGAGTTTCAGACTTAAAAGAAATCAAATTAAATTTGATCCAGTCTATAAGCAGCAAACTGTTATATAAACTATAGATTTTTCAGAGTCACAAAGTTTCAGGTAAGAGTTTATCTAGCAATGAGTTTTATTCTTTTATACTCATTTTCATGATGATTTCATAAAGAAATTCTTAGTAATGTTTGTTATAAAATTATCTGTGCTGGATTTTAAAATTTGCATGTAGGAATTCATTGTAATACATATAATGAAAAAATAAATTATGACAAGCATGTTTGTGTGGAATCTCACACTACTAGGGCCATACTTACTCTTTCCTCATTCATTTATTCACTCAGCGAACATCTCCTGAGCTCCCCTGTGTTAGACAAGAAAGATACTGTCTCTGCCCTTTTTCCCACCTGGATTTCAATTTATTGGAAAAAGTATTAACTCATCTCAGTGACTTTCTCTCAAAAATGTTCTAGTGTATTTTATTCATTATTCATAAACAATTACAGTACCTTCTATCAAATTCCTTTTTTAAAAAGATATTTAGGTCAGAAAGATTTTAATATTTGGGCTCACTTAGAATGACAAGGAAAGATAAGAAATAGTACTTTGAAAAACACCTTTTAAATACTATCAGTTTGTAATGCTTATATTTTTTAGGTTCCTACAAACTTGATGACTTTTGAGTAAAAGCCTGATAGAAAACAAGGTGAACTGTTATCTTAAGTGAAAGCAAGGACCTGATGAAAGAGCGCCAGCTATAAACCAATCCTGTGCCAGGAAGAGCCCAGAGGTTCCATCTCAGCCTCTGGAGTTCTGAACCAAAAAAGCACTAATTTCAGGGAATGAAGTGAGATATTCCCAGAGAACAAATTGGAGTTGCAAAACAAACTGCCATGGACCATGCTTCTTATCTCTGAACTGACCTGTGGAAACCACTGCCTTAAAAGAATGAAAGGAAAACCAACATGAAACACCAAATAGTGTGTGTGAATCTTCTGGCGGTGCTGTGCTTGGAATAGATCGTAGCTAATTTGCATTTCTTTTAACTTTGTACTAATTTTGGAGGGGAGAATCGCCTTTTTTTAGATACACTTTAAAAAGAAAAACATATTTCTTATGGGTTACATTAGGAGCTGGTTTTGAAGTGAGGTGTAAAGCTACTCCAGCTTCGTAGGGTTCTACCAGCAGCCTAGCGGAAAGGTTTGCTTGAGCTTCCATTAGTCTGCAGCCTCACTCGCTTTTTCACGGCAAGAGTGTAGGAATTAGAAATATTAATAATGTGAGTTGTTGGAGTTTGTTTGGGATTTGGGGGGGGTTGTTTTGGATGGGGGCAGATTTTTTAAAACACTAAACTTCTGAAATTTAGTACTGTTTGGGGTACATTATTTCCTGCAGGAGGTATAAAGGCTGAGTGTTCATATGCCAGACACTTTTTTCAGGTGGGCTCCAGAAAACATGGTTGTTTTTAACTGGGTTTAAAGCTTGGCCTTCTATATGAATTCATTGTTGGACCACAGATCTGCTTAGTAGAGAACTGTAATCCCAACCTAAACTTTTCTAAGAAGATTTTACAATAACTACATTTTTCAAGTGAATTGGATTATCCCTTCTATCACTCACAGGTGATTTTTATCATCAAGGGTGATGTATTGATATTTTATCAGGATAGTTTCTTTTACAGTGTTTCATGTGCACAATGCCAGTTATTTTTTTGTTATTCATTTTCATTATTTTTGCTCAATATGAGATTCAGGATCACATTTGTTTAAAAGAGAGTCTACGTATGTACGTATGCATGTATGTATTTTATTATAAGGCATACAAAATAATTTTCAAAGGGAAAAAGGTGAAAGACTGAGATGCTGGGAATTTTAAGTATCAAAACTTTCCTTCCTACTTAACCTTCCTTTATTACAAACATTTTTCTCTAAACTTACTATAGGTCCTTACGATGAAACCATATTTTGTCAGTAGTTGATCAAGCAGTTTTGTGAGAGCTCTTTTATGCAATAATGCATTTAGCTTTTGAAATAAATGTTGAGTTACAAAAAAAGTTTGAAGGTGAAATGCCTTAGAGTTTTAACAAAAAACTGGCACTTGAACAAAGGCTGTGTGTTGGATGTTACAAACTCATGAGGCATCATGAATTTCGGCCGTGGCCCAGAGTAAGAAGTGCTTTTTGACTGGTAACTTCTAATAGACTTCTATTACTTTGGGCCTCACATAAAATTTTTCAGATTATATTCTTGGAGAATTTTTTGCTTTTTTTTAATCATAAGTATTTCATACTTGAATCCATGAAACTTAAATAGAAAATATTGCTTATTAGAATAATTAGCTAAAAAAATCTATCCATTGGAAAGTAGAAGAGCTTTCCCTGAGTGCTTAGTTTTTAAATTTAGTTTTCTGTTTGGAAAGGATAGTAAGAGTTCAAATATCTTTCTCATATAGCACAGTTAGAAATACCATTACTTCTGGTTCTGTGGAAAGTGACATGAGCTTGGAAGAGGGCAAAATGTGGCCTGTGCTAGTGATTTTATCTCCCAGCATAGCCCACACTGGGCGCTGAGAAGAGGCCCTCTGCATAACCAGCATAGCAGTATTACTCTGTAGACCTTGCACGTCTGACTTTTGTTTTAATTTTCTTGTTTATTTCTCTTCAGAAATAAGTGTTTTTAACAGTGTATGTGCTTTTTAAAAAACACTGTGGATGAAAACCCTGTGGATTTTTTATTACGTTTTCTGTTTGTCATAAATAAGCTAAAGTAGATAAGTTTCTGTGGAGATAACGCACCTGGAAGTCAGAGCCTGACAGCCCACAGTTTTGCCAAAGAGAGAGCTCCACTGGAAGATGTGTTTGATATTTTCAGCGCTAAACGTGAGGCTGCTTGTGCAGAGTGAGAACAGTGCTGAGGTTTGGTGACTAAGTCCGTGTATAGATCTGTGGCCTCTGACCGACTGAAACTGAACCGTGCAGCGGAAGTCACCATTATTTTTCTGTCTTCAAATTTGTCCATTCAAAAGATTGCTCATTGCTTTTTAAGATGAATTTAGCATTTGAAGCAAAGACCAGTGAAGGAAGTGAATTAAAGTAGTATAGGTGAATTTTTTATCTGTAATTCACCAAATGAGACCTAATAATAATTCAAGCAAAAATAAATGTTACCAAAATATATTAAATATTTAGGCAGTGTATTAGTGGGAAGGTGAAATTTTTCTCCTCTTGTTAAGCCTGCCCTTAATAAATTTGTAAAGTAGCGACTCAAAAGCTTGAAATTTCCACCAATATTAAGCTCATTTGTTTCTCTCCAAGTCAAGAAGACCTCATTGGAAATTCCATTATAATTTAAATTTAAGCTAGTTTTTGATAAACATAATGATTGGTATATTATCCAGCCTGGTGTAATAGTATAATACCACCCAAAATACAGTTTGAGGCACATCTTATTTAACAGTTTGTTTGAACATGGAAGCTTATTTTTCATGCGGAAGTAACATAACAGTTTTTAAAATACAACTATAAAAATCACTGCTGACCTTGAAGAGCACTGTTTTTGGTCTCATGCCCCCTCTTTGTTTGAGTTCTGCTTATTTTTTTCAGAGGCTTTATTTTTACCATACCTCCAAACTGTAAGAATTAAAAGAACCGATCAAACACACCTTCCTATTACATTTTCTTCGCTGTGTAGATATTATTTGCGTAAACATTACAAAAAGGGATCCAAACAATTTGAGTTTGAGTATTTTTTTCTCCCCAGGCATGTACTTCAATGACAAATGTTTTCCTGTGTGGAAAATGCCATATGACTATTGCACTACCTTCTGTATGGACTGTCTTGGTATTGTGTCTTTTTGTATGTCAAGAACTAGGGTGTTTGTAGCTGCGAAGTTTCTGTAAGTGGCTTTATTCCTCTTCTAGAAGATTTATAAAGGAGCCCAAGGTGCACTGTTATAGAAGGAAAAAATGTTTACGGTCTCTAGTGTATACACCTTATATATTAGTTGAAACCAGGGCCCTCCAAGAGCAGCCTGACCTATTGCTCTCTTAGGATTACTAGAATTTACCTGGCCAAATGATTTGAGCGGAAGTCTTTTTTCTTTTTTCTTTTTTTTTTTTAAGGTTAAATCTGTAAGTTATATATGCCTTTACTACTGAAAACAAAACTATAGGACGTCGTATTAATTAGAAATCGATAATAATAGTAGATTTAATCCATTAACTTTTTAAAAGAACGTATCCACTATTGATTTCCTTCCTGTTTTTTTGAGGCACATTCCTTTACAATGAGTTTTTAAACCACCATATTATCTTCTTCTGCAAACAAGGGGTACCAGCGTTGCTTAACAGAAGATAATCTTCAATTTTAAAAAATTCTCTGCTTCAAAGGCTTTTGAAATAATTGGATCCCTTTTTGAAAATGAAGATGAATTTTTACTGTGTCCCCGTGGAACAATAGTACAGCTGTTGCATGAATAAGTGATACAAAGCAAGTGGTGAGGTTTGTCTGATTTCTTCAGTGATCTTTTAGGGTTTGCTTTTATTTTCTCTCTCTCTCTCTCGCTCTCTTCTTTTATATTTCTTTCAAACATAGTAAATTTATCATTCTACAGCCAGAGTAGTATTCTGTTTTTTTCTAACAAACATTGTTATTTAATCACATTGATGATAATTATTTTCTGTGTGAAGTCAACCTTTTCAAAATGATTTAAGTATTGCTGGTTTTGCTTCCTTAAAAATGGCTTGTGTCTGAAGTAATTACTTTTTTCTTTTTAGAGGATTCCAATGAAAGACATCTGTGCATGCAAACTTTTAAGCTTTTGGAAAGCAATTTCATTACACTGGTATCTCAAGTATGTAGTGTGGGGAAGATTTGGTCAGTGCCTTATCAATTTGAAGACCAACTTTAGGGCATCGAGTATGATAATAATCATTTGCCCTCTTACTCCTCTTATTTCAGGAGTGTGTGCTATCCCTCTCTCCACCAGCTTACTCTTTCTCACAGCAGGTCTAAGAAAATGTGTGCAGATCGCTCTAGGTAATTGTTGCATTCCACCTTGGCTTTGAGTCTTTTTAGACAAGCTCCCTCCCTGCTCCTCTCCTTCCAGGGTAGAAGATTAAAATTAAACCCACCAAATCAGCCTTTAGATGAGCACTCCTGAGAACAACTTTGAAGAGCATCCATCCAGCTGAGTTTATTTTTATTTTGTGTTGTTGAAATTGTTGTTTTGAGCATAGATTTAATTATGTCCTTTCAGAAAATCCTTAAAAGAACACAGTACAGCCAGAAAGATCTGTTTGGGTTTTATTAAAGCTACTGAAATCCCGAAATGAGAGTCCCTTTGCCCAGAAGTGAGATTTAGTTCAGTACATTCTTATACTTAAATAAGACTCAGACCAAACAAGCAGTCACTTAACCTACCAGTTATTGTTTACTTGAAAATACTATGTCAGGAAAGTGAAAACAGCTCCAAAATATAAATTAAAGAGAAGTTAAGAGAATAAGCCAATTCTCAGTAAAACCAAAGCTTGGAAACATTTTGCTTCTCCGAGATTATTGCAAGATCTGGAGCTACTCTTGTTCAACTGAGTCAAGATGCTATTTTCACATTTTCTAAAGGGCTAGTATGTTCTAGAATAGGCAAGTAAATTTAGTCTTTAAAGCCAAATGAAGGGTTAACTCGTCCTTGGGGGTTGTTAGTAGAACTTAAAGTTTGATTCTAGTCATTTGGACTGCAAAGTGGTGATGGGATTAAAGGAATACATAATTAGAATGTTTTGGGATTGAACTTTTTTTAAAAATAGACAAGTAGAAAATTTCGTACTTAGCTGTGCTTTAGATATGAGGTAACAAATATTAATTTTCCCATGAAGATATCACTTATTAGAACTATTCACAGATATAGTCCAGTAATTATTGACTTACTAGGTCTGACAGAGTAGCTGATAATAAGTCACCAGACTCTCAAGAGTTTCTATACCTTGATTATTGACAAATCCATTGTTTTACAGCTGACTGAAGTATGTTATGTGTGGGGAGGGGGTGGGGAACTCGTTCACAGTGTAATCTAAAGGAGATAAAAGCGTCTGTGGGGATCAATATCCAATGATAATAATATACAGGAAAACACAAGCCATTTTTATTCTCCTTCATCCCGGTTAACTTGAGGTACAAAGATGAAGTACTCATTTGCACTATGACCTCCTGGAGTGACGTGCAGCTTGGTTCCTCTCTCACTTCTTGTTTCTGTTTAATATGCAAATGTGAGTGTGAGATCTTCAGTGTGTTTGCATAATCTAACTTAAAATGAATTTAAGTACAGTTTTCTGAAATATTTCTATTGGAATAAATTACTTAAAAATATAGATTGTGTGCGGATAGTTTTGTTTCCATATTTACTTTTTTATCATTAACTTCTAAATAAATGCTCTAAGTTGATTTTTTTCCTCTTTCTAAAATAGTTGACAAGGATTTTGTTGGTACGGGGAAGCTTCTGTCTGGGTAAACTTCGGTTGCGCTTCTTTATCCCAGAACAAGGATGTGCCCTGGCATGCTGACAGATGGGGCCTTGGGGAAAAGAGGTCCAGGGTATAATATTTCCAACCATATCTCCCCACTCCAAGTATGTGATATAATATGACCAGTCCCCATAGAGGCCCTCTTTGCTAGTACTGTATTTCATAGATTCCAAAACATGACACTTTCACTTCTCACCATTTCTGAAAATAGAATCCGTCTTCCAGCCTAGGGAGCCTTAAATTGGAAGAAGTACAGAAATACATGTGTTGAGTCTCCTGTAAGTCATCGGCTGGGGTGTTTGCTCTGCTCTAAGAATTCCACATGAGCTTGCCTCTTAGGAAGCTTGGGAAACCTCCAGACAGGACTGAATGCCCAGTGTTTGGGTAAACCACAACCCAATTTTCAACTATTTTCTCACCTTTCTGATGGCCTTTGAAATTTTTCCCTGTCCCTGCACTAGAACCAAAAGAGAGTGACAGCTCTCTGATGAGGTCAGCCTGTCTTTACCTCACACAGTACCCCGTTCTCCCATGTACGCATGCTAAGTTTCTGGGTTCCCTTTTCTGTTTCATTAGTTGTTTTTCCCTGAGCCAGTACCATATTGTCTTCATTACTGTATTAGCTGTGTAAGTCTTGATATCTGGTGAGATAATTGCATTGTTCTTCAAATTTGCCTTAGCTCTTCTTGACTCTTTCTTCCTCCCTATGAATTCTAGAATCAGTGTGTCAAGTTCAGTGAAAAGACTGTTGGTATTTTTATTGGAAGTGCTTTCAATTTATAGATTAATTTGAGAGTTAACAGTTTGAAAAGTTTACTCATCTCATTTGTGAACATAAAATGTCTCTCCATTTATTTAGAGTTTTTAGTGTCTGTCAATAATGTTTTACAATTTTCTCCCTACTGTTTTCATACATCTTTTATTAGTTTATTCCTAGGTAAACTAGTTTTTGTTTCTGCTATGAATTACTTGTGTGTATGAATGCTATTGATTTTTTTAAAAATATTTATTTATTTATCTGGTTGCTTGGGGTCTTAGTTGCAGCACATGGGCTCCTTAGTTGCGGCTCACCAGCTCCTTGGTTGCGGCATGCAGGCTCCTTAGTTGTGGCATGCGAACTCTTAGTTGCGGCATGCATGTGGGATCTAGTTCCCTGACCAGAAATGGAACCCGCGCCCCCCCTGCATTGGGAGCGCAGAGTCTTATCCACTGCACCACCAGGGAAGTCCCAGTGCTATGGATTTTTTTTTTAATTTATTTATTTTATTTTTGGCTGCGCTGGGTCTTTGCTGCTGCATGCAGGCTTTTCTCTAGTTGAAGCAAGCGGGGGCTACTCTTTGTTGCGGTGCGTGGGCTTCTCATTGCAGTGGCCTCTCATGTTGCAGAGCACGGCCTCTAGGCGTGTGGGCTTCAGTAATTGTGGCTCGCGGGCTGTAGAGCGCATGCTCAGTAGTTGTGACGCACGGGCTTAGTTGCTCTGCAGTATGTGGGATCTTCCCAGACCAGGGCTCGAACCCATGTCCCCTGCATTGGCAGGCAGATTCCTAACCACTGCGCCACCAGGGAAGCCCATGCTGTTGATTTTTATGTCAATACTTAACATCTGGCAACCTTATTGAAATCCCTTATCTAGTTCCAATGGTTTGTCCAGTATGATTCCATTATCATATTGGCTGCAAATAAGGTGATAGATTGGGAGAAAATATTTGGAGTTTATAAAACAAAGGATTCATATCAAGAATATACACGGATTTTTTTCTACATTAATAAGAAAAGTTATTCAATAGAGAAATGTGCTAAAGGATATGAATAAACAGTTTATAGAAGGAAGCCTATGTGGCTAATCTATGAGAAGATGCTCAACCTCACTAATAGAGAAATTCAAAGTAAAATCATGGAAGAGCTGTCACATTATATCCATCAAACTGGTGAGGCCATGCCAAAGAGCATCTGGGCAGTATTAGGGAAATTGTGTATGTATACAGAGCATAAGAATTAAGAATTCCAGCACTGGATCACTTACCAGCTGCATGATCTTGAGCAGATGACTTAACCTTCTTTCTCAAGTTCCTCATCTATAAAATGTACACAATGCCAAGGCCACCTCATAGAGCTGTGAGACTTACCTTAGCTCATGTCTCTGAAGCCCCAAGAGCAGGGCCAGCACTAGGAAGAACTGTCCGTGTAGGGAGGGTTGTTGTCACTGTTACACCATAGCCTACAGTTCTGCTCATGGAGTCAGTTACAAGCAGTGGGATTAGAGGTGAAGGGGAAATTTTAAGTAAAACAAGGGAGAGGTCTTTGCATAGTGAAGTCATAGTGAACTGAGAAGCATCTTCTTATAAACCAGTAAACCAACTGAAGAAGTAAGCCAGGTATATTCATTACAGACCAACTGGCACGTAGAGAAAAACATGAAGAAAAGCCACCTAAAAAGAGCCCTCATTTATTATTGTTGATTATTAAGAACAGTATTGCACCCACCTGGTGCTTGTTTAAAACGATGACTTCTGAACACCACCCCAAATTGCCTAAATCAGAATATGAGGACAGTGCCTGGTACCCTCTAAAACTGGAATTCAATTTGGGCTGATTTGCCCACAGCCCAGGCTCAGGTAAAAGTAACGATTATTCAATTTGCTTTGTTATTGCCTGTCAAAGCCAAGTTGTTCATACAGTTTAGGTTTGGAAACTGTTAGCATCTATATTAAGCTGTTGCAGAAGAGAGACAAGTTGCTGTTTTTATAGCCAGAAACTATTCCGAGATTTTAATGTGAAAACAGGAAACTTCTTCAATAGGCATGGAAGGAAAACCTGGAGATTCACTGTGAGTTTCTTAACATCTTAAGCAATTAACAATAAGTACAATCAATCAACCAGTGAACCTCTACTGACCACTAAGTTCTATAGTAGCCATGTTTTATGACCTTTTGCAATCTCAGTAATGTTTTAACAAATCTTAACCACACAAATACAGGATTAGAATTTCTATGTTGAAAGAGATTAAATGACTGTACTTTGGGTCGTGGTCACATATCTCCCTGGATCTTTGGGATAGACAACCTACAAAAAAGTCCAGAGTATGGTCTGATGCAATTTGAATTGAGACCTTTGATTCTAGCCTAACTTGCTATGACATAGCTAATTATGTTCTATGTCTCATTCCAAATCAAGATAACTCATGCACTTGGGTGACAAATTTTATGAGATTCCTTAGTTTTACTAAATTAAACCTAATTCCCCTCTCAAAGGAAGACTCATTTCTGGTTTCATGTTTTTCCTTCTTTAAGAAGAGGCTTGTATTCCGTTTTCCTATTGGTTAAAATCGTCCATGGATGCCCTTTGTTCTTTGAGCTTACTGCCAGCAGGATGGCCTTCTGCACTAAAGGAACTTTCACAGAGGCCCATCCTATGTCTAATGGTGACTTGACGCTCTGTTGCAGCTCAAGCTCAAGTTCCCTCTATCGAACTCAGAGAAGGGAAAAGGACAGTGAAGGGAACATATCAAATGATGAAAGTGTCTCATAGTGAGCTGTGTGTTTTGAAGCAGTAAAGAGAACTTTTCATGTAACACCCCCAGCAGTTTAGAAACCATCAATATATACTTGTTCCCAAAGGAGGTAATAAGCTTTTCAGCCTAATTTAAATCGTGGGAGCTGGGTTATCTCTAACAGTGTCTAATGCGAACCATCTCTCTTCTTTATACTTCTGGTTTCACAGTTTAACCTCTAATGTTAGCCTTTTTTCCCCCTACATTTTTTGTCAATGTGTCTCACTTTTGGATATCTACTTAATCATTTACAGTAAGATTGTCTCCCTTCATATTTGTTTAGATCAGTGGTTCTCAACCTTGGCTGCAATTCAGAATCATCCAGGGAACTTCTAAAAATCCCAAAGCCTGGGCGACACACCAGACCAATTATATAAGTAAGCATGGGGGCGGGGAGGCAGTAAGCCCCTCAGGTGACATGAATGTGCAGCCAGGGTTAAAAACCAATGTTTAGATTGTTGGTCTCTGAACATTACAGAGGCTTTAGGACAGTGGCTTTCAAACAGCAGAAGGCATCAGAATCCCCTGGAGGGCTTGTTAAGACTTAAGATTGCTGGGTCCCACCCCACAGAGTTTCTGATTCAGCAGGTCTGGAGGGGGACCTGAAAACGTTCATTTCTAACAAGGTCCCAGATGAGGCTGATGCTGCTGGCCTGCAGGCGGTAGTTTGAGAACCACTGGGGATGAGAAATCGGATTAGAAAGGGGACACTGGAGGATCCATCCTGACAGCACACTAAGCTGTGAGTGTGCCGCTCCATCCCTGTGAATGTGGTGGGTGGCGTGCCGCGGGGAGCATGAGCATATGTGCCAGGTGGTGGGAGGGCGCGAAAGGAGAAGACGGCGCCCCAGAACCCTGAGGAGGCTTGGGATGGACGGGAGGAGGCCGAGCTTGTGGCTGGGCAGCAGCAAGGTTCCCAGCAGCTGTGGGGTGGCTGAGGAAGCCTTCACCCTCATTTGATCTCTGGCCCACCTCCCATCCTCCCTGCAGCTCAGTGTTGACCTCTGCAAAACTGGAGCAATAACAATGTTTTGACTGCTTGCAACAATGTGTTTACTCACGGAACAGTTATTTCAGAACATCTGTGAAACTCTTTTCCTCCCTCTAACAACAACGAAATATTTTGAAGCAACAGGAAAATGGTTCTGTTGAAAGCCTTTGGCAAGGTCATTTGCCCCAATGCGCCATAGTCCCAACCACTCCCCATAGTCTTTTGACCGATTTTCTCCACTAGAACAGAGGGTCCCATTTTATGACCGAGAAATAAGCTGGCCTGGAAGCAAAGCTGTCTCAAAGAGCAGAGAGGAAGATGGAAAGCACCTAGGTCCTTAATGATTTCCTTGTGCTGCTGAATTAACCCAACCCTGGGAGATTCCAACTAACGGACTTCTTACATATAATAATCATCTCTTTTATTTTTAAGAGAAGAAAAAAAGGAAGAAAGAAGATACAAGGGAAATAGAGGAAGGAGAAAGGGAGGGAAGAGAGGAAAAAAAAGATGGGATGGCAAAAAGAAAAAACGAGGAAGACGGGGAAAAGGCAGGCCACCTTTAAGACTTCTGTGCGCTGGTAAGGAATGATGGAGCTGCAAAAAGAATACTTTAATAGAGAAATTTCTTGCAAGATTTCTGTTTGTGCCCCCATAATATATTAATCTTTAAAAGTAACAGCCAGGAGGTATTAACAGTCTCAAAATAAGGGAGAGAAACACTTCTTCCTTAGGTGGATCTTTTTTGTTTGTTTTGTTTTGATTAAAGGGGAGGAAGTGCGCCTCCACAGGCCAGAAAGGTGGTGTAGAGACTGGACGCAGGGGCAGGCGGCGGAGCCCTGGTCAGCCCGTGCCCTCGCGCACGGCTGGAGCGCCCTGAGCCGCCTCTGCACGCAGCCCCGTCAGCCGCAGTTCTGCTCGAGGGGGAACGTTCTGTTCCTCCACTTGGGTAAACGGGACGCAGGCCCCTGCTGGTTCTTGAATCAACGGGGAGGCCAGCTGAGCAGCTGCCTCCTCACGGGGTCAGTCAGTGTTGGCAGGCCCTCTGCTCCCTCGGGGCCCTGTTCTCCCTTTGTCGACAGCACCAGCTTCTTCAGAGATGCTGCTGAATTCTCCTAAACTCTTAGAGCCAGATTGTTTCCCTCGTTGCTTTTGTTTTGATGTGTCTTAAAATAATTAGACTTTTACTGGCAAATATCTCCATTCTCCCTTATGGCTAACGAGGCATCTCACACACCACACCAGGGCAAGGCGTGCTACTATGGTATCCGGTAAACAGTTGCTAAACAAAGTCAGAAGTCCTGCTCAAATCAAGTTCTCTTTTGTACTTGTTCTTCCATCTGCCCTGAGCTATGTAATTGCTGTCAAAAAATGTAACCCACCGCACCTCTGAGGAGTTCAAGAAAAGCAGCTTCCGGTACCTTTGCCAGTGACTTCCTTGCAACATCTTAATTATCCATTTGCTAGTTAGCAAGTTGGTCTAGGAAGAAGTCTCTTCTTTTATTCTTGGAAAGTATGTACTTGGGAATGTCCAATAAAAACCAGTATGTGCTGGACGCCTGCTGTCTGCCAGATTCTGGGGAATGGGAGGCTGTCTCTGACCGGGGGCTCTCACAGTCGGGGTGGGAACAGGAGGGCTGAGGAGAGTCACTCAGGAGTGACCAAGTGATCACCTGCGTGAGACGGGCAGAATCTCTCACCCAGTAGTTGAGGTCAGAACAGACAGGTGGCTGGGTGGGGGCAGCCCCCTCCCCATCACCCAGTCCCTGCACCTGGACCCCAAAGCCACTCTAGGCAAAGGTGACTAAGCAGCTGGTCTCCTGTCCAGCCCACTCTAGTCCTGCCCTGTGTCTCCTCACTGTGTCCCTACAGACACCACTCCACGCTCCCAATGTGTTTCATGGAAACTTAGCAATTTGATTCATCCCATAATCACTAATGGCTTGGTTATAATCTTACTCACTTTATATGCAATATCTCAGTATTCCTTATAACAACCCTATGAGGAAGGGATACTTCTTCCCAAATAACAACAGGAAAAGTCAGAGAGGTTAAGGAATTTGCCTACGTCGTCACCCAGCAAGGGGTGGAGCCAGGATTCAAACTCTGATTGGTCTGATTCTCAACCTGGTAGACTTTAGCTTTCAGAGCTGTAACTAGCGGATTTTGGTGCCCAGAGCTAGCAGCACAAAAGCTCAGCAAATAATGTTGTGATTTATTATGTGACTCAAAGAAAGAACAACCAGCAGCTTCCTGTTTTAGTTATTCTTGCTTAGGACAGTTTCTAGCTGAAGAAATTCATGTGCTGTCAACATGCAAATGTAATCTTTTTTTTTTCTTCAATATCTGTGCCAGGCCAGAACCTCCCTATGGGCCTCGCACGCACTGTGCTGAATCTGGTCCCTGGAGTTCTACAACCTCACTTCAAATACAAAGCACAGGACAATTAGCACAAACAATCCCGAATTGCTTAAATGTCACGTGTACGTGCTAGACCAGGAAAGTTCTGCCTAATCAGAGGGAGAAGCGCCACGCTGGGGCCTAGAGAGGTTGGGAAGACTGGGTGGAAGAGATGAGATTTATGTGTGGGTAGGATTTACGGCCAGAGGAGAATTGAAAGCAAGAACTGGAGTGTTACCAACCCAGGTTCTTGGTCTCTTTAATCAATAGCAATTGGTAAGAGGCCGGACGAGGAATTCAGGCAAGGCTTTATTGGGACTCATGCTACAGCAGGAGGGAGCAAAAGCAAGCAACAGTTTCCCTTGCTTGCTCCCCGACAGGGCGTCGAGCCAGTCCCTTAAGTGGGGTGAGGGTGGGAGCGGATCGGTGGTTCAGGCTGCAAGGTCGGCTTAGGTGGCCGGCCCACCCCCTTGGTGGTGCTGTGTGCACGTGCAGCACCCTGCTTTTTCTCCGGCACCTCAGAAGTGGCAGTTGGGTTTTGGCCTTTTTTTCCCCAGGTCCCAGCCTGTCTCAGAAGTATATAGTTGAGGCTGGGATGAGACCACACTGACGAGCGGCAGGACATTAAGTTGAAAAAGTAGGTTGGAGCCACACTGGTCAGGACTTTAACTGCCAGCATGAGGAATCGAGGGTGGAAGCTGGGAGAACAGGCCGGGAGTAGTTACACTCGAAGGGAAAGAGAATAAGGGCCTGTCCCAGCGTAGGAGCACGGGAGAGAGAGGACTGAAGCATGTTGAAGGAAGGCTGCTCTTCTGTCCCATGCACCCAGGAACCCTGCTCTCTGGTAAACAGTACAACTAACTGGTAATGATGATTAGTTGCTCAGTGGCAGGCTACGTTTGCCCTCGCTAGCAGTACAATACCCTTTCTAGAAAAAAGTGGGACCTCCCAGCACCCTCCACGTTCAACTGCCTGTTTCACTCAACTCCTCCTGTCAGTCGTACTTAACCTCCCCAGGCTGGCTCCTCATCTATAAAATCAGCATGAACCGCTGCCTCCTTCCTAGGGTTATTATGAGGTTAAATGAGATAATGCATGGAAAATGCAAAGCACAAGGCCAGGCACTAGGAAACACTCAGCCGTGATGAGCCACCAGTGTGATAATATGCTCCCTTGGTCAGCTAGAACCAATGCCTCCTGAGCCTTGAGCATGCTATGTGAGGACTTGCTGCTGTGGAAAGTGGCTATTTTGCTGTCTTTCTCTCTCTAGGAAGTGTTAGACACTAGCAAATAGCTGAAGGTGCAATCAAGCAAATTTAAAGTGTGAGCCCTCTCTAGAGTTTCCCATAAGTTAATTTGAACACAGGCAGCTTTCTGACAGTGAACCGTGATGTCATAGTTCCTTATTTTATACTATTGTTTTACATACAGACTTGTCCTCTGCCTTTGTGTTTATACTATAATGTCCTTGAGCCAAACTCTAACAGAGCTCCTGGATGGGAATCTGGGATGCTTTGGACCCCATCCACAGAGGTCAAGACCTGAGAATACTGGAAGGGCCCATCACACACAAGACTTCACTTATTTCATCCTCCAGGACACTGTGCTGTACGTTTGGCATCTGTCATGTTATGCAGTCCTCACATCAGTCTCATGAGGCAGGAATTAATTGCATTGTTATAAATGAGAAAATAGAATCTTGGTTGAAGGATCTTGCCCAAACACATGCATCTAGCCAGAGTTGCAACAAAAATCCTCTCTCTTGTGTGCCTGGCTGAAGCCCTTTCTTTCCTGCACATGTTCCTTCTCACGGGTTGTCACTCCAGGCCTCATGGTAAGGCTGGTGCAGTTGTTACTGTGATTTTCAAGTTTAGCATTTTGTTGTTGTTGTTGTTGTTACAGGATGCTTGAGAGGTTTGTAGTTCCGTAATGGTGATTTGCTATAATAATTACCTCTAACCTATATAATTAGGAATAAATGTAAACACTGCAATTTCTCATCAGCCCCAAATAGCATCTTATTTCATGACAAGTAAATGACATGTTGAATGAAAATAAAAGCCATAGGACAGAGTATGGAAAGGCATGGTAAATGGAATTTCTTGCTCATCACTAAAGAAAGTAGGATGGCATGGCAAATCAATTCAGACAGAAACTAAAGATCAAACAACAGAACATTTTAGCTTGTTTTAATTATGCCTTTTACAGTTAGATTGCAAGGAAGATACATTTTATTTGCACTTCTCATCTTTTCAAATATCTTTGCTTACAAAGGCAGTCAATTTATTGAGCATCAGACAAGGAATTTAAAACTTGTATGTATGTATGATTTAGGAGATGTAATCATGTGTATATGTGTGACTAATATGCTAAGGGTGCTAATGGATAAAATAGACAGCATGCAAGAACAGATGGGCAATGTAAGCAGAGAAATGGAAATCCTGAGAGAGAACCAAAAAGAAATGCTAGAGATGAAAAACACTGTAACGGAAATGAAGAATACCTTTGATGGGCTTATTAATAGACTGGACACAGCTGAGGAGAGACTCTCTGAGCTTGAGGCTATTTCAATAGAAATCTCCAAAACTGAAAAGCAAAGAGAACAAAAACTGAAAAAATAAATAAAAATACAAATAAAAAACCCAGACCAGAATATCCAAGGTCTGTAGGACAACTGCAAAAAGTGTAACCTATGAGTAATATGAATACCAGAAGGAGAACAAAGAGAAAAAGAAACAGAAGATATATTTGAGACAATAATAACTGAGAATTTCCCCCAAATTCCAGATACCAAATCACAGATCCAGGAAGCTCAGAGAACACCAACCAGGGTAAATGTCTAAAAAAAAAAACTACACCTAGGCATACATAGCATTTTCAAGTTACAGAAAATTAAAGGTAAAGAAAAAATCCTGAAAGAAACCAGAGAAGAAAAATGCCTTACATATACAGGATCAAAGATAAGAATTAAGCCAACTTCTCCACAGAAACCATGCAAGCAAGAGAAAAGTGGAGTGAAATATTAAAAGTTTTGAGAGAGGGCTTCCCTGGTGGTGCAGTGGTTGAGAGTCTGCCTGCCAATGCAGGGGACACGGGTTCGAGCTCTGGGCTGGGAGGATCCCACATGCCGCAGAGCGGCTGGGCCCGTGAGCCACGGCTGCTGAGCCTGCGCGTCTGGAGCCCGTGCTCCGCAACGAGAGAGGCCGCGACACTGAGAGGCCCGCGCACCGCGGTGAAGAGTGGCCCCCACTTGCCACAACTAGAGAAAGCCCTCGCACAGAAACGAAGACCCAACACAGCTAAAAATAAATAAATAAATAGAAAATTAAAAAAAAAAAAAAGTTTTGAGAGAAAAAACTACCAACCTAGAATTCTGCACTTTGTAAAATTATCCTTCAGAAGTAAAAGAAACAGACTTTCTCAGACAAACAAAAATTGAGGGAATTTGTTGCCAGCAGACCTGCTTTAAAAAGTTAAAAGTTAAAAAAAAAGTTAAAAGTTAAAAAGAAGTTAAAAGTTCTTAGTTAAAAAGTTAAAAGTTCTTCTCTTTAAAGAAAAGAAAATTGACATAGGTCAGAAACTTAGCTCTACATAAAGAAAGGAAGAGCATCAAAGTAAGAATAGTGAAGGTAAAATAAAAATTTTCATTTTCTTAAATGATCTAACAGTTTGTTCAAAATAATAATAGCAACAATGCATTTGATTATGTATGCTTATGTATCATATATATATCTTATGTATATATACACACACACATGTGTATGTGTATATATATGCTTATGTATGCTTATATAATGCATGAAATGAGTGATGGCAGTGATACAGGGACAGGAAGGAATTAGGATTATTTCCTTATTATTAGGCACTCACACTACCCAAGAAATAGTATGGTGTTATTTTAAAGTGAACTTGTATTAGTTGTAAATGTGTATTCTCACTCTAGGGCAACCACTAAAAAAAAAAAGAAAGAAAAGGAAAAAGGAAGTATAACTGATATCCCTGAAATCCTAAGAAAGGAGAGGAAATGGAATCATATAAAATGCTCAATTAAAATCACAAAAGGGAGAAAAAGAGTGGAAAAGAACATGGGCAACAAAGAGAAAACAGTAACAAATAAGGTAGATATTAATCCAACCATATCAATAATCCCTTTGAATGTCAATAGTCTGAATGCACTAATTAAAAGACAGAGATTGTCACAGTAGATAAAAAGACAAGAAATAAATGTATGTTGTCTACAAGAAACCCACTTTAAATAAAAAGACACATGTAGATTAAAAATAAATGGATGGAGAAAAATATACCTTGCTAACACTAATCAAAAGAAGGAAGGAGTGGCTCTATTAATTTTAATCAGAGCAGACTTCAAAGCAAGAAAGAGGTCAGGGATAAAGAAGGATGCAATATAATGATCAAGGGGTCAATATTCCAAGAAGACCTAACAATCCTTAGTGTACATGCATCTAACAGAGCATCAAACTCTGAAAATTGCTTGTTAAGCAGAAATCAGGGAAAAGGTGTTGAGGGGTGTGTGTCTCAGATTCTGGTAGAGTCTGGAATGCCTTCTCTACCGTTCTCTTGACACTCCTGGGTAAACACCAATGTGATTCTTACTCTTTAACCCTCTTTTTGAAGGCTCAATATAGGGTCATTCATATCTACCTATTTAATTCTCTTCAAATAACATGATCTTATTACAACCTACTTTGTCATTACTTTATGTAATTTAATCTTCCAATAAACTTTGAGTTACCTAATCTTGATGTAGCAAACTATGAAATCCTCAGCAATACATGCAAAACCTCCCCTAGGACGGGTTGCATCTGCAGGTGGTTAATCTCAGTTATATTGTGAGAGTTCTAGTAGCGTCTTCCTTCAATGCCTGACACTTTCTGACCATGTCCCCAAATTCTGGAGGTGCTCTCTGTGTTGCTCATACAGAAAATAAATGTGTTTTAGATTCTAAAAATGCTAGAAGATTCTGGAGGGAAAGAGGAACTGACTTTATACTGGCCTGAAACAAACCTGACTGCACAGAGACTGGTCTCACAAGGTTCTTTTATGTCTGATGCAGCTCAAGTGTACAGATAGCTGATCCCCTGGAGTTCACAGTAACAGAGCACCTAATAGCTTGCTTGGATATTGTCCTAATCTGCTTGAGCTGCTATAACAAAATACCATAGATTGGCTGGCTTAAACAGCAGTCATTTACTTCTTACAGTTCTTGAGGCTGAGAAGTCCAACATCAAGGTGCCAGCAGATTCTGTTCCTAGTGAGAGCTCTCTTCCTGGCTTGCAGACAGTGGGCTTCTTGTTGTGCGCTCACATGGTGGAGAGAGAGGTGACCTCTTGTCTCTTCCCCTTCTTAAAAGGGCACTAATCCCATCATGGGGGCCCCACCCTCATGACCTCATCTAAACCTAATTATCTCCCCAAAGCTTCTCCACCAACTACCATCACATTAGTAGTTAGGGTTTCAAACTATGAATTTGGGGAGAACACATACATTCAGTCCACAGCAAATACCACTGGGTTCTTTCGTACCAGATATTTTCTATTAAGTGGGGAAATGGTGGAAATTTTTTGGTACACATACAACTGTTTTGGTACAGAGCCCAGATGAATGGTAGGACAGAGAGGTTTGTTTTCTAACCAGCTTCTTAAATGAGCTTCAGGTAAAGGGTGAAGGAAATTAATATACCTAGATATTGGGCCATCATTTTGCTGAGGATTGTCCAGGGTCTTTTAAGGCCACAATTAGAAGACTAGACCTTTCCATTCCTCATCTGCTCTTCTGGACTCCAAAGCACTGCCTTTCTCCAAAAAGGAAAATTAAAAACACAAATTCTCCAGTGGTTTGACAGTAATTCAGCCCAGCAAATTTTACTTTCCTTAAAAGTCACCAGCTGTCATGTGCTTAGCTTTAAATGGGAATAACTTGCTCTCAAAGAACATTTTTCAGTTGATGTCACTTGGGAGTTTTATTTTCTCCTAATGAAAAATGGATTTGCATTAGTGTGGCTTTGGTGACAGAAAACCCCTGGATGGAGGCCTGACTTGGTGATCTGCCCCTGCCCCGAGGAAAGCTAAATTGCTCTACCAGCCAGCTCAGAGGATTGACACTGCGGTCAGGAGGAGCCTTTGCAGGGGGACAGAGGGGAGAGGTGGCAATAATGTTCTGTCTTCTTTCAGGGAGGGTCTCACAGGGCTTCTCCCCCCCAAAAAAAAATGGATTAAAAAATGCTTTTAGGTGTTGAGGTTGTTTGGAGAGAGGAGTGATTAATTTTAACGTGATTAACAGCTTGAGGGAGGCAGCCCTTCTGATACACGTGTGCCCAGAGCCTATCACAGATGAGACCAGATCCCTGCCAGAGCTCTTCTCAGAAGGGTCCCTGTGGACCCGCCACTCTGTGCAAGTGCCTAGAATCTCTTGTCTGTGGCCATTGGAATAATCTCTTCATAAGTTTCAAGAACAAAACAAAACAAAACAAAAAGAATCTCTGGACTGAAGCTCCTGAAGCCTGAACGTGTCATGTGCAGTCGTGACTCTGTGGACATTCAGGAGCTGCCTGCAGGCGGCCCTGTGACAACCATTGGCTTGGCAGACAAAAGGCAGGAGTGTGACACCGAGGACCCCGGCTTTACCTACTGGCAGTCTCTGATGGGGAGGCCAGCGCAGGCTCTGCTAGTCATTCCGACAAGGTCCCAACCCACTGAAAATGACCTAAGGTAACCAGAGACACGGGGAGGTGGTTAAACTAGTGAAACTAGGAAACAGAGACAGGGAGACACGGACAACTCCAGCACAGAGCAGCCTGCCCACCTGAGGGCCGGAGGCGCCCTTGACCTGCGTCCTCAGAAGGGCTTGGCAGGCTCTCTTGCCTCACCGGCCCCCGACGTGCACACACACGCTGGCACAGACACACACACAAGCATCGCACACCACCTGTGGGCGAGCTTCCTGTGGAAACAGCAGCATCTGAACCTGGGACCATGACAAGGGCCCTCCCAGCTGAGGCAAAGCGCCCCCAACCCCACTGCCCCCCCCAACACAGTGCTCACAGTGAGGGCTCAGGAAGTATCCAAGAATTTCTGAATAATGCTCTTGACAGACACCAAAGCGCTCTCCTCCTCTGAGCGTGGAGCGCCGGGGCTGCCCCCAGGGAAGAGGACCCTGGCAGCTCCCAGCTGTCCGAGCAGCTGCAGCCAGCTCCAGGAACACTAAATTCTGGCTGCACTTCCAGCCAAGCCTGGTTCTTTAGATTCCCTCTCCTCTCGGCTTGTCTTTTCAAGCAGCAGCCAGCCAAGGTATTCGTCATATTTCCAAGCTACCCTGCTGCTTGATTTATGCTCCAACGGGGCAGAAGTGAAGACTCCAGAGTGGGGGGTGAAAGCAGGGTCTGGGTGGGCAGGGGGTTGAGGGGTGCTGGAGGGTCCTGTCACCCCAGGGGTCACTGAGAGGGTCCCCGGTTTTAGGATCGACTCTGTTCAGTTAGTGCTGAGGAACGCACAGGCTCCACAGACATCAGGGGAACAGAGATGATTCTCTCTCTCCCTCTCCCTCTCTCTCCCTCTCCCTCTCTCTCTCTCTCTCTCTCTCCCTCTCCCTCTCTCTCTCTCTCTCTCTCTCTCTCTCTCTCTCTCTCATTGTGAGATACGGCCATAAAAGGAGTAAAGCTTCATTTGCCCTCTCGCTGGGCTTCACCTAAAAGGGCTTTCAGAAAAATTTCTAGCCTTCTCCTGCGGGACGTTGGGTGTGATCTCGTTGGCCAAAGAGAAAACGAGTAACAGATGACGCCCATGCGGATGAAGAGGCCAAAACCAAAATGTTAATCACCTCAAAATATGCACTGCTCCCTCCAAAGCCTCTCTTGGCTCTCCTCAGAGGATCTTTGGAGACTTTCTCCCCTGGGGTAGGGAGTTTGCTGCTGATACTCGGCAATACATTGGAGGGTCCAAGTTGCAAGAAGATAGAGCATTGTCATTCAGGATAATTAATGTATTGTCTTTTGTGGTGACTTTAAATAGCTGGAATACTGACTGCCCCTCTTGGTTAAACTAATCCCTCTAGGACGCTCCCGTAAAAGCTCAAATGCTGTCATCCAAGATGAATAAAAATGCCTCTTTTTATTCCACTGCATATGAAAACATGAGATCATTGGAATATATTTAGAGTGAGATTTGGCAGCCTATACGTGTTTACAATTCTTGGACTCGAAGCTCTAATGTGAATCGGCGACACTCTTCCCTCTTCACCTTCTTTTCTTGCTCTAAGAGGGTGAAGACCTGTTCCAAGAGTTTAGAATCCCTTTTCTTGTTAGTTTCTGAAGTTAACCTTGCTCTGTGATTAACAACGTCCTCAGTACCACCGACCAGCTTTAGAGGCCGCATCTTGATGTGTTAACGTATTAATCCGACCATTGAAGTGGCTCCCCACCAGTGCGAAGCATCCACTGGGTTTGAGCAGAGCATCTAAAAATACAGACTTCTCAGTTCTTTGAATCATGACTTGGTCTGATTGCATGAGGGAGAAGTCTATAATGCCTTATGGTCACTGACTCTTGTTATTACATAGATTTTGGGTTTCTTTCTGGAGCCTTCAGGAGCAGCATGGAATCAACAGGAGGCTGCCTGTGCTCTGCTGTCCTGTACAATCTCATCTTTAAGGGCACTGGTTCTCAACAGTGGCTGCTCGTTAGAATCATCGGGAAGCCTTAAAAAACACTGATCCTTTGTCCCCAGCCCACAGCGATTCTGATTGTATTGATCTGGGGTACAGCCGAGCATCGAAAGTTTTAAAAACAGTATTACACTCTATTCCAAATTTGTTTTTAAAAATCATATATCACAGAAAAAAGATTTGGAAGAACATTCGCCAATATGTTGACTATCTCTGAGTAACAGAATTGAGAGAAAATTTTATTCACCTATATACTTTTCTGCATGACCTGAATTTTGTTTGCATCAAAGCAAATTGCCATGAAACAAATTATTGGTATAAAGGAGGGAAAAGCTATTTCTCACTTAAGAGGAAAGAAGCTCAAGATACTCAAAACAGAACTCTTCATCTTCTGCCATAACCTGATGTCCTCCTGCATCCCTGATTCTGAAAATGGCACTGCCCTCACCCAGTGTCATCCCAGCCTCCTTCCTTCCCTAAGTCTCTGCATTCAGCATCCTTAATACTTCTTAACTTTCTCTGCCTCTGACCACACAGGCCCCCTTCCTCTGCTACCTTAATGTGGAGCCCTCATTATCCTGCTTCCGTGTTGACGGGGCTGGCTCCTCACCGGGCTCTCTGTCCTGGAGGCTGCTGTGTGGCCGTCCTCCAGGGCACACTGCAGCCACATTTATCCTACACCCCACACCTGCCCCTGGTACTCACCTCTTATTTCCAGAGCACGCCGCAGCTCCTTGCATGGCTTACCAGGCCCTCCATGACCCGACCTGCCCACTCTCATAGCCCCTCACCCTGCACCCTTCCCCCCCGACCGTGTACAATATTTGGAGGTCCCCAAATATCGCCTTTGCTTATGCTTCTCCTGTGCTTGGAAGGCCCTTCTCTCCCATCCTCACCATTTTCCCCTAGTAAACTCCTGCCACTCAAGATTCCTCCTTCTCCAAGGAGTCTTCACATTACCAGATCCTCAACACCCGGTCTCTTTCACACTCACATATACCTGTGTCTTTGTCTAGCGCTGGCTATCTGTCTGTCTGTCTCCCACACTGCTCTATGACTTCCTTGAGGATTAGGACCTCTCACCTTTGTGCCCCAGCACCCCTCACATTACCTGACATTCCCCAGGCATTCAATGATAAGGTAAGGAATGAATGGATAATATCAATCCCTTACATTTATACAGCTCTTTGATTTTTTTCAAAGTACTTTTACATATGTTTGGGGTTGGATGTTGTGCCCCCAAATTGTCTTCAAATGTACCAACTTGTCCTCCAGGTAAGTTTGGGAGAGAGGAGCGGTGTATTCTTCCTCCTTTGCTGGTAAGGCAAAGGAAAGTGAGGTGCGTGATTAAGGCGGGGAAGGGGGCGGGGGAGGGCTGCCCAAGGCCATGCAGCTGGCGCGTGGAGGACCCAGGAGACAGACTCTCTGCCCTCGCCACCTCATTTCCTCAGCACGCTGGCTCCACTGATCTCGAGTCCGCCCTGGGCGGTTGCCCACAAAGAAATGGAGATTGTCAGTCATTAAAAACCCTGCCTCCTTCATTTTCCAGTCATGCTTTCAGAAAGGAAGGGCGGGGAAACCAGGAGATATGAAGTGGAACCTGTAGCTCTGTTGAGTTTAAGATGAGGTACTCAAGGGTCTGCAGTCTTCCACAATCAACGTTTTCTGGAGAGAAAGCAGATTCAGTATGTGCGGATTTCACCTCTCTGGAGGAAATACACATTCACTAATCCCTTCCACTTTAACCAGACCTGGACTGCCAGGGGATCCTTTCCACAGTGTCATCAGTGGGAGAAAGAGCAGAGCCACCTGTCTTCTGACTCAGTGGCCCACAGACCACATCCTTAGCCTATACACAGTGACCAAAACCGTGGCTCATGGCTTTGCCCATCAAGCCAGATTTGGGAGGATAACATTAGGAGGGCCTTGTCTCTGGCACACGTGGAGTCATCCGCACTTGATCCTTGCATTAAGTCTGATGCAGAGAGGGCTCCTGGCCCCTCTCCGCTCAAGCAGGTGTTGGAGGAGGTCATCGGGAGGATGTGGTAATCAAAGGCTCCTCACCCCCTCCCCTGGTCCTCGGAATGTACGTTCCACTTGCCTTCCCTGCACTAGGAGCTGCCCAAGGACACAGCCTCGAAATAGTAAGCTGTTGTTGAGACCATCTGGACAGTATATGTGATTGAACCCAGTTAAGCCCTCTATGTAAACTTTTAAGATTCTGGCAGAGGGTACACAGAGATCCACTTATCTTGCAGCTGCCAAGACAAGCCTTATCTGTCAGTCCCCTTGCTTATTACACCTGCCACCTACCAATTTAATGTGCCATAGTCTGCCTCTTTCTTCAGTCTCTCCCTGCCCTCCGTGTACAGGGGGCACATTTCCAATGACAACCAGGGAAGCTCCCAAGGTTTTGAATGAACAGCAGGGCCAAAGGTGCATCTTCACCATCACCTTCCCAGGAGAGTGCAGAAGTGGAGGTAAGGCGGTTGTGAGGGTCAGGGGTGGGAGGGTGGCGGGCAGGGAGGAGTGCTACCCCTACCTCAGATTCTCTTACAAGCTATAGCATGGAGCCCTGGGACAGACGCCGTCCCTACCAGGAGAAGGAAGTCACATAGCTGAGCTCCACAAACTCTTAACAGGCACCTACAGTGTGCCAGCTATTATGCCAGGAGCCAGGCAGATAGGGATACATTAGACATGGCTCCTCACCAGAAAAAAGGCATGTACACACACAGGCAAATAACCATGATACCTGGAAAATGGTGACAAGAGATGCAAACAAGATGCTGTGGGCGGTTAGGAAAGATGATTTCCAGATGGGAATTCAGCAAAGACTTCCTGGAGGAGGTGGCATTATTTAAGCTGAACTTTGAAGTGAAGGTAAAATTTGGACAAGAAACATGGTTGGAGATGGGGGGAGATGGAGTAGTAAAGACAGTGAAGGCTTTTCAAGTTGCAATGTCTACTGTTGGATTAAATCACATGAAACTGCTGATATTTTACTGTTTTACCAATAACATTGATTTCAGATGGTTCAACATAATACTTTCCAGGTAAGTGGGGACAGGAAAACACAGGTTGTAGAGAGTAAACAAGACAGAAGAAGTTCAGCAGTAGCTGGTAAACTTTACATTAAGTTTCACCTTTCAATAACGTGTTGATAGAAATATTCTAGGAATGGCATTTTCCTAATTTCTCCAAAGGAGACTGATATTGCAAGGTTTGTCTACTGTCCAAAGAGCTGAACTTCAGAATCAGACAGAACTGACAAATCACTGGAAGGCAGTGTTGCACCCCCAAGTCTGAAAGAGTTGAGTTCAAATCCTGGCTCTACAACTTGTGAGCTATGCGACCAGCTTCATAACTTTCTGAATCACACTTTTCTCACCTAGAAAATGGTCATAATAGTAGTACCTCTCTTCCTCATAAGACTGTGGAGACGATTACATGAGATGGTGCCTGCATTGCTTAGCACAATCGCTGGCCCTCAGGAAGTGCCCAGCAGCTGTTTGCAGGGCTGTAATCTATGTCAAGAGGCACCGAGGATGACACCGTGTCCAAAAATCATAATGGGAATTCCATCCTCCGGGTCATGGCTTGTTTCAGTGGAGAAGGCAAGACTGTGACCTATTTTAGCACCTACTTCAGTCACAAGAGAAGGGGGAAAGGAGACACAAGGAAACATAGGATACTTGAGCATCTCAGGCCAGAATGACAAGAATAACAAAAGCTCGACATGATCCTCTAAAACCATTCAGTTGCTTTCAGCCCTCAAAGCAAACCTGCTAAGGAATTTCACATTCCCAGGTCTCCCCTGGCAGGCACACCTGGCGCAGAGATGGCTTTTTTTGAGCAAAAAGGGTTTCTGCAAGCTACCAAGTCAACCACCATGGAGCGGTTCCCGGGAAAGCAGCGGTGACATCAGAACAGCAGGCTTACTTGGGCACCAGAGGAGCGGGAAAAACAGACACTCGGCTTTCCAGGAAAAGAAGTCTTGGCCACTCAGGAAAATCTAAAACCAGAGAGGTAAGGCAGTGAAGAGCACATTCTGACCAGAAAGCACAGTGTTGAGGCAGGCACCTGGGCAGGACTTCTGGCCAACCAGGATTTGGGGTGACTTTCCCGTCTTGGTTCCCAGCCTTCCACTTCATTCTAAGCCATCTCCTGCTGGGCATGGGGACAGTGTCCTATCACCACCAGGAAGATTGGCTTGTGTATTTTATAACCCTTGTCAATAAGAATTTTTAAATGAACTTCAGGATTCTAAAGCAAATAGTGTTTATGATGGGGTACTGCTTCGAGACTAAGAAACAGTGTCAGGGAACCTACTCTCCCAGCCCCACCTGGCCCTCTCACCTGTCCTTCCCCTGTATCACTGCTGTTTTCAGTGACCCGCATCTCCCCCCAGGGTCCTCCAGGGGGCCAGCAGCTCGGTTTCCTGTTCCAGGCAGGTTCCTGAGGCCAGCTCAGCTGGCATCTTCCCATTCTTCTGTTCGTCTTCTACCACCCTTTCCCCCAAAACGGAATTGATGGAGCTGGGGGCAGGAGTGAGTTGTGAACACCCTGAGCCAGTATCATCTTTGGGGACTAGAGACCCCTGTAAAAGCCCTGAGAGCAGCACTTCTCTCTGCAGCCCTGAACAGTTTCCCCACGGTTTAAATTTTTCATTCAAGTCACCATTTCCAGTCCTGCTGACAAGTCTGCGGGGTCGGAAAGTGGCTCTGGCTGGGAGCAACAGCACGCTGGCAGCAGGCAGCCAGGCCTGGCCCGTGTGTCGACAGCTGGGAGCCATCCCAGAGGCCTGGGGACCAGTTCACGCTGCGAGATTGGTTCCTCCACCCTGACGGAGGGGGACCGCGAGCCAGCGCTCCTGCCATGCGGAGGGAAACTCCAGGCCTCCGCGCTCAGGAGGGCATCTGCTCTGTCATTCCCTGCGGCATCAGCAGGCCCAACTCTAGCCGCCCTTCACCTCACCCCATCCAGGGAACTCCGGAGAATTTCCTCTCTAATTTCAAAGACAGCGTCCCCTTCCACTCGGTCCCTCCGTGACTGTCCTTAAAGACTAAACGTGCTCTGGGAGATCATTCTGCAGAAGATCAGAGAGGACCCAGCCCCATGCCAGGCTCTCCTGACTCAGAAATGAGTGAATCCACAGGCCCATCTCAAAGGGCATGTCGGGGAGGACCCCCCAGGATCAAGACACTTTTCCTCAAGCATTCAAGGCACTGTGTATGCAGGCAGCAGCCCCGAGTGGAGTCTTTCCCCAGGAGGTGACATTGGAGTTGAATCTTGTAAAATGAAAAGGAGCCAGGGAAAGGGGGCAGCATTTGCAGAAAGCCAGGAGACAGGAATTGTGAGCCCTTAGGCCCTCCTGGTGTGTGAGCTGGGTCCGGAGAGAGGCCCAGAGCCAGACCGGAAATGGCCTCATGGGTAAATGTATAACAAGCAGCTGTGGGCAGAGTTGAGCAAGTTGCTGATGTGTAATGTTTGTGCAAGTTTCCGTGGTATAAATACCTCCCTCCTTGGCAGATTTCGATCTACCAATAGTTTGACAACCAACTCGCGAAAATTCCTGGAATTTCAACAATCAGTTTGCAAGCTGGTAAAGGACTAGTGCATCACACGTCACATATAAACCCTACCCTCCCTCCCCCATTCCCTGCCACAGAATCCCTACAAAGTCCTTGGGTAGAGGGGCCCCAGATTAATTAAGTAACTCAGTCCCCCTCACCTCTCCCTGCCCATAGCTCTTCCTTCTCTCTACCCCATGGACACAGGCGTGGAGCTCAGTCACTTTTCCTGGAGTTCCCCAAAAAAAAGCTCACTCACACAGCATAGCCAATTTGTGGAAATGGAGAAGGTCCACATCACAGTGATGCTAATTACATCAAACTTAATATTAAACTGCCCATTCTTAAATTTACTTAGCCATTTCCACAATCCCGGGCTTTGGTCTCCTGCCATATTTCTTTGTCCCCCTCTCTCCAACCTTGACTGAATCCCTCTGCCCTTGACACCTGCCCCCGCAAATCCTTCTATCTATCACAGAGAGCAATTTAGCCCTTTTTTGCTACCCCTCACCCAGGCCTGCAATGTTCAGTGCATGTTCAGGCCACTGATGGCTATTTCAAGTCTCAAGGGCCTCTGGGCATGGAGAGGAATACTGACTACTCTTTACACCTGGTTTAATGTCCACTGATTAATCTTATGAAAGTATAACAATCATCATTCCTTAAACTATCAGCATTCCTTTAAATATTCACACACTACTAACACAGCTAATAAATAAAAAATTTATTGTAAGCAACGAGATACCACTACACATCTATCAGAATAGCCAAAATCCAGAGCAATGACAGCACCGAATGCTTGGAGGTTGTGAAGCAACAGGAACTCTTATTCATTGCTGGTGGGTATGTAAAGTGGTACAGCCACTCTGGAAGACAGTTCGGCAGTTTCTTCCAAAACTAAACATACTCTTACCACATGATCCAGCAACTGTACTCCTTGGTATTTACCCAAAGGAACTGAAACTTATGTCCAAACAAAACCTGTGCACAGGGCTTCCCTGGTGGTGCAGTGGTTGAGAATCTGCCTGCCAATGCAGGGGACACGGGTTCGAGCCCTGGTCTGGGAAGATCCCACATGCCACGGAGCAACTAGGCCCATGAGCCACAACTACTGAGCCTGCGCGTCTGGAGCCTGTGCTCCGCAACAAGAGAGGCCGCGACAGTGAGAGGCCCGCACACCGCGATGAAGAGTGGCCCCCGCTTGCCGCAACTAGAGAAAGCCTTCGCACAGAAACGAAGACCCAACACAGCCAAAAATAAATAATAAAAATAAATAATAATAAATAAAAAAATTTTTTTTTAATGTGAAGCTGGCTAATGACAAAACTTTACAGGATGGTTCTAGTCATGTCATAATGATAAAGTCGTGTGATAGTGGTGAAAAAAAAAAAAACCTGTGCACAACTATTTATAGCAGCTTTATTCACAATTGCCAAAACTTGGAAGCAACCAGGATGTCCTTCAGTAGGTGAATGGATAAATAAACTGTGGTACATCCAGACGATGGAATATTATTCAGCACTAAAAGAAAAAAATGAGCTACCAAGCCACGAAAAGACATGAAGGAAGCTTAAATGCATGTTACTAAGTGAAAGAAGCCAAACTGTAAAGTCTACATACCGTATGATTCCAACTACATGATGTTCTGGAAAGGGCAAAATTATGAAGACAGTGAAAGGCTCAGTGGTTGCCAAGGGTTAGCAGGGAGGGAGGAATGAATAGGCAGAGCACAGAGGCTTTTTAGGGCAGTGAAACTACTCTGTGTGACACTATAATGGTGGATACAGAGCATTATACATTTGTCCACACCCATAGAGTGCCCACCACCAAGAGTGACCCCTAGCGTAAACGATGGGCTCTGGGTGATGATGATGTGTCAGTGCAGGTTCACTGATTATAGTACCTGCCATCTGGTGAGGGATGTTGACAGGGTGGGAGGCTGCATCTGGTTGGGGGACGGGGTAAATGGGAATTCTCTACTTCCCACTATTTTGCTATGAACCTGAAACTGTTCTAAAAATACTTTTTCCAAAAATTCATTAATTTAGCCCATCGAATTTTCACAAGCATTTAACATTGATTGCAAACTTAAAGAAATACCTCCAAACATTTAATTTATATTCACAAATTTAATATAGCAGATCCCCTTAAAAACTCTACATGCATTAAATATACAAAATATTACAATTCCAAAGCTGGTCAATACCCTTACAGCAAAACCTATTCTAAAAGTGCTAATATTGTGGGTTTCACTTTGTTTCTTATCCTGAATTCCACACCTTTCTGGGGTGCCAGTTTTGATAACTTGCTAGGATTTCAGTGATTTTTTACCAAGTACTATTTTTACCTTCCTAGGGATTTTAACAATCTTACCAGACCAAAAGGAAAAAGAAAAATACCAACTTTGACTGCTGGAGTTGCAAAATCTGGGTGGTCAAACAATTCATTCTGGGTCAGGACGTGAGCCTGGGTTGCAAAGGAAAAGAAATCAAGTGGAGGGGGGGGATCCTTTTCATAATTATTCTTTGTTTCTTCAATAAGACTTTTTAAGTCCACACCTTTGGGGAAGGTTTCCAGTTTGACAGCATTGAATTTTCCCCCTGAAATGAGATGAATTCTCATCTTGCTTGGCCAGCATTGGCCTAACCCATTGTCCTGTCATCATGATGTATTGACCTGATTTGTTAGCATTATTAAAAATGTGCATCTCCTTGCTGGTGTTGTATTATAATTTATAGAGACCATCTCAAAGTTTCATACCGTAAGGGAGGAGGCACCAAGTCCGTAGTTTCTGCTCCTCTCTAGGACCCCATGGAACACAGAGGGACCCACCTTTACTCAGTTGTCCTGTGTGACCCCAGGGCTGAGAAGCCCCATCCTGGGACAGTGCCTACTTTTTCCTAAACAAGTTGGCTGACTCAGTGTTCCCTGCATTTATTCTTTCCTGCTTTCACAGATAGAAACAAAAACATATCTCTCCTTGGTAAACAGATATATAATTAATAGAAGAAACAAAAGACCTGTTTATATGAAATGCCCACTTACTAAAGTCAATACAAATTAACATACGCCATTGTAGTCTCTGTCCTTTTGTTCTCCAACCACTGCGCTACATGCTTCGGAATTTTTTGAGAATTGTCTTGAACCCACATTCTTTCTCTGGCTCGACTTGTTCTAATTAATGTCCAAATGGTCAAAGTTTGGCCCAGAAACCCCCTGGTTTGGCTCCTTTGTCCTTGCAACACTGCCCTTGACATTCTTGAAAGCATTCTTGCTTCCTGGCAACAACAAGACGTTCCAGACCTATCCTAACTTTTTTTCCAGCCTCAGTACATGGAATCAGTTGTCCTCCGTGGAATCCTCGTTCCTGTGAGTGATATCAGAGACCACAATCTGGGAGCTTGGGGTGCATGTGCGCATCGCGGGAAGTGAGGGACAGGGGCAAGGGTGCCACTCTGAGGGTAACAGAGACAGAAAGGTAACATGTTTATACCACTATTTCCAACTTAACACACCATACCTTGTAGCTTCCACCTACTTTTCTCACAGTATAAGTCATCAGTGACCACTAAGCCTTTCTCTGCAGCTCTCACCTGTTCTCCCCACCCCTTCCCGCAAGGGGAAGGGAGATGGACATAGATTTATCTGACCATTGATAGGAACTGTGCCACTGCCTCACCCTCAGAAGGACGCTGCCTGCAACGATTTGGTTTTCAACTGTTTTCTCTCTTGTACATTCTAAGGGAACGGGGCAGGGCACATGATCAACTTTGTATTTGTATCAAACCTATTGAGTTTGATATGTTTCCATTCAGATGGAAACATCTAACAGTCAGTTTCAGTTGGACGTGTGGGTCAGAATTTCTAACATGAACCCCAAGCAGAGAAAGCCTCTCAAGCTAAAGGCAGGTGGTTTGAAGCTGTCTGTTGCCAAAGGGGCCATCAACAGCTTGGGCTATTTGCTTGCGAAAACTTGGAGACTCTTCTGTTTTTCTAATTCTCATTTTGTCTGAGTCCTTGCCAGGAATCCCTGATGTTTTTACTTAACACCAGAGTTCCAAAACAAAACTTAGCAAACAGCCCAAGAGGCTGGGACCCAGAGAAGGGGCCAGCCACCTCTCCCCATTGCTAACCCTCGAGAAAAGTTAAGTGTGATGGAGACCTGGAACCAAGGCAATAGAGGCTTTTGGAGCAAGCCCTGGACATTCCAGAAGATGTCTCCCCAGGTTTTCCTGGTATGTTCTGGAGCCTCTGGAGGAACCACAGAAGCGAGGAACAGAGGCGGGTTTGCCAAAAAAGATCTTCTCCCATCTCCCAAAAAGCCATTTCTAGTGGTGCTGTGGGGAGCGTCTGGCCTGAGCGTCAGCTGCCCCCTTGGCCGAGACAAGACAGTGCAGCTTCTTTCCTGACTCTGCAGGACTGTGTTCATCTGAGAGTGTTGTTAAAATTGAGACAGACGCTAGGCAGCCTGCTCTCACTCAGGGTCTGGACACAGCAACTTGGATCTCGGTTGTTTACCTAATCAAGCATTAGGTTATTTTTTTTCCCTTTTCCTGATTATAAGAAATTGCCAAATGTAATCAGCCCCCTCATCCTCATCACTGTTCTCCACTCTGAGCCAGAGAAAGTCAGACCTGGAGAAGGATCACTCCCCAGGCTAACAGCAGTCCAGCGGCCCTGTTTCCAGCCTCATTTCTTGCCTTTCCCCAACACAGATCCGCCCGAGTGAGTTCTGTCTCCTCACTGGCTCCCCACTCACCTCACACATTCCCTTCTTATTCCCATCTCCCGGCCTGAGCTTCTACGATCTCCTTGCCCAGGTTGCCCTTCCCATTTCTTTATACCCTCTGGAGTCTCACCCACCCTTCAGAGCTGAGCTTGGCCTCCACTGCTTCCAGCCCACAGTGATGGGGACCCCATCACCTCTTCAGACCAAAGCAGAGTATGGCCCAGACCCTGCCTTCCTACAGCTTCTTGCACAGATGGAGGTACAACATGGACTGTAAAAATGACAACTATGGGAATTCCCTGGTGGTCCAGTGGTTAGGATTCCGGGCTTTCACTGCCAGGGGTACGGGTTCAATCCGTGGTCAGGGAACTAAGATCCCACAAGCTGCACGGCGTGGCCAAAAAGTAAATAAAATAAAAATTAAAATGACAGCTACAATTGGGAGGGGTAAGAAATTTCTCTTGGGTGTTTAGAGGAAAACCCCAAGTACACTTAGCCCTTTGCCTTCTTCATTTCTCTTAGCAGCTTATGCCTGTACCTCATTGTCACCTCACCAGCACCCCACCATCCCAGCCCCTCCTCCTGCTAGAGTTGTCTCCAACCGCTTCCTGAAGTTGTTGGGAAATGACAGCTTTTGATGTGTTAAGATTTGCTTATTCACTAGGGTTTGGGGGTGATGTAAATCTGACATACATGGATTAGGACCTTGTGATTATCACCTACTAGCACCCAGAGAAGGTGAGCATCCTTCCTGAGCCTCAGGCCGTCAAATACCTACTTCATTGTGTGAAAGCGTGCAGTAAGATCATTCACACGAAGCATTTAGTATCTGGCACATGGTACGTATGCGATAGATCCAAGCGAGCATTGCTGTGTACAATCCACCCCCCACCCCAAACATCACTTAGATGTACACACTGTTCTGCATTCACCAGCTCTAAGTAAATAGAGTTCTGAGGTGAGGTCTTTTCCTCACAGCCAAGTTTTACAAACGTAGGCAGGGAAGAGGGCCAAGTTTTCAGAGCCAGAGACAGTGCAGAAATTGCTAATGATGCCTGTGACCTAACTGCCTACAGGATGGTGACTGGGAAGCCTGCTTTGTGAGCTGGGTGGTGCAGACAAAACTGAGGCAGACTACCTCAAAGCCAGCTATTTAATCAATACATCGACTGATAATATTTAAAACAAAAAAACTGAGGCAGAAGTTGACCTTCCTCAGACTTCCCTGGTGGCGCAGTGGTTAAGAATCCGCCTGCCAATGCAGGGACACGGGTTCGAGCCCTGGCCTGGGAAGATCCCACATGCCACGGAGGAGCTAAGCCCCTGCGCCACAACTACTGAGCCTGCGCTCTAGAGCCCGTGCTCCGCAACAAGAGAAGCCACCGCAATGAGAAGCCCGCGCACCACAACAGAGTAGCCCCTGCTCGCCGCAACTAGAGAAAGCCCGCGTGCAGCAACGAAGACCCAATGCAGCCAAAAATAAATAAATTTTTTTTAAAAATTAAAAAAAAAAAAAGTTGACCTTCCTCCACTTTCTCTCCCTTGCATACCACCCACTCCTTCCAATCCCACCTCCACACACCACAGTCCTGGCCTCTCTGTCCCTCCAAAAGAAATGTATGGGCAAAGATGTCCATCATACAATTATTTATAAAAATTAACTTCAATCTTCAACTATTGGGGAATAATTTAACCATGGCTCAAAAATGTGATAGAAGACTCTACAGATATTAGAATGGATCAACGTGAAGATGAGAATATAGGAAGATGCTTGTAAGTTACTTCCAAGTAAAATAAGCAGAACACAAAATTGTTTATAAACCCTGTGATTAGAACTAATTTTAAAAATGTGTATTTCTCTGGCTAAAGGTTGAAAAGAGACACAGACAAATGAAAACAATTGTGTAAGAAGAGTAGGTAGGATTATACATTGGACTGTTATCTCTAAATTCCTTCAACGTTACTGAAAAGTTGTGTCAATAATAAAAATGTCATATAAAATTGAAGCGCCAGGATAGTGGACTTACTTATCCCAAGTAAATTCATGACAAGCTGATCGTGACTTGTGGTTTACCTTCCCCTAGTTACATATTTGGATCTGAAAGAAGTCTGTTGGGAAGGAGACCTCTTGAATTGAAGAAGAGATTCCAGGAGGTGAGGTCTTGGGTGGGGTAGCGTGGAACAAGGGCTCTGCTTCCCCAGCACCTGGTATGTCTCCTCACAGGGCTGGAGAATTCCGTGGCTCTGCTGGCCATAGAGACCACTACACTTTTCTGGGCTCCTCCCATGGGCCGAGTACCCAGGGATCAAGAGGAAAATGAGAGATGGCACCATGGATGTGGCAGACAGACCAGGCACACTCCAAGCTATGACGTGGGTTACAAGGGCAGGAAGTGAGTCCCTGAGGTCCCAAAAAATGAGGATGATTTTGACAGATGAAGAAGAGCTCAGACCTGACTGAAGTGAACTGGATGAGGCCCATGCTGGGAGGCAGTGTGCTCCAGGAGAGAAAGCACAGACTTTGCACCCTGAGTTTAGATCCCAGCTCCATCACTTACTACCCAGGTGATCTGGAGCAAGCTACTAACCTCCCCAAGCCTTAGTTTTCTTGTCTGTAAAATGGGTATTAATGATCCCTATGGGAGTATTAATTCTTCTGAGTATTAAGAGAAGCCAAAGACATGAAAGTACAGTGCCTACACATGGGAGGCACTCAATAAATATTGGTTTCCAACTGGGGCAGTCTGTCTTCAAACCCATGATGCTCCCACAGAACCACATAATGGGAAGGACAGAAAGAGAACTGTGAATCAGGGCAAGAGGCATAGAAACCCCAGGCAGTTTCCAGAAGAGTACAGGGAGAGTGCAGCCCAGATAATCCCTCTGGGTAGGACTCTTTCTTCTAGATTTTTACCCCACACCTGTTCATGTCTTATCATCACCATCTGTATCAGTCTCAGCGTCACAAGAACCCTAAATCTGTTCCCACTGAGTTGGGTGATGTCTCTCCAAAGGGCTTTGCCCTTCAGGTTTGACAAAGTTCAGGGAGGGGAGTGGTGGCCGCATGCAAGTTCTCTGATCAGTTAAGGGTGATCTTGCAACGTCTTGACCAACTGTGCCAACCCAACACCTAAATTGTGAAATGAATGTCTAGAGGGAATCTCCGTGAGTGCTGGCTGCCCTGTGTGATAGGAAGGACAGTGGATTAGGATTCAGGACCCTAGAGCTGGGTTCATAGCCTGGTCCCACCCCCACTGTACATTACATGTCCTCAGGCAAGTACCTTGACCTTTCTGGGCTGCAGATCCTTTGTGGGCTAAATGAGGGCGTTGGGCTTCATCAGAGGTTCTCAGCCCGCTGCACATTACTACCACCTGGAGACCTATCAAAACCAACCAAAAGAAAGCCCAGGCCCTCACAGAGAGTCTGATTTCACTGGTTTAGAGTGAGTCTGGGACATGAGAATTTTTTTTTAATTCCCTAGATCACCTTTTTTCAAACTTGGCCACACCTTGGAGTCCCGTGGGGCATTATTTGTTTGTTTGTTTTTTATTGAAGTAGAGATGATTTTCTATATTATGTTAGTTTCAGGTATACAGCATAGTGATTCAGTATTTTTGCAGATTATATTCCATTATAGGTTATTACAAGATAATGAGCATAATTCCCCGCGCTGTACAATATTTCCTTGTTGCTATCTATTTTATGTATAGTAGTTTGTATCTGTTAATCCCATCTCCCCCTTTGTCCCTCTGCACTTTCCTCTCCCCTTTGGTAACCACAAGTTTGTTTTCTACGTCTGTGAGTCTGTTTCTGTTTTGCATATACATTCATTTGTATTACTTTTTAGATTCCACTTATAAAGATATCATATAGTATTTGTCTTTCTCTGTCTGACTTATTCCACTAAGCATAATATTCTCTAGGTCCATCCACGTTTCTGGGGTGTTTTAAAGACTACTGATGGCTGGGTCCCACCTCCAGCAATTCTGCTATGGGGTGAAGCCTGGGCATTGTGGTTTTCGAAGCTCCCCAGGTGATCCTAATGTGCAGCAAAAACACATCTCACCTGGAGGCCTCTCCACAGGAGGCTCGCATCACACTGGCTGGTGATACTTTCTCGGCTTTGTCAGGTTTTCATTCCTGCTCAGGAAGAGGCACCTCAAGAGCCCGGTGGAACCAGAACCAGGAGTGACCAGCAACGCCCAGCTCAGTGGCAAAGCTGAGGCCCCTGCGACAGGCAGACAAGCCCTGGCTGCAGCGAGGGCGTTGGGCGCCTTCTTCCTGCCTGCTCCAGGCAAGGTGAGTGTGCTGGCTGGACACAAGCTTCATGGGGCTTTGTGTCTGTGGCCATCATCCCTCCGGCAGCAACTGCAGAAACCCAGGGGAGGGGCACAAGCGCCAAACGCAGCTGATGCTGGAGACTTGGGTTTGGGTCTTGGTTTGAATACTAGAGAATCCGGGTGAGTCCCTCACTCTCTCCACTTATTCATTTTTTCATACATGTTTTCCACCATTTATCAAGCACTCTGCTGGGCCCTGAGAAAAAAAGTGAATTGGTGTAAGTGACTGCCAGGCAGAAAGGGTAGGGGAGGAGAAGGTTCAGGCAGAGGAGCAGGTCAGGCAGAGGCCGGGGGCTATAAGCGGTGAGATAAGGATGGTCCGAGGGAGGGACAGGCAGGGGCCCAGTCAAGCCTCATGCGCCATGCTAAGGAGCTCAGGCCTTAACCTGGTGACCCCCACTGCCCATGCACGGGAACCTCAGGCCAAGTAGTGTCACAGTCACTACAGGACGAACATTGCTGCCCTCCTGGCCTCCACCTGCTATCATGGGATGCCTGCTTCCAGGTACCCTAATTCTGGGAGTCCCTGGGGCTGTCTCTGGCCATACCAAGGCAGCACTGTGGTGCCCACCCCACTCTCACTGTGCCTTTCTTCCAGCCCCTGCAAAGGCATCCTCTACCGAGTGCTCCCCGGAGCCCAAGAAGGGCCCCTGGGCCCCCGGACGGTACTGAGGCTTCTCCATTGCAGCACCTCACCATGGGGGCCTCAGCTTCATGCGGGCCTGTCCTCCTGGGCTGAGAAGGAACTTAGGGAAATTATGCCATCCCTTGTGTTTACTGACCTTCCTGCTGGGATTCCCCAGAGGTACTCAAAGCCACCCCTCCCCTTCAGAGAGCCACCCCCAGCCCTGACTTCTACCCTTTCCTCCATCAGGATGAGTTCTCCCTTGTGGGCGATCCATGGTCCCTGCTAGAAATGGGCCCCAGCAGACCCCCAGCACCCAGAATTCTGGGACCCACACGTACTGCTGGCAACCAGGAGAGCTCAAGACAGGAAGGTGAGCCAGAGAGTGACATCTGCTTTCCTTTGTAGAAAAAATATATGGAAAGTTGAAAATTCATTTGTCATCTTTGGGCACAGTCAAGCTCTTGAGCATCAGGACTTGAGCATCTTTGGGATTAACATATACACACTGTGATATATAAAATAGGTAAATAACAATGACCTGTATAACACAGGAAACTATACCTATAATGGCAAAGAATCTGAAAAAGAATATATATATATATGAATGAATCACTTTACTGTACACTTGAAACTAACACAACATTGTAAATTAACTATACCTCAATTTTTTTTTAAAGTGAAAAAAAAAAACTTGAATGTCAAGTGAGATGAGGTGTCAACTCCACAACAGCCACCTTCAGCTGTTAGCACTTTACAACTTGAACGTGAATTTGCTGGAGTTTGCCCACGAGATTCACAACTAGCCTATGAAACAGGAATCATTATTTTCCCCATTTCACAAATGAGTAAATGGAGGCTCAGAGAGGTTAGGTGATTTGCCCAGGGTTGCACAGCTAGGACAAAGAATGGGAATCTAAACATTTTGGCTTCAAAATACAGGCTATATCAAGCTGCTGACAGCATTTTTAAAACTATGAAGTGTTACACAAATGTCAGGCATTAATAATTATTATCACTTCCACCATGTGGAGCTTGGCTTGAAGCCCCAGTGTAGACCGCACTTCAGCCCCACTGCACTACACACGCTCCCCTTTCCACTCGCCTGTCCCCAGCTGGCCCTCGATGAAAAGCCGCCATCAGGAGTGGGTAGAGCTATCTTGGGATTCTCCTGGCCAAGACCCCAGGCTCCCAACAAAATGTGAATCCCTGTCTGGTTTCACATAAGGCTTTGTACTATCTGGCTTTGTACTGTCCTGATTCCAAGTGTGTGAAGAGACATCGAGGTCCCGAAAGCTGCCTCCATGGCTCCAAAAGTAACGCTCAGGGAGTGGGACACTCAGGGAATGGATGAGGGCAGTCTGTCTGATGCGGCGTGAGGCTCAGAGGTGACGGCCCCCGGAGGAGGCCCCTGTAGGCATCTCAGTGGTTCAAAGCCATTCACGCTTCTCAGGGCATAGCTTTAGTGTTTCCCCCAAGTTTGGCTTTTGTTGGAACGTGAATTCCCACTTCTAAAGTGTTGGGAGAGATGGGATAATGCAGAAGACAGGGAGAAGAAAATGGGGGAAGGTTCTGAGGTTTGGGGAAGTCAAAACTCCCTAGGAAACATTTCAGTGTATAAAAGACTGAGAAACATATGGATTGAATTTTCCCAAAGAATACACAAAGAATTTAAAAATTAAAGGGCTAAGGTGGGGGTTGGATTTTTTTTTTTTTTCCTGGATGATTGGGTGTTTCCCAATCATATTTTGGGGAATTTTACTGGCAGCCAAACCACTTACAACACCCTGAGATATTAACCAGACGTGGAGTCATCCAAGTGATCTATCACCCAGCTCTGCAGGTTACCAAGCTGTCAGCCCCTCCCTGTTTCTGAGCACACATTCCTGCCTCGCTCCACACCCAGAGGCTGCAGAGATACAAGGAGATGATGACTTCAGGTATTCCCACAGCCAGCTGGCACGCTTTGACTGAGGTCTGTTGGAGCTGGGGTTCATCCATTGTGAGCTCCAGAATGTTGACTAATAAAAGCCAAGCGGAGACTGATGGATCTGGCCTGAACTTTTCCATGCTGCAGTTTCCTCATCTGACAAACAGGAATAATAATAGCACTTATCTCATATTTAATTGTTGAGAATTAAATGAATATGTACGTGTAAAATGCTTAGATCTGTGCCTTGCAAACTTTAAGTGTTTGGCACTCAAAAAAACCTAATAATACTGATAATAACTAATGTTATTATTGTATATGATATATCTATCAATACCTAGAGTGGAGTTCTTTAACTCAGGACATTATGAAGGCAACCAAAGGATTCATTGACTATTTATTTATTCATTAAATATTTATTGAAGACCTAATGTATCAGTCAAGATCAGCTAGGTTATTCTGCAGTAACAAACATCCCCATCATCTCAGTGACTCAGAACAACAAGGTGTCTTTCTTGCCAACGCTGCTGTGCACCTCAGGTTGCAGGGGCTCTGCTCCACCTGGTCCTAAGGGATGAGGACAAACATATAGGATGCAGGGGACAAGTCACACACTGGCTGTGAAACGTCCCTTTTGGAAGTAGCACATGTCACCTTTTACTCACATTTCAGGAGCCAAAACAAATCCAATGGCCATTCCAGGGGAGTGGGGAGAGTGTGGTTCTACCCTGTACCAGAAGAGGCAGAACAGGAAGTGGCAGCAGAGATTACTAAGGAATCCAATGGGCCAGCTGTTACTCTAGATGCTTGGGATATACCAGTGAACAAAATAGACCAAAACCCCTGCCCTCAGAGAGCTGACCATCTAGCTAAGGGAGAAAGACAATAAACATCATAAATTAAGGGCTGCAATTTTTTTTTAGTTTTTTATTTTATTTTATTTTTTTTAATTTTATTGGAGTATGGTTGATTTACAATGTTCTGTTAGTTTCAGGTGTACAGCATAGTGATTCAGTTATACATATATATATTCGTTCTTTTTCAAATTCTTCTCCCATATAGGTTATTACAAAATATTTGGTAGAGTTCCCTGTGCTATACAGTAGTCCTGTTATCTCTTTTGTATATAGTAGTGTGTGTATGTTAATCCAGGCTCCTAATTTATCCCTCCCCTCCACATTTCCCCTTTGGTAACCATAAGTGTGTTTTCAAAATCTGTGAGTCTGGTTTTGTTTTGTAAATAAGTTCATTTATAACATTTTTTAATTAGATCCCACATATGAGTGATATCATATGATATTTCTCTTTCTCTGTCTGACTCACATTGTAGGATAATCTCTAGGTATGTCCATGTTGCTGCAAATGGCATTATTTCATTCTTTTCTATGGCTGAGTAATATTCCATTGTATATATGTACCCCATCATCTTTATCCATTCCTCTGTTGGTGGACATTTAGGTTGCTTCCATGTCTTGGCTATTGTGAATAGTGCTGCTATGTACATAGGGGTGCATGTATCTTTTTGAATTATAGTTTTGTCCAGGTATACTCCCAGGAGTGGGATTGCTGGATCATATGGTAATTCTATTTTTAGTTTTTTAAGGAACCTCCATACTGTTCTCCATAGTGGCTGTACCAATTTACATTCCCACCAACAGTGCAAGAGTGTTCCCTTTTCTCCACACCCTCTCCAGCATTTATTGTTTGTAGACTTTTTGATGATGGCCATTCTGACCAGTGTGAAGTTATACCTCACTGTAGTTTTGATTTGCATTTCTCTGATAATTAGTGATGTTGAGCATCTGTTCATGGGCTTTTTGGCCATCAAGGGCTGCAATTTTAAACAGGATAGTCAGGGTAGGCCTCATTGAGAAGATGACACCTGAGCAAAGACTTGAAGGAGGTGAGGGAGGGAGCCACACAGGCATCTTGAGGAAAGTGTTGTAAGTAGAGGGGACAGCCTGTGCAAAGCCCAAAGCCAGGTGTGTTGCAGGAATAGTAAGGAGGCCAGCAGGACCTGGGTGGAGTGAGTGAGGGGAGGGCAGCGGGAGCTGAGCTGAGAGGGAGGAAGGTGGGGCCAGACCCCGTAGGGCTTCCGAGGGGAGGACTTCGGCTTCTACCCTGATGGGATGAGGAGCCACTGGAGAGTTCTGACTTAAGATTGAAAAGGCTAATTGACTGCCATGTGGAGAGTAGACTGCGGGGAAGCAGGGAGACCAGTTAGGAGAGAAATGACAGCTCCAGCCTCCCTCTGTGATAAGAATGCACATGACTCGCTGTTTCTGGGCAAGTGTGCTCGTTCCCGCCTGAAATGGCTGACATTTGGTCAGCCCTACTGGTCTCTCCAACCCCGGCCCTCTGTAGACATAATCTTGAGCCAATGGGCTCTGGCTGTGGGGTCAGGGTTCCTTCTGTGGTGGTCATATGGGGTGGGAAACATTGTTAGTTTAAAGCATTTTGAGAAGAAGTATTGCTTCATGCTCTTGCTCCCCACCTTGATTTAAATTAGGTACTGCACCCTAAAAAAGATTCTCCACTCCCTCCTGGTATCCCTACCCACTATTCTCAGCAAGAGAGGCACAAGACCTAAGTACCCTGTATATGTCAATTTAGGTCTGCCCTGATCCCTGCCCACCCCCCTTGATGGAATTCCATTAATAAGCCCTTTTCAAGAACTTTCGTGGAACCAGCCTACAAACCCATCTATATTAGTCAACTTGGGCGGCCATAACAAAATACCACAATCTGGATGGATGAAACAATGGAGGTTTTATTTTCTCACAGTTCTGTAGACTGGAAGTCCAAGATCAGTGTGCCAGCAGAGTCGGATTCTGGTGAGGCACCTCATCCTGGCTTACAGATAGCCACCTTCTCACTGTGTTCTCATGCAGTGAAGAGAGAAAGAAAGAGGGTGCTCTGGTATCTCTTCCTCTTCTTATAAGGGCACTGATCCCATCATTAGGACCCCACCCTCATGACTTCATCTAATTATCTCCCATAGACTCCTCAAATAGGACCAATCAGAATTTGGGGGTATTCTTTGCAGGTTCTGTCCATGCTCTAGGATGTATCTGAACTAGGTTAAAGGTGCCAGGAACTCCCTTCCTTGTGTAACTGGATAATTTCTCCTTTAAATGTCCTGGTCCCGGGACTTCTCTGGTGGTCCAGTGGTTAAGACTTTGTTCTCCCAATGCAGGGGGCCCGGGTTCAATCCCTAGTCAAAACTAGATCCCTCATGCCGCAACTAAGAGCCCACGTGAAGCAAAGAAGATCCTGCCCGGGCAACGAAGATCCCACGTGCCACAACTAAGACCTGGAGCAGCCAAATAAATAAATAAATATTAAAAAATAAATGTCCTGGTCCCATGATTGGTGAAGGTAGCTGTGTTACCTTCTATGGGAGTTTTATACAATGAGGCCCAAAATAGAAGTACTCACTTGGCTGTCTATTCTGGAATTGGTTGAAGAGATTATGATCAATATTTTTATGGCCATTGGAAGAGTAGGGGACAGAATTCCCTGAGGCAAAAAAAAATAGTCATCAATCAAGATAGGAAGGATGCGGGGTAAGTGCCTTGATAGACGTCATAAAAAATAAGATAGGAAGGAGCAGGACTGGCAGAGCTGAGGAAGTAGTAAGTCCTGGGTCGATGGCTGCATGGTACCCCTGGAGAGGCTAGAGCACAGGTACCAGGGTGCCCCATCTCATCAATGATTTCCACACCCACACGTGGCATTCAAACAGAGAAAACCTTCAAGGGAACACTCTGAGTTCAGACAAGGAAGATACCAGCCACAACCATACGAGCCTAGAGCTGTGTGACTTTGGACAAGTTCCTGAACCTCTCTGGGTCTCAGTTTCTTCATCTGTAAAATGGAGATGTTAGTATTACTTGTGTCAGGATTGTTATGAGGATTAAATGAGTTCATATGTGTAAATACTTAGAGCAGTGCCTGGCGGGTAGAACTGTAGTGATGGTAATGATTGATTGTTCAGAGGTGCAGCCTCTGAATTCCAGGGAAAGGAAGAGCCTTGGGTAATAATTCAAATTGGGTTTCCTGCCAAGCTGGCAGGAAAAGAACTTGCCAATTTGAAGAAAATGGAGAAACGTGACCTTTCGTGCACATTTGAATTTGTGAACCAAGATTCTCATGGGCTACACTATCTCACTCTATGTCGTGTTGCAATTTCCTCTTAAAATTGTTTGTTTTCCCCTTTACGGAGCAGATAGCATCTGAATGGGCTCTGACATCCATCAGCATTTACCACCAAGCAGTGGGTCTACCCTTTTCTTATTAATCTTCCTTACTCTTCCAAAGAAAACTAAAACAACTATGACAGACAGAATGGTCCCCCAAAGATGCCCACACCCTAATCCTCAGAATCTATGAATGTGTTATGTTACTTAGCAAAGAGGATATCTATGGAATTAAGGAGTGTAAGGTTGCAGACAGAATTAAGGTTATTAATTAGCTGCCTGTAAAATAAGGAGATTATCTTGGACTATCCTGGTGGGCCAAGGAAGTCACAAGTGTCCTTAAAAGTAGAAGAGGGAGGCAATAAAGGGAGATAGAAGAGATGGCAGCATGAGACAGGCATGGCCCGATGTTACTGGTTTTGAAGATGGAGGAAGGGGCCACTAGCCAAGGAATGTGGGCAACCTCTAGAAGGTTGGAAAGGCAAGAAAACAGATTCTCCCCTAGTGCCTCCAGAAGGAACACAGAGTGCCAACACCTTGACTGAGACTCGTGTTAGACTTCTGATCTCCAGAATTGTAAGATTATGAATTTGTATTGTTTTAAGCCACTAAAATTGTGGTAATTTGTTACAGCAGCAATAGGAAACAAATATACAAACAATAAACAAAAACAACCAAACAAGAACAACTGTTTTTTCAAAGCTCAGCTTTAGCTTACCTGACACTATTCTGAAAGAATTCTTGCTCTTCCCTTGAGTTTGTCCTTGCTTCTCTGTCCCCCATCCAGGACTGATGTGTGTTCTTTCAGATAAAGAGCTTTTTTAAGAGAGCCCTGTTCCATTTATTTAGACATGCCGCTCTTCTTCACTGAGGTTAGTCCTGGCTAAACTCTCAGAACTTTGTTTTCTAGAACCTCCTGTCCCTCTCACATTGTATTGCTTTTTCGTGTCTCTGGGGTCATGCTTGCCTTTCCTCTGGACTTTCTGAAATCCTTCCCTAAAGCCTGATACATGGGAATGACTAGTTAAGATACCAAGATACGAAGTCACTCACTTACACGTAGCTCATGATCCATTGGCCTGGACCATATGAAACTGGCATTTTTTTTAAGATCTAAAAAAGTCGAGATCATTAATAATTCCAGACAGTTCAACCTAAGGAAAGAGAAGACATGTAAATAACTACAAGTATGAGGAATACACAACAGGAAGCAGAAACAAGGAGAAGAGGCGTCAAGGAGGAGAGGGACAAATAAATAAAAGGATAGTGGGTAAGGAGAAGTTCCGAACATAAAAGCCAGCCCCATCAGGCAGAGCACCTGGGAGCCACTTTAGATTGGGTGGCCAGGGAAGGTGATTGGTGTGCCCTGCACAGGAGCTTGGTCTGTGCCCTGGGAACACTCAAGAAGGTGGGGAAGACTTCAAGGGGACAGGACCCACTGACTTTGTAGTTTGCTCTCTCTGGGGGAGTGTTGGGGAGGGCTGGAGGGGGCCAGTCCAGGAGGCGAGTCAGGCAGAGGGGCGCTTTCAGTAGCCCATGTGTGGGATGGCAGTGTCCTAGAGGAAGACCATGACAGGGGGTTGGGGGAGAGTGGAGGTGTTTAGGATACAGACAAGCAGGACTTTCTGGTGACTGAGTTGGTGGAGGGAGGGGCAGAGAAGAGAGGGGAACTTCAGGGGAGAGCCTGGGCTCAGTGTTAGGGGACTGGATGTTTGTGCCCCTCCTCAAGATGAGGAACCCAAGGAGAGGGGCAGATTGGGCAGACAGAGATGTGGGTAGAGGAGAATGGAGGAGGTGATAAACCCCAGTTCTAGAAATGCTGAGCCTGGCAGTGGGTCTGTAAAAATGGTCCCCAAGGACCCACCATCTCCCAGTATTCACCACCTAGTATATGACCCTCCCTTGAATCCAGGCTGGGCCTATGGGTCTCTTTAACCATTGGGATGTGGTGGCTCTGATGCTGTGTCAGGTCAGGGCCTGAGCCATAAGAAAGTCTGGCATCTACTGCCTTTGCACCTTTGGGAGCCCCAGACTGCCATGTAAGAAGTCTGGCTACCCTGCTGGAGTGACAATGTGGAGTGACCATTTGGAGAGGCCGCTTGGGGAGGATGAGGCCCTGAGTCTACAAGGAGAGAGAGGCCCAGTCACCCCAGCGTCACAGCTGAGCCCACCTTCCAGGTGTTCCCCCCCGGAGTGCCAACTATGTGAGTGAGTCCCAGCCAAGCCCCAGATGACTGCAGCCCCAGCGGACATCACATGGAGAAAAAGTACCTCTCAGGCAGGCCCAGGGAATGCACAGAATCATGAGAGATAATAAAATGGGTCTTGGTTGGTTTTTTTTTTTTTTGGGGGCAGGGGGGTAGTATATAAACTTTTTTAAAAATTGTAGTGAAAATACATAAAATTTATTACTTTAACCCTTTTTAAGTATAAGGTTCAGTGGCATTAAGTACCTTCACATTATTGTGCTACCATCACCACCATCCATCCACAGAATAATTTTCATCTTCTCAAACTAAAACTCTGTACCCATTAAACAGTAACTCTGTTGCCCCAGGCCTTGGCAACCACCATTCTACTTTCTGTCTCTATGATATTGGGTTGACCAAACTGTTCATTCAGTTTTTTCTGTAAGATGGCTCTAGTAGCGCTTAGTTGTCTTTAACTTCAATCGAAACAATTTTGTTAGATTGTATGTGACAGCTGTCACATCAGCGTGCATTTAAAAAAAAAACTTATCAAAATTGGTGAATTTTTGTGTAGCCATTTTAATATTGAAGACGGAAGAAAAAAAGCAACATTTTTGGCATATTATGCTTTATTATTTCAAGAAAGGTAAAAACTAAACTGAAATGCAAAAAAAGATTTGTGCAGTGTATGGAGAAGGTGCTGTGACTGATCGAATGGGTCAAAAGTGGTTTGTGAAGTTTCACAATGGGGATTTCTCGCTGGACGATGCTCCGCGGTGGGATAGACCAGTTGAAGTTGATAGCGATCAAATCAAGACATTAATTGAGAACAATCAATGTTATACTCTGTGGGACACAGTTGACATACTCAAAATATCCAAATCAAGCATTGAAAATTACTTGCCCCAGCTTGGTTATGTTAATCACTTTGATGTTTGGGTTCCACATAAGTTAAGCGAAAAAACCTTCTTGACCATATTTCCACATGTGATTCTCTACTGAAACGTAACAAAAACATTCCGTTTTTAAAACAAATTGTGACGAGCGATGAAAAGTGGATACTGTACAATAATATGGAATGGAGGAGATCGTGGGGAAAGCGAAATGAACCACCACCAACCACACCAAAGGCTGGGCTTCATCCAAAGAAGGTGATGTTGTGTGTATGTGTATATGGTGGGATTGGAAGTGAGTCCTCTATTATGAGCTCCTTCCAGAAAACCAAATGATTAACTCCAACAAGTACTGCTCCCAGTTAGACCAACTGAAAGCAGCACTCAACAAAAAGCGTCTGGAATTGGTCAACAGAAAACGCATAATCTCCCATCAGGATAACGCAAGACTGCATGTTTTTTGATGACCAGGCAAAACTGTTACAGCTTGGCTGGGAAGTTCTGATTCATCCGCCATATTCACCAGGCATTGCACCTTTGGATTTCCATTTACTTCGGTCTTTAAAAATTCTCTTAATGGAAAAAATTTCAATTCCCTGGGAGACTGTAAAAGGCACCTGGAACAGTTCTTTGCTCAAAAAGATTAAAAGTTTAGGGAAGATAGAATTATGAAGTTGCCTGAAAAATGGCAGAAGGCAGTGGAACAAAAGGGTGACTATGTCATTCAATAAAGTTCTTGGTGAAAATGAAAAATGTGTCTTTTATTTTTACTTGAAAACCGAAGGAACTTTTTTGGCCAACCCAATACTACTCTAAGTACCTCATTCAAGTAGAATTGTATCATATTTGTCCTTTTGTGACTGGTTTATTTCACCTAGCATAATGTCTTTAAGTGTCGTCATGGTATAGCATGTGTCAGAATTTCCTTCCTTCCTTTTTTTTTTCTTTTAAATATTTATTTATTTTATTTTTGGCTGCGCTGGGTCTCCCTTGCTGTGCGTGGGCTTTCTCTAGTTGTAGTGAGCAGGGGCTACTCTTCGTTGCAGTGAGTGGGCTTCTCATTGCGGTGGCTTCTCTTGTTACGGAGCACAGGCTCTAGGCACGTGGGCTTCAGTAGTTGCCACACGTGGGCTCAGTAGTTGTGGCTTGTGGGCTCTAGAGTGCAGGCTCAGTAGTTCTGACTCACTGGCTTAGTTGCTCTGCGGCATGTGGGATCTTCCCGGACCAGGGATCGAACCCGTGTCCTCTGCACTGGCAGGCGGATTCTTAACCACTGTGCCACCGGGGAAGTCCCGGAATTTCCTTCCTTTTTAAAGCTAAATTATATTCTATTGTGTGAATGTGTATATCACATTTTATTTATCCATTCATCCATTGATGGACACTTGGAATGCTTCCACCTTTAGGATATTGTAAAAAATACTGCTAGGAACATGTGGGTACAAATATCTCTTCAAGTTTTCAATTTTGGGGGGTATAAACCCAGAAGCAGAATTGCTGGATCATATGGTAATTCTGTCTTTAATTTTTGGAGGAACTGCCGTACTGTTTTCCATAGCGGCTGCACCATTTTACATTTCCACCAACAGTGCACAAGTGTTCCAACCTCTCCACATCCTCACCAACACTTACTATTTTCTGTTCTTCAGGTTTTTGTTTCAGAGTAGACATCTCAGTGGCTGTGAGGTGTTGGGTTAGTTTGTCATGCAGCAGTGGATAACCAAGGCACTGTGTTTGCAGTCCTGGTGCTTCCCTGGCTGTCTAGTTACCATTGGCTCTAAGATGGCACAGTGACCTCCCCACAAGATCTACCATCTGTACTCTCCAATTTTTTGTGGTTGGTCAGAATTAAGTTGGAAAATCATGTTGAAAATTTCCCCAACGTTTTTTTTCAGAAGAATTAGACATGCTCCTTCCTTAGCTTACTGTACCATTTGAGGGTTCGCTCCACAGGTGACTTGCATAGGAAATACTGGAACTCCTCCTTCAAGGTAGAAGGGTTTAAGGCCGTGGCTGGCCACCCTCACTTACCATCATAGACACAGATCTCACACCCCAGAGGCCTTGTACATTTCTTTACACGTTCACATATAAATCTAACTTTTCACTGCTTCCCACATTCACATGCTCAAGTACAAGGTCAGACCCTGTTACACAATTATGATGAAGCACAACCAAGGTCAGCCAAGGACAATTTGTCTAGCTGCCCTGGAGCCTTCAGCAAGCCTGCAAGCTGGGAGGAAGAGGTGCCAGCCCAGTGGAAAGGGAAGGTCCTTGGTGTTGGGATCCCTTGGGCAGCTTTCATAAAGCTCTGTGTTCATGCCTCTCCTCATGCCAATTATGTTAGAAACCTGGGTGTGGGACCCAGGCATCAGTATTGACTGCTGACTCCTATGTGCAGCCAAATTTGAAAACCAAAGATCTTCATCCATCATCAAACATGGGCCTGTAGTAGAGATTTTTTTTTAATTGGGGTAAAATTCACATAACATAAAATTAATTATTTTAAAGTGTACAATACAGTGGCATTTACTACATTCACAGTGTTGTGCAACTACCACCTCTATCTAGCTCATCTTCATCACCTCAAAAGGAAACCCTGTACACATTAAGCAGTTATTCTCCCCAGCCCCTGGCAAGTGCTAGTCTGCTGTTTCTACCCATGCCATGTCCTTTGCTTGGAGGGGGCTTCTGCTCATGTTTGCCTGGTGATTTCGAAGACTAGCCAAGGTGCCCAATCTTCAAAGTGGAATGAACCACTCTGTCATCCAATTTCCCATGAAACCTTGTGCACACGTCCTGCTATTTATCCTATTTACTGTATTTACCAGGGCTTCTTCATGGGTTTGTCTTCTCACATTCACATTGGAAATTCCCTTACAGAAGAGTCAGATCCGCACCAGAAATAGTAACAGGGGCACCACTAAATAAAATATTTATCAGCCCCCCCAAAAATCTGTTTCTGTGGATTTACCTAATCTGGATATTTCATGTAGATGGAACCATATGATAAGTGACCTTTTGTTTTTGGCTTCTTTCACTTAGCATAGGTTTATTATGTTGTAGCATGTATCAGAATTTCATTCCTTCTTATAGCTGAATAATATTCCATTGGGTAGATAGACCACATTTTGTTTATCCATTCGTCAGTTGAAGGATATTTGGGTTGTTTCTACCTTTTGGCTATTGTGAATAATGCTGCTATGAACATTCATGCACAAGTTTTTATTTGAGTATCTGTTTTTGATTCTTTGGGGGTATATATCTAACAGTGGGATTCCTGGGTCATATGGTAAGTCTATTTTTAGCTTTCTGATGATCCACTAAACTGTCTTCCACAGCAGCTGCTCTATTTTATATTCCTACCAACAACGTATGAGTGTTCCGATTATTCCACATCCTCATCAACACTTGTTATTTTTCATTTTTCTTTTTATTATTACAGCCATTCTAGTAGGTGTGGAGTGTTATCTCATTGTGGCTTTAATTTTCATTTCCCTAATGACTAATAATGTTGAGCAACTTTTCATGTGCTTGTTGACCATTTGTATATCTTTGGAGAAAGGTCTATTCAAGACCCAGATATTTCATAATCCCCAATCCTCACAACTGAAAGAAAAGGATTGTGCATGTTTTTATAGATGAAGAAACTGAGACTAAGAGAGGTTAGGTTGCCCCAGATCCAACTGGTGATGGAAAACGAGGTCTGCCTGACCCTGAAATTCACACCACACACATGCCCCAGACATCCAAGTGTGCAGATGCTAGAGCCAAATGAGAATTACAGTCAAAGAGCTGCAGGGTGTGGAGGAGGGGTGAGTACAAAACGCCAGAGCCCCCAAGGAGGTCTTCAGGTGGGAAGTGGGGAGGGGATTCCACACGGGTTTGCAGTGACAGCGAAAGACACAGAGCATAAGGGGCAGGGCACATTGAAGGGAACCCCTTTGGCCAGGTCTGTGTCTGCAGCAGAGAAAGACACAGTTGGTGTGTTCAGCTGGGGGCTACTTGAGTTTCATGCTCTGGGCTCCCTTGTGTCCCAGGAAGTCTCCAAGTTTGGCCACACTCTGCTCCCGCTACAGATTCTGGGATGGACCCAGATAGACACAGCCTCACCCAGGGTCACACAAATGGAAGCAGTAAGTCAGAGCCCTGAGCCACTGCAGCTGCAGGAAGCCCGGAGGTGTGAGCCGTCATTTCTGTTAAACTTCCAGCCTCATCAGAAACCAGTGCCAGAAAATGGCTTTGCAGCGTGTGTGTGTTTGTGTGTGTGTGTGTGTGTGTGTGTGTGTGTGTGTGTGTACATGGACTCCAACGTGGGCCCTTTAAGAATCTAACCTCTACCTCTAAGAGGTGCAAAGTGAGATTGGGATGGGTGGGTCATGAGGTGCGAGTTCTGATGATCTGAGGCTGAGGAAAAATAAGGACCAGAGCTGCCCTCAGGCCCTGGCAGGCAGCCTTCAACTCTGGAAATGATGCTGAAATATTTAAGCCTCTCTCTCCTGGGGCTTCCTGTTTCCTATTTGGTCTCTGGTTTCCAGGCAACACGTGAATACCCCCAAACTCCTGAAACGTTCAGGTCTCCAAGTGTCCCTGTTACTCTGAGTCTCACATCTGTAATGAGTTTCCGATCTGCGGGATCTCCCAGGGCGGCCCATCCATCCTGCTCTCTCCAAAGGACAATAGCAACCGAAGGTGCCTTGTGGTTTGAGGGGTGTGTGTGTGTGTGTGTGCGTGCGTGTGTGTTTTCCCCCTTTGTAAGTGCCTCCAGTTTAATAAATCCTCCTGCAAAGTTAGTTTGGCTGGATCTGGTGTGAGGGTGAGGCAGGAGATTTAGGGTTTGATTTAGTAAAGAATCAAGTCTGGGCAGGAGCCCAGCAGCGTAGAGGGAAGGTGAGGGAATAAACCCTCTCCACCGGCTGCTGCGCTGTTGGCTGAGTTTCTGTCTCTCTCACGAAGGGGTGCAGAGGCTGCTTCTGCTTTTGGTGACTGGCGGGCTTCAGGGGACTTGAGAAGCCCTTTCTTAGATGCATGGAGACCTGGTTTCTGAGTGCAGAGGGCCTGGTTGGGTTGTAGTATAAAGAGGGGGGAGGGCAGAAGTTTGGGGAATTGCCATCAGTTTTTGTTTTTAGCACGCTAATACAGGATACATGGTTATCACAGTTAAATAGTACTTCAAGGCTTGTAATAAAAAACAAGGGTCCTCCACCACCCCTATCCCCCTTTGAGCCCCAACCCCAGGGGAAGCCACCTTTATTTCCTGTAGCTATTTTTAAAAATTTACCTACATCTTTAAAAGGTTATTTCTTTATTTTTCATTTTAGACATCCTTTATTGACTTCTACTACAAAAGATAAGAATTTCTCTCTCTTACACGCCCCCCGCGCCCAAACACACACGTACACACACTTCTACTCTCCCACCTCACGGTAAGTTGTATGGCAGTATTTAAAAATCAATATTCAGTATTTGTATTATTACTAAGTAAATACTGTTCCCAGCTGAGGTTCCTGGCTCCAGATTATACTTTCTCTCCTGTGCGGCTTCCTCACCTCTGCCCCACCGGTACATTCAGAACTGCCTTTTTTGTTTGCTTTCTTCTCTACGTACCTATCATTAATTTTTCTCCATAAACCCCTCTCTCTCTATGTGATCTGACACCCAGGTAGTGGGCCACGTTTGTTTTTCCTCTGAGACACCCCGTCCCCCAGCTCCCAGCCTCGGCTCTGACCTGGGCCTGAGGGAGTTCAGGGCTGCCATCCAGCACTTGTCTTCAACCTTATCCTGGAGATTCCCCTCACCTCCCTTTGGAGTTCTCTTTCTTGGTTTACTCCCTCATTTTGCTGGAGCTCCTGCTCCAGTAGCTTCCTGAGACAAATGTGCATGGGAGGTACATTGTTTTAAAGCCTACAGGTTTGAAATGCCTTTAGTCTGTCCTCCCAAGATTAAGAGTTTGGCTGGAGATAGAAGCTGCAACTGGAAGGCGTTTCTCCCATTATTTTGAAGGGATCATTTCCTTGTCTTCCGGTTCCCAGCGCTACTGGTGAGAATCCTCATCCCGTTCTCGCGATTGATCTTTGCCTGTGACTTTATTCCTTGACTCCACAAGCTGATAGCATCATCTCTTTATTCTGGATGTTCTGACAATTCAAGATTAAGTACCTTGGGTTGGCTCTATTTTCATTCTTCTTGCTGGTGCCCTGTGGGACCTTTCAGACTGGTGATTTATGGCCTCAAGCTGCTGAAAATATTTCTTGTATTAGTTTATCGATAATGTCCTCCTCAATTTCCCCTGGTCTCTTCCACTGAAACTTCTCTAGTATATGATATTTGGCCACCTTATTTTCCATCTCTCTTTTTGTCCTACTTTCTGAGAGATTTCCACGAATTTACATTCCACCCCTCCTACTGAATTTATTTTGACTATCATATTTCCAAGAACTATTTTTTGTTCTCTGGGTCTATATGTTGCCCTCTTTTTTACGGCTCCTGATCTTTCTGAGGATCATTATAATTGCTTAAGTTTTCTTCTGTACCTTACATTATCTTTGTTTCCTGAATTTCTTTTTTTTTTTTTATTTTTTATTTATTTATTTTATTTTTGGCTGCACTGGGTCTTTGCTGCGTGCGGGCTTTCTTTAGTTGCAGCGAGTGGGGGCTACTCTTCGTTACGGTGTGCAGGCATTGCCGTGGCTTCTCTTGTTGCGGGGCACCGGCTCTAGGTGTGCGGGCTTCAGTAGTTGTGGCACGCAGGCTCTAGAGTGCAGGCTCAATAGTTGTGGCGCACGGGCTTAGTTGCTCCACGACATGTGGGATCTTCCCGGGCCAGGGCTCAAACCTGTGTCCCCTGCCTTGGCAGGCGGATTCTTAACCAGTGCGCCACCAGGGAAGCCCCTGAATTTCTTTTTGATTTCTGTTTATTTATTTTTTTTGCTTGTTTTGTCTCCATCTTTAACATTGGGGGTTGTCTGGTACGGATAAAAATTACATAAGCCAAAAAAGCAAAACACAAGTAAGCTTCCCTTTAGAAATAAAATATAATAAAATATATATATAAGCTCCCCTCTTAAGGAAAAGAAATTAGGGTTTTTTTTCAATAAAATGCTTTGCCAGGTAAACTCACTAGGGTAAAATTAAAAATCCCAAATCAGATTGCATTTTGCTGTACACTGTATTTTCTGTTCTTAAAAACTCCTGACACCTAAGGAATAAAAAATAAGAAATTTATTTGCATTAAAACTTATTTTTAATATAAGAAACACATAGAAAACATCTCCTATTCTTGAATTAGTCATCAGATTTGTGAAACCTTATTTAGATAATTATGTTAATCATAAATTTACGACTATGTGAATAATGTTAATGGTTTGAAGTTCACGTAAGCCTTTTTTCATAAAAAGCATGGTTTTCAAAACTCAATGTAAACTCCTAGCAGATCAGGATAATTCTACTTGTTCTCTTACTTCTGCAGTAGAGTGGTAGTTGTTTTAAATATTCACAGGCATACCTCGCTTTATGGCGCTTTGCAAATATTGAGGTTTTTACAAATTGAAGGTTTGTGGCAACTCTACATTGTCAGGTGATGGTTAGCATTTTTCAGTGATAAAGTATTTTTTAATTAAGGGGTGTACATTATTTTTTTAGACATAATGCTATTGCACATTTAATAGATTACAGTGTAGTATAAACATAACTAATACATGCACTGGGAAACAACAAAATTCATGTGACTTGCTTTATTTGCTTTGTCGTGGTGGTCTGGAAACGAACCTGCAATATCTCCAAGCTATGCCTGGATAGTGTTTTCTGAGCATTTTCCCTAAAACTTGAATACAAGGCCAAGTTTGTGTTTGTTGGTTTACTAATGATTTTCTCCCACTCTGGAGACCCTGGGCTGTCTGGGGGTGATTGGGTGGGCCTCTCTGAGTGTTGGACCAGGCATAGGGCCCGCTGGAGTTCTCTACAGAGTGACCAGGCTGAGACCTGCTTATTTTGTTGGGAGGACCCAAATTTCAGAAGCTGTAGGTCTTTTCTCTCAAGCTGGTCAGTTTTTCCAGAGAAAAACCCTCCAGTTGCCAACCTGGAAGCACCTACAATTGCCGGGCTGCTCAGATCAGAGTGGAAAAGGGCCCCTGGGGCCTCAGAGGATAGTGTGAGGCCTTGCACTCAATTGCCTTGACTTCAGTAGGTGCCTTCCTCCCAGTCCGCTGGGCCTTGTGACCTGGAAGGTGGTCTGTCTGATCTATTTCTGCAGTGAATAAACTTCCCATCTCCCACAAGGGTGAGGACAGGAGAGGTGGGTTCCGACTCTCCCTGTGTGCTCTGCCCCATTTCGTCCCCCACCTTCTGAGGAAGCTGGCACCTACTGCAGCCTCCTTGGCCCGGACAGGCCAGTTCCACTTATTCTGTCTTTTAAACAGTTGTTGACATCTCTTATCTTTGTCTCTGGGAGTTTACACCTTTTGTATTTCTTTTTTTTTTTTTTTTTTTTGGCCATGCCGTGTCCCATGCGGGATCTTAGTTCCCCGACCAGGGATTGAACCCGTGCCCCCTGCAGTGGAAGCGCGGAGTCTTAACCACTGGACCTCCAGGGAAGTCCCAGTGTTTTTTAATAAAACTTCTTCTTAAATGGAGTTTGGGGAGGGAGGAGAGATATACATATGTTTTCAATCCATCTTGTTTAACCCAAAGTTCTCATTTTTCTTTTGTGATGACCAGATATTGTGCCTACCAGGCTCCAGCTCCTTCACAAATGCCTTCCCAACTACTCATTTATTTGCTTATCTATTCATTTATTTAACCAGTATTTTTTCAGTACTCCAGCCTCAGAGCCTGGTGGAACACTCATGTAAACAGACAGAGGCCAGCGTGATAAGGCTTGTACTTGACAGATCCGGGACTCAAATCTGGGTTATCGAATCAGACCCAGAGCTCTTTCCTCATGAGAATTCAAGTTAAAGCATCATATACAGTGGGCCCTCTGTACCCACATGTTCCACATCTGTGGATTCAACCAACCGCGGATAAAAATATTTTTTAAAAATTTCCAGGAAGTTCCAAAAAGCAAAGCTTGAATTTGCAGTGTGCTGGCAACTATCTCCATAGCATTTACATTGTATTTACAACGAATTTACTTAGCGTTTACGCTGCATTAGGTATGTTAAGAAATCTAGAGATGATTTAAAGTATATAGGAGGAGGTTATACGCAAATACAACACCACTTTATATAAGGGACTTGACAGGGGATTTTGAGATCCTGGGGGTCTTGGAACCAATCCCTGATGGATACCGAGGGACGAGGGGCGATCGTACTGCCTTCCAAATCCCTGACCTGGGCAGCACAAAAGAAAGTTACTTCCCTTGGGAGAAGGTGAGTGCTCCCCTCTGCAGGGCTGGAGGCCGTGGGGAGCCTGGGGGGTCATGGGTAAGGAAACAGTGGGTGTAGCCTTGTCTGTCATGGCTGCTCTCCCAGGGCAAGGTCATTGGACAACCCCCATATCCCTTGCGATTCTCAATTCCTTACTTCAGTGCAACCCACCGACCCAAACACGAATTATGTGCCCTGGGCTGAGATTTCCACCTGGCTGTTTATCAGGAGACAATGAGGTGACCCTAAGAGCTCCCCCAGCCAGTGTCCTAGTCCATAAAACTTGATTCGTTCAGTCCCCTAACTCAAAATCGGATCCTCACGGAGGCTGGAATAGTGTTTCCAAATTCTTGACAGGTATTTAACTTCAGGATTCAGGAACAAGAAGTTAAATTCCTGGGAATTCTTGGAAATTTTCCAAAGCATAAGTTATTCTTAAAACACTTTCAACATTCTTGATACTCTTTACTCATTATTATGTATATCTAAAAATTTTTGTTTAATATATAAGAAATATTAACTTTAGTGGTATTCACAAAGAATCATGGCCTATAGTGAATATTCAAACGTGGGAAGACAACGTGTGTTGTTGGGTTGCGTTATATTTGGATAATGTAACATTCAGATCTTCTAGCAAAGTAAACAGTGTTGCACAGAATTATGTTAAAATTGCCAATTTAGGGACTTATTTTTGCTTTCAAAGCTTGTTATTTCTTGGAACACCACTCATAGGATTTGAAAAAAGTATACAAAGTATATAACCCTATTAATATTTATGTTGTTTGCAGTAGTAACTCAAGCACCAAACAGGGCCACAAACACACACTCATAGTATCATAACAGCTTTAAGCAAGACCGATTATATGGCGACCACATCTCTGCTCCCATCACTGTTCCCAAAAATGTCGACTTTAACCCTCAACTCGGAGTTATCAGCACTTTCTGCTTCTGATTTCACTAGATGTCAGTGGAATCCTTCAAACCTGTCATGTCTCTGTGTTGACTGTTAAGCTTTGATTCTCACAGGAGAATTATAATACTTTTCCCTGTTTCCCAGATTGATTTTTCTCAGGATTCATGATTTGGAAAAGCATACTAATTTTCCAAGAAGTGTCTGCATATAAACACTCGGCTGCAGTTGGTCTTTGCCTGATTTCTAAAGGAAGAACCTTTTTAAACAAAATAGTGTTGTAGATGAGAAGGTGGGCAAAGGGAAGGAAGGCAGCTGGTTGCTGCCTTTTATGGGCTGTCCCCTGGCCCTCATACACCCACGGCCACTCAGGCACAAAACAGCCTTTATTATGCCCTCAGGGGCCTCCTGGGAGCACTCAGATCCCCCAGCCCCATTCTGCTCTTCAAAGTCAACATTCATTGAGCACCAACTACATACCAAGAAGCATGCTAAGGGACATGTAGATAAGTAAGACACAGCCTTTGCCATCAGGAGATTTGGTCTCATCCAAGGACAACTCAGGGTAGGGTCTGGTGGGGCCATGGGGGGAAATGGCAATGACCCCAGCATCAGCCACCAGTTGCCCCAGCCTCTGTCTCATCTTGTCAGCCTAGAGCTTCAACCCTCTCTCCAGGGAGAAAAGCCTGTGGAGATCCCAGATATGTTTTCCTCGGAAATATGATTACTCACTTCAGCCCTCTGGTCACAGCTAAAGGTGCACCATCAATACCATCAAAGGTGTGCCTTTGTCTCTCTGGGACACCCAAGTGGAAAGAAGATGAAGGCAAGTTAGAAGGATGTGTTTTATTTCCTATGTCTGTTGTCTCTACTTGTCAAGTCAGTGGAAAGCTTAGAAGGGCCGTATGTTTACTGGAAGGAAGGGCAAGGTCCTAGAGAGGCTGGGGGCCCAGATCTGCTCTGGCTTCCATCTGGGAGGGAAAGAAATTCCTCCACCAGAAGGAACACAAGTTGGGCGGTGGAGAGCAAAGAAGGCAAGCCAATTCCTGGAAGAGGGAAGAAGCGGGGAGAGAGTGATGGGTTCCAGGCAAGGGTGGATTTAGCATGAACCTAATGAGGCACAAGCTTCAGGACCCCTCACTGGCCAGGACCTGGGAGAGGCCCTTAGCAGTTGCTTAAAATGTGTAAAAGTTGGAAGAATGAGGTATATTAACCATTATCAATTAAGCCTATCATCTTAGGGCTTCCCTGGTGGCACAGTGGTTAAGAATCTGCCTGCCAATGCAGGGGACATGGGTTTGAGCCCTGGTCCGGGAAGATCCCACATGCCGTGGAGCAACTAAGCCCATGCGCCACAACTACTGAGCCTGCGCTCTAGAGCCCGTGAGCCACAACTACTGAGCCCATGTGCCACAACTACTGAAGCCCGGGTGCCTAGAGCCCATGCTCCGCAACAAGAGAAGCCACCGCAGTGAGAAGCCCGCGCACCACAACAAAGAGTAGCCCCTGCTCGCCGCAACCAGAGAAAGCCCGCACACAGCAACGAAGACCCAACACAGCCAAAAAAATAAAAATAAAAAAAAAAGACTATCATCTTAGATGATTGATATATGTATACATTGGGAATAGATTCCCCCTTTGACTTAATTAAAATATCCATCACCTAAAAAAAAAAAAAAAAAAAAAAAAAGGCTATAGTCTTTTCCCAATTTGACATTTCTTGGTCACCCTTCCTTTCATGGTGGACTGTGTTTGGAACGGCTATGGGCATTTTTAGTATCTGGCTAAGGGGAGATTGAGCCCAGAGTGCATTTATATATGCGATTTGCAGTGACTTCCTGGTATAGTTAAATAATTTCTAGCACCCTTTCCCCAGTGTAGGAATGGCTCCTAGCAACGTTCCTCCTGTCCACTCACGACTCATGAACAAAGGCCATGTTGCAATATGAATGTGACCTGCGGCACCTAGTACTGGAAGTAGGTGGGAAATGTGAGAGAAACAAGGTTCAGAATGTACAGAATCAGAAGCTAGTTTGTGGAAAATTCCTCCAGTCATCATAAATGTAAAAGACAGACTTTGGTTCTCAGCGATGTCCAGTCAAAGTTTTCTTCTGCCAGGAGGTTCTCTCTTGTCAAGAATATACTTAATAATGCAGCATATTACAATTATAAGCACACCATATGTTTTCTCTATTTGTTGGGATTGACAAAATAGAATGTGTGAATTCCTGAGTTTGTAAGCATAAACCTGTAGCAATATTACAGAAAATGTTGATCAACCATAGTAAAGATTGAATTATCTTCCTATTCTTCCTATAGAAAATATTACAAAATTGTTGGCAAATGAAGTGGTTATCAAAGAGTATGCAGCCAAAAACACCTGGAAAAATACTGTAGAGGTGTAGTGGTCGGTTAACAAAAAGGTTATTTTTCTGGGTTTTTTATATTTGTGCTATTTGTCAGCCTTTTAAAATTTGTAATTTGACGTCACCTATTGTCTCATTCTAAGGAAATATTTATTTCTAAGTAAATATTGATTTCTCATTCTAAGTAAAAATCTCATTCTAAGTAAATACTTATAAAATTGTATTTACAAATACAATTTTGTATTTGTAATTTTATATTATTTTTCTTAAAGAGATACCCAAATGGTAAAAGCTTCAGACCCACAAAGCCTAGATCTGGGCCTGGGCCCAGGTTTGGGGCCAGTCTCGGTCCTCAGAGTCCCCTGGGGTCCGCAGCCCACTCCTCCTCCAAAGTCTCCATCCTGGCCTCCTCATCTGTCAGGCCGTGGGAGCCATCAACAACTTGAAGCCGAGGAACACATCACCCCTCTGGGGAATGGGAGGGTCTGCCAGCCAGTGAGACATGCCTTTGCTGGATTAGGCCTCTGGGGACTTTCCTTCAGAAAGCCCTGTCGGCAGGGTGGTTGGCCATTGTGTCAGCACACAGCACACACCGCTCTCTACAAGTGAGCCCCCCGGGCCTCATGGCCTGGCCTGAGACCCCAACAACCAGAACTACCTGAGACTAGGTGTCCTGTAGCTGTTAAAAACAGGACCAGCAGAGGTGCGCTGCAGCTGATTGGAACCCCAGATGTTCCTGAGGGGCATGACACTCCATCTTCCTAAACTTGCATAATTCAGGCTTTTCGCCTGTTTTTGCACACCTTCCTGCTCACCCCACATCGGCCCAAGTGAGTGCCTACCGTTTATTTATTTATTTATTTGGTTGCTCCGGGTCTTAGTTGCGGCCGGCGGGCTCATTAGTTGCAGCATGTGGGCTCCTTAGTTGCGGCTCGCCAGCTCCTTAGTTGTGGCATGTGAACTCTTAGTTGCGGCATGCATGTGGGATCTAGTTCCCTGACCAGGGATGGAACCTGGGCCCTCTGCATTGCGAGTGCGTTGTCTTACCCACTGCGCCACTGGGGAAGTCCCGAGTGCCTACTGTTCTTAAATAGTCAGAGAGCATGGAGCCAGCCTGTGCAGGGCATCTGGGCAGGGTCCTGTGGCTCCTCTCAGTGAAACAACGTGACCGTGCAAATAACCTGCTGCTCTTCTTCCTCACCCGGACTACTGGGTCCCTCTGACCACATTGCTCCAAGACTTAGGGAAGTTTTTTGCACGGTTAGCCAGAACTCTCTGCCAAGAGATGCTACAGAGAGCTGTGGGGTCCAGGGCGGTCCCCATCCAACTGTGCCAACCCAAGCATGAAAGGACACTGACCCCGTGTGGCCACTGGTGGAGGTGCAGCACCAGGAGAGAAAGGAAAGGGAGTCAGGCACCCACTGGTGTGGTCCCTTGGCCCTTTGACCTCAGGCAAATGACCCCTTCAGGCCCTCCCTGATCAGCTAAGCTTGGTCCCTACTCACAGCACATGACCTTTGGGCGGGGGGGATCTGGCCCCCTCAGGGCCTGCTAACTCTTCTCCTCTGGTGACATGTCCCCATCAGGAACTCACCTCCGTGCTGTTATTGGGCTGCAGCTTCACCAGCCATTTGAGCTCAACGTGGGCAGGAGAGGTGCCACTGAGGGGGTGGCCCTGGGCTCAAAGAACAGGAAGGATTCTGACAGGCTGAGGGGAGGAGAGTTCTGTTCCTCACTTATCCTCAGGTCCCCAAAGCACAGAGCACGATGTCCCAAACATAATGGCTTACTTGATAGTGAGGAATAAGCAGATGCCCGCACACCTGCGCTCCAGGTGAGAGAATTGGCCTGAGCCCAGGCAGGCAGGCAGGTGTGGGAACAGGCAGGGAGGGCTGGCCAGGGGCGCTGCCTCTCGAGAAGCAAAGGTTCCAGGATAGGTGGAGATCTGAATGGACTTCTCTAGAAGCTGAGTCTCCAGCCCCAATTCTGTGGTCTTTCCCTGACCACAGGGCTTTCTGGAAGGGAAGGGGCCAAATGCTGCAGTCTGGGCTAGAGGCGGGGTGGGTGTAGAGCCAGGCAGTTTTAGCATTTCTGTGGCTATTTGAATTCCAAACATATCAAAATCAGGCTCTATTTCTAAGCATTCACTCTTCTTTGATGCTGCGATCAAGGTCCCGTAAAAAGGAAGTGCCATGCTTGGGACAGATGAGGAAAGAGAGGCTCAGACAAGTCAAGTGGCTTTGTCTCAAGCCACAGCTATTCCGTTTGTAAGAAGCCAGGTTGGGGTTTGAATAATACAATGAAAATACAACACAGGCAAGGCTGTTGGGCTCCAGAGTCCCTGTCCAGCCCCTGCACCCTGTAGCTTCGAAGGGAACAAAAGCCTGACGAGTTTCCGGGGCTCCCACCTCCTCCACCTCAATCCACTCTCCCCATTGCAGCAGAGTTGCCGCCTAAAAGGCAAATCTGACCACATCACTCCCTGTTCAACCCTGTCAGCAGCTCTCCTCTGGTGTCAGGGCAAACACAAGACCTTGCCTTGGCTTTAGGGGCCTTCCCGACCTTGCCCCTTTTGCTCCAACCTCAATGCCGTTCTAATTTCTAGCTGCACTGATCCTTAGACAGTCCCCTAACCTACTACCTCTCAGACCTGATGTGCAAATGAATTTCCTGGGGACTTTGATAAAAACTCAGATTCTGATTCCCTAGACCTGGGGTGGGGCTCTGGATTCTAGAGTTCTAACAAGCTCCCAGATAATGCCAATTCTGCTGGTCCATAGACCACAGGTGAGTGACAAAGTGCTAAACACGTCATATTCCCCTCACCTTTGACCTCTGCACAAACTCTTCCTTCGGTCTGAAACGTTTGCCCCTTCCTGCCCTCCTCCTCCTGCCCTGTCACTTTTACCCACGTGGCTGCCAATCCTACTCCTCCAGACCTCAGATTAGATGCCACTGCCTCCAGGGAGCCTTCCTGTCCCCTTTGAGACTGGTTAGGGCATGCCTCATTGGTTAGAGCTGCAAACAGAAAATCAAAATGGGAGAAACGATATAATATCTGGGGTTGGTTTTTAACATACTCAAGAAAAAATGTGGGATCGGGAGATAGATGAAATAAGAATGGCAGGATATTGGTAACTGTTGAAGCTGGATGATGGATGCTACATGAGGGTTCATTGTGCTCGCAACATTTGTATATGTTTGGAAGTTTCCAAAAGAAAATGGTTAAAAAACCAAAGCCTGGGTTAGGATCCTCTCCCATGTGCCTCTTCCTGTCCCGGCCTGTCCCCAACCCCTGTCCTGGCCTGTCCCCACTGTAGCACTGACTCTACTGCACTGTGAGTTGTGAATTTTTTTAAGGGCTGAGATTGTACTGTGTTTCGTTCACTTTTGTACCCTGGCCTCTAGCACACTCATTGGCACAGAGTAAATTCTCAACATATTATTATTGAATGATTGAATGAAAATCCTGCCAGATTGTGTTAGTTGACAGAAAAGAAGCAAATTGTTGAAAATATATGTTGAAACAAAACAACGCATATTGTTCTGCCTTATGTAGAGCTGTGCTGTGTCTGCTCCTGGAATCCTCTGAAGGCCACTGTGTCTCGGGAGAATCAATTTAAATGGCGAAGAAGAAAGAAAATTCAGACCCTGGACCTCTTCAGTGTATAAGGGAGAAGAGTGAAAACGTATGTGATTCAAAGCTGTTGGAACATAAATAGTATAGATTCATTCATTCAGTTACCAAATATCAGATCAGTGTCTGAACATAAGGTTTGTCTGCCATGTTAGAGACACCTCTTCTCCAAAGTAGCTACTTGCATGAGCTTATATGAATAGAAGTTCTAAAAAACCAAAATTCAACTGAGTAAATACTAAAGATCTTATTGGCTTTATTCAATGATTTATGAGTCAGATAGCATCCAATCTAGCAGATAGAAAGGAACTCCAAGGAGTTTACAAAATAAGAGAGTTTTATAGGGAAAAGAGAGCAGGAACAAGGAAGTTATACTAGGCAGAAAACAGTGGGTTTGTTATTGCAAAGTTACTTTCCTTTAGTGGATGGCAGGGCCTATCAGGCAGATTACCTAACTAATGCTGATTAGGCAATTCCTGCTTGACTGGTTTAAGATTCCATTTCTGGGAGAGCCAAAAGCACAATTAAGTCTCAGGTTGGTGACATGGGCTTAGCATAAGTAACTCCATTTTGGGTCTGTTGTCTTGTTTTTAACAGAAGCTTGTGTTTGTTGGCCAAATGAAGGAGACAGAGTGTTTTGTTTTAGACAGGAGAACCTAAAAAGAAGGAGGAGAGAATGAGGCAGAGGTGGGATGATGAGATCTCTGGGTCCCATCCTAGTTGAACTAAAGGACTAAATTAGGGCCAGAGGTTAGAGAGCAGTCTTTGTAGGACCCTAGGCATCAACACAGCCAATGAACCACTTCCCCACTCCATTTCCTCCCCCCATCTGCTCGGACCCAGTGCTGCTTTAACACTCTGATGTCGCATGGTGGCCATGAGCAATGGGGGACGGGAGAAGAGAGCGTCATCTCAGTTTTCTGACTTGGAGAATGGAGTGAACGGTGATGCCCTTCAAAGGCATGAGAAATACAGTGGGAAGAGCAAGCTTGAAGGAAACATGGTGAGTTCACACATGGAAACTGTTCACTAGAGGATCCCCCTTAAAGTGTGAGAGATAGGCTTATGAAAACCAAAAGAGGGGGTCACCCAGTTCCCCCAACAGGGAACAGGATTCCAGGACTCATTACCCTAAGAGGCAGGATCAGAGGCTGGAACTACAGCCAGAATCACAAAAGGCAGGTGGGTCCGAGAGTTAGGAGAGACAGAGCATAGGGGAACTAGGATGCATCACGGCAAGTTCAAAACTTCTGAGGTTAACAACAAGAAAGGCGACGGAGTTCTCTGACGGCACGTCTTTGACCCAGAGTGGCAAAACTTACGCACGTATGATCTCAGGTACAGAAGTTGGCTGACTTCCACTAAACCATAAAATCTGGGGACAGACCCAACATCTTGTTCATTTCTGTACAACGAGTCCTAGAATAATGTCTAACTCAAAGTAGGTGCTGAGCCAATGTTTGAAAAATCAATGAACGAAATGAATGTGCTTGGAATGGTGTTGATTTTTGCTCTGCCCCCAAGCTGGAATGATTAATCTAGCTCACTCACACTCCATGTTGTTATTATTATCTTGGTCACTGTGTTTATACAGCATTTTATAACTCCCTTCTTCTCCCAAACTTCAGGGAAATTGAAGCTTCGGTAATGAGGTAAGGTTCCACTTGATTGTTTTCTGTGGGAAGTCAACCTTAGCTAACATCTGGTGGTCTCTATGACGTCCTCACTGCTGAAGGGATTTTGTGTTTTCCTTCGGCCTGCTAGATCCAGACCTTAGAGAAAAAGACCCCCCTGTCTTTCCATTAAGAGGAAGTTTAGTCTCATCTAGACTCTGTCTGGTTAGGGCCTGATTTTAGGTGGGCAGAGCAGACTTTAGCAAAATAAGCAGAGAAGAGAGAGGTTTCTGATGTTGGGGTTAGGCTTTTTTCAAAGTGAGGGGAGACCCTGGGGCTAGGAGGAGGAGAGGGCATTAGGTTTGAACTTCACCTTGGAGACCTCAGCTGTCTGGGACCTATCAGACATGGGCATGAGTCTGCCTGGCCAGCTGTGCCATTCTCCATTCCCGCTCCCTCCCAAGTCTCTGGTTCCGCTTGTTCCCTTTCTTCTCTGGACTTTGCTGCTTCTCTAGCCCCCAGCCATGTTCCTTCCTCTCCACATCCAGGTCTATGGACTTCATATGTGTGAGCAGTGACACACTGATGCCCTCTCAACAACGCTCATTCATTCAGCAAATATCTATGGAGCTCCCAGTATGTATCAAGCACTGTTCTAGGCATTGGGAATATAGCAGTAAACAAGGTAGGCAAACTTCCTGACCTCATGTGGTTTATAATTCAGTGAGGGAATGCTATACTATTGCTAAACAAATGAGCACGCCCAGCACTTCCTGAAAAAGTGTGCACCGAGAGGGGAATGCCTAAGAGAGGTTTGCTCCGACACCCCTCTCTCTATCCAGAGACAGCGTCTGTTCAGAACCAGGCAAAACTTATCTCTGCTGTTAAAAGCCAGGATAGTGGTTACCTTCGAGAAAGACAAACAAGACAGCAATTGGGAGAAGGTAGGTGGGGCTCCTGGGATGCTGGAAATGTTCTATTTCTTGACCTAGGTGGTTGTTACATGGGTGTGTTCGTTCTGTGATCATTTATTTGTCGGCTTCTGATTTTTAAACTTTTCTGTAAACACATTTCACTTCAATAAAAAAAAAAACCTGTTTCAGTGATTAGACTATATTCCCCAAAAGACAAGTGATGTAGGTATAACTTACACAGTCAGATGCAGTGACAGGCCCAGGGGTGTGGTAGGGGAAGCCTTCCAGCTGTCCCGTAAGCCCCGTTGGACACACTGCCAGGGGCCCAGGGTGCACCTCCCTCAGGGTGTCTCACTGCGTTAGAGGAGCACTAGACAGCACCCTGTCTCACTCTGCCCTCCAGAATGGTCCTCGCTCAATCAAGGGCCCGGCTTGTTGTGCAGAGCAGTCAGCACTGTGACCTGGGAGGAGAGGCTGGTCCCTCCCCAGACCCCAATCTCCCAATATTTACCAAAGGGGCTTGTGAGGAAGACCAGGAGTGGGAAAGGGGCTTTCCAGATCTTGGAGGCCGGTGGGCCAACTACATAGAACCCCCTCAGGCTGTGCAGGATTTCAGAGGAGACAGCTCCCCTCTCCCTTCTTCCCACTCACACCACGAAAAACATCCTTTGCCCCCAGGCCAATGTCAGTTTTCTCTCTGAGGTGATCACTGGCTAAGTTTAGATACTGCATACGGCCTCCGTTCTCCTGCAAAGACAGGTCAACAAGATAACCCAACCTTAAAAACGGACAAAAGATGCTCAATATCATTAGTTATCAGGGAAATGAGAATTAAAAGCACAATGAGATATGACTATACTTCCACTTGGAATGGCTACAATGAAAAGACCTGACGACACCAAGTGTCCGGTTGCAGGGCAAACGTCTACCTTGCTGGTGGGACTGTAAATTGGTCCCCCTCTCGGAAAACTCTTGGGCAGTTTCTACTAGTGTTAAACATACCCAGTAATTCTATTCCTGGGTGTGCACCCAACAGAAATGAGTGCTTGTGGCTACCCAAAACATATAGAAACACCCAAGAATATTCAGAGCAGCTTTATTCCTAACAACCACAAAACTGGATCCAACCCAAATGTTCATCAGAGGAGAGTGAATATTGAGGCATAGTCACACACTGCAATACTACTCAGCAATACAAAAAAGACAGACACTCTGCCGCGCACATCAACCTGGATGGGCTTCACGTGACGTTGAGCAAAGAGGAGGCAGACACAAATTACATACAGTATGATTCCATATAAATGCAGCTCTAAAACAGGCAACACTGATCTATGGTGATAGAAGTCAGGATAGCAACTCCCCTGCTGGATTGTGGGGTATTTACTGGGAGGAGGTGCTGGGAAGGTTCTATATCTTGATCTGGGTGGTAGTTACATGGATGTGTGTATAAATAAAAGTTCATCTAGTTTTACACATATTGCACTTAAGATGGCATGTAAGGGAATTCCCTGGTGGTCCAATGGTTAGGACTCCATGCTTCCATTGCAGGGGGCCGGGGTTCGATCCCTGGTCAGGAAACTAAGATCCCGCAAGCTCCATGGCATGGCCAAAAAAAAAAAAGATGGCATGTAAGCTCTACTTTGATAAAAATTTAGAAGAAAGAAAGAAGAAACAAAAAAAGGAAGAGACAAATGAAAGAAAAATCAACAACAAAACTTGGCCCTCTCATAGGCAAAATGGTACAGTCATTCTGGAAAACAGGCAATTTCTTAAAAAGTTAAATCTTCATCTCCATGGGAGCCAAAAATCCACTTTTTGGTATTTATCCTAAAGAAATGAAAATGTATTTCACACAAAAACCTGTATATGAATGTTTATACCAGCATCATTGACGATGTCCCCAAACTGGAAATAACCTGATGTCTTTCAACAGTGAGTGGATAAACTGTTACATGTATACATGGAAAACTACTGGGCAGTGAAAAGGAATAGACTATGACATTTGCATCAGCATGGTTGGATCTCAAATGCATTGTGCTGAGTAAAAACCCAATCTCAAGAAGGTACCTACTACATGATTCCATTTCTATGACATTCTGGACAAGACAAAAATATAGGAACAGAGAACAGAGTAGTAGTTGCCAGAGTTTAGAGACGGGAGAAAATGTCTGAATACAAAAGGGGCATCACTAGAGAAATCTTTGGGGTGTTGGAATTGTTCTATATCCTGTCTGAGGTCACAAGAATCTATAGGTGTGTAAAAATGCATACATTATACACCCAAAAAAAGTGACTTTCACTGTATGCAAATAAAAAACAATTTAGTAAAAGCAAAAAACAACAAGGGAGTTCCCTGGTGGCCTAGTAGTTAGAATTCGGGGCTTTCACTGCCATGGCCTGGGTTCAACCCCTGGTCGGGGAACAGAGATGCCACAAGCCACGTGGCATGGCCAAAATATAAATAAATAATAAATAAATAAATAATAAAAATAATAAGATAAAATTATACGTAAAAACAAAGATCCACAATAAAACTCTGTCCTCTCTTCACCGACCCTGACCTTGACTCTAAGCTCAAGCAGGAAGGGCAGATGGCAGAGACCTCAAGGACTAGGGCTGGGCCTGGCTCAGAGCAGATATTCATGATCTTAATTTCCTATCCAACCGTTCACGTGGCTTTAGAATCATCACTTTCCTGTGAAACGCCATTAGCTCACTGTCCAACTCTGCGTGTTTGCTTTTTAATCCTTAGACTTCACCACTCAGAAACAGCTGAGCTACCCACATGACTCTCCAAGGGAGAATTTGTTCTCTGAGGTCATGGCCCTTTGGGGGAAAACTTATCACGCACTAGACTCGTCGTAGCCATAACCCAGTGTTCCTCTCAGCTGGTGGGGCCAGGGCGTGAGCTGTTATTTATCCATGTGGAGAGAATTGCAGGTCAGTTGTTCTTGGTTATTTATACAGAGTGCCCACCGTTCCCCACAAGGTCGTGTCCCATCGCTCCTTGGCACATGTACTTGTGATGGTTGGCTCTGCTTAGAATTCCTTCCTCCCAACCCAAGACCTTGCCTCTGTCCCCCTGGAGTGTTCAGGACCCTGCTGAAATGTCACCCTCTCTCCCCCCACCCAAGGCAGAATCCGTTACCTTGTCTTCTAGCGCTTTGCATACTCAAGTCCTGCTGATTCGTCCCCTAAGTACCCACCAATGGTCCCCTCTTCTCCACCAGCACCATCCTGGCCTCAGTTCAGACCCTCTCACTCAGACCTTCGTGAGGCTGAGATAGCCTCCAGGCCACCTTCTCTGCTCTGACCTCACACTTCTCCGATTCTCCCTTAAACCTTAAAACCTCCCATGGTTCCCCCCCAGTGGGGTAGGCACACGAGAACCTGCCCCAGCCAGACCCCTGCTACTTTTCTCATTCCCACCTCCTTCCCAGACGCATCCCCTACACGCCCGTAAAACATAGCCACCCGCTCTTCGGCTCCTGCACATCCCTGCTCACACTGGTCCCCCTACCTGGAAGGTCCTTCCTACCCCTCTGTCTATTTAGGAAAGACCCTACTCCAATGCCACTTCCCCTGAGCACCATGCCCTCCTTCCATCTCCCCAGGGACATTCATCAATTCAACAAGTATTTCCTGAACACCTGCTTGCTGGAAATCAGAACGGTGAGTAGGATGGATAAGGACGCTGCCCTGGGGAAGCTCCCATTCTCCCTGGCGAGACTGATGATAAACACACCCACACGTACTGTAATTTTAGAGCCATGAAGGTGCAGGGCCGGTCGCGGTGGCCTCGCTGAGGAGATGCCACATAGGCAGGAACCTGAAGGAGGTCCTTCTCCCTCTGGGTTCCTGAGCACTTTGTGTTCTTTATGGGCTCTCCTATCTGCTGTCTGACTTAGCAAGTCAGAACATTGCATGCAACATAACTTGTACTAAAAAATTGTGCTTTGTTTCTCTGAAATTCCAATTTAACTGGCTGTCCTGTATTAAATCAGACAACCCCACTCCTAGGGTCTCCCTGCCCCGTGAGATCAGGGAACGAGGACTCTCGTACCCTCAGGGCCCAGCCCTGTGGCCGGCTTGTAGTAGGTACTCAATAAACAGTGGAAGAATGATCAACAGCACTTATTACCCTCTATGGCCTTTTTTATTTGCATAGAGAGTCTCCTGGACACAGTAACCTCTGCAGTGGGGACAGTGCTGGATAACGTCCTTTGTGCCTAATGCAGGGCCTGGCTAGAGGCAGCACAAGGGGGGCTTGGGGGCTTTAGCTGCCCTCCTACCCTCTCTACCCATGGCTCCCCTACCTCCTTGCATAATAACAAAATAAGAAAAACATTTTAAAATGTGGTGAAATATGTAATATGGAAAACTGACATTTTCTCAATCTTATATACACAAATAAAAGCATCTTTGGAAAACTTTGCCATATGTATTGGTGTGCAGTATACAATCTAAGAAGAAATTGTTCCATCCAGTTCCCTGGCTATGCCCTTCCAACCAGACAGCCTCCCTTAAACTTCTCCTCTATTGAAATTGTGGAGCTGGCACACACAGCTGGTGGGTAGGAGTTTGTTATTTGAGCAAGGAGTGTCAAAAGACCGTCTTGTGATTCTAGCTGTACAAGTCTGTCTCCCCACCAGACTGGCGCTCTGTATTGTTTCCGGGCCTTGCACGTGGCAGCAGCTCAGGAAAGGCAGGTTGAAAGCCTGACTACCAAGAGCAACAGATCATACCTGACCTTAAAGCTCCCCCCTCAGCACGCTTCCCCAAAGAAGGCCACTTCAGAAGCGGGTCCCGCTTTGCCCTCTGGAGGTCAGTGATGCCATCAAGGCCCAGCCTTCACCACAGACTGGGTCAAAAGCAGCAGCCCAGGAAGGGTGTGGTCTAACTGCCCAACAAGTTCTATGAATAAGCCCAGTCTTCACTCATAGTTCATGAAAGGAGCACTGTCCCAGGGCAGCCTCAGCCCCTGTGGGTTTCAACTCAGAAGGAGAATGTTGTTGCTTGAGCCTCTTTCGAGTTTTAAAAAGGACAAGGAAAGGCACTGTGTAAAGTGTTTTACTTCTGACCTTTTTTTTTCATGACTCCAAACTGCTGGATGTTGAAAACCTTGCATTTACTTGTGAATTGCCAGTCTGTGTTTATGTATAGAGGAGGGTAAAGACTTGAAGGGTCAAAATTATTTTCAGTTTCCCTGTAAATTTCTCCACAACTTAGCTTTTCATTGAGCATCCTATATTTATTTCTGTGTAATTATGCCATTATTTGGTGCATTTTATAACCAGAGATGCTAAAACTGTTCTATCCCACTTATGTGCTGAAGTCAGATGAGCCAAGATGGCGCCACAGAATCCAGACCCACCCAGAAGTTAGACGGGGACTCACTTATCCATGGAAGATGGTCCTGGATGAACACACTGATTTATCCAGGAGAATGAGCACAGAAACATTGTAGGTTATGGTGTCAGATATTAACTCAAAGACAGAAAATTAATTAAGAGCGCACTACGTACTTGTGTTCAAGGGAAGCCAACAGCAGATCTATTTCATATATTGAAGGCAAAATTAGGGGTTAAATGCAAAATTGAGGAGAAAAGGGAGAAGGAAAAACTGAAGACAAGTTGGAAATAATGAACTTTGCCTCTTCTTGGGTAAGCTGTTGATTAGCAGGCAGCTAGCTAAGACGGAGGTCAGGATGTTCTGCCCTTGAAGATAATTCTAGTCATTTATGGATTCTCCAGAGCCCCTGGGAGTATAGCTGGGCTGTGAACATGACAAGCGGTCTCTGTGTCATGTCTGCCAGGGTCCTGGGTGAGCACCACCGTCTCTGTTGTGCTGGTCTACCCCACAACGCTTACAAAAATTTCTCAGGGGCAAACAAATGCAATCAACCTAAATGTCCAACAAAGGGAAAACTGCTAAGTAAACTATAGCATATCTTCAGCAGAGGTTACCAAAGATATTTTTAAATGTTTTAGTAATTTAAGAAAATGTAATAAAAGAATATGTAATAGTGTGGGAAGTTGTTAATGATATACGGTTAAGTTAAAAATAAAAGGTAGATTTCAAAGGAATATATACAGGGAATTCTGGGTAAAGATGACAGAATAAACACACGTGTATTTTTTTGGCTCCTCCCCAAACCCTGCTAAAACAACAGTAAAATGATTTTTTTTTCCTAAATGAAATAAGCTCTTTGTTAGAAACTTAGCAGTGATATTAATAAACACAGATTCTCTAAAACGGATAGCAAACAACGAAAATTTGCTTTAAAGCAAGACTAAAGGAACATAAACCTGGGCCTGTAACTATGGCCTCAAAGGGTATTTTTAAAGGCATACACTTGCAAAGATAGGGAGGGAAAAAGAAAGTGACAAAATTTGGAAGCACATGGATGAGTGATCCACACAGGAGAGACCAAGGAGATTCCCAACCTGATGTTGAAGGGAGACCAAGGAAAAAGGGCAGAAAGTCTGTGCAGGAGTGAATCAGAAGGCTCCAAGGAAAGATTTCTTAAGGAAGGTGAAATTGTTGGAATAACTAATATGTTTGACTTTACAGAGAGGAGATATAGGCAACTGGCAGAGATTTGGGGATTGAAATAATAATGATAAGGACAACTAAACAAATAAAAAGGAAAAACAATCATTAACTCAAAAAAAAAAAAAAAAAGGCAATCAGACAAGGACTATATCCATCAAGATCCAAGCAGGAAATAGAAATTATACAGTAATTTGAAAGAGTTATTAACTATAATAGTGGATTGGAGTAAGGAGGGATCGGCTGGTAAAAAGTGAAGAAAACTATAGAGTTCAAAAACAGCAGACACAAGGGGCAGCCACCAGCCCCTCCAGCTGAGATAAAGCACCAAGGAGGCCCCTCCCTTCCCAGGACTAAGATCCGGCTCACTGAGCAGCAGAGAAGTCTCCGTGGAGCCGGGACAGAGGCACTTGCTGGAAATCTCTAAACTCGCTTAAAACCCACCCTCTAGGGTTCTAGAAAAAGCCATTTATGGAGAGGGGTCTCACTAGAGACACCAGAAGGGGAATTAGGGAAGCCCCTGGCTGTTGTGCACTACAGGAGCCTGGCCATCCAAGAGGGGCACAGTAGAATGGAGATGGAACATTCTTTTTTTTTTTTTTAATTAATTTATTTATTTATTTATTTATTTTTGGCTGTGTTGGGTCTTCGTTTCTGTGCGAGGGCTTTCTCTAGTTGTGGCAAGCGGGGGCCACTCTTCATCACGGTGCGCGGGCCTCTCACTGTCGCGGCCTCTCTTGTTGCGGAGCACAGGCTCCAGACGCGCAGGCTCAGTAGTTGTGACTCACGGGCCCAGTTGCTCCGCGGCATGTGGGATCTTCCCAGACCAGGGCCCGAACCCGTGTCCCCTGCATTGGCAGGCAGATTCTCAACCACTGCGCCACCAGGGAAGCCCCGAGATGGAACAGTCTTGTCCATGAAGATGGACACCTTCTTGCAGTGTCTCTCCGGCACCTGCTACTGACAGGGCTTAACATGGTGCCACCCAGCAAAGGAAAAATATTTAAAAGGTCCAATATGATTTTCACAGAGCAGGCAATGAAGGGTAGATTGGAGCTGAGAGGCCATAAATTGATAACTGGCACAAAGATCTTTTTTAAGTTTATTGTGAGAATAAAATAAGATATGTGATGCTCTTAGCACAGGGCTTGGCAAATAAAATGAGTTCTCAGTTAATGGTAGTTACTCTACTGGGCGATTAGTTGGCTGTTAGCAAAGAACACTTTCAGTGTATTCTTGGGTAGCTAAATGGATTATCAAAGAAAACAATTTCAGTTCTTTTTAAAGCTTTTTTTACAAATTTATTTATTTTATTTATTTTTGGCTGTGTTGGGTCTTTGTTGCTGTGTGCGGGCTTTCTCTAGTTGCGGTGAGCAGGGGCTACTCTTCACTGTGGTGTGCAGCCTTCTCATTGTGGTGGCTTCTCTTGTTGTGTAGCACGGGCTCTAGGTGCACAGGCTTCAGTAGTTGTGGCTCACAGGCTCTAGAGCACAGGCTCAGTAGTTGTGGCGCACAGGCTTAGTTGCTTCGTGGCATGTGGGATCTTCCCGGACCAGGGCTCAAACCCGTGTCCCCTGCATTGGCAGGTGGATTCTTAACCACTGTGCCACGAGGGAAGCCCTCAGTTCATTTTAGATTATCCACGAGACCTCAGGAGTTCAACTGTGAGGTATGTGTGACAATATATGAGGATATACTGGAGTGGGGAGATCGATGAGAAAATCTATTAGCAGAGAATTGCAATAGCCTAGGAAAGAAATGAGGAGGGTCTGGGTGGGTGGTGCCACTCCCTAAAGAAACACTAAGGCCTCAGCCATGGCAGTGGGTGACCCACCAGGTCAGAAAGTGGTTGGTCTTTAAGGAAAGACGTCTTCAGAGCAAAGCACAGGATCTACCCTTGTAGAGTGCCTTAGTTGGAAAGCTCTGGGCTGCAGGTAATAGAGAGTCTGGCTAGCCATTGCTTGAACGTCATACAGTTGGAAGTAGACCATTCCAGGTCAGGTCAATTCAGTGGCTCAGAAAGGATCCAGGTGGCATGAATGTGCAGCTACTGCCATTCATGCACAGCTGGTGTGAGTGTAAATTAGTACCATCCCTTTGGAAAACTGGCACTATCTACTAAGTCTGAACATAAACATACCCGATTACCGAGTAGCTCCACTCATAGGTGACCAAAACACTCTTCATGGCAGAAGAATGCTCATAGCAGCAATATTTGTAACAGCCAAAATCTGGAAACTATCCCCATGTCCATCAAGAATAAAAATGGATAAATAAATTGTAACATAGTTTCCCAGTGGAATTCTATTCAGCAATGAGAATGAATGATCTGTAACTACATACAACATGGATAAATCTCACAAATGTAATATTAAGTGAAAGACACCAGACGCAGAAGAATACTGTGCATTCAGATAAGGACTTGTCAGGATCCAATCAGTTTCCATCTATATGAGGTACAAAAGCAGAACAAACTTGTCTATGATGTTAGATGTCAGGATAGTGTCTACCCTTGGGGGACAGTAGTGATTAGAAGATGCTGGTTACACAAGTGTGTTCAATGTGTGAAATTTCATGGAGCTGTATGCTTATAATCTTCTACATATATGTTATACTTCAGAAGTTTAAAAATAGGAGAAAAAAAGTGTCTGGTACTTTCTATTTTTCCTTTCTGCCTTCTTCAGATGGCTGGCCCTATTTTCAGGCTTCTACCCTCATAGTTGTAAAGTTGCTGCCAGACTGCACACATAAACTCTTTACAGGGATGCATCCACAGGCAGGAAGTTGGGCATTTCTCCTTGTCATTCTCCTTTTAGTAAGGAGGACAACCTTCTCCAGAAACCCTCCAGGTGATTTCTCCTCAGGTCCCATCAATTGGGATTGGTCATATGCCCCTGTTCTAGCATCATGGGAAGCTGGAAAAACAACTTTTGGCATGTCCAGCCCCCTACCAGAGGCTGAAAGGAGAGGGAAGGGTGAAGGAACGATTATAGGATGGGAAACCAATAGTGTCCACCCCATATAGTAAGAGTCATACATGTTGCTGAAACACTTAATCACTAGCCAGATCCAGAGAGATATAGTTCCTTTCTGATAGGGAGGGCTAAGTGAGGTAAGAAGGCGGTCCTAGGATATCAGAGAGCCCCATCAAGTAGGTACTAGGAGGGAAAACTGGACTTGGAATCCCATCTCTAGTTCCCACTCTACTCTAACCAGTTGTGTTACTGTGGGCAACTTACTTCAACTCTAGACCTGTTTCTACATCAGTAACATGAGGAGACTGGACCAAATCCAAAGTCAGTACATCTTGCATGAAACTTCATTACTTCAAGGTCCTTGAAAGGAGGACATTGAACTGCTTTTGGTGCTGACATTAGATAATGTTGCCCAACTGTTATTATGAAAGGTTTTCCCTTTTGGTGTTTTTGAGGTTGGTTTGCTTCCTTCTGTAAGCACTTTTTTGAAGCACCATTCTCACAACAATTCTCCATCCCTCTGACATCGTCTCTTCTCTCTCTCTCTCTCTTTCTCTCTCTCTCTCTCTCTCTCTCTCTCATCTGTTAGACCTAACCAGGGAGTAATCCATCTCCACTACCCTCCCAACATACCACATGAGTACCACCCAGAATCAAATTTTTTTATATAACCAATACTTTCCTGGAACTAAACAAATGGATTTGCCTCAGAATAACTTAATAATAACTCACTAACTGACTTCCCTAAATAGGTAAATAAGCATCACAATTAACGATGATGCGAATTAAGTTCAACCACCAGTGCATCCTTATTCAGTGATCTGGCAAAAGTTCTATAGTCTCAGTTTACCAGTTCAGTGTTCAATTCATTTTATTTTTGGTCAACAAATATTTATTGAGCAACTTACTGTGTACCAGACACTCTTCCAGATTCTAGGTATACATATATGAGTAAGACATAGTTCATACCTTCAAAGAGCTTTCAGTCACTGTGAGAAACAGATGATTTCACAATACTAAGAGGAAAATAATGATTATAAATCTGTACTGATGGACGCACAATGCATAAAGATTTAATTTATATGACAATAGCAGCACAAAGGAGAGGAGAAGGAATGAAGCTATACAGAAGCAAATCTTTATGTACTATTAAAATAAAGTTGGCATTAATTTGAACTACACTGATAAATTAAGATGTTTATTGTAATCACCAGGGAAATCACTAAGAAAATAATTCAGAAACTATATAGTAAAAGAAACAAGGGAATTAAATGGTATACTGGAAAATACTGATTTAACACAAAAGAAAGCATTAATGGAGGAATAAAGGAACAAAAAGTCATAAGACATTGAGATAACAAATATTAAAATGGCAAACAAATCCTACTTTATCTGTAATTACATTAATTGGATTAAACATTCCAATTAAAAGGCAGATACTACCAGAATGGATTAAAAAACACAATCAACTGTATGATAAGTAAAAGAGATATACTTTAGATATACTTTAGATTGAAAGAAAAAGAGTGGAGAATGATATTCCATGCAAAGAGTAACCAAAAAGAGTTCGGGTGGTTATACTAATATCAGACAAAATAGACTTTTAAAAAAATGTTGCTAAAGACAAAGAAGGACATTTTATTTTAAAAAAAATTATTTTAATTTGGCTGCACCGTGCAGCATGTGGGACCTTAGTTCCCCGACCAGGGAACGAACCCATGCTCCCTGCAATGGAAATGCGGAGTCTTAACCACTGGACGGCCAGGGAAGTCCCAAAGAAGGACATTTTATAATGATAAAGGGTCAGAATCCATCCAGAAGACATAAGTATTATAAACACATATGCACCTAATAATGGTGCCGCAAGATACATGAAGCAAAAACTGACAGAATTGAAGGGAAAACAGACAATTCAACAATAATAGTTGGTGACTTTAATACATACCCACTCTCAGTAATGGAAAGAACAACTATACAGAATATCAATAAACAAGGAAATAGGAGACTTGAACAACACTATAAACCAACTAGACCTAGAGATCTGTAGAACACGCCACCCAACAAAAACAGGATGTGCATTCTTCTTGAGTGTAGTAGAAACATTCCAGGATAGCTCATGTTTTAGGCTATAATACAGGCCTCAATAGATTTAAAAAGACTAAAGTCATACAAAGTATGTTTTATAACCATGATGGAATGAAATTAGAAATCAATAACAGAAGGAAATTTGGGAAATTCACAAACATGTGGAAATTAAACAACATACTCCTAAAAAAACCAATGGATCAAAGAAGTAATCACAAGGGAAATTAGAAAATGAAAACAAAATGCAAGATACCAAAATTTATAGGATGTATCTAAAGTTTAGAGGGAAACATATAGTAAATGCCTATATTTTAAACAGAAGAAAGATCTTCAATCACTGTAAGATAGAGGGATATGCAGAGGCTTAGGGGAGCTGAGAGATGGGGTACTTAGCTTTTCCATAAAGATGACATTTTAAAGGATGAGTAAGGCTGGAGGAACGTGGGAAGGGAATTCCAAACAGAGAACAACTTGAGCAAAAGCACACAGGCATGAACTAGCATGGGGTATGAAGGAGAGCTTTACACAGTTCAGTATTTCCAGAATGTAAAGTGTGTGGCAAAGAAGGCTGAGAAGGCTATAGGGGCAAGTGGGTCCCAACCCTGGGGGTTTTATATGCTCTGCTGAGAACCTTCGGCTTTATCCTTTGGGTCACTGAAAGGTTATAAGCAGGCATATAATGTGGTTCAGATTTCCTCTTGGAAAGATCTTTCCAGATGGAGTTGTCTATGTAGATACTCTGGAACAGATTGCAAGGAGTCAAGGTGGAAAGATTGGAGACAGAGAGGCTGGAAAAAGGATCACTGCCATAATCCAGGGGGAGAAAACGGAGCCTGAACCTGAACAGGAGCAGTGGTGGTAAGGCTGGAGGGAAGGAGCTGGATTCGAGGAGGCTTTAGGAGCCAGGGTTGGTGGAAGTTGGTACTGATTGTAGGTGGGTGAAGACGATGCGTCTATAGGACACCCAGTGTTTTGGGTTTGGGTGAGTGCTCGCCACAGTGAATGAAAACCAGAATGCCAGAGGAGAGACAGGTCAGAGGGTGTCTGGGCATTTTCTTAAACTGTTTTTCTTTTCCCCCTTTTCTTGTGCATTGTCTTGGAGGAAATGCTATCCTGGTAGCACCATTCTTGCCAGGGATGTGCTAACCTCTCTCGAAACGCTTACACACCCCCCTCATGGGTCCCCTGCACTCCCTCCCCCAAAGGGCCCCGTGCCAACGTGTCTTGCCTCCCTGTTTCTCGCACAGGGTCCCCCGGGGCACACCAGGCATGGCAGTGAGCTGTTGGCTGCTTTCTTCCCTGGGCTCCTAGGCCTGCTGTGTTGAGTATCCTGTCCTCTCTTGTTCTGGGCCACCTCCCTCTTCCATGAACATCTACCTTTCAGGACAAGGTCACAAACTGCAGGCCTGAGCACCAGATTTCCCCCAACCATGTGTTTTATTTGGCCTGCCCTGTATTTAAAAAATATATATTAAATGTAAATGCCTTTGAAGGAGGGACCAAGGTTCTCTCTTTGTCATGTTCCCTGGAAACCTCTGGTTGTCTCTCCCTTGGCCTGCTTTGCTCATTTCCCTTCATGCCTGGCAGCTTCAGGCTTCTGAACTAAGCTCCACTGGAAGGGGAGATGCAGGGGGTCTGGTCCATCAAGGGGCAGCATCTTGACAGAATAGGTCATTGGCTTCCCTGTCACTGGACAGGGGTTTTCTGTAGAATGCCTTTGGAAGGACAATCTTACCTCCCTCTCAAAAATAAAACCAATTGCCCATATATTAGACCGAATTGTATGAAATTGCCGATATTGAACTGGTTTTGCCCCCTGAAGATGGCAATTTCACATGGTTCAACTGATTAACATGATCCTGACTTAGTCACTAGTAGAACAGTGGTTCTCAGCCTGGGTTGCAAATTAGAATAAGCTGGGAGCTTTTTAAAACTACCCTTGCTAAGACCTCCCCCTAAGACAATTAAATTCAAATGTTTGAGGATGGGGGCAGGCACAGGGATATTTTTAAAGTTCCTGTGCAGCCAGATTAAGGACTGCAGCTTTAGCACATCACTGGGTCAGTCATGAGAGAGGCTCAAAGAGTCTTCAGCTTAACTCCTTAGCATATTACCTGTGGGCGATGGGAGCTGATTTTGAGGAGCCCAGAGCTTCCATGTGGCTGCAATTACCTCATGCAGCGATTAACGCAATTACTTCATGCATTAAATTGAGTTAATAAAAATTAAAGAATTTCCATCGCAGCAAAAAAAAAAAAATGTGTATTAAATACACATGTGCATGTGGTACCATCCTAAGCACATTACAAAATGACTGCCTTGTAAGAATTAGCAATCTGGAATTTGCAATATTGTCTCTGCCAAACCCACTGAAGAACCCAGTGGCATTAGAGAAAGACGCAACAAACTGGAAAACGTTCAAAGATGTGGCCCTGGACATGCACTCAAGAGCATACACCACAACAAAGTGTGCCTTTTGGCCGGGCTAATTAAATCATTTCAGCCATACATGGCAGTTTAGTGAAACACTCTTTGTGAGTTATAACTCCTTTGCATTCTTAGTAATTCTAGGAGTTTCACTTTCCCCTTAATGTCTTTTTTTTTTCCTTTTAATGAGCAGAGTAAAACAAAACCTAAATAAATAGATAAATATATATTTAGAATAAAAGAGAAAATAGCATATATTACTTTTGGGGTGATGACAATGTTCTAAAATTAGATTACGTGATGGTTGCTCAACTCTAAATATAATAAAAACCATTCAATTGTACACTTTAAACAGGTGAGTTTTATGGTATGTAAGCTATAGCTCAATAAAGCTGCTCTTTAAAAACACAACAACCATAATACTAGGGTTGAAAAAAATAACTGAAAACAGTTAATATAAATTCTGAATTTCCTGGCAAAGAAGCTGTGTGTGTGTGTGTGTATGAGAGATACTGTCCTTGGGACTTGACAGGTTCCCTCAGAAGGCACTGACAGAGGTGCCACAGGAAGGGTTAAGTGGGCAGTCCTGATGCTGTAAGCAAGGGGTGGGCTAGGAGTAGCTCTGCAGAGCCAGTGGCAAAATGAGAGAAAGGAGTTTGCCCAGTTGGAAAAGAAATGCAGAAGCAGCATGCACGGAGAGCCCCGTGCAGGGAACAAACCTGCCCCGGAGGCAACGAGACACAGCACACCTCCTAGCAGGGAACAGAAGGACACGAGTGCTCCTTCACTTACTAAACCTCCCGCCACCTCCTCCCAGGCTCGAGCACCTTGGACCAGTGTGAGCTCTCCTACAGCTCCCTTCAATTTTCTTGATGCAGAATTGACTTAATTAGTTTCATTAGGATCCATCACTGTGGGTGTATTCTCTGAAAAGAAGTAGTGTGCGTGCTGTGTTCGTGTGTGCAGGCACCTTGAGACCGTACTCCCCTCATATCTTGGGATTGCTGGACTGTTATGTTCCCCTTATACCTAGGGCTTGACAGATTGTCAGAGACTTAGAAATTCTGAAAGAGTGGAAGGAAAATGCTTACAGAGATGGGCCAAGAAAGAAACCTCCAGTGATCCCGATTCCCCAGGTCTGCAGGACCTGCTCTCCTAAAAGCTCTTTCAAGTGTTGAGGGTCTACCATGCGCCATGTACAGGGTTAGTGCTATGGGAGAGACAGATGTGAATAAAACACTGTCCTTGGCTTCAAAGGGTTTACTGTTCAGGGGAAGAGGCCAGACATATCCCCAAAGACATCAATACAAACTGTACCGCGAGAGAGGTACAAAGTACTGAGTCTCAGAAGCCCAGGAAAACACGTGCAGTTAGAAAGGTCAGGAGAGCCTTCCTGAGCAAATGACTTTAGAGAGATATGTAACATTTTCACAGATGAAGGTCGGGGTGGGGTGAGGTGGGAGTCCCGCAGGAAGTGCGCTGCCCTTGGCTGGAGGGGGACAGCCAGATCCCTGCTCTGATTTCAACTCAATGCACTTCAACACATCAGTGCAGAGACACTACCCTGCGTGAGGCAGTCCACAGGTGGAGATAAAGGTGAAATAAAGTCAGTCTGTGTCTTCAAAAGCCTTGCAATTCAAGGACAGGGAAGAGCGAGGCAAAGGGAGAGATTAGACAAAGATACCTAGTACCACAAGATATCACATGCGTTGTGAAAAGAAGCATCACAGAAGCCTTGGCAAAGTGCTCCGACCTAACTAACGGAGGCTCTGCCTGACCTTCCATTCTGTTTCTCAATATTAGACTGTAAAATTCTCAAGGATGAGGACCAGGACTTCTTTGTCTTTGCATGCCCTGGATCTAGCTCAGTGTCTGGCACTTGATAGACATTCGTTGAAGGAAGGAAGGTGGAAGGGAGAAAGGGAGGGAGGGAGGGAGGATGGGAGGAAGGAAGGAAGGAACAATTCTCCCATCATTTGCTGAGGAAGACTGACTTTAAATTCACATAGCACTGCCTAACTTTGGTTCTTATTGTCCCTCTCTGCTCCCACCCATATTTTGCTCACCTCAATCCTCCCTCCCTTATTGTTAGTGTGGGCTGACAATACCAGCCCACACTATCTTCCTGGACCTCGATTCCTTCAATGATCACAGTCTGTGCTGCATCATTTAAGTACTCCGTATTCCTTGCAGCTGCCTCCTGTGTGCTAGTCGTGTAAACTCTTTGAAGGCAGAGTCCCCTTCTTAAATGACTGCATCCCCCATAATACCTAGAACATATTGACTGTTGATTGGCTGGGAAATAAGGCCCATTACAGGAGGGAGGGGCAGAAACTCACATCCTGGGGTGGCAGGCACGGTGCTAGTGCTGTGCACACAGGCACAAAGAGCCTGGATAATGGGGCCTAGTGGAGAGAAAACTGAGGCACCGAACAGTTTTGCTATCTGAAAGCCTCTGACACAGAGGCCCCAAATCCATAATTCTCCTTCTCTGAGGACAGAAGAAGAGAAAGTGTGTCTGTCCTGCAGCATGTGGGGTGGATGGAAGGATTTGATGGATGTGAAATTATGCGCTGGAGTGGGTTGCCTAGAGAGGTCATGAACCCCTCTCTCTGAATGTCCCTAAAGACAAAGGGATCACCAGGAAACTGAGGCTGCAGGATGCACTGACTGGTCTCCTGAGGAGTACCAGTTGGACAGTCCATCCTTGCTGTCTTTATCAGAGTTACAGGTAAGAAAGAGTCCTTTGGGGGTAAAGCATCTTAGAGGAAATGTTGATTTGCCCTTTTGCTTTATGATCTCCAGATGTAACGAACAAGGTTTAGGAGGATTAGCTGACTGCAGGCAGACCAGTGTTCCTGTGTAGAGAAATAAGGTGGACTCTCATTACTATCCAGCTCATTTCCCCAAGAATTATGTGTTCCATGGTCAGAAAACGACGCCCAAGCATTTTCAAATACATCCAGTAAAAGGCTGATACAACTCCTCCTGCATTTGACTGTGTACTCCTTCTTGCAATGATGTAATGTTTTCTGCAAAGGGGCTGCCTCCCTAACTAGATTGTCTGGGGCAGATATCAAGACCAATTATTTCTCTAGGATCATCTGATACTAACTGTTCAAACAATACACAAATGAATAATAACTAACATTATACAATAATCTGCAAGTACTCTCCCCACACATTTCCTAATTTAGTCCTCACAACAACCCTGTGAGGTATGTACTATGATAAACTCCCATTTGCCAGGTAAGGAAACTGATACTCTGAAAGATTAAGTGGCACACCCTGTATCATACAGCCAGTAAGGAGTTCTTTCCTTTGCTTAAATGAACTATGGAGCCTGAAAAAAGTGTCAGCCCCGTCTCTCCCGTCACACATCTTATCGCATGGATCAGTGTGCATTATAATATTTCAGGGACAGGCACACTAAGTCCAAGCTTAGTAATATGATGAATAAATGAATGGATGCGTTATACAGCGGATGCACCGTAGGGAGTCAGTGGAAAGGAGATAGTTTAAGAGAAGGAAGAATCTTTAATTCAAACTATTTATAAGGAGGGAACTCCCTAGGGGTCCAGTGGTTAAGACTTGGTGCTTTCACTGTCGTGGGCACGGTTGGATTCCTCCTCAGGGAACTAAGATTGCACAAGCCCCGCGGCGAGGCCAAAACAAAACAAAACTATTTATAGGGAGTCTACTGAGTGTCAGGCATTGGAGACCCAGACAAGACTGCCCTGTCCTCATGGGCCTTACAGTCCATTGCAAAAGACAGACGTTAAGAAACTATTACAATAAATTAGTCACACTTTTATTAAATGCTACAAAATGTAGCAGGGAGCTTTGCTCTGGTCCGAAGTAAGAGCGCTCACTATGGTAAGGCTGGCCTCTTTTGGACAAGGGGATACACTTATATAGGCAGAAGCAGAAGTACCAATGAGGCAAATGAAAAGGGCAAAAGGAGGAGGGAAATTGCTTCTCACAAACAGAACTTGACCTAAGGGACCCCTACTTCCAGTCCCGCTGACTGGCTGCCTAGCTGCTCACGAAAACCAGGAAAGAAAAAGCTAAGGCTAGAGAGAAGTTAGAGGTCAATTTACGTAAGCGGGGCGGGGCGGCAGGGAGAAGCAGGAGAGGCGTGAGCCGGCGTCGAGAGAGTTAAGCTGACCGGCCCGGGACGCAAAAGGTTAAGGCGGGCGGTCCGGATCAGGTCCGGTAGGCCCGCCCACCGGAGGGCGGGGGTGGGACCTCGCGGAAGAAGCCCTTGGATTGGCCGCGGGGAAGGCGTTACGCTAGGAAGGTACCAACAGTCGCGAGCCGCGGAGGCGGGGGGGTGGGTGTGGGACCGCGGGGTGAGGTGGCCAGGGAATGGCCGGGCCGGGGGTGGGCGGGAGCCGCAGTAGCGGCGGCTGGGGGCGGTGAGCGCGGCGTGGGGCTGCCCCTTCCCTGAGGCGGCGGGGGCGGCCGGGGCCGCGCCGCACCGCACCGCGCGGGCGGCCATGGAGCGAGCCTAGGGCGCCGCAGGTGAGCGGTTTGGGGGCGGGGGGCCGGGCGGGAAAGTGCAGGCCCACCCGCGGGCGGGGCGCGGTGCGTGGCGCGCGCCGGGCTGGGGCCGTCTGGGGGCGGGGCGCCTCCCTGAGGGGCCGGGCACCAGTGCCCAGAGCGGTCCACGAGCGGCGGCTGCCTCAGCGACCGGCCCGGGCCGCGCGCCCCGCTTCGCTGGCCCCGAGAGGGTTCCTACCGGCCGTCGTGGCTGGAGGGACGCGGCCGAGGCCGTCGCCTCCTCGGCCCGTCTGAGGCACGGGCCTTACTTGGGGGCGCCTCGGGCCGCCCGGGATCCGTCCAGTGACCCACCCTCGCGCCCGGACGCGGTCCCCAGAGGCGACTGGCTCTGGTGCCGCCCTCGTGTCCCGCCGAGTGCTCGTTGCGGCGGCCCGGGGTGGGGGGGTATCGCGCGCTCGCGGGCCCAGCTCGTGGCCGAGAAGCGCGAGTGACTTCCAGGCCTGAGGCGGGAGGCAGGGTAACCGTGCCTAGGGGTCCGCGGTCTCCTCGGGGTCGTGCACCCCGCGCTCGCAGTCGGGCACAACTTAAGGAAATGATACGGTTGTCCCAAGTGGGTTGCGCTTGAGATTTCATTTCCGGGTGCTGTGGTCCCGCAATTAAAAGCGAACCGAAACGTTGCCATTAATGATGAGCGTGAGCAGTTGTCAAGTTGCGTCCTTGATTGTGGGATCTGATAAGAGTTTCATTCTAATCAGGCTTCTGTTACCTGCAAGTGTCCCGGTAGGAAGAGAAGGGGTAGAAGGATGTTGGAGTGAAAGTGGAGGGGACAAGACGTGATTGGTTGTTAGGGAATTATTAGTCCTTTAAATGGCCATATCGTCAGTTGGAAGGGTGAGGAGTTTATAATTTGGGAAAATGAGGGATGCTGGGTACAGTGACTTGAGTTTAGGACCAAGTATCAGTATCATCCCCACCCAGCTAGTTTCCCTTCAGAGGTTTGATTTCTCACCTTGAAAAGAAGGAACAGGAATGTGGGTCTTTTAGCTTTTAAATTGCAGGACTTTATGTAAAACGATAACTATGATTACCGTTTACTAACTATTCCTATCCTCCTTGTGTTGTAAATTAATGCATAAATTTCATTGGGGTTGATTATTTTTTATTATTTATTTATCTGGCTGCTCCGGGTCTTAGTTGCGGCAGGCAGGATTTTCCTTGCTGGGTGTGAGATCTTTTTAGTTGATCTAGTTCTCTGACCGGGGATCGAACCCGGGTCCCCTGCGTTGGGAGCGCACTCTTAACCACTAGACCACCAGGGAAGTCCCATGGGGTTGATTATTTTAAATTGGGTTAGAGACCTCAGTGTGCTCTACGTATTGCAGTCCTGGAATTTATGCAGGACCTTTGAGCTAAGCTTTAGAGCTCTTCCACATATATTGTTATTTATCATCAAGACATGTCCTTGAGAAACTGAGATACAGATGTTAAAGATGCTAAGTTATTTGCCTAGACTTAGAGCCAGTCTAAGGTAGATTTAAAAATTAATGTTTTATGTTAAATTAATAACTTATGAAGTTTGTGAAGATGTTGGACTTTGGCCCCTAGAACTGTTCAGTGGAATCAATCAACAGGAGGGCCTTCCACCTTTGAAAGTGCTTGTCAAAAGAGAATTAAGAGGCACAAGCAAGCAATTCAGAGTCAGCGTCACTTACATTAAAGTGCAATGATAGAAATGAATGGTGGTAAAAGATGATCAGGAAATCTTGGAGCTCATAGCTTTTCTTCAGTGTGACTGGTAAAAATGTGAGATTGATTTGTTTGGTTTGTTTCTCTGGAGCTAGTAAGAAAATAGCCATAATTTAGTTAAAGAATGAAAATAGGAAAACACACACCCTGGGTTCTTTGAATAGGGAACAAACAGATCATTGTTTCTATCATCTAATCCTTTATGTCATAGAATTTCTTTACGTTGAGTTGATAATTCCTTGACTTTTAGTCCATTCTCTTGATTTCCATTTGTAGACTCCAGTTCTTTCACACAGCGTTAAAGCCTCTGCTTTTTATCTTTTCTGAATTTTGAATTTCTAAATGAAATTTTCTGTTTCCTCTACTTGCAGGGCAGACTTCAGCTTCCTACACTTTGTGTGACCATCATTTTAATGGTATAAACCCTGAAGCCAGATACTTCAGCTCTTGAATTGACAACTTTTTAAAATAGCAACCACAGTGGTTGTCTCTCGGTGACTGCTACAATCTCATAATAGAAACAGGAGGCTGCTCTTTGTATTCTGTGGCCATAGTTGGAAACAGTAAAAAGTAGACTGTCTTCTGAAGGTGATGTCAGGCCACTCTGGGACTAAGGGCCAGGTAGTTTTGGGGTGAGAAGCACAGTTACAATGAGGCACTACAGCGTGGTGTAGTCGTGATGATGATTAATGTACTTTTCTTTTTGCACCTAACAGTGCATAGTGCATAGTAGGTGTGCAGTAAATGTTTGGTGGTTGAATGAATGAATGGAAAACAGTATGCGGGAGGAGGAAATATTCTAGTGCAGATGATAAATTGTTTAGCTCCTCTTTACAGGAAAATAAAAGCCAAGAAAGTGTGTTTCTGATTCCTGTTGAAAATAGTTCTGTTGAGATGGGTATCTGTATAGGGTGTTACTTGCTGGAGCTGCCTTGAGATCTAATTTTGTGATTGGGTGGTGTTCTAGCCACCTGCAGCCTGAGTGCAGCTTCACAGACCTGCTCCTGCAGCCTTCTCTGGCTAGGTTCACCAAGCAGTTGGATTGGTAGACAATATTTTTGCACTAATAGAAGAACTAGAGCTCTTGGTATTGGCCATGCCAGTATCATTGACCCTGACTGTCCATCTTCTGGTCCTTGATATTGGGGGTGGGAGAGGGGAGTTATCCCTCCCCGAAGTGCTCCTCATTCCACACTTGTAAATCTCTCCCTCTTTTCCTTCCTTGAGCTGCCTCTGTAACACTCAGGGAGTAATGAATTCATTGGCACAGACCTGGGGTACAGAACAGAAGACCTTACTTTGCAACTGAAGCTAGCTTTTGACCAACTTATAATGTCAGCATGACTGCTAGAGCCATCTAGGAAAGAATGTAATGCAAAGCTCTCACTTGTGACTTTTGTCATTCATATCCAAAATCAGAAGAGGGAAGGCCTAGCTCTGGACCTGGTGAGTTTGGGGGGTTGCATCTGTCATCCCAGTATGAGATAAGAAATGAAGGCTGATGCAGAAAAGAGATATTGAGCTTTGGTGTGTGTTTAGCAGACTACTTTCTGGCAAGGTAACTACCCAATGGAGGGGAAGGTGTTAATTTGGGTACATTTTAAAAGGAGGTCAAGGAATATGAAATTATGAATGTGAAACACAACCAAGTACAGGATGAGGCAGTGAAGTCGATCATTCCATGCTCTTAAATGCTAACTTTCTGCTTTATCTATATAGCAGTGTGGGAATAAGATATTGGGTGCAAAAATTCTTATTTTAGCTATATTTTTGTGAAGAATTTTACAATGTATTATATGTTTTGTTTGCTTTTTAAGCAATATAGTGTAACCTTTATTGACTTGAGGTTATAGTTACAGACAGTAATCCTGTAGGGCTTTGAGGTGATTGAAATATGTAAGTTGTTTGTCCCCTCTGCTTTTTGAATTCTTGAATTTGCTTTCAGTAGTCAATCTGTCTCTTCTTTCAGAGGCGAAAAAGCTGTACTTTTGCTGTTGTTAGCATCCCTGCTGCCCTTTTTAAAATTTTTGCAGCTTCTGATCTTCTGTGGAGTAGCAACCCAGATAACACTGCTTCCTGAAACTGAATGCAAAACAGCTAAATAGGCTTAGTGAGGGTCTGCCTGCCTGTTCGGTATTAGTGGATGAACTTTGTGACCATTATTTTGGCTGCCCAAAGACCTTTTGTTCATTTCTTGTTTCTTATCCTTGGTTTAGATAGTGAATTTGCACTCTGTATAGGTGCATTTATGTCCCTGTAGTTCTTTCTGTAGAAAAAAGAAAATGATATGGAAATACCAGTGTTGGTTCTCGTTTCAGAAAGCATTGCCAATAATACTTGAAAATTTGGTTCCAGCCCTGTCTTGTATCATTCTTGGGCAATGTTGGACCATCTCCAATCTTCCTCTTAGCATTTCCAGATCATCTTTACTCCCAGTCCCAACCAACACCAGACACCAGCTTGGCAATAGCAGTTGCCTTGAAAGATGGAAGCAAGGTATACAGAAGGCAGCAATTTAAAATTGAGTATATCAAGTTGGTATACATATTTGACATTTCAACATTCTTACTGTACTGTATATCTGAATTCATTACATGACTTAGTTTCCCTATGTCTGTTTAAAAAAAAAAAGAGGCCATATTTAAACCAAAGAGCTGAAGAAATTCTTATAACCATAAAGGTCTCTCTTCCTTGCTCTTCACTCGTTTTATTCAATAAGCATTTATCCAGTACCTCTCATGTGCCCTGCACTGTGCTAGGTTACTTGGAACTACAAAGAGAGTAAAATATATCCTCTGTCCTTGAGGAACTTACAATAGGGTAGAGGAGACAGGCATGCCAAAAAATATATGTGTGTATGTATGTGTGTGTGTGCATTTATATTCATATATAACAAGGGATCGTGCCTGGAGCCACTCAGCCATAACTCAGCACAGACCTGCTTGGGGTTTCTATTTCTAAAGTGATCTGTGGCCTGTCAGCTTGACATACCCTAGAACATAAAGTTAAAAGTGTGAGGTGTCACTCTTGAATAAAGCTTACATACCTTTTCAAGAACTGTAGTGAACTGAACAATAAAGATGGAAAACATGAAAATCTGAAGTAAATGTTATATGATTTGAAATTCCATATTTCTATGCTATATAGTAATTATATTCTATATAGCCTTAAATGGTTGTTAGATACCGATAATTGAGCAGTGAAATACCTGGAACTTAGAAAAGTTCATTATACCTGGCCCATTTGAAACAGAATGCAGATTCTTAGGCATTTCCATAGAGTTTCTAGATCAGTGAACACTGCACGTGTTGGTTTTTTAGAACAAATCTCACTAGCAGTATGAGCTGAAGGTTTTTTCTTTTCATTTTTCAAGGAAGAGCATTAGAGGGTTGCCCTAAATCAAGATTTAAATGGGACAGGTTGCAGGAATTGAATTTTTTTCAAAGAGGGAACAAACACTCCATAGCCTGTTTCAGTTTTACTCTCACACCCAGAAAGAAAGGCTACTTTATGCTTCATTAATGCTTGGTGATCATTTTCGTTCCTTCCTTCACAGGGAACTGTTAGAGGATTTCACAAAAAAAAAAAAAAGTTTACATATGTGAATAAATATTTAAGTGGAAGTGAAAACTGTGAGGAATATATAACACTTGAATCAATTCAGACTATATGGAGATTTGATTTTCTATACGTGTAACTTAGGTTACCTCAGAGCTTATCTTAAAAGCTTTAGGACCTGCAAAGCTGTCATCTTTAAAACACAGATTTAATTTTCCAAACTGAAGAAAATTGTGAAGGGCATTCTATTCGGCTGTTTTTGTGAAATAGAAAAAGTTCATGCTTCCCATCTGTTTCACTTACATTGAATGTGGTAGAATTGAACTTAGTAGAGAAGAGAAACAGGTTGGTCAAATTAGTGACATAACCTCCCAGTCTTCTGCTTCACTTGGTACCCACGCTGAAGAAACCTACTTGCTTACAGCCTTAGCTACTCCTCAAATTTAGGAAAGGATTTAGTTCAGGAATATAAGATTACTAGAACTCTTGGTAATGCAACATAGGTATCCAGCCCCTGACTGTGTAACCCAGAAGACAACATAAGCAATGAGGGTTATTTTCTTTGTCATTCTTTCTCCTCAGGAAGTCATCTTTGGGTTTTTGATACGGTAATAATGACCAACAAGAATTACTATAGGTTGTCCAAGCACTAATTTTAGCACAGTACACGTGGTAATGACATTCATTTTTAACAATTCTGTGAGTCAGGTAATAGTGTTCTTATTTCATTTTCCATATGAGGAAACTGAGGCCCAGAGAGGTTAGCAGGCATTCAGACCCAGGCATTCTGAATCCAGAGCACATATTCTTAACCCCTCTGCTACAGAAGAGTTTATATTTAGAAAGAAGGTGAATTAAGTAACTGTTTCTTAAGTGGAGAATTAGCAAGGAAAGGAAAGGAAAACTGTATGTAGATACTGATTAATGATATTACTTGTTGTTAGATTTTGTCTTAGTTGAGGACTCCCAATTGAACGTGAAAAAGAACAATATTATGCTGTTGTGGGCAGTGGTGGCAGTGCAGGAGTAGGCTGGTTTTCTGAGGATAATAGGGATTTATTCATGTAATAAAAACTGGATGCCATTTGGTATTAGAGGTTTAGACTTCCTAGCTAGAAACACACAATGATAAGTGGAGAGATTTCTGAATGCTCTTTATTTTACTTATAATATTTATCACTAACCATCAGGAGAGACTGCATTTATTTCTAGGGGTCAGCTAGTAAGAATGTAGCACAGTGCTCTAATGTCACCACCAGTTAACAAGAGGGCAGTATATCAGACTTACCCCAAGGTGAAAGTATGTGTGTTTTTAATTTTTTTTTTTTTTGTACTAAAGGGTTGTAATTTTGGCTGAAGTTTAAAAGTTAAGCTTTATAAACTGGGTGTGTATAGTTGTGTGAGTCTGTGAGTGTGTAAGGTTAGCCTTGATTGCTCTAAAGTATGTAAAGGGACTTCAGTAAATGATCCGTTTGAGATTCTGTCTTTTTCTTGTGTTACCTTTAAGAGACCTTAATTATTTATTAATCCAATCTTTATTTGTATTAATGGTTAATTTAATGTCTCCCAAAGAGTTGATATGGACAGAATAGATGTGAGAATGCTGGGTTTTAGAAATTACCCCCAAATGTAGTGGCTTAAGACTAAATGATTCGTTTCTCATGACTATATAGGTCAACTGTGCCCAGCTGACTGGTTCTTCTGCCCACATGATATAGGCTGGAGTCAGATGGGCGGCTGTATTTAGCTGGGGCCTCAGCTGGAACTGGAATGCCCTTAATGGCTTCACTTCTGTGTCTGGCATTTAGCTGGAGTGGCCAGAATAACTAGGGGCTGGCCAGGTCTCCCATCATTCAGTAGCCTAGCCTGAGCTGCTTTACGTAGTAGCTTGGCCCCAAATGGAAGCTGCTAGGTCTTTTAAGACACCTAGCACACAGCCACTTCCACAGCATTCTGTTGATCAAAGCAAGTTACAAAGATAGCCCAGATTCAGGGGAAGGAAAAATAGATTCCACCTCCCGATGGGAGGAATTGTTGGTGTCTGTCTTTGTAGACAGCCAACCAAAAACTCTTAATTAAATTCAGGTCTTACCTTTTATACTAACCAAACCTTCAGAGGTTTGCTGAGACCAACAGTGACCAAAGAAGAAGTTTGTGAAAGTGTCCTTGTAATTTCTACTCAGGATCAAGGGTGAGGAGATTGTGTGAGTAAACCTGATAAGATATTTTACTAGTTATATAATAAATCCTACCCCCTTCACCATCTCCTTTGTTAATAGCCCTCTGCATAAAATGTTCATACGGAATGTTTTCTTCCGGTATTTGACACTCACAAAGCATGTTACATTCCCTTCATGTGGTAAGAACTTGATTTGACCGCTGAATTGGAAGCACAAAAAAAGAATATTACTGAAGCCTTCACTTTAGTTGCTGTGAGCAGAAGTTGGGATTTCTTCTCCGTGACGTTCGGAGAAGTAGCGTGAGGTTGTCACTTGATCAGAGGGCGATTCAACGTGGCACTGCTACTGATAAGGCTTGGAACCTCACTGGTGGCTTGTGGGAGTGTTGGGGTGAGGTCTTTGCATGTTCTCAGCAGCCACATGTATTGAATTTTATCAGCTGATGACTAACAGATCTCTGCACTGATGTGTATTTCTGTATGTGTTCCTCCAGACATCAGCCAGATTCTTGAACAGAGGATTCTAGTCTTTATACTAAGACTTCACCTTTTTCTGTGTGAACCTGTTTCTCCCAAAACAATTTTTAGTCATAAGTTTATCCTTATAAAACACTTATCAAATGTGTAGGATAGTGTGTGTGTGTGTGAGAGAGAGAGAGAGAGGAATGAAATATTAGCTTCCATATCAAGCCTCATTTCACTGATGGAGCTGAGTGTGAAACCAGAGTTCAGTATGAAAATTCCTTAATAAGCTTCTACCTTCCAGAACTCCAGTCTGGGAATTTATACCAGCTTTTAGTGTGAAGACTTACATTTGCCCTGCGTTTTTATATTTAACATTTTTTGAGTTATGTTATTACCTTGAGATTGTTCTTTGAGGTAGGCTCTGTTTCACATAACCGAAACATTAAAATAAATGACCATAATATAACTGGACAATGTTACACTGTTGGAGGCATTTATACAGGAGGTGAGGGGATGAAATATAGCAGGCAGGCTCCTGGGAATGCAAGAGAAGTTTTCATGAATAACTTGGGATATACCCAGTGATCTTGCTTTCATTTTCTTAGTATCTGAAAAGAGGGATCCTCTTAGAAACCCAGTTTGCAGCGTGTGCATAGTATGCTGCTGTCTCCAGTAAGAAAAGAAGATAATACAGCATGGAAGCTCTGTCTTGGGTACCCTCCCCTCTCAAGCATACAGGAGAGAAGGGGATCATTGTAAAGAGTAAAAGAGTCTGCCATTATTAGAGGATGGATTTATTCTGTATCGTGCATCTAATACATTTTTCTGGAATAGGAGTCTTGCAAACTCATAGACTTTTTGTAAAAATTCCACTGAAACCTCTACATTGTCGATTTCTTGAATATCATTGTTCTTGCCCTGTAGGCTGAAGGAGTAGCAGCTTTCCAGCTAAAGGAATACCTCTTTCTGAACTGTCAGTACTTACTCAGAAAAAGAGACTGTACTCTGAAACTACCAACTAAATTGAGTAGAGTGTTGGTAGAGAAGTAGATTCCCAAAAAAAGGAGAGCTAATTAAGGACAGCCAACATTAAGGTGCCAGTTAATACACGCTCATTTGATACCGAACACCACTGAGGAAATTAACAGCAGAGTCCTAAGATACTTGCATAGCCTCATTTGCAGTGGTTTGTTCAGTTTAGGTGAACAATGCATCTACCCTTACTATGCTACGTACTGCAGGGAGTGCAAAGGTAGTTAAGATCACTAAGGAGCCAGGATTCTGAGAGGGGGATTGAGAACTACATACAAGAAGACACTGGATAAGGCAGAATGTACTTATGTACTGGTCTAAAGATGAGAGAGGTTAGTTACTATAGAGTGTGAGGAGAGACCAGAAATGGCTTTGGAGATGGCCCTTCAAAGCTCAGTTAGGCTTTAAACAGGAGAAGATGGGAAGAAAAGATAAGAGCTAGAGGAATTTTGACAAGAGTTCCAGTGAGGAGTGACTTAGGGGACCATGTTTGTGGTGGAAGCTGACAAGTGATGAGTGAAGAGAATGAGAGAGATGCCTAGCAATGTAGATTGGCCGAAGTCATTTAGGGTAGGGCTTTAATGCCTTGCTAGGGGATTTATAGAACTCAAAAATGGTGTGTGATTAGAAATATGATTTTGCTGCATTATCTAGTCTGGATTGGAGGACGTGGAGGCCCAGAGGCAGTTCTTTTAGGGATCCAGTAGAAGGTGCTGAGCACTAAATGAAGTCGATGGCTGTGGGCTTGACGGGCAGTTGTAGAGAACAGTGTCAAATTGCAACCTTACTTGTTCTACCAGGATGTGGTGACTAATCACAAACAAGAAAACTTGTTCAGCCCCTTCGTTCAACCTGCCCTCGCTACTAATCTGCAGCGGTAAATAGTGAAGTGAGGTAACAGTTGAACTCTTCAGTTCACTTAGTAGAAATTTCTGTCCTAGTTGAGTGGATGAATTATCTGCAGCCCTAAACTGATGAATGTGCTCTTCTGAGGCCCATCAGAAGGTAATGAGATTTCAAAATTGAAAAGCATACAGACTCAGTTTGTTTTGTCTGAATTTTGGAGCTACTAGAACTTCCTATTGCATCGGTGATTTAAAAAAAAAAAAAGCCCTCACTCTCCCTAACCTTTGTGCTAAATGTTTAGATATAATTTGTTTATATAGCATAAGGGAGGAATTTCTTCATTCTAAATGAAATGAGCAGCATAATTAGAAGTTCACGGGTTAACCCGACTTTAGTCCTGAGGAGGGTTTTGTAGGAAGTGAAAATCTGTTCAGCTGACCCCTTTGTGCCAGAATTGTACCTCAGCAGGAGGTAGTTGCAGCTGGAGGTGCTGAAGAAATGATTGCTGACACAGGGAGATTTCCATGTTACCTTTTACCACTGCAGCCAGAGATGTGTACTGCTGAACAAATAATTGAAGAAGTTGTGTGGTTTAGGTCATGTTGGAACTAGCAAAAATCTCTGAAATCTGCTCTACTAGCATTGCTGTTATCAGTAATCGCAGGGAACTGTTTTACTGAGTTTCACACCAAACTTGATACCATCACAATTACATTTTGGATGTACTTGAGTTGCCTGTGTTTCAGCTAATAGTGTTATGTACTCCCTGGGAGATGATAATGCAACAAAACAGGTGGCTGGAGATAATTAGAATTTGAATGTGACTCTCGCTTTCCCATCTTTATGAAAATGAATGGGAGGAGAGGTTAATCACCACGAATAAACTGCATGTCAGCAAGCTCTGAGCAAGGTGCTGCCCTTAGAACACACTGTTGCTCTAGTAGACTGTTCTTGGATGTGTTTCCAGCTGTTATTAGGGGAGCAGTCTCCAGTTTGAGTGGGAGTGTCTCAGCCTGAATCGTTTGTCCTATCTTTTGTATTGGTTTTATTTCTTCAATTAATGGTTTGAGTTGTTAAATGAATTGGAGAGTGAAGCAACACCCTGTTATCTTCTTGTCATCTTTGTCTTAGCCCAGTGCAGTGCTGCCTGTAGGCATGTAGCAAAGTAAGCTTGTGCATGTTTTTAAATGGCCCTGTGGAGTGGAAAGCAACCTGTCAGCATGCAAATGAGGCTGAATTGTATGTTCTTGACACCCTTGCAAAAATCTTGTATTTGGAATCTTTTAGCTTCAGAATTGACCAGAGGGTGGTGCGCCCCACACTGGAAGCAGCACTTCTTTATGTCTGTAGCATCAGTATCTTTGTTATGTGCCTGACCAGTCCAGATTTCGTAGTGTTGCTCTAGTATCAGGTTTCATTAGTTTTCTGGTCATGTTCTACTAATAGCCAGATGGTGTAGGGATATGTTTTTCCTTTACTTAATTTATCCAGATTTGATTATCCATATTTTACAGGGTTTTTAATTTTGAAAAATAATTAGTAGAAGACTGATTAAGTAGAGATACATATCTGGGTGTTTGTTGTATTTAAATACATGAATAGCAGATATGACATGTCCAGGATTGCTAGGTATTTGAATTTGGAGAGGGAATTATTACTCTCCTCTGTACACTCTTTGGCATTTTTAGGAGTTCCTGTCTTATAACGTGTCATAAAACTTATATTTGGAGGAGATAACTGAAAAGTTACCAAATACTGGTGGTTTTGGATATTCAAAAGTCCTTTATGGATTTTGAAAGCTAAAAATGAAAGTTAAGGAGTTATGCCTATCTTAATAAAGCACTTTTTTGTGCTTTTTCCTATTGTTTTGGTTTCTAGGAATTGGTAGCCATCCAAATGGCTCCTAGATGGCTCTGCACCCTATTAAAACGGTAGTATTTGCTTTTAAATTTTCAGTGTACCTGGTTCTTAACTATTAGGTCCTTCCTTGGACCAGTTCATTTTAAATTATTGGGTCTTCTCGGGCATAGGATTAGCAAGGCTAAAATGGTGAGTAATATATTTGAGGCTTGCAAAAGATTCAGGGGTGGAAGGACAGAATTGCTGATTGAATTGTGCTTTATACTTGGGCTTGCAGGAATTGTGGGAGGCACCTCAGTGAAGAAATGGACCAGTGTGTATAATCATGGAATCTCCTTGCTGACAATCACCACCTGCTCTCCTTGATAAGTGAGAGAGAGTAGTCAGGGGAGAAGGAAAAGAGGTCAACATGAAGCTAAAGCAGCGAGTCGTGCTGTTAGCAATTCTCCTTGTCATCTTTATCTTCACCAAAGTTTTCCTGATTGACAACTTAGATACGTCAGCTGCCAACCGGGAGGACCAGAGGGCCTTTCACCGAATGATGGCTGGCTTGCGGGTAGAGCTGGTGTCCAAGCTGGACCACACCTTGCAGTCTCCCTGGGAGATTGCAGCCCAGTGGGTGGTTCCCCGGGAAGTGTACCCTGAAGAGACACCAGAGCTGGGGGCAATCATGCATGCCATGGCCACCAAGAAAATCATGAAAGCTGATGTAGGTTATAAAGGGACACAACTGAAAGCCTTGCTGATACTTGAAGGAGGACAGAAAGTTGTCTTCAAACCTAAGCGGTAAGTCTTCATCTTGACGTTACCTGTGCTATTTAGTTGTGACTTGGGGTTTATACGAGTGCTCATCTCCCTCTCTTGGTAGTCTCTTCAGTAAAATGGGAAGAGGAGACTAGCAGATCTCTGAAGTCTCTTCTGCTCTTAATGTTCCATGATTCTTTGAGTAAGGGAAATTTATAGGGATATGTTTTGGTTCAATATTAGATTGCACATTTTACAATTAGAGCTATCCTTGATTCTGAAATTTGTCAGGTATCTACTATGTGCCAGATGTTAGAGATACAAAATGAATTGGTTAGGAAATAAGCAACTTGCCACCATAAGTGTACAGTTAAAGACTGGGCAACCACATGTCAGGAACGCTGTGGAGTAGGAGTTGCCCAGACTTGGAGTAGGTTTTGGATGGGTGACTTAAGTCCTTTTTAGCACTAAAGCCGTGATTCTTTCACTTGAGCTTTGGTTTTGTTTTAATTAATAGGCTTTATTTTATTTTTTAAGCAATTTTAGGTTTACAGAAAAATCAAGGGGAAAGTACAGAAAGTTCCTATGTACCCCCTCCCCTCTCTTCCCCAGTCTCTCCAGTTATTAACATCTTCCATCAAATTAGTACATTTGTTACAGTTGATGAGACAATATTAATTTATTAACTAAAGTCCATAATTTACATTAAGTTCACTCTTCATGCTGTACATTCTGTGAGAGTTTTAATAAACTTATAATGACAAGTATTCACCATTACAGTATCATACAGAATAGCTTCCCTGGCCTCAGCGTCCCCTGTGTTCTATCTATTCATCCTTCCCTTCCTCCCCCTGAACCCCTGGCAACCCCTAATCTTTCTACTGTCTCCATGGTTTTGCCTTTTCCAGAACGCCATATAGTCGGAATCATACCTTTTGTAACCTTTTCAGATTGGCTTCTCTCTGTGTCTCAAGGTTCCTCCATGTCTTTTTGTGGCTTGATAGCTTTTTTTTTTTTTTTTTTGCTAAATAATATTCCATTGTATAGCTGTATCACAGTTTGTTTATCCATTCACCTACTCAAGGTCATCTTGGTTGCTTCCAAGTTTTGGCAGTTATGAATAAAGCTGCTATAAACATTCATGTGCAGGATTTGTGTAGATGTAAGTTCTTAGTTCATTTGGGTAAATACCAAGGAGCACAATTGCTGGATCATATGGTAAGAGAATGTTTAATTTTGTAGGAAACTGCCAGTCTGTCTTCCAAAGTAGCTGTACCGTTTTACATTCCCATCAGCAGCAAGTGAGAGTTCTTGTTATTCCACATCCTCAACAGCATTTGGTGTTGTCAGTGTTTTGGATTTTGGTCATTCTAATGTGTGTGTAGTGATATCTCGTTGTTGTTTCTTTTACCTGTTTTAAGCAGAGAACTGGGCCATTTTAGTTGCCTCAGTCCAAATTTGAACTAGAGAGGGCTAGATCATATGTTGTTAGACAGTGATCCCTTTGGACTTTTCTAAGGATCTACAGAGATAATTCGTGTGGCCATTCTATAGTATAATTAATTTTTTTAAAGTTTTCTGTTTGTATATGAATTTGAAATAGGTTAACATGATGGTGATTTATATTCTTTTGACAGGAATTAGTTACTAGTGGGTTTTCTCAAAATTTTTAATGTCTAAAATTTTCTGTGTACTAAACATTTTTTTCATTCCTCAGTAGAGCTTTTGAGAAAATTATAACGCATAACTTTGGGTCTCTTGCTGGAGTGGGAGAAGAAATATGGGGTGAAGGGGTGCAAAAACCAACTGTGACCAGAGTAGTTGGCTTAGCTCCCTTCATGACCCAAATATCAGTAGATAATAGGCAAGCAGAGAGCTAATATTATTGGAATTCCAGAAGTGGAAGGGATCTGCATTTGCCTGGAACTGGGAAGTATGGTGTGTGGAAGATGTGGAAATTAGGAAAGTTGTAAAATGCAGTACACTTTTGGAGAATAGAAAGTCTGATTGTCAGGTAATGAGGAAAAAGCATAGTTATGTGGGCCTTGGATCTAATTTCTGTTGCATACACACCATTTGCCAGGCATTACACTAAGTACTTTTGTATCTGTTAATGCTTTTAACCTTCATCACAACTGTGGGCAGTTACAGTTCTTATTTCCAGAGTAAGAAACTGAGACTTAGAAAGAATAACTTGAGAAAGAATAACTTGACAAGATCACCCTGCAGTAACTAATGGAGCTGTCAGAGTGTGAGCAGCTTGTGTTCTGCCACACACGTGTGATTCTCTTAAATTTGTTTGCCTTCCTGTAAGAGAGATAACATGGATCACCCATCATCAAAAATTTGCTACTTTCCTTTTGAAATATGATCTTTGACCCCTTGATTTGTAGCCTGAGAGATTGCAGCATAAGCAGAGTGATGGAAAGAAGACAAACTAAAAACAAAAATTAAATTCATGTAAAAAGAGATGAGTTGCAGGCATTTTGTGTTTAAATAAAAGGAAACCCTCTCCACACCCGCTATTTGTACACTAAGAATTGAAGGTGAGATGGGACAGCAGGAAGTGTTAGAAGGCAGATATTACTGATGGTGTGCAACATTAGTATTAGTCCAGGTGCTTTGCAGATAGGACTGGGGTATTCAGACAAAGCATAACTGGAGGGAGGAAGAGGCCAGACTGGTGACTAGTGGACGTGGCAGCAGATAAATGCATAAGCTAACCTTAGTCACTGTTGCTTTATCTCATATCTCTTACTACCACTGCAGCCTTCCCATTACTTTCCTCTTCCAGACCATCCTGAAATCCACTTTCATTCTTCTCCCAAATACCCATATAATCACTGTGCTCCCCAACTTTAAAACATCCAGGGATTCCCATTGCTCACCAGACAAAACCCAGCCTGCACAGCCTAGTGGCCAGCCCCTCACAGCCTGGTCCTCCTCTCTACACCCAGCTCTTTATTCCTGTCAGTGCGGCCCCTTCCTCCCCCATCACCTTCTGAAGAGCCCTTGTCTACGCCCAGCTCCACAGATGCTCATGCCCCACCTCCCGCAAGCTGTCAAGCCCCTGCAGTAGGTGATAGCGCTCTAGTCACTGCACACACTGACCTGGGCTGATTACACCTGGCACTCTCCTGGGGTGGGGAAAGTGGGTGCACATTTAAGTGCTTGTAGAAATTGACTCCAGCCCCCAGACACCCAGCAAATTGCTATTCTGACCCTGCGGGCCTCTGAGACTATATAGTCCCAGTGTAAGTGCAAATTAATGTTCTTGGTCACATTCTGATGTCCTTCACCAGAAGGATAGGAGTGATTTATTGGCAGTTACTGTATGAATTTTGCTGCTCTGTCAGTGACTTAAGATGGATTGCTGTGTTGAGAGGAGGATCTAAGACCTTTCTGCTAAGTCGAGACGTGCACCTTTCTTTAACAGCCACTTGCGGTTCAGCATTTCTGGTGCCTGGTTGTCCATGTCCTCCTGCCAGAGATGGAAGATTTGTATAGTATATGAAATATATAGGAATACAGTGATGCCTTTATTTGCACATTTTTCCTTATTACATTATTATAAAAGTGATTTTTTTTCAGTATATTGGGTTGGCCAAAAAGTTAATGGGGCTTTAAGTAAGAAAAGACATTTTTCACTTTCACGAAGATCTTTATTGAACAACGTGTTCACTAACTGAACGAACTTTTTGGCCGACCCAATAGCTGTATTCTTTCTGGAAGTAAATTCATTTTCACAGGCAAAAACTGCAGTTATGGTGGGAAAGGAACAAGACGGCAAGGGCCTGGGGGTGGGTAGAAGTCAGTGACTGATCTTAGGAAGTGCTGAAAGGGACCTTGGAGATCAGCTAGTCCAACTACTCATTTTACAGCTGGGGAAAATGAGATCCAGAGTTCTGACTTTCCGTATTTCTCATAACCAAAGCATGAACTAAGGATTCAGACCTTTGGACTCCAATGCAGTTCTTTCATTTTGATTCTTCTTCCTTTCCCTTTTCCTTCCCTCCCTGTTTCTCCAGCCTACTCCCAAAGTTCCTGGATTTTTCTAGGGTTTTACATTTCACTCGAAGCAGCCTTTCCATGTACTGGAAAGTTTTCTAATGTTTCACTAAAGGAGTGGACTGCACATCACTACAAATCTTCCTGTGGCTCCTCTGGAGTCCTGAGAAATAAGGTATTCAAGGACTGTCACCCAGCTTTATGGACAGCCTGCAGCTGTAGTGGAGAGAGAAGTGCTTGAATAGTGTCAGCTTTTGCTGCAGTCCTGTTTAAAAACTGAGACTTTTAATTTGGAGGTAACAGGTGTAATCCTTGGCAGCCTAAATGATGCTTTGACAATAGAAACAAAAAAATACGTTTGAGTATATTGACCATGCTAAGAAGAAACTGGTGTCCAACCAGGTGGTTTTGCATGACTGTCTTCTAACATAAATGTTTCATCACTTTGATTTGAAAATGTGTTTGGTGGACATGGTTTTACTTTGTATTCTGTGGTCATTTATGTTGAAGGTCACTGCCTTGTATAGTACCGTTTCTCACTTCCCCACGGCCTTTTCAGCATTGGAGATCCAAGTGTCCTTAGTGGGGTGGCTCCTCTTCACGTCATTCTCAACTTATTTCTGTCTTGAAAAGCCTGATAGGTCTCCTTTTGATTCAGTAAATGCAGGTGAACAGTAGAGGTCATAGGTGAATTGTGTCTAGTTCTTCCCATTAACAGGGAAGGCAAATGTACCTTTGCCTCCTTGTTAACAAAAACAGAGGCATATCTGGACCATTTTTTTCCCCAAGAAATTTAAACTTCTCTAATAAGCCTTGCCATAGCCATTCTGGTAAGCCTTGCCATATTTTCCTTTTACTTCAGCTTAGTCTAATAAACATTTCAGTAGACATTTATTAAGCACCAACTGTAGGCTTAACACTGTGCTGAAGATACAAAGATGGTCCTCACCTTCCAGAAAAGTACCTTATAGTTTTACTTAAGCTACATTGAAAGTCTTTTAGAGGGGTAAAAATAACATCTGTGTTTTATTCATAGAATGATTGCAGAGGTAGATGTATAATTCTAGTTTTCTTCTCCACTTCATCTTCACCACATCAACCAGTGATCTATGCTAATCCATGACTGTTCTCAGGATTGACAGAGAAGTTTTCTAGAGCAAAATCAGGCTTGCAAATTTCTATTCTGCCTCTTGTGCTGTCGCCTCTGGTACTGACGTAATTCATGTCTGCATCTGTGCTTCCCATTCACTCTGCAGGTATAACCGAGACTATGTGGTAGAAGGGGAACCATATGCTGGTTATGATAGACACAATGCAGAGGTAGCAGCCTTTCATTTGGACAGGTATGTGTAATCACAGTGGGTTACATTCGTTTTGTTTCCTTTTGGAAATATCTTGGAGAGGACTTGTGGACTCCTTTCAAAGGAATGTAATAAAAAAATGAAATCTAATAACTTTAACTTGTTACCTACTTTAGATAACTGATTAATTCCATTAAATTTGTATGAGTTCCTCATTATTTGGGTGGTACTAGGAATACCAAAGTAAATGTCTTAACTCCAGGCTTTTTTAGGTCATTTCATTCTGTTATGCCCTCTCTCATTAGCATGAGTGAAGATGTTCTTGGTAAATAAAATGGCAGGAAGAAGGCCAGAGTTTGAATTCAAGTCCCTAAATTGAACTGGTCATTAATTGGGCCTGGCAGTCCTGATTTTTGTTTTGTTTTGATCTTGTTTTAAATAATACTCACTTATCCTCATATGCTAGAAACATATAGCATGACATATATGTGAATTTTATTGTCCTTCATACAAAATATGCACAGCTTCAATAACCAGGATAATTCTAAGAGAAAAATAGATGCGAATTCTAAATGTATAAGTTAACTAGGAAAATTAATACTTTTTTAGCAAGTTACTAGTCAGGATCCTTGTAACTGAATTGTCTAGTACCCCAGTTGCTCCTCTGATCAGCTCTTTAATCAGGGCATATTGGTAGACTTTAAAAGAAATTATTCACAATATTTTTGAAATGAATCTATAAGGAAACCAGAAGAAAATAAAGATGAATTTTTGTCTTTTTTCTGGATTAGGAAGGATTTTCTAAGCATAAAAGCCAATAATTTAAAAATCACAAAGAAAAAACTCAATAGATTCAACTAAATTAAAAAAAAATTAACTCATATGTCAAGAAACGTCAAACAAAATTTAAAAGCAAACAACCTTAGGAGGAAAATACTTGAATCTAATATAATCTAAGCATTAATAGCCTTAATATATAAATGTTTAGAAAATCTTATACATGCTCTAAAACGCTAGTAGAAAATGGTGTAAGAACACAGTTGGTTGAATAGAAATTATTGATTGCTAATAAATATGACAGAGGGAGTTCATCTTCACCAGTAATAAAAAAAAAAATCCAGGGAATTCCCTTGTGGTCCAGTGGTTCGGACTCTGCACTTTCACTGCTGTGGGCCAGGGTTCAGTCCCTGGTCAGGGAACTAAGATCCCACAAGCCACGCAGTGTGGCCAAAACAAACAAAAAAATCCAATTGAAACAATGGGATACTATTTTCTCCTACTGAAAATAGCAAAGATTAGAAAAAAGATAATACTTTATTGGCAGGAATACATTGACATTCGTATACTGCTTCTGTCATTGTTAATTGGTTCAGTCATTCTTTTAAGAACTCCGGCATTATGTATCAAAAACCTTAATGTTCATACCCTTTGAATGAGTAACTACCTTTTTATGCAAGCATCCCAGATACTTCTAGGAAGTACCCTAGAGAATCAGAAATTCAAAGATACATATACCAAGATCTTAGCTAGTAGCATTTTCAGTAGTGAAAATATGGAAGCAATCTAAACATCTATTGAAAGGGAAGAATTAAATAAATGTTTGTTCACAATACCGTGAATTTTCACTGCCTCTTCTAAGGCCTAGTGGGAAAGAGTTGGATAAATCCTACACATCACTTAATTGCACATTAGAATCAGTCTTTCCAAGACCTCATTTGTTTCCTTATTTTCTTCATCCCTAAACCCCTTCCTGTTTCCCTGTTGATGGACACCAGCAGTTCATGAAGATCTTTTTCCCATATCCATACCAATATTTTATATTATCCAACATACTAATTTTAGTTAATCTAATATATGTAGAGTGGTATCACATTATTATTTTATATTCCCCCAATTATGGGCAGAGATTAGTACCTCCTTTTCACAGCACAACACCTGTTTGTTAACTTAGAGTGAAGTGGTCTTTGTATAGAAATTATTACTTTTGATGTTAATTAAATATAATCATGTTTCTATTTATTTATTTATTTATTTTTGTGGCCTCGCCACACAGCATGCGGGATCCTAGTTCCCTGACCAGCGATCTAACCTGTGCCCCTTGCAGTGGAAGCACCAAGTATTAACCACTGGACTGCCAGGGAAGTCCCTATAATGTTTCAATTTATCACCTGTGCTTTGGGGGTCTTGTATTTTAAAGCCCTTCCCTCCCTCAAAGTCTGAAAGATATTCTCTGGCCAGTCCCCCTACCCCTTTTGTTAACTGCCCCATCCAAGCTCAGGTGCCACTGGACATGGCTTCCCAGCACTAAGTGGCTGCTGTTCTTTGAAGGTCTGACAACAGTCAATGGGGAGAAAAAAATACTTCCCCACTTTTTTTCCCACCTTATACTTTTCTGCTCTGGGTTGCTATTTTTCCATTACATTAGGATTTAACCACCTCCTCTGGCCTCAGGAAGTTCTCTCATTTTTTATGTTATTTTGACATCTATTGATCTCTTTTTGTGGCTTTTCTAAAAATGAGTTTAGGACAGAGTCAGTCAGCAGCCCTGAACAATGGATTATTTATTGCACAGTCATTTTTTTTTTAACATCTTTATTGGAGTATAATTGCTTTACAATGGTGTGTTAGTTTCTGCTTTATAACAAAATGAATCAGTTATACATATACATATGCCCCATATGCACAGTCATTTTTAAAGGCTTTTTTAATAACATGAGAAAAGGCTCATGATACAATGGTGAGTGAAAAGCAGGAGACAGAAGTGCATATAGCATAATCTCAATTGTGTATATACACACAAAGAGTGAGTATGTGTTTATATATACATGTGAAGGAAAAAATGGTCTTATGCCGAAATGGTAGTAGTTACTTCTCGGTTGTGGATTTATGGATGATTTTAATTTTCTTCCATAAATTTCTGTGTGTTCCAAATCCTGCCCCTCCAACTTTTCTTCAGCGAGTGTGTATTTTTTAGCCAGAAAATTTCCTTTTTTAAAAAAAATGATGGTGCTCAACGATAAGGTTGGACTTCTAGACCATTAGAAGTATCTTCAAATGTATCTATATTTAAGTTGTCCTATGAGTTTATCCTTTTAGGTTAATCTGTATAGTTTTCTGTCAGTGTTTTATGTAAAGGTTTGAAACCCTGTATGGGTTTAAGCCCAATTTTTTTTTAATGCTTTGTTAAATTTTAAAATTTTATCATGAAAAATTTCTAACAGATGTAGAAAAAATAGTATAGTGAACCCATATACCCACTCCCTAGGTTTAACAATTGCTCACGTTTTGCTAGATTTGTCTTACATAAATTATTTACATCTTGATATTAAATTCATAAATATATGTACGCTAAAAAATACTTACCAGCAATCAGCAATACCTTTACACACCTAACATGATTAACCATGATTTTTAAGACTACTGTTTAGGGAATTCCCCGGCAGTCCTGTGCTTAGTGGTTAAGACTCCACGCTCTCACTGCCAGGGGCCCAGTTCGATCCCTGGTTGGGGAACTAATATCCCGCAAGCTGCACAACGCAGCCAAAAAAAAAACAAAAAGACTACCGTTTAAAATATATCCCCAAAGATTTTTCTCTTCTGTTCAACCTTCCAAACCAGGATTCTGGGTTTCCGCCGAGCCCCCTTGGTGGTTGGCAGATTTGTTAATCTGCGGACAGAGATCAAGCCTGTTGCCACGGAGCAGCTCTTGAGCACCTTCCTAACCATAGGTAAGGAGGTTATAGAGGACGTTTAGGTAAGGGAATAGTTAATAAATTAAATGGGGCATCATTGAGCAGGCTGGCTCATGACTTTTAGGAACTGAAGAACTCAAGGGACTACAAAAGCAAATCAGGCAACTTGTTCTCAGATTACTGGGGGAAATAGATCTAAAGGTGGATGGCAGGAAATTGAAAGTTTTCCCTAATGCACGCTTTGTGTGTCTGTGAAGTAGGAAGTGAGATCATTTACGATAGTGTAATTAGGGGATAACTTTATTTCCTTCTCCTTGATCTTAAACTAAATCTCAAACTCAAAATTTGGTCTAAATCAGTTATTGTCTGTGTATCATTGCCTTGGTGGTTTTTTTCATACTCCTGTACTTTCTTGGGAACTGTTTCCTGTCTCCTGAGAATTGAGCAAACCTTAAGGCAACTCTATAAGAGGGTCAGAAATTCCCTTGTAGGGTTGCCCTTGGGCCTGGAAGATCACCACTGCCTCCTCCTACTCTGCAAAGGTTAGCCTATGTAACTCTTTGTGTGTGGAACTGACTGCCATCCCTCTGGCCTCTGTTCTCCATTGTCACACTCTGAGGTAAGGGGTCTGGGCTAGAATTCTCACTCCTGTTCTCCTTGCAGACATAGTGAGAATGGGAGGTATTCAGAGGTGCTGTGGTCTCTTGTCTGAGCCTCTTCAGGGTGCCATTTTCAATGACACAGTACTCTGCGTTGATATGACTGTTGAAATAGACATTGCAAGATGAACTTCAACTTGCTTTGCCAGAGCGAATGGATTTACATTTATAATGAGGTGAAACTGAATATTTAAAGCACTTTTGACAGATTCACCATTCAGAATTTAAACTTATCAGGCTAGGGCTCTGCTGTTCTTACAAATAACCAAAAGCATACAGTGTCACTGATTTGTTTCATATATTTTCTAATCACTTCTGCTTGTCCAATTTTATGCTTAGGCAAACATGCATTCCTGATGGATGAGAAGAATAGGCCCGCTATCTAGAGACTCATAGAAGGTTAGCTCTCATATATTGTGCAAGGTGCGGGGGAAGGGAGAGGCCAGAAAAAGGTTTGTAGAGGAGGTTATTAACACTTGGGCTGAGTATTGAAGAATCCGTAGATGCTACCCAGGCAGCAAAGAGGGAAGGGCATTGGGCAAAATAACAGGAAGTATAATGGAAATGAGGGCACAAAGACCTGAAAGTACAAAGGACTGGTACATTTAGAGAAAAGCTTCTGGATACACTCTACAGCGTAGGGCAGTGTCTTAGTTTGGCTGCTATAACAAGATATCATGGACTGTGTGGCTTAAACAATGGGGATTTATTTTTCACAGTTCTGGATACTGGAAGTCCAAGATCAGGGTGCCACCATGGTTGGGTTCTGGTGAAAGCCCTCTTTGTGATTCACAGGCAGCAGTCTTCTTCCTGTATCCTCACATTGCAGAGAAAGAATGAAAGAGGAATCATCTCTGTCATGTCTCTTCTTATAAAGGCACTAATCCCATCATGAGGACTCCTCCCCAAAATCCCACCTCCAAATACCACCATATGGGGGCTTCACCGTGTGGATTCTAGGGAGTCATGAACATTCAGTCCATAGCAGGCAGGTAGAGGGATTGGCTGGAGATAGGTTTTAAATAATGAGCTGACCTTAGCACAATTTTTAAAATGTATTACTAGATAACTTGGTATAATGATAACTAAATTTTGTATAGCCCTTGCAACTTGACAAAGCACTTTCACACAGTTACCTTATTTAATCCTCTTGACAAAAGAGTGCAATAAGTAGGGGAGATTTATCCACATTTCAGACCTGAGAAAGAGGTTTAGAAGAGTTAAATGACTTTCCCAAAGTCACAAAGCTACTAACTGTTAGCCAGGATTCAAACCCAGATTTTGAGACTAAAATATTTGATCTGCTTATATTCTTCTACATTCATTAATTTATTTATTGAACAAAATTTTGTTTCACTCTGTGTGGCAGGCTCTGAACTAGGTGTTGAATATACAAAAATGAATGACACCTTCCTGCCTTCAAGGAGCTTTATCTAGTGGGGGAGCCAGACATATACAGAGGGCCTGTGGGAATGTGAAGGGGAAGAGGAGGGGGTCTAGAAGTTAGGGCTGGGGTGATAGTTTCAACCAAGTCTTAGAGGGAGAATAGCAATCCTGCAGGAAGATACAGTGGGAAAGAACACCCTAGGTTTGGAAAAGGACTCTTTAACCTTTTTTTGTGCAAGTGACTCCTTTGGCAGTCTAGAGAAGTTTCTGGATCCTTTCTCAAAATAATGTTTTTAAATACATAAATTAAAATACATAGACTTATAAACAAAACTAATAATATTGAAGTATATATTTTTTAACCTAAAATTACAAAAAGCTAATTTGTGATAGAGTAACATGTGCTTCGTTATTTACACATTAAATAACAAGATTTAGAGTGATCTAGTAACTACCATAATTTCGGACCATAAATATAAATGATACTTTGCAGTATCTGCAACAATGCTAATATATGAAAATTTTATTGATTTCTTCTGTTGAGAAAGTCACAGGTAACGCTAATACTATGGTTTGCTGCCTACCATCATAACTGAAGGAAATGCTAAGTTTCAGGTAGAAGTTAGTGAAAATAAAAATGTAATTTTGTTTCCATCCAGTTCACAGGCTCCCTGAGTTAACCCTGTTCTAGGTGGAGGACAGAGCAGAGACAACAGCGACAAGAAGTGAGAGAAGAGCATGGCAAGCTCAGGAGACTGTGTAGTTGAGCTGAAGTAAAGATTTTCTCCTTAGGCACTGGGAGGCCATGGAAAAGAATTTGAATGTGGAAAGATCAGATTTGAGTTTTAGAAAACTATTTGTAGCAGCGTTGTGGAGGATGAATTGGGAAGGGCAAGCTGAGATGAGAGCCCTTGGGGGCTGTTGTAGTAAATGCACATGCAGTGAGTCCAAACTAAAACCTGGACATCTAGGGGATACTCAAGAATTGGAATGGAAGGAATTTGGTGAACATTTGGACTGAGTGAGACAATTGAGAGAGAGGAAGAAGTTAAAAATGACTCCTAAATTTCTGGATTGGATGACTAAGTGTATAATGAAGCTGTTAGCTATCTTAGGAATATATAGAAAGGAGCAGACTTAGGGAGATGGAGCAGAGGAAGATAATGAATTTAATTTTGGATATTTTGTTTCCTTGTGTAAAATAATAAATAGATATATTGGTTTCTGTCCCCAGTTCCTGACACACAGCTCCTAAAACCCTTGTAAATTCCTAAGTGATAGGAACACTAGGAGCATATCTTATTCTATTGAGGTGATTCTGGGTTGGTTCCTGGATGCCTCCTGGATGGAAGCTGTTCACCAGAAAGACCAAGCCATAATTAGAAGCTTGGAATTTTCAGCTCCGTACCCTTGCCCCTTCTCCAGAGAGGGGAGAGGAGCTGGAAATAACTGATCATGGCTGGAGTTACTAATTGATCTTGCCTACGTAAGGAAGCCTCTATAAAAATTCCGATAGTACGGGGTTCGAGGAACTTTACTGGTTGGTGAACCAAAAGTTTCCACGTGCCACCATGCCAGGCCCCAAACTCCGCAAAGACAGAAGCTTCTTTGTCCAGGACCTCGACCTATGTATCTCTTCATCGGCTCTTGGTTGATGTCCTTTGTAATAAACCAGTAATCTAGGGAGTAAACTGGTTTCCCAAGACCTGTGAGCCGCCCTAGCAAATTTTTTTTTATTGAGGTATAATTGTACAACATTATGTTAGTTTCAGATGTACAGCATAATGATTCAGTGTTTGTACATATTGTGAAATGATCACCACAATAAGTCTAGTTAACAAATATCACCATATATAAGTACAGAATTTTTTTTTTTCTCGTGAGGAGAACTTTTGAGATCTGTTCACTTAGCAACTTTCAAATATGCAGTACAGTATTATTTACCATAGTCACCATCCTGATGACTTATTTTATAACTGCACGTTTGTACCTTTTGACTCCCTTCACCCATTTCTCCCACCCGCCGACCCCCCAGCCTCTGGCAACCACCCATCTGTTCTCAGTATCTGTGAGCTTGGGTTTGTTTTGTTTCGTTTTGTTTTAGATTCTGTAAGTGAGATCATACAGTAGTTATCTTTCTCTGACTTATTTCACTTAGTGTAATGCCCTCAAGGGCCATCAGTGTTGTTGCAAATGGCAAGATTTTATTCTTTTTTATGGCTGAGTAATAGTCCATTGTATATATACCACATTTTTTTTTCATTATCCATTCATACATTGATGAGTACTTAGGTTGTTTCCATACCTTGGATATTGTAAATAGTACTGCAGTGAATATGGGGGTGCAGATATCTTTTTGAATTAGTGTTTTTGTTTTCTTCAGATAAATACCTAGAAGTAGAATTGCTGGATCATATGGTAGTTCTATTTTTAATTTTTTGAGGAACCTCCATACTGTTTTCCACAGTGGCTGCACCAATTTACGTTCCCACCAGTGATGCACAAGGGTTCCCTTTTCTCCTCAGCCTTACCAACACTGGTTATTTCTTGTCTCTTTGATGATAGCCATTCTAACAGGTATGAGGTGATGTCTCATTGTGATTTGATTTACATTTCCCTTGTGATTAGTGATGTTGAGCACCTTTTCATGTATCTGTTGGCCACTTGTATGTCTTCTTTGGAAAACTGTCTATTCAGATCTTCTGCTCATTTTTTAATAGGATTATTTTTTTGCTATTGAGTTGTATGAGTTCTTTATATATTTTGGATACTAACTGCTTATCAGATATATGATTTGTAAATATTTTCTCCCATTCAGTAGGTTGTCTTGTTTTGTTGATGGTTTCCTTTGCTGTGCAGAAGCTTTTTGGTTTGATGTAGTCCCACTTGTTTATTTTTGCTTTTGTTGCCTTTGCTTTTGGTGTTAAATCCAAAAAATAATTGCCAAGACCAATGTCAAGGAACTCACCGCATATGTTTTCTTCTAGGAGTTTTATGGTGTCAGGTCTTAAGTTCAAGTCTTTAATCCATTTTGAGTTAATTTTTGTATATGTTATAAAATAGTTGTCCAGTTTCATTCTTTTGCATGTGACTGCCCAGTTTTCCCAACACCATTTATTGAAGAGACTGTCCTCTCCCTGTTGTATATTCTTTACCCTAGCAAATTAATCAAACCCAAACAGGGGCTCATAGGAACCTCTAATTTATAGCCAGCTGGTCAGAAGCACAGGTGACAACCTGTACTTGCAATTGGCATCTGAAGTGGAGGGCAGTCCTATGGGACTGAGCCCTTAACCTATGGAGTCTGATGCTATCTCCGGGTAGATAGTGTCAGAATTAAGTTAAATTTTAGGACACCCAGCTGGTGTCCAACAATTGCTTGGTGGTGGGGGAAAACCCACACACAGTGAAACTGGGTGCAGAATCTCATCTTGACAGGAACATCCAGGAGTAAATGTTGACTAGTTATTTCGGAGCTAAAATCTGTAGCTTAGGCAAGAAGTGTGGGCTGGAGGTATAGATTTTATTATCATATGTGGTAGTTCATCCAAGGACAGCATGGAGATCGAGGTCATCAGAAAACCAGTTTTAAAAGTTTGGCGCATCCAGGAAATAGTGAAAGATTCAGAGCCTCAGGTTCATGGCTATAAAACCGGAATATTGAGGTCTGGAAAGGTAGATTGGAACCAGATTATTCATAATTAATAGCTGGCATTGATTGGTCTCTGACAATGTGTCAGGCACTGTGCTGAGCATTACTGGGGATTGTCTCTTTCACTCTTCACAACCCAAGGGCGGAAGAACTGTTATATTATCTCCGTTTTACAGAGGGAGCTTAGATAGGTGAAATTACATGCCCAACGTCTTGCAGTCTAATGACTATTTAGAGTCTATATTTTGATCCCACAAACCTGACCTTAGATTGCACTTTTAGCCAGTACACCTGACTCCATTCGGTTATAAAGGGTCTTATTTACCAAACTCAGAAGTTTGGATTTTGTCACATAGGCAACAGGTTTCCTACACCAAGCAATGTTTTGTTTTGTTTTGTTTTTTTATGTTTTTTGAATCAGTAATACATTCCCACAACTCACAATTTTTAAAAAATACCGAAAGGACTACAGTGAAAAGCTTTCCTCTCATCCGACCATTCCTTCTCCCTCCTCCTAGTGGTAATCTCTATTAGTAATTTCTTTATGTCCTTTTTGTATGAAATATGAATATATATTTTTATTTAACTCTACTATTTTATACAACATATGTCATACTGTACATACTACTGCATCTTATTCTTTTATGTAATACATCTTGGAAATCTTTCTATTATCTCATGTAAAGAGTTTCTTCTTTTTTTTTTTATTTTAACCAGCTACAGCATGCTCCATTGCATGGATCTACCATAATTCATTTAACCAGGCCCTTGTTGGACATAAAAGTTCCAGTATTTTGTTTTTACAACCACTGTTGCCCAAAATTACCCTGTACATATTTTATTTCATACATGATCAAATATATCCAGAAGTGGAAGTGCTGGGTCAAAGGGCACATACATTTTTACATAGATGTTTAATCAGTTTACATTCTCAGCAGTGATGTATGAGAATGCCTCTTCCCCCCCTAGCCTCAACAACAACATATTATCAAACTTCGGGTTTTGTTTGTTTCACATGTAGCATCTTTTTATTTGTTTAAGAGCCATTTGTATTTTGTCTTTGCATATCCTTTGCTCATTTTTTTAAAATAAATTTATGTATTTATTTATTTATTTTTGGCTGCGTTGGGTCTTTGTTGCTACGAGCGGGCTTTCTCTAGCTGCAGCAAACGGGGACCACTCTTTGTTGGGGTGCGCAGGCTTCTCATTGTGGCAGCTTCTCTTGTTGTGGAGCACGGGCTCTAGAGCACCAGCTCTAGAGTAGTTGTGGCGCATGGGCTTAGTTGCTCCATGGGATGTGGGATCGTCCCGGACCAGGGCTCGAACCCATGTCCCCTGCATTGGCAGGTGGATTCTTAACCACCGCACCACCTGGGAAGTCCCCTTTGCTCATTTTTAGCTTTGTCATTGGTCCTGTCGATTTACAGGAGCTCATACATAAGAAGGATAATAGCCCTTTGTGATATGAGATATAAATATTTTCCCCAATTCTTTAATTTCTTTTGACTTTGCTTATAGTTTTTTGTTTTGTTTTGTTTTTGGGGGTTTTTTTTTTGCCTTACAGAAACTTTTTGTTTTTAATGTAATCAGTCCATCTTTTCTGATAGATTTTCTGATTTTGAATCATAGTTAGCCTTGCTCACCTCCAACATAATGGAGGAATTCTGCTTTTTTTCTTTTCTTTTAGTACCTTTATAGTTTTATTTTTTGCATTTAAGTTTTTGATATTGTTGGAATTTATTCTGGTATATGTAATGAAGTATGGCTCCACTGTTGTTGGTTTTTTTTTCCCAGATGGCTATCATTTGTCCCAATAGCATTTGTTAAAGAGTCTCTTGTTTTTCCCTGTAGTAAATTTTCTTTATTTAGTTTCTTTATTTAGCTTTAGTTTCTGGACTTTTTGTTCTGCTCCATTGGACATTAAATCTGTTTATGAGCTGGTCTATAATGTTGTTGTTTAATATTTATTTTATTTATTTATTTTGGCTGCTCTGGGTCTTTGTTGCGGCACTCAGGATCTTTCTGGCGGCATGCGGACTCTCAGTTGCGGCATGCAGACTCTTAGTTGCAGCATGCCTGTGGGATCTGGTTCCCCGACCAGGGATTGAACCACGGCCCCTGCATTGGGAGTGCGGAGTCTTACCTACTGGACCACCAGGGAAGTCTCCTATAATGTTTTAATTATTGAGGCATTATACTATGTTTTGATATCTGGTAGGTCTAGTCCCCTCTCTTTGCAGTTATTTTAACAATTTTCTAGCAGTTCTTATTTATTTTTTCTTATGACCTTTAAAATTGTCATACCTAGTTACCCTCTAAAAGATCCGTTGGTATTTCTGATGGATCAAGTTAAACTTACAAGTTTATATTTTTATAATTAAAAAATAAATGTGGTATATCTTCCAATTAGTGTTCAAATCTTCTTTACCTAGAAAAGTTTGTAAAGTAATGGAGAGTGATAGAATCAGCTTTGTGAGTGGGTATATAGTGGATTAGTTTCTATTTAGTGTGTACTATGCCAGAGGTTGGAAATACTAAAAAGTTTGAGTGCTGTTTGTCTCTTCAAGGACACATATACATGAGAACATAAACTATCATTAAAGGAGTATGTGAGGTTTTCTGGGTGTAGGGAATTAGCTCATTTGATGGCTATTATTTCGTAGAGGTGGAGGGCAAAGAAAGCATTACTTACCTTAACTTTTTATTTTGAAATAATTTTAGATATACATGAAAGTTGCAGAAATGATCCAGAATCCCCCAGATTCCTCAATTGTTAACACTTCTGAATCATTTGAGAACAGGTTGCAGACATGAATATCCATTACAGCATTATATGCTCCCTTAAGACTTCAGTGAGTATATCCCAACTACCACAACACTCTCCTACACAACAACATTCAGCCATCAAAATCAAGAGGTGAACATTGATCCAATATCACTGTCTAATCCATAGATCCTATTCAGATTTTGCCACTTGTCCATGTAATGGCCTATGTACATCCAGGATTCAATCTAGGATACTGTATTCAGTTGCATTCACTTGTCGTGTCTTTTTAGCCTCCATCAGGCTGAAACAATTCCTCACTCGTCTTGTTTTTCAAGACCTTGACGTTTTTGAAGAGTGCAGGCCAGTTACTTTCTAGAATATTCCTTAGTTTACGTTTGTCTGATGTTTCTTCATGATTTAAAAACTTTGGTGGAAATGCTAGCAAAGTGCTATTGTTCACTTCTCAGTGCATCATATCCGGAGGCACGTGATGTTGGTCCCATTGCTGGTGATGTTAACTCATCACTTGATTAAGATGGTGAGTGTCTGCAAGGTTTCTCCAGTATTTTATACTTACTAATAAGTAATTACTGAGTACTTTGTAGGGAGAAACTCAAAACTATATAAATATTCTATCCTCATCAAACTTTTGTCCACCAGTTTTAGAATTCGTTGATAATTCTTACCCGAATCAGTTACTACTGTGATAGTTGCCAAATGGTGATTTGCTAATTCTGTCATTTCTTCTAGACTTACTGGTTGCCATTCTTTTGATGAGTAGAACTCCCGGCCCTGCCCCACTTTTGTTTACTTATTTATTTATTTATATCACTATGAACACGTAGACTCTTAATTTACTCAGTTACAATTTGTTACTGTTATTATTTGATGCTCAAACTATCCCAGATTTGGCCAGTGGGAGCCCCTACAAACTGTCTCTTGTGTCATTTGGAATGTCCCCGTCATTCTCTGAGTGCCTCCTTACAGCTGGCATAGCAATATGACCCAGGCTCATCTTGTACTTTCCCTGCTCCTGCTCTAGGGGTCATCTGTTTCTCCAAGGAGCCCTGGTTCCTTTTAATACAGTATTAAAATGACATTTAGAAACTGATATGTGAGTGTGTTCATTACTACCTGAGTGTTTTTGTTTCCAGGTTTTCTAGAGGGGCAAAATATGTATATATATACATGTGTATATATATATATATATATATATATGCATACATATACACACACAAACATTTGTACTTTCTTTTATATCTCTGTGTTTTAAAACCATCAATTCAAACCAGTATCTCCAATTCTAATTCAACACTGCAGGATTTACTCTGGCCTTCTCTCTTTTTATATGTTAAACTCCCTTCTCCATCTATGAGAAACCTGGTTCCCATTATCCTCAGTCTGTTTACTCATTTGCTCTAGACCCCACTCCCCACTCCATATGTAACCAAAGTCCTGGTCCATGGTTTGGCCTTGTACATTCCCTCTCTCCCTCCCCTGGGCATTCTGGCCAAAATGTCAGTCCTGCTGAAGGACAAGAGGACATTACTTAAAGTGAGTTCAGAAAGATACTTGTGACAGTAGTTGACTTCTGGGAGAGATTGGGTAGAAGGGACAGAGAGGGAAAGGGGGACTTAACTTTTTCGTATATATCCTTTTGTACCTTTTGAATTTTTTTACACCATGTGCTTTTATTTCCTATACAGAAAATAAATAAAGATTTAAAAATAAGCTCAGGATCTTTGTTTTCACACAGAGCTGCTCTCTTCTGCATTGTTTGGGGAGAATTTGGAGTCATCCTTTTTCTGTAAGTGTATTTGGTTCCATTCTCTCCTTTAGGAAATAATACTTGTTTCTATGGGAAATGTTATTATTGCCGAGAAACAGAGCCAGCCTGTGCTGATGGAGACACGATGGAGGGGTCTGTCACGCTTTGGCTTCCAGATGTGTGGCCTCTACAGAAACACCGACACCCATGGGGCAGGACTTACCGAGAGGGCAAATTAGCCAGGTAAATGCTCCTGTGAGCCACTACTTCATTCTCTCCTGCGCCTGGTCAGGTGCCAACCCTGTGTAGGAGCCAGGGTTCTGTCCAAGACTAAAAAGGACTATGGGGGGTTCAGGGGGAAACCTGCTAGTCAGGGACTCTCTCTTCTCTGTGTTTTAAACATTGTTATGTGTGGTGCTGGCACTCAGTAAACAACCCTGGTGTTGCTGCTTCCCTCCAGGTGGGAGTATGATGAGAGCTACTGTGACGCTGTGAAGAAAACATCCCCTTATGACTCCGGCCCTCGCCTCTTGGACATCATTGATACAGCTGTCTTTGATTACCTGATTGGCAATGCTGACCGCCATCACTACGAGAGTTTTCAAGACGATGAAGGCGCTAGTATGCTCATCCTTCTCGATAATGCCAAAAGGTAGGACCAGCAGGACTCTCCTTGTCAGTTAGGGGTCCTGTGTAGACAAGAAGAATGCTTTCTAGGGTCCCTGGAAAACCTCCAGAGCAGGCTCAACAGAGGGCATCCTTCTTGTTTCCACTCGGAGTCTTTGCCATTGGCACCCATCCTTCCAACTTGTTCAGAGTTTGTACTCCTTTCACCTTCAGGGATCTGAGGACTTTAAAAAAGTGGAAAACTCACTTTTTTCAAAGAGTCAAAGAGTATGATTCTCTTCACAGACAACTGGAAATCAGGTCTTCTATTTATTGCTACTTACATCATTCTTGACTAGGATGTTTAGAATCTTGAGAAATACATAGTTAACGGAACATGAAATTTAGTTGTTAAATTATTCTATCCAAAGGTTCATACAGTTTAAAAAATTAGTTTATTTGATAGGATGTTTTTGCTATTTTTACGGCAGTCTAGGCCCAGATTTTTTCTATTATGAGTAGGAGAGCAGTTAGTTGCTTAGTGATTGTATATAAAGACAAGTTACTTTTATCTTGAATAAGACAATTTTATTAATTTTGAATAAATGGAATGTCCTCATTTAGGTCTGAGCTATTTGAAGAACACGTTGTATTTTCAGTTTGCACTCTGCATTCTCCATGGTACCCAGTTAAGTGCCACACTTTTAGTTACACATAATAAATGTTTGCTAAATAGAATACTTCCTTGGAGCTGGAATTGTCCAGTCTCTGAGTCACTATTGGTTTTTTTTTGGTTGTTTTTTTGTATTTTTGAATTTTATTTAATTTATTTTTTATACAGCAGGTTCTTAGTAGTTATCCATTTTATACACATCAGTGTATATATGTCAGTACCAATCTCCCAATTCATCGCACCATCACCACCACCCCCGCCACTTTCTCCCCTTGATGTCCATACGTTTGTTCTCTACATCTGTGTCTCTATTTCTGCCCTGCAAACCAGTTCCTCTGTACCATTCTTCTAGGTTCCACATATATGTGTTAATATACGATATTTGTTTTTTTCTTCCTGACTTACTTCACTCTGTATGACAGTCTCTAGATCCATCCACATTCCTTTTTATGGCTGAGTAATATTCCATTGTATATATGTACCACATCTTCTTTCGAATGGATAAAGAAGATGAGTCACTATTAATGTTGGTTGCTGAGAATAAGCTGAGACATGGATACTCGGTGAAGAATGCTTGGACAGCATTTGCTAAGGAGGCCATCACCTCATACTGAGCACCAGGTGCCTCATACTCCATGAAAGGGGGTGGCAGCTACAGAGAGTGAGAGGCCTGCAAACATTGCCTCTCCCATTCCCAGCAAAGCAGGTAGTGGCCAGTGCTATGTATTTCATTTTCATTTATACTGTATTTTCAGTTCCTGAATATCTTTATCGTTACTTGTAAAAATGATCGTGTGCTGTGGAAATACATGTTGAAGTAATTGCCTTTGCCTTTTATTATTTGAGGGCCTGCACTGTGCTGAGGGCTACCAGACCCTCCAGCTATTAAGGTGAGCATCCAGGAAAAGAGTGGAAGGTTGACAGTTTTTCCAGAATCAGTTCTCCTTTTCTAACTCGGAATTACTAAGAGCATTTTTACACCTGCTTTGAATCACTGTTTTCTCAGCCTCTGTGAGCAGTTTTTCCAGTTTGAATCTGACCATATACTTTCTTGTAGGGAATACGATAATCTAAGTCTTTTTCTGATTGGTAATATTAGAGTAGAACAAGTATAACTTCTTTTTACAGGTAATGACCTTCTGCTTGTTTGCGAGAACCTGATATCAGTAGCCTTTATTTCTCTGCATACCCTTAAAACCTTCTCAGGTTTGGGGGTCTTCAGGTTCTCCCTTGGTCTGTGGACCCCATACCGTGTTACGATGGTTATGCTTCAACACCTTGCAATATCCTGGCAGGAGAAAGGATCCTTGTAAAGGAGTATATTTGTTGTTTGATGCTGCAGTACAAGCTGTTAGGAATCCTGTGTCTAATTGGTCATGCCCTGTTTATTTTTATTTTTATTTTTTTTTTTCACATACACACACTGTATTTTATTTTTACAAGAGATAAATAGACTGACACCAAGCATTGTACATGGATGACCACAACAAAAGCAACAATGATTGCAATTACCAAACCTGAAACACACTCATACTATGTCATAATATTGACATTCAGTCCAGTAATCCTCCACTGTAACAGCTCCTTTACTTTGCAGTGAAAATTGATTTGTATATTCTTTGCCTCTGAGTCCTTGTGGGATTTTTTTTTTTTTAATTCAGACAGAAAGTCACAAAAATTATACTCATCCTCATCAGTTCACTCAGTCCCATGTAATTAAATTTTTTTTTTCATCTTGATCTTTTGTTAGCACTTTTTTGAGTTCATCAGTTTTTCATTAGAGTTCTGAAAATGCTTATTCATTCAGTTCAGCAGTACAGTCAGTTACCAGAAACCTGTACTTGTCAGAGTCTTTTCCATGAATTTCTTGAAGATGAAACCCTTTTATAGGAATATATTTGCAAAAGCATCAGAGTACACCCAGAACTGTCTGTAAATAATAAAAGACTTAAAAATGACCACAGTTAAAGATTTGATGAAAGTTCATAATAATGCAGTTGACAAGAAAATTAGTTATTTCTGAGATATACATTTTAACGTAATAACTAGGATTATTACTTATAACATTATACCAGAACATATAAGATTTTTAGAAATTTCATGTAATGTCTGAAACATTTATATTAACATATTTCCATACATATTGCCATACAAATACAAATATAAGATTTTTAGAAATATCATGTAATGTCTGAAACATTTATATTAACATATTTCCATACAAATAACCCAATGAAAGTTTAGTATTAGTTGTTTTGTTTGTTTGTTTTTTTATACTGCAGGTTCTTATTAGTCATCAATTTTATACACATCAGTGTATACATGTCAATCCCAATCGCCCAATTCAGCACACCACCATCCCCACCCCACCGCAGTTTTCCCCCCTTGGTGTCCATATGTCCATTCTCTACATCTGTGTCTCAACTTCTGCCCTGCAAACCGGCTCATCTGTACCATTTTTCTAGGTTCCACATACATGCATTAATATACGATATTTGTTTTTCTCTTTCTGACTTACTTCACTCTGTATGACAGTCTCTAGATCCATCCACTTCTCAACAAATGACTCAATTTCGTTCCTTTTTATGGCTGAGTAATATTCCATTGTATATATGTACCACAACTTCTTTATCCATTCGTCTGTTGATGGGCATTTAGGTTGCTTCCATGACCTGGCTATTGTAAATAGTGCTGCAATGAACATTCGGGTGCATGTGTCTTTTTGAATTACAGTTTTCTCTGGGTATATGCCCAGTAGTGGGATTGCTGGGTCATATGGTAATTCTATTTTTAGTTTTTTAAGGAACCTCCATATTGTTCTCCATAGTGGCTGTATCAATTTACATTCCCACCAACAGTGCAAGAGGGTTCCCTTTTCTCCACACCCTCTCCAGCATTTGTTGTTTGTAGATTTTCTGATGATGCCCATTCTAACAGGAGTGAGGTGATACCTCACTGTAGTTTTGATTTGCATTTCTCTAATAATTAGTGATGTTGAGCATCTTTTCATGTGCTTCATGGCCGTCTGTATGTCTTCTTTGGAGAAATGTCTATTTAGGTCTTCTGCCCATTTTTGGATTGGGATGTTTGTTTCTTTGATATTGAGCTGAATGAGCTGTTTATATATTTTGGAGATTAATCCTTTGTCCGTTGATTCATTTGCAAATATTTTCTCCCATTCTGAGGGTTGTCTTTTCGTCTTGTTTATGGTTTCCTTTGCTGTGCAAAAGCTTTGAAGTTTCATTAGGTCCCATTTGTTTATTTTTGTTTTTATTTCCATTATTCTAGGGGGTGGATCAAAAAAGATCTTGCTGTGATTTATGTCAAAGAGTGTTCTTCCTATGTTTTCCTCTAAGAGTTTTATAGTGTCCAGTCTTATATTTAGGTCTCTAATCCATTTTGAGTTTACTTTTGTGTATGGTGTTAGGGAGTATTCTAATTTCATTCTTTTACATGTAGCTGTCCAGTTTTCCCAGCACCACTTATTGAAGAGACTGTCTTTTCTCCATTGTATATCTTTGCCTCCTTTGTCATAGATTAGTTGACCATAGGTGTGTGGGTTAATCTCTGGGCTTTCTATCTTGTTCCATTGATCTATGTTTCTGTTTTTGTGCCAGTACTATATTGTCTTGACTACTGAAGCTTTGTAGTATAGTCTGAAGTCAGGGAGTCTGATTCCTCCAGCTCCATTTTTTTCCCTCAAGACTGCTTTGGCTATTCGGGGTCTTTTGTGACTCCATACAAATTTTAAGATGATTTGTTCTAGCTCCGTAAAAAATGCCATTGGTAATTTGATAGGGATTGCATTGAATCTGTAGATTGCTTTGGGTAGTATACTCATTTTCACAATGTTGATTCTTCCAATCCAAGAACATGGTATATCTTTCCATCTGTTGGTATCATCTTTAATTTCTTTCATCAGTGTCTTATAGTTTTCTGCATACAGGTCTTTCGTCTCCCTAGGTAGGTTTATTCCTAGGTATTTTATTCTTTTTGTTGCAATGGTAAATGGGAGTGTTTCCATAATTTCTCTTTCAGATTTTTCATCATGAGTGTATAGGAATGCAAGAGATTTCTGTGCATTTATTTTGTATCCTGCAACTTTACCATATTCATTAATTAGCTCTAGCAGTTTTCTGGTGGCAGTTTTAGGATTCTCTATGTATAGTATCATGTCATGCGCAAACAATGACAGTTTTACTTCTTCTTTTCCAATTTGTATTCCTTTTATTTCTTTTTCTTCTCTGATTGCCGTGGCTAGGACTTCCAGAACTATGTTGAATAATAGTGGTGAGAGTGGACATCCTTGTCTCGTTCCTGATCTTAGAGGAAATGCTTTCAGTTTTTCACCATTGAGAATGATGTTTGCTGTGGGTTTGTCATATATGGCCTTTATTATGTTGAGGTAGGTTCCCTCTATGCCCACTTTCTGGAGAGTTTTTATCAAAAATGGGTGTTGAATTTTGTCAAAAGCTTTTTCTGCATCTATTGAGATGATCATATGGTTTTTATTCTTCAGTTTGTTAATATGGTGTATCACATTGATTGATTTGCGTATATTGAAGAATCCTTGCATCCCTGGGATAAATCCCACTTGATCGTGGTGTATGATCCTTTTAATGTGTTGTTGGATTCTGTTTGCTAGTATTTTGTTGAGGATTTTTGCATCTGTACTCATCAGTGACATTGGTCTGTAATTTTCTTTTTTTGTAGTGTCTTTGTCTGGTTTTGGTATCAGGGTGATGGGGGCCTCATAGAATGAGTTTGGGAGTATTCCTTCCTCTGCAATTTTTTGGAAGAATTTGAGAAGGATAGGTGTTAGCTCTTCTCTAAATGTTTGATAGAATTCACCTGTGAAGCCATCTGGTCCTGGACTTTTGTTTGTTGGAAGATTTTTAATCACAGTTTCAATTTCATTACTTGTGATTGGTCTGTTCATATTTTCTGTTTCTTCCTGGTTCAGTCTTGGAAGGTTATACCTTTCTAAAAATTTGTCCATTTCTTCCAGGTTGTCCATTTTATTGGCATAAAGTTGCTTATAGTAGTCTCTTAGGATGCTTTGCATCTCTGCGGTGTCTGTTGTAACTTCTCCTTTTTCATTTCTGATTTTATTGATTTGAGTCCTCTCCCTCTTTTTCTTGATGAGTCTGGCTAATGGCTTATCAATTTTGTTTATCTTCTCAAAGAACCAACTTTTAGTTTTCTTGATCTTTGCTATTGTTTTCTTTGTTTCTATTTCATTTATTTCTGCTCTGATCTTTATGATTTCTTTCCTTCTACTAACTTTGGGTTTTGTTTGTTCTTCTTTCTCTAGTTTCTTTAGGTGTAAGGTTAGATTGTTTACTTGAGATTTTTCTTGTTTCTTGAGATAGGCTTGTATAGCTATAAACTTCCCTCTTAGAACTGCTTTTGCTGCATCCCATAGGTTTTGGGTCGTCGTGTTTTCATTGTCATTTGTCTCTAGGTATTTTTTGATTTCCTCTTTGATTTCTTCAGTGATCTCTTGGTTATTTAGTAACATATTGTTTAGCCTCCATGTGTTTGTCTTTTTTACGTTTTTTTTCCCTGTAATTCATTTCTAATCTCATAGCGTTGTGGTCAGAAAAGATGCTTGATATGATTTCAATTTTCTGAAATTGACTGAGGCTTGATTTGTGACCCAAGATGTGATCTATCCTGGAGAATGTTCCGTGCGCACTTGAGAAGAACGTGTAATCTGCTGTTTTTGGATGGAATGTCCTATATACATCAATTAAATCTATCTGGTCTATTGTGTCATTTAAAGCTTCTTTTTCCTTATTTATTTTCACTTTGGATGATCTGTCCATTGGTGTAAGTGAGGTGTTAAAGTCCCCCACTATTATTGTGTTACTGTCGATTTCCTCTTTTATAGCTGTTAGCAGTTGCCTTATGTATTGAGGTGCTCCTATGTTGGGTGCATATATATTTATAACTGTTATATCTTCTTCTTGGATTGATCCCTTGATCATTATGTAGTGTCCTTCCTTGTCTCTTGTAACATTCTTTGTTTTAAAGTCTATTTTATCTGATATGAGTATAGCTACTCCAGCTTTCTTTTGATTTCCATTTGCATGGAATATCTTTTTCCATCCCCTCACTTTCAGTCTGTATGTGTCCCTAGGTCTAAAGTGGGTCTCTTGTAGACAGCATATATATGGGTCTTGTTTTTGTATCCATTCAGCCAGTCTATGTCTTTTGGTTGGGGCATTTAATCCATTCACATTTAAGGTAATTATCGATATGTATGTTCCTATGACCATTTTCTTAATTGTTTTGGGTTTGTTTTTTAGGTCCTTTTCTTCTCTTGTGTTTCCCACTTAGAGAAGTTCCTTTAGCATTTGTTGTAGAGCTGGTTTGGTGGTGCTGAATTCTCGTAGCTTTTGCTTGTCTGTAAAGCTTTTGATTTCTCCATCAAATCTAAATGAGATCCTTGCCGGGTAGAGTAATCTTGGCTGTAGGTTCTTCCCTTTCATCACTTTAAGTATATCATGCCACTCCCTTCTGGCTTGTAGAGTTTCTGCTGAGAAATCAGCTGTTAACCTTATGGGAGTTCCCTTGTATGTTATTTGTCGTTTTTCCCTTGCTGCTTTCAATAATTTTTCTTTGTCTTTAATTTTTGCCACTTTGATTACTATGTGTCTCGGCGTGTTTCTCCTTGGGTTTATCCTGTATGGGACTCTCTGCGCTTCCTGGACTTGGGTGGCTATTTCCTTTCCCATGTTAGGGAAGTTTTCGACTATAATCTCTTCAAATATTTTCTCTGGTCCTTTCTCTCTCTCTTCTCCTTCTGGGACCCCTATAATGCGAATGTTGTTGCGTTTAATGTTGTCCCAGAGGTCTCTTAGGCTGTCTTCATTTCTTTTCATTCTTTTTTCTTTATTCCTTTCCGCAGCAGTGAATTCCACCATTCTGTCTTCCAGGTCACTTATCCGTTCTTCTGCCTCAGGTATTCTGCTATTGATTCCTTCTAGTGTAGTTTTCATTTCAGTTATTGTATTGGTCATCTCTGTTTGTTTGTTCTTTAATTCTTCTAGGTCTTTGTTAATCATTTCTTGCATCTTCTCGATCTTTGCCTCCATTCTTATTCCGAGGTCCTGGATCACCTTCACTATCATTATTCTGAATTCTTTTTCTGGAAGGTTGCCTATCTCCACTTCATTTAGTTGTTTTTCTGGGGTTTTTTCTTGTTCCTTCATCTGGTACATAGCCCTCTGCCTTTTCATCTTGTCTATCTTTCTGTAACTGTGGTTTTTGGTCCACAGGCTGCAGGATTGTAGTTTTTCTTGCTTCTGCTGTCTGCCCTCTGGTGGTTGAGGCTATCTAAGAGGCTTGATGGGAGGCTCCGGTGGTGGGTAGAGCTGACTGCTGCTGTGGCGGTCAGAGCTCAGTAAAACTTTAATCCACTTGACTGTTGATGGGTGGGGCTGGGTTCCCTCCCTGTTGGTTGTTTTGCCTGAGGCAACCCAACACTGGAGCCTACCTGGGCTCTTTGGTGGGGTTAATGGCAGACTCTGGGAGGGCTCACGCCAAGGAGCACTTCCCAGAACCTCCGCTGCCAGTATCCTTGTCCCCACGGTGAAACAGAGCCACCCCCCGCCTCTGCAGGAGACCCCCCAGCACCAGCAGGTAGGTCTGGTTCAGTCTCCCCCAGGGTCACTGCTCCTTCCCCTGGGTCCCGATGCGCACACTACTTTGTGTGTGCCCTCCAAGAGTGGGGTCTCTGTTTCCCCCAGTCCTGTAGAAGTCCTGCAATCACTTCCCACTAGGCTTCAAAGTCTGATTCTCTAGGAATTCCTCCTCCCGTTGCCGGACCCCCAGGTTGGGAAGCCTGACGTGGGGCTCAGAACCTTCACTCCAGTGGGTGGACTTCTGTGGTATAAGTGTTCGCCAGTCTGTGAGTCACCCACCCAGCAGTAATGGGATTTGATTTTACTCTGATTGCGCCCCTCCTACCGTCTCACTGTGGCTTCTCCTCTGTCCTTGGACGTGGGGTATCCTCCTTGGTGAAGTCCAGGGTCTTCCTGTCAATGATTGTCCAGCAGCCAGTTGTGATTCTGGTGCTCTCGCAAGAGGGAGTGAGAGCACGTCCTTCTACTCCGCCATCTTGGTTAATCCTCTGCCCTGTTTATTTTTAATTTAAGTGATTTGAGCTGTGGGAGCATGAAATTATCCAGGATCACATTCAGGTTTCTTATAGAATTTGTTCTTGCTTTGATGCTAAGAAGGGGACGGGTGCTTCCACCTAATTCACTAAGTTTTCATTTAATTTTCAGCTTTGGGAACCCCTCGCTGGATGAGAGAAGCATTCTTGCCCCTCTCTATCAGTGTTGCATGTAAGTTACGCAGTCAAGTACATTTGCCTGCATTGCCTTCCTTTCCAGGCTCAGGTAACAGTACATCAGTTTTCTTGGCTTTAAAACTTCCTAATACCTGAGCAGCGCTTTTCATGCTTTTCTAACCCTGAACCCCCTGGAGATCCTGAGCTGTAGGGGATCAGGGAAAGGTTTCCACAGCAGTGTAGCCCAAAGCTCAGAATGCATTTTGAGTTTTGTATGAGTAGAAATTTTCACTTTATCCAATAATGTATATCCATTTTGTTTTAATATCAGAATATAGTCCTCACTCCCCCCCCACCCAAAATCTAGTGCAACCCATGCCCCTAGTTGCTGTACTGTGTTTACCTTGTGGTTTCAAGTCCTGTCACTCAACAGCACATCCCACCTGTGGTTTGCTTATCTCAGTTTGAAATTGTGTAAACCAAAAGTAGCTTTCTCCATAGGTATTTAGTAATTGATTTTTTAAAAGTCTATATTAGATAACAAAGAAATTAAAAAGTAAATCAAGAAAATGAGATAAAGACTGGGCTCTAAGGAGCTCCTTTTCAGATCTTCATTGCCAGTATGATTTTAAAGCATGGGCACTAAGAATCAGCTGGGATCCACCTTGCTTGGCTACACAGAAGTGCAGGTCCAGGAGTACCACTTCCTACTGCTCAGCTCCCAGAAACACACTGATCATGTAAGACTGCCTCTTCTGGCAACTGGTCTGTTTTACTTTTCTTTTCTTTCTCTTTTTAATAACAACAGTATTCTGCAGAAAGTGTTTACCTAGGCAACCCTTAATTATCTTCATTAATATTGGGAAGCAGTGATACATCCAGTCAGAACCTGTATCTGTGAAGGAAGATGATTTTGTATTAATAGTGCTATCAGTCTGGTCCAGTCAGGAGATAGAAAAGACATGGTGGGTTAGATAGGACAGTTTAGTATAAGCATTATTAAACTCTTTGATACAAGAGTGACTATAAAAGAAAACTAGAGCTGAGGGAGAGTACCCAAGGAAGAACAAACTTGGAAGGGGATCCCCCTCCCCAAGGCTGGGGTTTGGACCTCAGTGGAGAAGGTGTAGTTCAGCCCACTGAATAGCAGAGAAGTGTGTTAGTTTGCAGGTGCTGGGAGTGCAGGAAGCAGCCCTCCAGAATGCAGGCAGGGTACAGGCACTCAGCAGGTGGTAGCATGGCATACCGAGAGAGCAACAACTCAGTAGAAACCCTCCAGGCTACAGGCAAGGCTTATTTGTGGGCCTGCACAGGGAATTGGGGCACCAGCATGGGTGGGTGGCTTTGGGGGCTCTGGTTTCCATGTCAGGAGGGCCTTAGGAAAGTTATCACCAAGCCAGGCCAAGGCTGCAACATCATGGAGGGCCTGCCTGTTCTGGGAATGTGGCCAAGGCAGAGTTTCATTTGATGACCTTTCCCGCACACTACTGACCCACTCACTGTACAGCAGCCAGAAGTGTCTGGAGAACCTCTTCCTTCTGCAGTCTCCTTCCAGTGTCCTCTACCGAGAAAGCCTAAGAGGAGAGATTCTTAAAGGATCTCTGTCCATTATAGCAGGGCATATATGAAGAGTGAATTTGGAGCTGTGAGAGGCAGTCAAGTGATACCTTCATCACACAGGGGAACTCTAATGCTCTAGGCACTTGCAGTATTTTTCAGAAGAGTAAAACCACACTGCCTCTGTGCTTGTCCATCCCTGCCATGCTTTATCCGAAGATCCTTACTTTCTTACTTTTCAAATGGTTGCAGAACAAGTTGCCTGCCTCATGCAGAGTCAGACTTTAATGTATACCTAGTAATTCTCACATTACCCACAGGGAGGTAAATACTTTTTTTTCTAAGATAAATAAAAGATCCTCTTTAGTTGGTAAAATAATTGAGAAAAATAGGTATCCTTAAACTTTTTCTATTTATAATATTAATGCTAGAATTTTTAATTCAGAAACATAAAAAGAAGGAAATTAAATTACTTATTAAGATGTAAGGCTAACTCCTGTTAACACTCTAGTGATTTCATTGTAATCGTGTGTATGTTTGTGTGTATGCTTACACACACATTTTCTTTCCCCACAGATGTGGAGTAAAAGAGTGTTTTCCCTCCAACTATTTTCCCTGACTCAATATTATATCATGGGCATTTCCCCATGCCACTGAATTTTCACAACTGCTTTTAATGGCTGCATGGTATTACCTTGAATGGATAAGCCATAATTTATTTAACTATTTCTCAGTTGTTGGACATTTCAGATTGTTTCACATTTTTCCTGTTACAAATAGCACTGCAATGAACATGTATAAATACTGTATATATTTCTCATTAATTACCGAGAAAGAAATATCAAAATGTGGTAATGTTACTTACTCATAATGTAGAACTACTTCTAAAACAGAAATGATTTTTCTAGTTGAGATAGTTTACGTAATTATTTCTTTACTTTTGTCTGCCATGCAGGCTTTAATCTCCATTTGATAGTGAGAGGTTTTATGTAACCTGTCCTAAAACTTTTTTTCTCCCAGCATTCGGGTTTCTACCTGGAACAGACTGAACTCCCTGAAGAATGGTGTGCTGAAGTCTGCCTTAAAATCTGCCATGGCCCATGACCCCATCTCCCCAGTGCTCTCTGATCCTCACCTAGACGCTGTGGACCAGCGGCTCCTGAGTGTCCTGGCCACCGTGAAGCAGTGCACTGACCAGTTTGGGATGGACGCAGTGCTGGTGGAAGACAGGATGCCTCTCTCCCACTTGTAATTCTCCACAAAATAAGTGAAACTTCTTTTTACAAAGATAGAGAAACAGCACAATCAATTCCGAATGGTATGAGGTGGATTGGAAATGGCCAGCAGCACGTTCTGGTGACAGGGGACAGGGTGGCCTTGGATTTCTTTGGTGTTTGCTATAGTAGAAGTTGAAGCAAAGACTACAAGTTTCAGACCACGGAGCTGTACCTGCTGAACCACCTTCTGACTTCCTCGGCGTATGCCCATTCTAGCAGTGGGCATCACAGTTGGTCAGTATTAATTCTCATGCCAAAGGACAAATTAGAGGTGTGACATTTGAATAGGTTAATGTTGGGGTTGGTTCTGAAGTGTGTGTTTTGAGTCCATCCTTATAATCCTTTCTCCACACTTGTGGATTTTCCGAAAACACTTTGTAATCTCTCGAGTCCTTTTTTACCAGGACTAGTCAAATTGGGAATTTTACTGCTTCCTAAGGAGTGGCAGCAAGTAACCCAGCATTCTATTAAGCCAAAGTAGCATGCTCTGTTGGAGGGACTATGTTTTTAAGATAGAATTAGAGGAAGGACAAAAGCAGGAAAGATGTTTGGGCTTTTAAGTGAGTAGGTGGTGCTTTTGATGATTCTTAAAGGAGGGAAGAAGAGAGAGAGACCTGCTTGGTAGAACCAGAATCAAGGCGGTGATTGAATTAGTGAAAAAACAGGTTCCCCTGTATTTAAGTTCTTAACGTATATAAAAGCAAGCATGACTTGTACCTAAGTAAGATTTGCATTCTCATAATTGTGTCCAAATTAATCCAAAAAAGTGTCCCTGGAGAACCTACCATTACAACCCAAGCACAATTCTGTTATGGAGACGTTTTTTTCCTTTTGCCCAAAGCAGGCAAATCCTTTGCAAATTATCAAAGCAAACTGAAATAACAGCTTGAATAAGAGTTAGGTTGCCTGTCTTCTCTGCCATCCTGATTTTTAAAATGAATTTCCACTTCTGTCTTCAAGGCATTTGGTCATTAAAGCTGCTGTTCCCAAGAGATTGGCGATCCTATTTGTGCCTTTCTTGTGAGAAAAGCCAGCTCGCTCCTACGGATAATATAGTTCAGATCCTGCTGGTGGCTGGACCTATCTTGTGATTTGGGCCATGTGGAAGGCTGGAAACAAAGATTTTAAGCCTTCTGAGCCTTAAAATTAAGGTGGTTACCAGGAAGAGCCTTAAGATTTTGATTTATGTCAAACCCTGATTTCATCATTTAATCTTGTTTGGAGTTCTGAACCCACAATGTAGTATTGTCCTTCCGTCTCCTATTAGCACTTTCAAATTTCAAGTTGCTAAAACAGGCTTAGTTTTGTGTTCTGCCAAAGCGATTTGACATATAAGCACTTGCATTAAAATACAGGGCAGAGGAAACTAGGCCTGGTGTGTGCCTACTCACGTGTCCTCAGAGGTGGGTGCTTCTCTCCTGCATTTTGTCTGGGGACTGTTCCAGTTTTGACTTCTGTGAAGCAGACACTAATATTTAAACAGTGTGGTTGAACAAATTTACTGCCAGCCATTGGAGACCAGTTTTAGGTAACCACCCTTTCAAAAACAGTTAAGAATTTATGCCCCAATTTTCTCAAATTGAAAGATAACTGAGTACCCCATAACTACTTTAAAGTAACATGAAATTAGGACGCTTTTGTACTTAGTATGTACATTTGGCGATGTACACAGAATGGGCTGAGTTATTTTTAAAAAGGTATTGAATTTAAGAAGACAGGTAGTAGCACAAAACACTGAGCTAGTGTTAACAGAAGGAAGCATTAATTCCAATTTTAAACTCATTTACTATGTGCATCCAGGGAAGTTCACATTTGAGCTTGAGAATACCTTGGATGGTGCTTACCTCAGAGCATCAGGGAGCCAGCTGGAGGGACAGTGGGAAGGAAGTCAGCGCTGCTCTCCTTGGTAAATGTTAGCTGAACTAAATTTCTTTCAAACATGTGATACCTTCAGTATGCCCCAGTGAAATGAATAAGAGCTGTTCTCAAACTGGGAACTTTATTCATGATGTTGAAGGCAGAAGATTCTGCTAAGGAAAAAAGCAGGAGGAAAAGCTGCTTTGAAAAATGCCTCATTCTTTTTTCCAAACATTGCAGAAAATGTATAATCTCATTCTCTTTCCCTATTTTAAAATTCATGATCTTAAAAGGTGTTCAGACGTATAGTGGTTAAAGTTAGAATTATGCTAATAGAGTGGTGTGAACTGATGCTTAGAATATAAATTTATGTTCTAAGTCAGGATCGGATTAAGCTGCAAAAGTACGGTTAGAATCTTGGAAACAAACCAACCATAAGCTTATAGCCCTAAAATTCATAAACACTAAATTCTGTTTCAAAAAAGAGGTAGATATCTTTTTTTTTAAGTTTTGTAATGCTATCCTCTTAATGGTTTATGTTTTAGAATCGAGGACTGTTATAATCAAACAGGTCATTGGAAGGGTTTTTGATCAGTCCTAAGCTGGGCGTGCCTAGCTAACATCTAAAGGTAGATGTGGGTACATGTTAATATTATAAAACTAAGAAAATCAGAACTGAGTACCATTTCCTGCCCCCCTTCTTCCACTTCTTAAATATTAGGTTGGCCAAAAAGTTCATTCTGGTTTTCCACACCATCTTACAGAAAACCTGAATGAAATTTTTGGCCAACCCAATATATATATTCCATAGTTTGGGCGAATATGGGTATAGAGGTTTCATTCTAGAATTGTTATTTAATATGAAGCTGTATTATGGGTTTTGGGGGTAAATAATTTTCTGTGCAAAACATTAATAGGATCTGATTTACTCAGAGTATTGCTCAATAATTTATTAATAAGGCATTTCTCCCTATTTGCACTCAGGATTAATAAGTCAAATGAAATTTAATAAGGAAATGGGAGAATTCAGGTACATCCTATTATTTTGGGAAAGATGAATCCTATACATGGCAAAAATTCCATGTCACCTGAAGGCAACATGTTCTTCCAAAGAAATCCAACCTTTCCTTTCTTTAAAAAAAAAAAAAAAAAGGCTTTTGGCCTTCCCCTTCCATTCCACCAAGTTCCTTCACCCTCCCTTCTCCACAGCTTCCGTATTCTTGTTTGACCATTACCTGACCACACCTCAAATAATGGTAAACAGCATCTATCAGTGAGCTGTCTTATGTGAGTCATCTTGTGAGCTTGGGCTTCAGGAAACATGAGTCAAGGTATATGTATATATATAGTCATATATGTATTCTAACAAGAAAAAAATGTATTTATTTTGACACAGGGAAACACTGTTGCTGAAGAACCTGAAGCTAGGAGAAGGTTCTCTTAGTCTCTGAGAGTAAATCTAAGTGACATAAAGATATCCATTCAGCAAACACCTCCTGTGCTAGCCAGGGCCGACGCCCGAGGCGCATAGACCAGCCTCGTGAGATGGTTGTACAGGGGAAGGCCAGCTTTCCCTCTTCGACGCCTCAAGTCTGGGTTGAAAAGGTGAGGGCTGGATACTATACTGCCACAGGTTTTTAAGGAACTAAGGTGTTACTCACAAATACAAAATGTCTGGGGGGGAACTGGGAATAACTTACTGGGAAGTTAATTTATTTGCTTCAAAGAGAGGTGTAGGAACCACTACCCTCTGTTTTGATCTGCCAAGGATTTCCTCTCAGAACTGTTGCACAAATAGAGGTTGTGCTTGGTAAGATACCACACAAGACAGATATGCACCTAAATTTCTAATGTGTTCTATGGGTTTCAATTCTGAAAGAAAGAAAATGAATAAAGATTTTAATAAGTACTGATGTACCATCTTTTCCTCATTCTTTCCCCACCCCGGTTCGGGATACTTCCATTGTTTTCAATTCCGATTTCCTGTTTTGTTAGGGGACAGAAGATTACATCTTCTGCATACACATAAACTTCCACAGGGATTGTTTCACAGAATCGACGGATAAGACCTTTACACTTCTCACTAGTCTTCAGAAGGCCCATATCAGGTTGTGACTGAACTGAGAATTTCAGTGGGATATTCTTAGGTGCCTTTTGTTTATTTAATTGTTAACTTCTTTCTTGCAGCTTCTTTAGAGGTAAAGAATTATGAATCCCAAAGAACTTGTCAGCACAGTATCATAGAGGCCTGGAAGAAAAGACCAGCTGCCCTGATTATAATTCTTAGGACACCCAGACTTTTAAATTTTGAAATGGAAATGCAGCGTCATAAACCTCAAGCAGACAACTGAGCAGAGTGCTCAAGATTTTTACTTGGTGTGTAGCGTTGTTGTTTGTGCCAGTTTTTGTCACTTGTACTTGAAAACCAAAGGGAGGCTAAAGCCTAGTTAACGCGTTCCTCGCTGACTCACCTCATACGATCATTTTCCAGGCGAGATGTCAGGCTCCATTTTCTTCTCAAGCATACCAGCAAGACCAGTATTAAAGCCTGAAAAGGCAGCTGGGAGTAGTCAGGGAGAGGTTCTGTTATGGGCTCATTTTACCCACTGTATTTGCCTATAAAAACTGATTTTTAGCAGCCCTCATTTTGTAAAATAGACAAGAATGGTCGTAACCACTGGTTTAGCGTGGGTGAATTCTGTAAGATAAGCCGCTTTATGAATCCGAGGGAATTAGAGAATGAAGTCACAGTGTGTAAAGTATTGGTCTTCAGTAGACATTTGGGCCTTGTGCTGGAGGCCATCAAGATGATAATGACTGTCCCTTCCTTCAAGGAGCCCATAGTCCTAGCAGAAGAGACTACTTGTGAAGTACCAAATGCCTCAGGAATCGTGTGAATTAGAGTGGAAATAAGGAGCAGGAAAGAATCACAGGAGGTTGAGAGTGAGAGGTAGGCAGACCTACCTTGTGGAAGAAGGGGAGATCAATCCAGGCTTGACATGTGGTGTGTGTAGAACCCCTGACTCCAGAAATGCAAAGCCGTATGTGTGCAAGATACAGAGCTTCCTGGGCCTGTACTCTGTTTTCAGTACCTGGGTCACCAGAAATAACCCTTCAGGGGTTTCCTTTGGTTTTCATCAGGTGTGCCCTGCCTCTTGAGAGGAAGTCTCAGTCCACTGTGATGCTTCAGTTGCTCTACTTCATAGATGTTAAAGGAGCCATTGGCTTATAGATTAGCTGTGAAACATTCATTTTATCTTTTCAAGTTTGCTTTTTACATGCCAAATTTATTTGGAGATAAAGACTTGATTTTTACCCAAAGGTTGTTTTCAAGGCAGATGGTGTTCTGACGGCCTTCAGCGGGGTAGGGAAGTTGTCTAATTGCTAAGCTAGGTCCCATTCAGATGACCTCAATAAAGGTGCTGTGTGCCCATTTTCTCTTTTAAAGACTGTGCTAAAATGCATATTTTGATTGAGTAGGTTTGGGGCCTGAGTTTGCATTTCTAACAAGCTCCAGGGCAACGCCAGTGCCACTGGTCCTTGGGCCATTCATGAGTAGCACTGAGTTTGCTTGCTAAGGAATCAAGCTACCCGTAGTTTTCACAAAAGCCTCTAGATGTCCCCATCATCTATGAGATCTTGCTCCTAGAATTACAGCCAGTAGCTTCCAAGCACTGAGAATGAAATATGAGCAATTTACTTGAAATAGAGGCTTAGCTAAAAACTGGTGTTTGGATTCATTGTTTCTATGTGGGACTGACTCTGGTTAAAAAAAAAAAAAAAAGTTTACTCTTTCAGGAAAAAGATGTCTTGAAATCAAATTGTCCAAGAACTTCCAAGCTACCTGCTTTATTAACCATGAAATGTGAAATCCAAATAAAAATCCAATCTCAAAAATTATCAGGTAGACCTACATGAAAGTTACCAGTTGAGAATTATTTCCACAGTCTTCAAACATGGATTTTTTTTTAAAAGAAGCCAGGGTAAATACTAGTAATTTTATCACCATAAATTCACCTGTGAAGTTCACAAGTGTAAATAAAGTCTTCCAAAGCCTCCTGTGTAGACCATCCAGTCTCCTCCAAGGCGGGGGCATTTACAATAATAAAGGTTAATGCAGAACTGAACAAGCTCATTAGCCCTCACAGCATGCCTATGAAGTGACCATTTTATTATCCCCATCTTAGAGGTGGGGAAACTGAGGCATAGAACAGTTAAGTAACACCCAAAGTGACATATCAGAAAAGGGGCTATTCAGTTAATCACTATACTAGATTGCCATTCATGCTCAAAACAACATTTATTGAATGAGTTAATGTTTTCAATTTCCAAATAAGCATAATGGTGTGTTCCTTGTTAACTGTCCTTCCAAGGGTTTCACGAGCTTGATTGCAGATAACTCAGCACTGGTGTACTAGCGACTGCTCTGTGGAAGGTTTGAGTTCAGCTCTGACATCACTCTGAATGACTAAAACATACAATATGCATACATAATGTAGCTTTTCAATTTAACTTTCTTGGTATTCTCACACAGGTGCTTATCTGATATATGCAGCTGTTTGTCTTGCCTTTTTTTTTTTTTCTTTCCTCTTTCTCAAATTATCAATATGTATATTCTTATTGCCATTTTGTTAATTGTTTTGGATTTGTTTTTGTAAGTCTTTTTCTTTCTCTATTGCTGTTTGAATTAAAGGCAGGAGCACATTTGGTGAGCTCTTGAGGAAGGAACAGACCTGGCATTGAGTGTTATCTAAGAGACTGGAATGAACATATGAATCAATTTGGCTGTGACAGATCTGGTGCTAGGATTCACCTTATTGTATGGGGAGGCCAGCCTCAAAGCCACTGAGCCTATGAAATTAGTCAAGTCCCATGATTTCGAGACAGCAGTTTCTTCCTAGGACAAGATGGCTCTTAGGCCAGTGGCTTCAATAACTCAGGTGATTTTGAAAAATGCATTAAGCTCTTCCAAAATCTAGCGACCTCCTTACCTGCTCAGGTTATGAGAACAGAGTCCCAGGAAAGAGGCTCGTAGGTCTTTTGCCAGTGGTGTCTGAGAAGCTGCTCACAGTCACAAGCATTTGAAAGTTGCAAACTTAAAGCCAAGAAAGTGCACCCAGTACTCGGCCTAACTTGTTTTTAATGGGCTATGATAACATTGATATGAGACCTCGTGATTTTCCCATGGCTCTGGGAGTTTCCAAAACCCAAATATCTCCAGACTGGAGCCCACCAGCTTCCTCTTGCTTTTGGTGGACTCCAGCTGTGGAAACCTGCTGATTATTTGCTGCTCTGTTTCAGTTCCCTTTGTAGAGGAGCCACGCCCAGGGCTGACTGCCCTGGCCAACTCAAGCTCCTGGGTGAGATGGTTGCCCGGTTTCGTCTAACAGGTTGGCAAAAAGTTGATCTGCAGACACGGGACAGGGCACAAGTGGGTGCCCGTGTTAAGTGGGCCTCAGATGGGCCACCAGAGCTGCCCGAAAGTATCTGGGTGATTATTGACAGTGGCCATCTTAAGGCCTGACTTCAACTTCTTTGCAACCACAATCACCCAGAAGAGACTGCTTGCTGCCTGGCAGCGAGTCCCCGGTGGGTGGGCGGCGCCTGCAAGCGGCCTCGGGACGCCCTCCGGAACACCATCCGGGTTTCGGTTCCCGGCCGGCGTCTGGCTCGCCCTGGGTCACATGGGAGGCGAGCTCTGCCCGCCTGCGGTTCCCGTGGCAACGCCAATCCCCGGCCAATCCGGGCCTCGGAAGTGCCGGCGCCCGCCCACCCGCCCACCGTGGGCTGGAAAGGGCCGTGGAGGGCGGGCGGCGGAGGGACCGGCTGCCGACCTGGCCATGCTTCGCGGTCTGCGGAGTCCGCTCTGGCCCCTGGTCCTGCTCCTGCTCCTGCTGCTGCCGCCCCCGGGCACGTGGGGACACGGCAGCCGCGCGAGGCCGAGGGAGGGGGCCGAGGAGGCGGGCTCGGCCGGGTCCTGGCCGGCCTTCCAGGGCCTGCGGGAGCGGCTGAGGGCGGCCGGCGCCCTCTGCAGACGCTACTGGGCTCTCTTCAGCTGCCGCGTGTGGCCCGACGGCTGTAGGCAGGATGAGGAGGCGCCGGCGCGGCCCCTGGGTAAGACCCGCCGGCTCAGGAGGGCGGGAGCGCGCGGGCTGGATGCGCGAGGCACGATGGAATCCGGGCACGGAGGTCAGAGCCTCGCGCCTGCCCTGGGCCATTGTGATCGGGGTCACCAGGCGGGCGCCTTAGCCGCCGGCTTTGCTATTCCGCCCAGCCTTTGGGCCAGGCTGAGGGCAGGGAGCCTCTGCGGGACCAGGAAGGCCCGTCACTGCCCTCGCTCCCAGCCCTGGCGCAGCGCCCTTGTGCATACGAGTGGGCCTGGCTGCGCTCCCCCACGTCGCCCGTTCTTGACTCCTCCAGGCGGCTCACACTTCCTTGCTGTCTCCGAACCTGCCCTGGCATTATTCCAAGGAGCTGCTCTTGCTCACCTTCTTGATGGCTTTAAGGAAAGTCCCCGGTTGGATACACCCCCAAGTACCTTCTCCTTCCCCTTTGCTGCTTCTGGCGGCGGAGGCTGGGCTATGAGTCCACCGGACCTGAGTTCTGATTTATTCTCTGTCACTGACAAATTGTGAGGCAGGGTTGTCACGTCACCGTCGTGAACCCTAGTGATTTCTAAGGCTCCTTGCAGTCGATGTCGTTAATTCTAGGTCCTGTAATAGTACTGTAATGGTAATGCTTCAGTGGTGCTAGAAACATCTTCCATTTAAATCGAGAGTTCTAAATTCCAGTGAATGGTTTTTGTTTCGTTTTTGCTAATGCTGGGCATATTCAAATTGACATTTGATAAAAGAATTGAGATACTTGGGGTTGGCCGTGATCAGATGATTCTGCAATCCAAAGCAAGTAGGAAGAATGATAATCACCAGTTACTGTGTGTCTCCCTCCTAGGCTTCAAACTCCTTGCAGGCAGGGCCTGGGTTTCTTACACGTCTGGCACAAATGCTTAAGGCTTATTTGTTGAGTAAACTGAGCTTTTGCTGCAGCTGGAGCTGCATCTGTATATAGCAAGGCCATCTACTTCCTCATAGCCGGAGGTGCCCACTTGTGCCCATTCCCTAGTGCGGCACAAGGAAGGCCCAGGGCAGAGCAGCGGGGAGTGGCTCTGGAGAGAGGACGGGAGAAGGGATGCAGTGCTCAGCTCTCCCTGGGGCCTGTGCTCCGTCCCTGTCTCACAGCTCCTCCTTTTCCAGGCTGGAGCCTTCCCCTGTTGGGCCAGCAGTACCTGGATATCCTGACCACCTGGTACTGCAGCTTCCAGGACTGTTGTGACAGTGGGGACTGCAGGATCATCAATAACTTCACAGGTTGGACCTTACATGGCCCTAAGGCCCAGGAATCTGTGGGGAGGGGAGGCAATTCAGGAAAATGCTAGGGTGAAGGGACCCAACCTCAGCCTGCCCACAGCTGGCAGCACACCCTCCCTGTGTCCACCACGGCTCCTGATCGAAACCCTGCAACCTCATGGCTGAGAGGAAGGAAGGCCTTGGAGGAGGGCTTTGCACACACTAGCTGCCTTCAGTAGGTGTTTGCTGAGTTGAATTAGAATGAATAAAATGAGGGTGTCTCCATAAAATATTTAGGGGGTCCTGAAACTTCTGGGTGGGAGCAACTTCCTCCTCTGGATAGGATTCTGCCAACCCTTCTGGGGTGTCTTCAGGGCCTTCAGAAAGGGTCAAGTCAACCTTGATTTCTCAAACTCTTCAGAAAATAGCCCTGAATCTCTTCCGCTGCAAGGTCTGCCCAGTGGCTTCTTGTCCTGAGGCCACCAAACAGGATGGCTCCCACCTCATAGACGTTCAGAGGTGCTCAGTCTCTCGGCTGTCGCCGAGCCTGGTGGGGACGCGCCTGTGCGCACCTCTCAGCATGGCTCTTTCCTGGCCCTAGGCCTAGAGGCGGACCTGCGCGTGCGCCTGCACGGCCAGCACCTGGCCCGGGAGCTGGTCCTGACAGCAGCCAGGGGCTACTTGGAGCTGCCCCGGCCAGACAAGGCCCTGGCTCTGTCGTTCCATGGCTGGTCTGGCACAGGCAAGAACTTCGTGGCGCGGATGCTGGCAGAGAACCTGTACCGGGACGGGCTGAGGAGCGACTGTGTCAAGGTGTTCATCGCCACGTTGCACTTCCCTCACCACAAGTATGTGGACCTGTACCAGGTGAGGCCTGCTGTGCCGGGGAGCTGGGCCAGCGGGGCTGGGTCCGGCTGAGGCTCCGGCAGCTGAGGCGCAGGCCCCTGTGCTGGGAGGGGGGCTGAAGCCAGCCCTGGGTGTGGCGGTTGGAGGACGGGGCCGCCGTTGCGAGGGAACCTGTAACCCACAGAGGCATCCACTCCACACAGATGAGGTCCTGAACACGTGGAGGAAAGAGTGATGTCCCAAACACTATTTGTGCCGAGCTGTCGCCCTCCCGGCCATACAGGAGAGGCCAGACACTGAGCTTAACCAGACACTTCGTGTGTTAAATTTTTCTGTCGCGGAAATAGTGGAAGTGCCTCAGGAAGTGTGGAACAGAGAAAGCAAAAACTTTATCATAATCTCCCCACACGGACACCACCACAGTTAGCATTTTGGTGTACTTCCTTCAGGCCATTCCCCTGTGCTCTTTTATGTCACTGTAATTATATTGGACAGAAAGTTGCATATCCCACTGTTTTTTTAAACAGGCTTATCATAAGTAATTTTTCCATGTCTTCCCAAAACTACTCATTATATGTCAACAAGTGGAGGGCAGAAAGTGTCTCTGCTGCTCTGCTATTTTGGGTTTCATTCATTCAGACATGTTAGCCATACGATGACCAAACCCCACTGCAGCATGACAGAGGTGACTGTGTCTACCTTTGGCTTTTAGTTCCAATATTTGGAGTGTGTTAACCTGGGAAGATTATGTAAGCCTTTGAGGACAGATTGCCTGGCAGTTTCAGTGCGGCCCGGGAGGGCAGGGGTAGGCTAATGTGTTCTAAGGGCAGGCAGCTGGTCAGCCGGGCCTTCCCAGAAAGAACTGGCTGGCTTTGCAGTAAAACAGCTGTGAATCTCAGCTTCCCCACTGTGAAAACCGACGTGTGCACTCTCTCTCTCATACCCTGCCCATCCTCTCACACACACTCTGGGGAGACAGGGGGCTGAAGTCAGAATCCAGGAAGGCTAGAGGTGGATGGTGAGTGTGGGCTCTGCTAAAACACCCTACCCTGGGGCAGGAGCTGGCCCTGTTCTCCTGAACCCTGTAGAGCAGCATCTTTTCACTAGAGGGCTTACTATCCTGCCTGGGGTGGGGAACCCCAGTTTTGAGTCGGCTGGGTCCCAGACAGGTCCTCCCCTGGGTTCTTCCCTGAGAGCCCAGCCTGGTGCCAGCGGATGCTCTGCTTGTGGGAATTCAAGACGGCACCTGTGGGCATTCGAGCCTATCTCTGCCTATCACCCCCGTGTGAGAGCCTGACTCCTCTCCTTGGGGAGGGTGAGTTAGGGTTAGTTCTGGGAGGGAACCTCATCCTGAAGGGGAGGGAGCATGGTTGGGGCCATTTCCCAAGGACCCTCTCCCTTTCCCCAGGCTGGCTCCACCTAGTTGGCTTTCAAACCTCAGGGCACAGGAGAATCACCTGGGAAGCTCATTAGAGGCAGATGCCCTAGCTCCACCCCCAGAGGTTTGGATTGGTGGTTCTGCGGTGGAACCCAGCTCCAGGTGATCCATTGCAGGAAATTTAGATTTCTACGATAACCTTACCTGTGTGGTGAGGACTCTTATATTTGAAAGAAAAGCACAGCTGATTCAAATTGATGGTGTAAACAAATCACTAGTGCAAGGCCAGTTGTTTGTTTAATCCTGGAAAACATCCTAAACCTGCTATTTGAAGTGAAGTGCTAGCGGCTTTGCTGGCCCCCCTGCAAAGTGGTGGTGTCAGAGGGCAGAAAGGAGGAGGTGGCCGCTGCAGCAGGGGGTGTCGTGGGGAGCGGGGGTGTCGTGGGGAGCGGGGGTGTCGTGGGGAGCGGGGGTGTCGTGGGGAGCAGGGCTGGGGCAGAGTTGTTGCCCCAGCACTCAGCCCGTCCTTCATCTGGGCCTGAGGAATGTGGGGGCCCTGGCCAAGTACCAGAAAACTAACATTGACTGCTTTTGCCCATGTCTACCAAGTACATACAGAAGGCTCTGGGAATGGAGTCACAGGGCAGGACAGGCACAGTGGAACTCTGGGGATGAGAGCTACTGGCCTCTTCCGTTGAAGCTGTATAGTGAAGAGGGTAATTAATGCCTGTTCTCTTTGGGCTGCTGTCAGGAAAAGAATGGATAGAAAGGGCTTTGAAAAATGAAAAGAACTATACAAATGTCAGTTATTCATGGAATCAAAGGCCTTGTACCCCAGCACATAGCAGGTGCTCACAGAAGTGTCTATTTGTTGACTGACCATTGAATCCAAGGTGACCTAAGGAGGGCTTCTTAAATTGTCTGCTTCAAGTCTCTCATTTTACAAATTAGGAAACTAAGGTTCAGAGAGATTATGATTGAGTCAAGTTTGTATCTGTTCTTCAGGGAAGACTTAGCAGTTAAGGCTGGGTTTTGTTGTCACAGTTCTGGAGGGGCCTTTGAGTCTCCTCCTTCCTCTGTGGTGAGATTTCATGTCGTCCTGTCCCAGAGCCAGGGGAGAGAGTTCATCTCTAGAGGTGCCTTCTCTCCCTTGATCCCTTAAGACCTCCCAGTCAGCAGGCAACCTAGGAGGATGTGCAAGGGAATTGAAGTGTCCCGGGAAGGCAACATCTGTTTAAAGGTGTAATTGTTGGTGCCTGAGGAGCTGAAGACTAGGGGTGGGGTTGGAATAGAAAAGGGGCCCAGGTTATGTATTGGTGGGTGAGATAAAGCCTGTAACGTGGAGGAAGAAGAGAGACATTGGCTGTGGGACAAGAGGAGAAATTCAGAAGGGAGGTGGAGACAGTGTAGACAAACATGCAGGGATGTCCATTTATTCAATAAACAAACATTTAATAAATATTGAGTGCCTGAAAGGTGCTAGGCACTGGGTAACCACAAAGAGGCTAAGCTTATGCTCTCAAGAAACTTAGTCTCAGGTGGCTTTCTGGGTAGAAATGGGGAAGGCACCGGAGTCTATGCCCCTGGGGCTGAGGAAGTGAATCCTGTTCCTCTCCCTTTCACCCTGGATGCTTGTCCTGCAGCCCATGGAAAGGTAAACCCTCCTTTGCCTCCTGTGAGGAATGCAGGATTGGGCAATCCCCTGGCAGTGGGCAGGTCTTGCCTCAGGTGATGCAACTGTGGTCTTGCGTGTACACAGATAACCTGCCTGGCAGGCCTTCCTGCAGGAGGAGGAGTAGGGCCACAGCTTCAGGAAGTAGAAGAGTGTCGTCATAAGCAGCTTCCCTTCCCCAGCTGCAGATGTCAGGGGAAGTCTGGCTGAGCAGCTGAACTTTAGCAGGGAGCCCCCAGGCTCTCTAGCTGGGGGCTCATGGCCTCAGGTCAAATCTAGCCGTGAGGGGCACACTGGCCCCTACAAGAAGGAAGATTGGATTACTTGGCAGGAAAGGATGCCTGCCCCAGCCTCTCTCTCCTTGCCCGTCCATGGAGGCAGGCAGGGAGAGAACCACCCAGCTCCTCCTCTGTGTCCCAAGCCTGGCCCCTAGGATACACTCAAATGCTAAATGAGAAGACAAATGAGCTAACATACCTGAGTGTCAGAGCTTGATGAGAACAGAATGGAAATACTGGATCCCCACCCCTTTACTTGCCACCTGTCTCCCTGTTTCCTTCACTCATTATATTCCCTCACTCTGCTGGGCCTGAGGAAAAAGCAGGGCAGAGCTCGGTTTGTTTAAGGAGCTGGCAGAAGGCCTGGGAGGGGAGATGAGTGCAGTGGGGTGGAGAGAAGTATATCAATCAGGGGTGGGGAGGATGACGTGCTGCCAGTCCCAGCCTCCACTTCCTCCTTCCCAGCTCTAAGATTTCTTCTCCCTTCATCTCTAACTCAGTCCTCTTTCCTGTATTTTAGACCCACAATTCCAGTTGCCCAATGAAATCACAACCCCTGGTGAGGTCACAGGCAAGTGCACAACACTCAAACGTGTGTAAATCCAAGCTGGCATCTCCACCCTTCTCCTATATTCCACTTTCGCTGAGGGGGCTGCAGGCCACTCAAGGCAGACACTTGATTTCTTTGTTGACCTCCTTTCTCTCACTTCTCACATCCATCACTTACAAGGTCCTGTCAGTTGTGCCTCCTACACTAATTCTAAACCCTTCTCCATTGCCTACATCACCTCTAAACAGGGACTACTGCAAAAAGCTCCCTGACTAGTAGCTTTCTCTTCAATCCAACCACTGTGGCCCAAGAATGATTTTCTTTCTTAGGAAGTAAAGTTGATCAGACTACCCTACTACCCTATACTCTCAAGTTCAGAATCATTCAACAGCTCTCCATGGCCCATAAGCTAAAATCCAAGTGCATGGCTCACAAAGACCTCACACCAGGCTCAGCCTACCTTTCATGCCTATGCTCCTCCAGCCTCTCCAAGCTACTTGCAGCCCCTGAACCCCACAAGCCCTCTGACTGTCGTGCCTGGACACGTGCCCTTCCCTGCCTTGTGTCTGATGATCACTACTCAGTCTACATTTGCCCAGAATTCTCATCTTCCCTCTGAAGTCTTCTCCCTGGGCCCTAGTTGCTCCTACATTAGCCCTTGCCACACTGTCCTGGAATCACACACACATGTGCCTCTCCTTCCACACAGAAGTCAAGGGAAAAAAACGACATCATACCATCTTTGTGCACTCTGCACCTAGTACCGTCTCAGGGTTTGTCACAAGCGAGTGAGGCAGGGAGAATGGGTGACAAAGCAGGATGGTGTGTTGTGATAAGATTTCCTGGAGGAGGGGAGGCCCAGGCCCCTCAGCCTCCATTCTTCCAGTCACCAATGCAATGGCTTCAGTGGTCAGCTTCTTCATTGGGAAGCCAAATATAAAAATAATGAAATCTAAGACATGACACCATAAAACTCCTGGAAGAGAACATAGGCAAAACATTTTCTGACATAAATTGTGGCAATATTTTCTTGGATCAGTCTCCCAAGGCAAAAGAAATAGAAGCAAAAATAAACAAATAGGACCTAATCAAACTTAAAAGCTTTTGCATAGCAAAGGAACCCATCAACTAAACGAAAAGACAACCTGCTATGGAATGGGAGAAAATATTTGTAATGCAACCAACAAGGGCTTAATTTCCGAAAGATACAAACAGCTCATACAACTCAATATCAAAAAAAATAAATAAATCAAAAAATGGTCAGAAGACCTAAATAGACATTTCTCCAAAGACATACAGGTGGCCAACAGGCACATCCAAAGATGCTCAACATCGCTAATTATTAGAGAAATGCAAATCATAACCACAATGAGGGGACTTCCCTGGTCCCTCATAGTACCCAAGCAATGAGGTGGCACAGTGGTTCAGAGTCTGTCTGCCAATGCAGGGGACACGGGTTCGATCCCTGGTCAGGGAAGATCCCACATGCCGTGGAGCAACTAAGCCCATGCACCACAACTACTGAGCCTGCACTCTAGAGCCTGCGAGCCACAGCTACTGATCAGCCCGCGGCCCTAGAGCCCATGCTCCACAACAAGAGAAGCCACTGCAATGAGAAGCCTGCGCACCACAATGAAGAGTAGCCCCTGCTCGCCGCAACTAGAGAAAGCCCGCCTGCAGCAACAAAGACCCAACGCAGCCAAAAATAAATTACTTAATTAAATAAATTTAAAGAAAAAACCACAATGAGGTGTCACCTCACACTGGTCAGAATGGCTATCATCTAAAAGTCTACAAATACTGGAGAGGGTGTAGAGAAAAGGGAACCTTCCTACACTGTTGGTGGGAATGTAAATTTGTGCAGCCACTATGGAAACCAGTGTTGAGGTTCCTCAGAAAACTAAAAATAGAGCTACCATGTAATCGAGCAATCCCACTCCTAAGCATATATCCAGAAATGATAAGAATTCTAATTTGAAAAGATACATGCACCCCAGTGTTCATAGCAGCACTCTACAATAGCCAAGACATGGAAACAACCCAAATGCCTATCAACAGACGATTCATTTAAGAAGATGTGGTATACACACACACACACCATATGGAATGTTAACTGGCCATAATAAAGAAATGTTGCCTTTGCTGGATGGACCTAGAGAATATCATACTAAGTGAAGTAAGTCAGAAAAAGACAAATATTGTGTGATATCACTTATATGTGGAATCTAAAAAAATAATACAAATGAATCTATATACAAAACGGAAATAGATCCACAGACGTAGAAAACAAAGTTCTGGTTACCAAAGGGGAAGAGGGGGTGATAAATTAGGGGTACGGGATTTACAGACACTACATAAAATAGATAAGCAACAAGGATTTACTGTATAACACAGGGAACGATATTCCCAACAATATTATCACCTATAATGGAAAATTTTCCAACAATATTGTAATCACCTATAATGGAAAATAATCTGAAAAAAAAAAAAAATATATATATATATATATATATATATATATATATAAAACTAAATCACTTTGTTGTTCATCTGAAACTAACCCAACATTGTAAATCAACTCTACTTCAATTTAAAAATACCGACAACAGAATCTGTTAACTGGGCTTGTCTCTTTCAGTAACCTTGGGGGCAACATCATCAATGAGGTAGTCCTGAACCTGCTTAAGGCTGGGTGGTCCCGGGAAGAAATTGGGATGGAGCACTTGGAGCCCCAACTCCAGGCTGAGATTGTGGAATCCACAGGTAAGTGACTCCCAGCCTTGCAGAAACTAAGCCTCTGTTGAGAGGGGAGGAGGGGGGTAATGTGGATGTACTAGAAGGTGTACTCATGAGATAGGGTATTCAGGATCACAGAGGATGCGCCATATAATCATCTCATTGTCAGCTTCAGATAGGCACTAGAAAAGTGCCAAGAAAGCTGAAGTCCTTTTCTGAAAGTCCTTTGTAAGGGAATAGTTGGCCGTGGCCACACAGGCAGTGGTCTATGGAGTATGCAGACCCTGAGGAAGAAAGTCTCACTGCGAGAGCCTCAGTGGCTCAGCCTCCAGTCAGATAGGTAGGGTCACTCCACCTTCTGCTTTCTACCATCCAATGAAACCATAACCTGGCAGGCATAGCCCCTCTCCCCCTCTCACACACCCAGTTAATCACAGCCCTGTTTCCCTAAAGGAAGACACAGTTGCATAGTTCTTGACATAAAGTTCAGACAGCCCTCCTGGAGTTGGCATATAAGAACAAACCTTGCCCAGGCCTAAGGGTAGGGGACACCTCACAATACCAGTTGGGTTCAGCCCCAAATCAGACTCCATGTAACTTTGCTCTTGATTTTAGACAGTGGCTTTGGACACAGCTGTCTTGTGAAGGAAAACCTGATTGACTTCTTCATCCCCTTCCTGCCACTGGAGTACCGTCACGTGAGGCTGTGTGCACGTGATGCTTTCCTGAGCCAGGAGCTCCTGTATACGGAAGAGGCACTAGATGAAGTCGCCAAGATGATGGTGTACCTCCCCAAGGAGGAACAACTCTTCTCTTCTCAGGGATGCAAATCTATTTCCCAGAGAATTAACTATTTCCTGCCTTGAGGGCTAGAAGAAAACTTCCAAAGCTGCCTTCCTTCCACTAATAGGATCCTGGGGCCTGTCAGCACACTGTCCAGGACGTAACGGGTTGGAGGGGCAGGCTAGCACCAGCAGCCACGAGCACAAGTGCTGTGTAAAAGGGAGGCCTTAAATCAGAGACAGAGCCAATTCTTAAAATCACTTGGTGCCTTACAGAGCCACATTCCAAAATGTGGGCCAGCTGGTTGGAGAAGGTCATGTGGGAGATAAATCCCAAGGATTTATTAGCATATCAGCTCCTGCCTGCAGATGCCTGGACTTGGGTGTTGGGCCTGAGGGTGCAGTATCCTCAGTGACAGAGAAGGGAAAAATGAACTTCTGCTTACCAGTGGCAGGAACTGGGTGGGTTAGCTTTCAAGTTGTTAGTCCCAGAGGGAAGCTGATCAGCTTCTATCTGTGATATCAGGAAAGAGCCTCAGGCTGAAGGAAAAAGTGCACAGAGGAAGATTTTTTTTTTTTTTAAATCAGGTATGTGTAGGCTAAGACTTGTTCTGCTCTGCAGATTTAAATCAATTAAAGAATTTTTTTTTAAGTTATGGACCTTGACATGATTGTATCATATGTAAAGATTAAAATTTTGTATTTTTCTAAAACCCTCGGCTTACTTACCTTCTTACTGAGCCCTAGTAATCGTGCTCACTCAGCAAAACTCCACATGCCAGCTAATACTGATGGGGACTGGTGGAGACGGGGGACATATACTGGCACTCACAGAGCTGACAGGGTGATTGCCTGCTCTGCCAGTTTACTTCAGTTTGCTTTGGGACCACATCAGCTGAGCCAGGCTATTTCAACCTCTTACTGAAGAGGCATCCACAGCATATTGCCCTTATATATATGAAAACAGCACTCCTGTGCTCCCAGCTTTAAAAAGAAAAACAGTCATCGTTGAGGATTGAATGGCCATGTGTAAATGTGTACATTGTGCCTCTATCCACAGGAGGTGCTCATTACGTGTTTTTCCCCTTCCCTTGATTCTTCCCTTCTACCACACTTCTGGAATTACACACGGCTCTTTTATATGTGTCACCACCTCAAGTGGCCCTCTTATTTACAGTCCTCCCAACCCTCTCACCTTTAGTCCTGGTAAAATGGAACACTTCTGCTCCTCTCCTGTTTAACACTTTATTACATTCGTTTACTTGAACAGCTACCTCTAGGTTAGGCAGTACCTAGCCTGAGCAACGTTAGATACCCAATCAATACTCACATAAATTAAAGGAACTTAGCTTTACACCACCCATGGGACAGACGTAAACCTGGCCTAACTGCACAATCAAATGGGGGCCGGTTTTAGGTGCTGGCTCCCTGTCTCACTCTAGAGCATTTCAGGAACAGTATGCAGCCACCCAATCCTGTAACATACCCAGATCTAAACTCTGTAAATACACACTTTAAAAGGTATGTTCTATAGCTTCAGGTCTCAGAGCCACAGAGCAGCTGACATGCTTTTAGCACTGGCCAGCCATGTTTGATGTCATAAACATTGGGTCTGAATCTCTTATAGCTCGGGAACCAAAACAAGCAGCAGACTGCAGTGGTTCCGAACACTCCTCTGGAGCCAGACCCCTCTGCTCAGCAGCTCCGCCACTTACCGCTTGCTGTTGAGACCACGGGGAAAGCTACTGGCTTCAGTTTAACCTTGGTTTCCAGTTCTGTAAAAGTGAGCATAACTGTACCCACCTCACAGGGCTGTGAGAATTAAATGAATTAATATTTATCAAGTACTCAGGACACAGAGCTTTAGGTGTTTTAAGAATAATAAAACCTAGTAAAACTGCTGTCAGCTTTGGCACCATACTCAAAGCCCAGGCTGGGCCTTTCCCTCCATTCTAATTCTTGGAACCCTGCGAGTTTTGTTTTAGGTAACTAACATTTGCAAACATACCATGTGTCATACTGCGTGCTAAGTGCTCTATAGCCTAGTCGATACCTCATGTAATACTTAACACTTAGGGACCAATTTAATCACCATTTAATGACTGAGAAAATTGGGGCTCTGAGAGGTTAAATAACTTGGGTTAAGTCACAGAGCTAGTCAATGAAGGAGTGGGATTCAACCCAGGCAGTCCAACTCCAATTCCTATGCATTAATGACTTAATGCTTCTAAAATGATTTTCTTGGCAAAAGCCATAGCCTCAGGTGTGGAAAGTGTATGGAACAATGGGAGGTTGGAAAGTGTGTGGCAACAATGGGAGGTTCTCCTTGAATGACTCTGAAACAAGACTTCCTAAACTAAACCAAAAATGCATGGGAGAAAAGGATTGAAAGTGGCGTGTAAGGAGGTGTATAAACTGATGCTTAACAGGGTCAGGGAAGAGAATTTTTCCTTTTCCCCTTCTAGCGTCTTTGGCTGGCCTAATAATTAAACTGACATAAGATTAACAGGAGAAAAACAAAAGTTTAGTAAAATGTACACATGGGAGAGACCCAGGAAAACTAACTCCAAAATGGCAGAACCTATCACCTTAAATACTATTTTCAGCTAAAGACAAAAGCAGACATTGGGGCTGGGAGGTCAGTTATGGATGGTTACCAGGAAAAGCACAGTAAACAATTGTGAGGTTGTTATGCAAATTTAAGTCCTCACCTTCTCCACTGATAAGTCTAGAGATTTGGTCATCCTCCTCTTCTTGGTAGAGCAAGGGAGACACCCTTACAAATGGAGATTTCCCTCACAACTGTAAATCTCTCTTACAAAAGGGTAACTTAGTTACTCAGGTTTCGCCTGTGTCTGCAGTTTCTTAAAGATAACCAGCTTAAAATAACCCTTATGCCAAAGAGGCATATTTTGGGGTGGCAAATTCTGCTCCCCTACAACAGGCATTCTAATTGGACCATATGTGTGCATCGCTTGAGTATATCCTACTCATCCTGAATTAAAATGTTACTTCTAAAAGCAATGAGTCATTCATTTCTTTTTTAATTGAAGACCAAGTCAAACAAGACTAGAATGTTCCCTGTGAGGTTCCACACTTACTCCATTAATGCTGCTTTGGCTCAAAACATTTTTACAACTTATTTGGAGCTGTCCTCAGAATGAACTTTGAGAGAATTAAGTCTCATTTTACAGTCACCTCATGTTGGAGGGATGGACAGACCCACACACACATCACCCACCTTATGTGTCAGCTGGGCTCCAGATGATGCCTTTGGCCATTTCCAAAACTGTAATCCATCAAAGGGTGAGTAGCCACCCCCAAAGAGGACCATTCTAAAGAATGTGCCAGAGGGATGCTTGCTAAAATCAGCTTCTTTACCTTAAAGATATCTATTTTACGTAGAGAGAGAGAGAAATTATGCTTAGATTACCCATCAGTTAAAATTATAGGAGAAACACTCCAATCACAAGCCCACATTGCCAATAAAATATTGCAACCTTTATTTAAAATAAAACACAAGTTGGCAAGCCTTGTGAGACAACAGGCAGACAGCATTCCCCTTTCAAGGGCCTCATTATTTACATCAAGTTTAACACTGTTAGCAGTTCACAGTCAGACAACAGGGTGAAAGTATTAAATTAGAAAAACAAAACACCTGAAAATATATTACAATAACAATTAAGAACAAATACCTGACAACACTGGTAGTGTGACCCATGATTGATGTGTTTTCAATTAAATCCCATATTGTCTCACTGTGTCCCCTTAGCAATGCACACAGGGGTAGGCCCTCCAGACTTCTCCCTCTGTGCACCCACCTCACATACACCTGCAGAGCGTGACCTTTGGTATAAACAAGTTTTAAAGAATCTGAATCATATGTTTTAAGGACAAACTTCCATCAACAACCTTGAAATGTTCAAACTTATTTTTGCCAAGCAAGCACAAAACTGGGGTTTCTCCACTGATAGTCATGACAGAATCAGACTGCAAAGAAGGAAAAGCGTGGGGTCTACCCAGGAGACAGGGGGTTCTGAGCATGCATTAACAGCTCAGTCGGCCTGTTCATGGCAAACACACTAACCAGGGCACAGCTTCCACTCACCACAGGGAAAGATCTGATTAACTCCTCTCTCACTCCCCTCCTTTCTTAGTGAGCACGACAACAGTGTATGTACGTAATGTGGAATCGCATGTACCCTCTACACAGAGCTGAGATATGAGGGTTTTCAAACATACACCCTAAAGAACTATAAGATGAGTACCTCATTGTTCCTTCTAGCTGCTGAATACTCATTTCTCTGAAGGACAATCAGCCTAATCAGGGTGATTTCTCAAGACCTCAGCAAATTTCCCTCATGATGAAGTCCCAAGAAGAGTGGCCACAGTGAAAACTGGTTTGTCAAAATGGAGGAAGGCTGGTTATCTGGCCCTCATCTACCGGAAACATCTGCCTCTTGGCATTCTTGCCACTTACAACACATGGTACGGTACTTCAGAATTGTACAGAACAGAATTTGGATTCTCCACCAATGACCCTAAAGCATTACAGGATCCTGCAGTATCTTCCAAATCAAGAATAAATTTATTTGGCGTATCTGTGTTATTATTGTGTTAGAACTGCTGAAGATTAATTGCCTTTATATGTGAAAATTTTACTAACCAGAAGTCCCATTCTGCAACTAAAGTTTATGGTGCTTAATTACATGATTTAAAACTCCTATCCTGAGGCTCAGAAGCAAATCTAAGCAAGCTCCAACCATACAAACTTGGTATTTCCTTTCTCAGTGCTTGCTGGCATTTGTCAGTCCACCTCCACCGTGTTCTAAAGAGTTAATTAGAATGATCCAAGACCTCAAGCCCTGCGTGTATAGCTCAGCACTTTGGAATGACATGCAGGATCCAGAAACTTGCTGCTTTGAGTACAATGATGAACAAAAAATCTCCAAGAACAGACATAGTCGGTGTGTACGTGTGTGGGGGCCTGGCCTTTCAACTTACAAGGAGACATCCCTTCCCTTAGATGGTCTGCAGGTTTGAAGATCTGCTCACACGCCATCTGTGACCTCAGGCTGAGGTAACAGGGCCTTGCTGCTGTGTTCACGTCACAGAGCAATGGAGAGGGTAAAGGATATAATTTTTCTAGGAGAGGTAAACAATTTCAAATTCATAATTGTACATAGTGCACTTGGAGGGTGGGAAGGGTCCAGTTAGAGCGTCCTCCCCCCAGCTCACCAAGGGGATGGAGAAAAGTGCAGCAATCTACCAAATCAGCACCCCATGTGGAGAGAATATCTCACTGACGGGGGCTTTGAGCCACTGCTACCAAAAAGTTCATTTCCACCAGTTTTAGTTTGATAATTGTGCAACATCAACCTAGCTGACAATCTTTTCCTCTGCAAAACACATGAAATCCATCTTTGAAGGCACAATCCTCTAGGAATGATCTCTACCACTCCAAGTCAGCCCAGAATCAAGATGACCTGCCCAGGCCTTCTCACCCGGAGAGAAACATTGGCTCTTCTTACCCTGATTATCACAGGGTGGAATCTTCCCTAATTTCCTGTCCTTTGGATCTAGGATACTGAGTCAGAAGTGAAGGAAATATCATCTTGCACACTTGTTATCTCAAGATACAATAGAACATATACACCTCAGGTGGGTGGCATGAAAACCAGCAGCCCCAGAGCAGAAACTCATCTTTTGGGACATTGCAGTAAACTTCACAAAAGACAGGCTGGAGCTAAGAGAGTCACGTGGGTAGATGCTCTGGGGCAGGGTGCAGCACATTCCGCAGCCCTGAAATCCACCCCCCGCCCCCGCCAAGTAATACAGGAGGGCAGAGGATGGCAGTGAAGTTCTGGCTGTAACAGAGCTGCAACAAAGCAGGTAACAGTAATTGTTACTCCAGGCACTGTTGGCTTGCCAAAAAAAGCTAGCCTTGTATTATATTTTTAAAAGTCTGATAGCTGGAAAACTGGAACTCTATCCTGTTAAGAGTGGGACAAGTTTCAGAACAAGCCCAAGGCCTCTCCTCTCTGACCAGTGAGGCCTACAGCAATTTCCCTGTGTTGTCACGTGGAAGGTACAGGCAACCTTAGGGCTGCCTTTCCCTATTTCTCTCCTGCTCCCACATATCCCAGACTGAAGCAGGAATTTACAAAAGAACTGAGCTACTGGCTTGACAGAAGCTAAGACAGAGATATAGATAGCTTAAGTCCATTAATACATATGAAGAAACTTATGTCCAGAGAAACTTACCTAAAGATGACTGGTCATAACAGATGCTTGGAGCACAGAGATGGCCCCCAAATCCAGGTAGAACAAGTTAATGTAAGCAAGATGATGAAACCCCAAAATCATCAAGAATAAAAATGTAGACAAACCTGTCAGCTCAATATGGACTCCTGTGGAGGCATAGCCTGATAGTAACAATGACATCGGTAGCAAAAATGGAAGGGAGTGGGAGAGGTCAGAATGCAGTAGAGCTACAACTCAGGTGTGGCCACCAATGCAGTTTACTCTTGAGTATATTTAATAATTTAATAGGTGAGTTATATTCAGCTACTCCTCTTAGGGGGGAAAAAAACAAACAAACAGGGATGATGAATATCAAGCTCATCTATATCTGGTAGGAAATCCTAGAAAAGTAATTCCCAAAGTGCACTGGTTCTACAGCCATCCTATCTCTGCCCCACCCCTCCCCAAAAAACAACAAAACTATGCAGGACATAGGTTAAAAAAGACACTGTCAACATGAACAGGTAATGCATCTGCTCCCACCATATTTAGGGTACTAAATGGCTGAGCATGTGGTGGACAAATGTTCAAGGATGAGAGGGCCTCACTCTTCTTGAGTCAAGGTCCCTAGAAGAGCTTCTTTGTTCTGGAGTGAGTACATGTTACTATTTTTTAAAGATTATAATTAAAACCAGAAAGTTGGTCCCTAGTTTTCTGAAGTTATTCAGCACTGAGCTACAATTTTAGCAAAACACTTACTATACCTGCACATATTCATTTAGCAGTTTCATATTTATAAATGTGATAAATTACAGAGCTGATTGTTCATATATCTGCATTTTCAGGTCCCCCACAGGCAAAAGCTTATGTCAATCAACATCTAATTAACTGTTTTAACTTCTCAATAGACATTAATAATACAACTTTATAGTTATATTACACTTGATACTTTTCTCAAAGTGCTTTCATATACATTACCTCATAGTTATCAAAATGATACGGAACAATAAAGTTTTGTTGTTGTTGTTGTTTTTTAAGAAAAAGGAATGTAGGACTAGGTTTTTTAAAACTTAAGTTGTTATTTCTTTATTACAAAGTGCAGACTGCTGTGTCGCTAAGGTCTGTCCAAAAGAATGACCCCATATAATTTTTTAAATTACTGAGTTCTACTGAATGCCTGCTTTGCTAGTGTTGCCATTACTCAACATTCAAGTCCCTTAAGGTCAGGGAGTGCCAGGAACGTGTGCTTTAGAAAGTGTGCAGCGCTGTGCAGACTGATTGTCTATCTGAGCCACTTTTTTTTTTTTTTTTTTTTTTGGCAGTGTCTCACAAGGCAACAGGAATGGTGGAAAGACCCCACAACGAGAAAGTGAATAAGACCCAACTCTAGCCTTGGCTCTGCCACTAATTAACTGCTCTGAGAATATGGGCCAGTAACTTAACCATCCTCTCTTCCAATTTCTTAAGCTGTAAAAAAAAAAAACAAAGAGTTGGGGTATTGCTAGTGTTCACACAGTGCTGGGTGTCTGAAACACCCGGAGAGATTCTTGGAAAACACACTGGCTGAGACCCAACCCCACAGGGAATTCTTGATCTGGGGTGAGGCCGACACATCAGGTTTTTTGTTGTTTTTCTTTTTTTAAACCCCAGGAAATTTTGTTGCACATCCTTGGCTAAGACTCACTGGAATAAGCGTTAATAATAATAGTAGTAGTAGTTAACATTTATGGAGTACTCATTACATGCCAGGCACTCAAGCTAACTATCCTACACACATTATCTCATTTAATCCTTACAACAACCCTGAGGTAGTTACTATTATTATCCCTGTTTTCCAATGAGGAAACTAAGGCCCAGGAAGGTTAAGTGACTTGCCTTCTAGACTGGCTTTAGAGTCTGAACTCTTAATCACTATCTAAACTGTATCCTTGAAGCTCAAAATCTCCATGATTTTGTTAAATAAATATGGGTAGTGCCTTAGCAAAGTCAGCATTAACTGGGCACTATTTTACTAGCTAACTTGCAACTGAATTGTAAGAAAATTCTAACTTAAACCCCATAATTCAGCTGAGAAAGGGTCTCCACTCTAAGAACCTCAATGTCATCTGAAGAAACACTGAATAAATTTCTCAGGGCCAATTTTTTTTTAAGGCTATATCTCTGAAAATCATGATGGAGAGCTGTAGGAAAATATACACAATTTAATTTTACACAAAGCCTTTTAAGAAAATACTTCACGTAAAGCACAATCAAGATGTATTCTCAACACTGCATTTTAAGGTTGTAAATCTAAACTGGAATCATATTATCTGTGCATGAAAAGATTGAAGCTGTGGTAACCCCAAAGGTATACATACGTATAACCACTTTAGAAAGTTTTCAACACCTTGTAGAAGGGCTTTTGCTATCTGCTTTGTTTTCAAACTAGATAGAATTAAACTACATTTTTAGATTCTAAAAGCAGTTTTCTCTGTTTTGAATTCAAACTTTTAAATTTACCTATGGTTATTTAAAAAATCTGGTCCTTTTCAAGTAGATAATAGAAAAAACCTAAGTTACACTTTTATAGTAAGTTGACAGTGCCTCTTTAACCTGAACCCTGAGCCCTCAACTCCTGAAGTTACACAGTTAAAGCATCACGTGGCTGGGTGTGCTACAACAGTCAATGCTACTCTTGACAGTGATGAGAAAAAAATCCATTCTATTCATAAACGTACTGAGCACCTACTGCGGACGAGGCAGAGCCAGGTGCGGCCCCTGAGAAAGACCCAGCCCCCACCCTCAAAGACTGTTCTTCGATGAGAAAACCAGGAAGCTTAAATACACTCAGTAGTGTTCCTCCAAGGCTTATTTTCAGAGCTCTCAAGGAAAGATCCCTTGCTTTAAAAAAAAAAAAAAAAATCCCCTGAAAAACAATTAGAATCCCTCAAGTTGCATCCACAATGACAGGGATAAACTTAAAAAGCAGCATAACAATATTCCAAAGTTTTAGCTTTCCCTGCCCCACCCTTAAAAGGCTAATTGCTAAAACGATTTCAAGTTTACGGAAACATATGATGAAGGAGAGTGGCAAAGAAGAAGGTAGGAGGACTGTTGGTTTTTAAATCCAAGTTAAAGGGAACTCTTCCAACCATTACAAGGAGATTAGCCAGATCACTAGTTGCCTGTGCTTCACCTGTAGGTAACAGGCAGACAGGGGTCACCCAACCCCTGAAAGGAATGCCCGGCATTGTCTCCTCCCTTCTTATCCTTCTCTTGGCCTGGGACTCCTCTGGAACACCCACGGTAAGAATCAGTTCCTTTCTTTCTAATGAAAACTAAATTTCCTCCTTGGTCAAAGATGCCAAACTCTATCCAAAATGCTTTTCCCCCCTTAGTATTCTAGCCCAATTAGTATAATCTCAGCAGTTTTAAATTTCATTATCTGCTACTGAGCAAAGAAGAGAATGAAAAACTTGTATTCATATATAACAATACTGCACTGAAGAGCTTTCCAGAGAGGCTCTCAAAGGGATAACTATACACTTATTTGCAAAACACCCTTGAGAACATGTATCATTACCTCCATTTAATAGATGAAGAGACGGGGCTATGGCCTGACAGTGGATCGATGACAGAGCCAGGAAGAAAACTCACTGTTCATCAATGTTGAATTCCTATCTTCCTAAGTTAATATTCCTTTGGGAGGAAAAAAAATGTATTTTTTTTATATTGCGTTCTCCTTGGAGGCAGGAATGGAGGGGGCATAAAGTTTTAAAAAGAGGATGAAGTGGTCACTGGAATTAGACCTGATATCGAGAGTATTAATAATATCTAACCAATTAGACTTGGTTCTAAATTAAGAAGCAATCCTAATTAACTTCCATAACAATAACTGAATAGGGTAGGAAAAGGAATCATTAGGTTTCTGGGATCTAATTGGTGTCCCCCGAAAATGACCTGCTCCTTCAACTATGCATTCTTAAAATAGAGGTGAAATGATAAAATAAATATCAAAGAATATTCCCAATATGATCTTTACAAACAAGCACAACAATTGGCAGGGGGAGTATGTGAGAGTAGAAAAGCATGTGAGAATAATTTAGGGTGATTCATTTGAAATCGTACAGAGTGAGAGAATGCTTCTCCGTATTCTCTACCTAGATTGGGTCTAAGGTGATAAGGGAGGGAGGGGAAACTGCCATTAGGACCAAGCCAGCTTCTCCTCTCAGTCACAGACCTCTGGGCTGACCACTGGGTTTCAAGAAGACACCCCTCCCCTGGCATTTTAGTTGATAAAGAAACATATAGCTGCTCAAGTCCTTTGCCAGTATGTCAGTATGCAGGGGCACTGTAACAGAAAAGGATTCCCCTGGGAGACCTGTACATGACCATTGTTTTCAATAATGTTCAGTGTTGGTTAATGCCCTGAATGCTGCCAGGAATAAAGGAAGACAGCCTGCCCAGCAAGGGGCAGAAAAGAATCACCAAAGAGACTCCTGTGCCTGTGGTTTACAAGCTAGGCACCAACAAGCAAAAAGCCAATCCTGACCCATTAGGAAACAATACACTAGCCTGGGAGAAGTGGCTTCTGCCAAGTAATATAAGATTTTAGGAGAAGGTTTCAATCTCCCTAAATATACTTCCTAGTATTCTTTATCTCCTGTACCAATTAACACACCAATGGCAAACAGGACAGGAGCATACTGACAGGGCCACATTTCCCAGTTTTGCATCTAGCCATCTGATCTGCAGTTCTTACTGCAGTTCTTACTGCAGCAGTGACCTGTGGAAGCGAGGCTAACAGCAGCTTCCAACAGCCTTGAACAAAACTTCTCTTGGCACATTCCCAGCTTTCTTCTGTCCCACCCAGTAAGTTAGACGAGTTGGAGCACAATCACCATTAGTACCTACTGGGGCCCCAAGTCAATTCCCTTCCGTGTGGTGCAGAATGAGTGCCACAGCCAACGCGCTGTCTGGGCACAGTCCCTGCGGTCCTGCTGGAGCAGCCCTAACCAGCTCACATCACTCCAGGTAAGAACAGGCTGGATTTGGTTCTTCATGGCACGACATATGCATGTTCCCTGATGTTCCAGTGCAGCTTCCAATCCGGTCCACAACTGCCCTGCCCCCATCTATTTTCCCTCTCCTATGGGTTTTGCTTTTTGTTATTTTTGAGATGAACCTGTAAACGTGAGAACTCAGAGATCTGAGGTACTTCACAGAAACACACTCAAGTATCAGTCTTCCATTTTTTGAAACGAGAACACAGGAAAACAAGTCCCTTTTCCTCTCCCCTCAGAAATGTGTGCATCTTTCCACCCGGCTAACGGTGGCTACCTCTGCACCACATCACTGATTTCCTGTACACATGACAGTAAGTTGTTAAGGACAGGGTTTGCCCCGGGCACACCAGCAGCTGCCGAAGACACCTGCAGCTCCTGCAGGCTGAGTTCCAGTTTGCTCACAGCCTCGCGGAAGGCAAATTTGTTGCGAGTTTGGGGGATGCAGTCCACATAGCCTGAGCAGTAGTCGAGCAGCTGGTGTCCAGTGTCCACCAGCTGGCTGTTGGGCACAGGTTCCGTGATTGCACTGGACAGTAGGTCAGCACATTCCAGCAGGGCCTCCTTACTGATTTTGTCAGCTGAGATTTTCTCAGCCACCTGTCTGGTTTTTCTCAGAGCCACTTTAGTACCTGCTGTGCCATTGGCCATTTTCGCTGGCGAGATGGAAGATGTGGGCAGAGGCACTTGAGGTGGGGGCATTACAGGCCTCCCAGCTTTCCCACTGATGGGCACTGCCCCTGGAGCCGCCTTCTTCCCTCCCTCCTGTGTCTCTGACGTGGGCTCTTCCGTGGAGTCTGAGCACACGGCCGGATGCTGCAGTAGTCTCACCCCTGGCGGCGGGGGTGGGGCACACTTTGGTTTTACCCGGCGGGGTCGGTCCTTGTCTCCGGAGGAAGTGACCTGATGCTCAGATAAGAGCTTGAACTTATTCCCCTGAGAGTCTGTGCCAATGAGCTGCACGTCAGCTGGAGTGTGCTTCAGAGTGGGTGAGATAAGGACTGGCACTTTGTGGTTGTGAGTGGTTGGGAGGACCGCCGCAGCCTTGGCTGGGGCAGCCCAGCCTGTCTGCTCGCCATCCTCTGGGACTCCAGCCATGCCAAGTCGTGCCCCACCATTCCTCTCTCTGCTCTTGGGGGCAGCTGCCACTCCAGCCACCCCCAGTCCTGGAGAGTCCTTCTCTGTAATGGCTGGATCCCCAGAGGGGGTTCTGAGAGGAAGAGCGGTGGCTCCTCTGGGCAAAAGTTTGGCTTTTGGTCTCTCCCTGGTTGGAGCGGCACCTTCCTCTGATTTTTTGGGAAGCATGTCATTGGCCCTATCCACATTCTCTTCTGGCTGAGAAGAGGTGGACACTGTCCTTTCCAGCTGGAGTTTGGACCTCTGGCAGTTCCTGGGAAGGGTCATTGCCATCCTATCCTGCTCTGGAAGCCCTGAGGACATGGAAGATGTAGAGTTTGACCTTGGAAAAGGCTTGGAAGTGTCATCACTGGCTGTGGGTTTACCTGCTCGTAAGCCCAGCGTCTTTTTGATTAAGCGTGGTGTGAAGAAGCCTGTGATGCCAGACCACCCACCCCCAGCAGCGCCACTGCCCCCACCCCCGCCACTGTCGTCATTACAGAGGTTCCTCTGTGCAAAGCTACCCCCATAGCACTTGGGTGGCACCAGATTCGCCTCTTGCTGGGCAGCAGTGAAAGAGAACCCATCAGCATGCTGTAGAGAAGCAATAGATGAGAAGTTACCCGTGAGTTCATATTTCTTGTGGGGCTGATTCTCCATTTCTCGGAAGGAGCTGCTGCGTTTGGGGGGTGTGGGAGCATTTCTCTTTTTCATGAAGGAACTGAAGAAGCCTCCCTTCCTATCTCTGGTGAAGCATGTCTCTTTGGCATCTTCCAAGAGGCTGCTGGGGGACTTGTCTCTTTGCTTTCGAGGCAGTGCTGGGGACCCACTGGGGGCCTGTGCACTTCTAATGAACCCTGATAAAAAACGGCCAATCAGTAATGTGAAAAATAAGAAGTGACTCATTTGAGTTACTAAGGCTGAACTGTAAGAGTGCTGTTGGCATCTATTAAATGTCAAGCGTTAGCAGGACTCAGAGGAAACTAATAAATACATTATCATGTCACGCTATTGTTCCAAATGCAATATGGGATATAAATGGAAAGAAACAATCAGCTGGTTTTTACCTCGGCATTCACCTTTTCTCTAGAAACTACAGCACAACCTGGCTTCATCTATCAGACTCAATGAAGAACTTTTTGCCAGAACTGTAAAGACAGTAACTATTTGGGGATCAGGAGTTTAGGAGATGGAGTGGGAGGCAGAGCTGTATGCTGGACGGACAGACCAGGACTACTCACACTGGCAATGCAGAGCCGAGGGCTAGAGTGGCAAATGAAACAGATGCCAGCCACACTTTCCTCAGGGAAGATGGGCAGGAAAGTGGAAATAAAAGCATCATACCCCACGGCTCTTTAAACAAGGCAGTTTGACTCTACCTGCCTAGGGACTCATTCATACCTGGTGCTGAACTGGAAGCAGAATTTTCTGTGGCATCTTGTGGCCCCTCAATATTCTCCTTGTTCTCCCCCTGTTTCTTCAGCGTCCGGGTCTTAGAAGGAAGTATAGGTAATCGGGGCAGATATGGAACAACAGATGAGGAGGAGGCAGCTCTCCCAAGCTCCTCAGCTACCTCTGTGAGGAAGGCAAGGGGAATGATAAAAAGAACAATTTCATGACCAAAAAATGGGAGTTTCTCTTTTCAGAAAGGCATACTACTGAGAAGAACTGAAGAATGGAGTATAAAATATGTAAGTGGAATCACAGACTATGTACTCTTTGTGTCTGGTTTCTTTTGCTCAGCATTCTATCTGTAGATTCATCCCTGTTACTGCATGAGGCAGGGGTTTTTCTTGTTGCTGTGTACTGTTCAAATGCATGAATACACCAAAATTCATCCATTCTCTTCTTGATAAATATTTAAGTTGTTTCTAGTTTTTGGCTATTATGAATATACTGCTAGGGACATCCTATTGTACTATGTGTCCTTGGCTTCACAGTGGTATGCACGTCTGCTGGGTACAGGAGCAGGTAGGTCACAGGGAGCACATAAATTCAGCTTTGTTGGGTCTTGCCAAACCTCCCCAAACTGGCTGGACCAATCTACATCCCCACAAACTTGTATGAAAGTTCTGGTTACCATGCATGCTTGCCAAAGTTTGATGTTAGTTTTTTTTGTTTGATTTTAATTTTAGCCATTCTGGGATAGATGTGTAGTGGCCATCTCACTGTTTTATTTTGTACTTCTCTGATGATGGGTGATTTTGTGTGCTCATTGGTCATTTGGATATCCTTGTTTACTAAGCGCTTGTTCAGAGGTTGAACAAAGCAAACAGATGTTTGCACATATTTTTATTTTCAGGTTGCACCTTGCACAAAAAGGAAGGTAGATACAATCCATTCCATTTCATGCCAGTGAAGCAAATGAGGCTCCTGAAAATGTGTTCACCCCATTAGTAAGCCTCAGCTGATTAAAAGCGGTCATGGGTTTTGTGGCTTTTACTAATAAGGCAGACATACTTTGCTATTCATTCCTGAACAAAAATGAAGTATGGATCAATTAAATTGTGAATTTTTGTAATTAATTTACACCTTTTTTTGGTAATTATTTTTCAAAACTGACCCCCCACAAGCGTGGGTACATGGCACATAACCCAAGCCGTGCCAATGAGATTCCTTTCCTACAGAGCAGCTGCGAGACAGACATGAGGATGCTGACAACTGTGTTCTGTGCCACCTGGAGGATTTGGAGGATGAGATTAACGTAGAAACAAACGTAAAGAGATATTGCATGGGAGAAGGTGTGGGAAGGAAGGAAAGAGAAGAGGGAAGGAGACCTGAAGCTATTTGAGTCCACGGCTTCAAGTGACCCTGAGGTTAGCGCCATCCCTGCTTTTCCATGGTTTGGTTATGAGGCAATAAATCCTCCTCTTGTTGCTTAAGAAAAGTTTGAGCTAAGTTTCTTTCACTTACAACTAATATACATCCTTTTAAGGTAAGAACTGTGTCTTATCTCTATGTTTTCAGACCTAGTATAGTGCTTACGACAGATTAAATACTTAATAAAATGTGGGTTAAATAATGTTAAATTTTTTGCTTAGCAATTTTTAATTGAAATTAGCTTTGAAAATTGATACGGTTGCTTTTCTAAAAGGCTATAACATTTTCAAGAGAAGCAGAAATATTTAGCTAAGGATTCAACAGAAGTTAAAACGTTTACACAGAAGCAACCAATTCTTTGACCAATATTTACGATTTCTACCACTTTGACTGCATAGGATATAAAGCGACAGAGGAAAGAAGAGTGCTGTGATAGGCAGCTGCTCAATCTGGCCCAAAGGGCGAGCTGTGCCCTCCCCAAGCTGCAGAAGTTCCATACATCAAAGGACGAGGATGGAAATACTTTTCATTAAACTTTGGTGGTGTACTTCTTCCTTTCTTCTTACCTAGACATGATAAATCACTAAGGGAAGCAGACAAAAATCAGCTTAGCTGATTTCCTCTTCTAACATTCTTAACTTGAACTTAAACAGTAAGTTCTCTGTTCAATTATGCAGGAAAAGAAAAATTTTTTAAATATGTATACAATTCTGGAACTACACCAAAATGTCTAACAGGCAAGTATAACTAAGAATTGTTTGTTTTTAGCTCTCTAAGAATAGTCTCCCTCTCTTTATAACAAGTAAGTTTATTGTTTCACTTTTGCAGATAATTTTAAAGAGACATTAAACACAGAAGTAGAAAACTTCCTGTATGTGTCCATATACTTGTTTGTTTGTTAGATAAGAAAAAGATTCTCACTATTCATAGCTTAACATTCTCATTCTAAACTTTCTATGTCAATATATTTAAGAATATCATTTTAACTACTCAATTACATGGACATAATAATTAGCACACTAAATATTTAAATTGTTCTTAATTTTTCAATATTATAAACTACACTCTGATGTAACATCCTACAGCTAAATCTTTGTTCATACTCTTAATTATTTCCTTAAGATCTATTTCCAGAAATGGAATTTCTGGATATTGCTTTTATGACTTGGTTCTGCCTTTATAGGTGTGGTTTAGAGAGTTGAAATATTTTTCATTCTAATTTTTTCCTCTTCTCTTTCCTGCATCGTGTTAATGCTTAACCACTGAACTTGAACTTATTCTCTTCCTGAAAAGACTGAACTAATTTCTAATTAATATGAGCTAGAGACACAAAGATACACCTTAAAATAGAAAAAAAAAAAAGCAAAACAAGAATAATAAAGGCCAAGAATTAATTCAATATCTTGAAATGGAGTCCCAAATTATAAGAATCTATCATTTTTGAAATGTTTTTATCATCCCCAGCACTTAGAACTAGCCACTACCGACAGTAAATCACCAGATTCTCACCTTCAGAAATGCTGGAGTCATGGAACATGGTTTCAAAAGCTTGATGTGTTTCAGCAAAAGAGGGCCTGTCAGCAGGGCTCCACTTCCAGCCTATGTAACAAAAGAACAGTATTAAAAGCTTCTTGCAGGAATTAAATATCCAGGGGCACCCTGATGGTGAGTTCCATGCATTAGGACACATGCTTGTTAAAGCAGAGTTACAGCAAGTTCGCAATGATAGTGAGGCAGCTGTTTCTTAGTTCCAGACTCAGAGGTGTGATGAACCCATTTCCTAGGGCCAGTCCTTCTATGTAGCCTCAGCTCCTATTCCCTCTACTATAGGGATGCAGAAGGGTGGGGAGATGGTTTAGAAAATGACAAGTTTTCTTCCACTGGAAAAATGAAAAGTAGTAAAACCTGTCTTTAAACTCACTCTTATAAATAATCAGTTGTACACATTTGGAAACATAACAGTATATCAGAAAGGCGGAGCTTGGAATTCACATTTGACAAAGACAGGGCAGTAGGCAACACCAATGCTCAATGGGAAAATAACAAGACATATTCAAACACACTGCAGTTTAATTCACTACTCACCTTCCTACTTTCTCATCTTTAAGAAGTCAGATGATTTTGTTTATTCATCACAGAAGTCAATTTCATGCATTCTCCATAGTCTTTAACAATCATTTTGTGTAGCTGAAAGCAGCCCTCCCCTACCTAATCTCCAAACCCAATTTCTTATTATCCTATTATATATGCAAATGTGTGTGGAAAATTGGGTGAATATTTGGGCCACAGACAATGGCTCTTCGGATTCCAGTAAGACTCACTGGTAGAGCATACGATATCCCAATTGGCTGATCAATGACCAACTCTATGTCATGAGGCTGGACACAATCTTACAACATTGAGAGGAAAAACGTTTTCAATTTTGTTAATCATCCTGAATTGCTCACTTTAACCTTCAAAATTAAAATATGCAAAAATACTCACATGCTCTCATAAGTTCATACACCTTAGGGGGACATCCTTCAGGCTGTTCCATTCGATACCCTTTTTCCAGTAGATCATAGACCTGGGACAGGTCAATACCTGGATATGGTGACATTCCATATGTAGCAATTTCCCACAGGAGCACCCCAAAAGCTGCAAAAGGGATGAACAAAAAAGAGCTTTATATTTCTTCTGATTTATTATTTATTTTATACCGCTAGGTAACTTCTCTTTCAAATTGTGGGTAACATTCACACTATTACAACATTAGTATACTCTTATAATTCTTACAACATGACTTGTTCTTCGAAGATATCTTCCACAGGAACACTTCACTGAAGGAACACTTCACTTTAAAGACAGTTTTCTTTAAATTTCCCAATTTTTATTTGGATTTCCTTTACTTCAATGAGGGAAAATAAACTATGACCATACAAGAAGTCTGGGGCATAAGCAAACTATTCTAAGAGCAATTTATGATCTATTTAATGAATTTCACAATTTTTAAGTCAGCTAATACTAGAGGAATAATACAAAAATAGACTCATTTAAAATGAGATAAAATTCGCATGTGAAAAAAGAGTTTGCTTGATTTTCTCACAGGTTATTCCTGAGTTTGAGATTTCTGGTAAAATATGACCTAGAATCCTCAACTATTTCTACTGGCCTACAATCCAAACTTCTAGACTTGTTCTGTCCCCTGAGTCTCTACTAAATCATATTTCTTTTCAGGGCAGTAGAAACAAGATCAGTTACAAGGACAAATTCTAGATGAAACTTCATCATGCCTTCCTTGAAAAGAGGTTGCTACTCTGTGTCACAGTGCTCTAGAAACAAGCAATAAAGCCTAATGTGGAAAACAGGGAGCTTCACAGAGAGGATCATTAGAACTTCAGTGCAATATAATACCTAGACTGTGAGTGCTCCGAAGGCAGGGACGTTTTTTACTTTTTTCTTTACAACTTCTTTCTACGGTAAGTGCCTCGCAGATAGTAATGCCTGGCAGATAGTAAATATTTAATAAATGCCTGCTGAATGACTGAAAAAGGACGGGTGTAAAGGCAAAGGATACGGATCATATAAAAGAGAACCTCTAAAGAATTAAGCATTTACTTAAAAAGAAAATGACAAAACACAGAAAAACGTCCCTTCCAACCTTACCCCAGACGTCAGATTTAATTGAGAAGGTATTGTAGGCAAGACTCTCTGGTGCTGTCCATTTAATAGGAAATTTGGCTCCAGCATGAGCAGTATAGGTGTCTCCAGTCATCAATCTACTTAAGCCAAAGTCAGCCACTTTTACCACATGGTTTTCTCCCACCAAGCAGTTACGAGCTGCAAGATCTCTGTGGGAAAGAGAAGCCAAACGTGATTCCAATCAGATGGTTCTGGAAAATGGTCATGAATGCTCTATTATCGGTTCTTTGTGCTACAAGCAGAGTTGATAAGTAACTGTTGACAGATATGGTATTTTATGAAAATCGCTGACATGGTAGAAAGCCACTAATTATACATCACTTGTAGAGTACTCATCAAGAGGCGGTTATGTGATGCCACAATAAAGCAGGCTTCAGAAAACGGGTTCCTATTCGTAAGTACAGTGGGATAGGTTTCAGAGGTGAGTAACAGATGCTCTTCTACAAGGTTTCAAGTTCTTTACTAAGACAAAAAGCTATTTTTAAACTTAAGCCGCTAGATGGAGCAAAAAGATCTTGGATATAGTCTTGGGCAAAATAAACAGCTTTCTGTTCTGAGAACAGCAAAAGCCCTGCATTAATACTTGAATCAGAATACACAGTAGGTTTATAGGAAATGACATTACAATGGTCCCTGTGAAAGAGAAAATTACTTTCCTGAGTTATCTGAAAATTTCTGGGAAGGTTCTCATATTCTTTCTTTTATTTGCATGTCAGGCAAGGCAGCTTCATGGTTAATCATAGGCGATAATCAGATTTTACACACCTATGGATGAAATTCTTCTTCTCTAAATACTCCATTGCAGAAGAGATCTGAGTGGCCATGTAAAGCAGTACAACTGCAGTCACCTCTTCTCGGTTGCATTCTCGGAGATAATCAAGCAAGTTCCCATAAGGCATGTATTCAGTCACAATGTAAAATGGTGGCTCCAAAGTACATACACCTGATAGTTCAAATAGAGCTTGCTTTATTAGTATATATTCAAACACTCCAAACCACTTTGGCAAGAATAATGGACAATTTTTAAAGCCTAGTTCAGCAGTAATCTTTTCCTTTCTTGCCATGTCATTCTCTGAAAATAATGCAGCAAAGTTAAGAAGCTGGCTGATAGGAAGTCTCTACTTCCATTGATATCACACTCTGGAAATTCACATGTATTTTGAGTATGTGCCTATTTGAGCAAAAGCAGATTTACTTGTATTAATTCCATAAGGGGTCAGGACTACCGATACTTCTAGAGTTCTGTACATGCCCACAATTCCCATCCTCAACTGCATGCTAACAATGTTTATCTAAAAGTAACAGCAATTGTGCATATGTTGAAGGCTATGTGAGCCCAGACTGTAATAATGCTTTTTAAAAAGATTGTAACTGTTTCCATAGTTAAGGATTTCACTAATACACGGCAGACTCCTTGTAAAAAACCAAAAGAAACTACTTCCTTTGGGATAGTTTGGTGCAATGAACACGCGAAGAAACTGGCCCTATTTTTAAAAAGGCAATGGTTCCAGTCAAAGGTTTCTCTGTGATCTGAAGAGGTGAGAAGCCAATCTATCACAGCACAGCACTTTCTGCTTATAAAGGTAAACTGATGGGTGGTCACAATTTTTAATCTTACTCCTTTGCTTAATGCCTCTTTATGACTATGATAAAAGAAGGACTTTAATCATAGTCCTTTGCTTAATGCTTCTTTATTTTGCAAAAAAATTTGGGACAGTTTTTGGTTTAGTATCATTTTGAATGATTCTGAACTTTGGTCTGGGGCAATAACCATAAGCTGGGCGGTTTTATACATTGCAATCAAACCAGGTCACTGTTTGTTGGGTAATTTTTAAACACAGAGACTGCTGATTAAAACAACAACCATTTATTGAAATAGATTTGTACTAGGAGCTTCCACCATGGTGATTCAAAAGGAGGATTTGGCGATAACAGGGGATTGGGGGACAAGTATCTTTGAAGAAACCTATGGTTCAGGCAAGCGTCCTCACCTAATAGTTGTACCAGATTAGGATGCTTGATTTCCTTCATCACTGCAGCTTCTTTTAGGAATTCCTCCACCTCCATAGTATCTTCCTGGAAAGGGGGGAAGATAAGAAAGAAAAAGAGGAAAGGGACAAGCCCCCATCTTAATCATTTGAGTCAACTCACAATCCTAAAACTTCAGCTTTAAAAGGTGGTATCTTTTGAATATTTTAGCACTTACTTCCAAGAAATTTTATCACAAAATAATATGCTCTATACAAGTCCAATTGAGAAAGAAAAATGTCTCCCTGAATTTATTCAATATTTGAAACTGGAGTAAAATTTAGTAGGGTGAGTAAAATTCAGCAATCATGTCCTATCACAACTGAAACACAAAAGACTTGGATAGATAACTCAGTTCTCCGCTAGTTTACTTCCCTAGATACCTCAAGCCTCTGAAAGAGGAGACAGAACAGTTAGCTGTTTACACATTTGTCTTCCTGACAAATTCCTTAAGGAGCAATGCATATCTGCAAGGCTGTACATATTGTTTCACACTCAGAACAAGCACTTAATAAGTGCTTGCAAAAGAACTGACTACTACTCATAGGTGAAGAGCAGTCCTTTTGAGTGACATGCCAGAGCTACTGAGGCATATGAGAAAAGAGAATGGAATGAGTGACAAAACTTGTAATTCGATACCAGGATGCTTAAAGGAGAAAGAGGGTGGCATCAGGAAAAAGATTTCTGTGAATATGAAGATCAAGAAAAAGTGATCTAATCTCATGGAGATGGGAAGAGCAAGCAGCAGGGAGATAAAGGACAGAACAAGAAAAGAGAGTGCCCATGATTCTCCAACAATGCATGAAGAATTCTGTCCAGCAGGGCTTTTCCTGAGGAAGGAAAGCAGCTTGCTTTGCTTTTACAAGTAATAATTTGCTTCTAACCTCCCACCAAGATCTATATCAACAGCCTCCAGAGACAAACCTTCCCCCCATGTGGATTTCACTGCATTTCAGTGAATAATCTGCCCCTGCATTGTCAGCAACGGCACCAGGGTTAATCATCACAATTTGCTGATGTGCTTGGCACCAGTGGGTGGAAAGCATTCCAAAGTTAAAGAAGGGCAAGCTGATATTTCCAAGTGATTCAGCACAAAAGAAAAAGATGCCTGAAAACTATAATTCTCAGCAACCCACCTTCAGTGTTTTCACAGCAACCGTAAGGCTATATTTCTTCCAGACGCCAACGTAAACCTCTCCATACTGACCACCCCCAAGTTTGTGCTTCATGGTAATATCTGTTCGTTCCATTTCCCATTTGTCATGGATAGGGGACACACCGTAGACTGTAGGCTTATTACACTTGGGTGCTGGGTAGTGTAGTGTTGTTACCAGTCCATCAGCCACCGTGGAGTGATGGTGAACAAGCTCAGCCAAGGTGCTAAAGCGGCTCTCAGCAGTTACATACACCTGGTGAGGAGAGTGGAGAAAAGCTAAACCAACCTAAAAGAGGTCATTATTTCACTAGTCTTAAGATATGAAAATAAGCAGCACTATTCACAATAGCCAAGACATGGAAACAACCTAAATGTCCATTGACAGATGAATGGATAAAGAAAATGTGGTACCTATATACAATGGAATACTATTTGGCCATAAAAAAGAACGAAATAATGCCATTTCCAGCAACATGGATGTGACTAGAGATTATCATACTAAGTGAAGTAAGTCAGAAAGAGAAAGACAAATACCATATGATATCACTTATATGTGGAATCTAAAATATGACATAAATGAACTTATCTCTGAAACAGAAACAGAATCATGGACATAGAGAACAGACTGGTGGTTGCCAAGTGGAGGGGGTTGGGGGAGGGATGGAGTGGGAGGTTGAGGTTAGCAGATGTAAGATTTATATACAGAATGGATAAACAACAAGGTCCTATTGTATAGCACAGAGAACTATATTCAATATCTTATGATAAAACATAATGGAAAAGAATATAAAAACAGAATGTCGATATATGTATAACTGAATCACTTTGCTGTACAGCAGAAATTAACACAACATTGTATACCAATTATACTTCAGTTTAAAAAATATTGATTAAAAAATATGAAAATAAGGAATTATCTTATTGAGGTAAATGGAAGAATTAAACCATGATGGCAGGGGGAAACAGAACTTCAGTTTAATCTCATTTAAACCACTCTTCCTATGGTTCCTAAAGTAGCTCTAGTCTTGAGGGGGAAAAGCTTCCAAAATCTCTCTCTGGATCATCAAGATCACTGGTCTTCAAATATTTTTATGCAAAAAGACTACGGAACCCAAATATATAAGATAAAGGAAGAGAAACGCTGATTAAAGTAGGTAAGAGGGGATTGGCTTCCTGTAAAGTTTATGAAATACCACCTCAGAATCTTGCACAGAACATAATTTGAAAAACACTGACTTCAGTTTTTTTGGTAGGGAGAGAGTATTCAAATATCTTATAATTTTTATTTCATTAAGATGTGCTTTTGAGTGTCTAGGCCATTTTACAAAAAGCCACAATTTTATTTCAGAGAGTTGTTAACAAAATTGTAGTTAATTTGTGATAAGCAGTAAGAAGTATAAAGTAAGATAGCAGTCTTTGGGCCTTATCTCCCAAGGGAGCTTGCTTATTTTTTAAGAAAGAAATTTCTAGTGTATACAGAAGAGTATACAATTAATAAATGGAGAATTGATGATTTCTATAAAGTGAACTCACCCATGTAAACATCTCCCACATGGAGAATTACAATATTACCAGCACCCAGAAGCCTCCCTCGTGCCCTCCCAGCTATTTACCCCTGCAAAGGTAACCACTCTGCTGACTTCTAACACCTTAGATTAGCTTTGCCTGCTTGTGAACTATACCTATACAAATGGAATCACACAATAAGTACTGTTTTGTGCCTGCTTTCTTTCACTCAACTTTTTTTTTGTGATATAATTCATATATCACACCATAAAATTCATGATTTCAAGTGTACAATACAGTGGTTTTCAATATATTCACTGGTTGTCCAACCACTACCACCATCTAATTCCCGAACATTTTCATCACCCTACAGAAAAACTCCATACCCATTAGAGTCATTCCCACTCCCCTCATCCCCATCCCCTGGCAATCACTAACCCCTTCCGCTCAGCTTTATGTGTATGAGAGTCATCTATGACAGGGGTCAGCAAACTTTTCTAGAGGACCAGATAGTAGATATTTTAGGCTTGTGGCCATAGCGTCTCTGTCATTACTCAAATCTGCCGTAATATTGAGAAAGCAGCCGTAGACAATACATAAACAAATGGGTGTATCTGTATTCCAATAAAATTTTATTTACAAAAGTAGGCAGTTGGTGGGTCACAGTTTTTCCTGAGAGTGTGTGTACCAGTACTATGTTAATTTTGCTGTTGTATGAGATTCCGTTTTACGGATATACCACAATGTATTAATTCATTCTACTGTGGTTAGACAGTTGGGTGTTTCTAGTTTCTGACTACTGTAAATAATGCTGCTGTGAATATTCTTGTACATGTCTTCTGTACACAAATGCACTCATTTCTACTGGGTATACAACCAGAAGTAGATCTGTTGAGTCTCTCTTATATCATCACTCATCTGATTCTATTTGGTTTCATCAAGAAAAAATATGTCTGTAAGGTGATGCAAAAGAGAAAGAAAATTAATAATTTACTATCTCCTACTTTTTACCAGCCATTATGTTTTATGGAAATTATCTCACTGAATCCTCACAAGAATCCAATAATATGGGATGGGAAACTGAGGCTTAAGTAAGGTCACAACGTTAATAAATGATGGAGTTACCCAGCAAACCAGATCTGCTTGCTTTAAAGCCTGTGTGCTTTTCCCCTACTATGCATATCACAAAGAGAGAAAGAGTGGAAGAAACAATTCAATCTAAATTTACTGTTCAACAGAAGAATTGACATAAGCCTATACTTTACCATTTATAAAGTAAAACAGTTCCATTCTAATATGACCATTTCTATATGGTTGGTCTTTCTAACATATAAACTGCTAAATGACTGATTGAACTATTTATATTAACATACATTAATGATCAACATCAGTCTCAGAAGCCTAAATTCTTATTCGGTAAACTTTCTGGTAGAGATTATTATAATTTTCATAGATACAAGGTTTAATTTATAAATTCTACATAATGTATTGGATGCATATATGCATACCTGTATACTGATGATGATGAGAACAGTTAACTTATATAGCTGTTTTCTTCATTCTTCACCTTCAAATCTAGCTCATCATTAAACTATTAACATAACACTGCTTTTAATTTCCATTACCATATTCTTTTGAAAAGAGTAAGCTCTCTCTCACATGCCAAATAGCTCAAACTCACGTCAGTGATTAGTTTATTTCATGTCAGACATAAAAACTATACTCTTTGGTCGTTCTGAGTATTGTTTCTAAAGAGCAGCCAGTCCACACCTAGAGGTGGCTGCCAGCCAGTCTTACCTTGCCATCTGTGGTGGTATTGATCCTGTAGTGATACACACGCCCCTCATACCTGAGCGAGATTGACAGCTGCCCAGGGCTGCTCTCACTTTCTCGCACCAGGAAGCTGCCATTGATTAGACTGCTGAGTAGGTACTCTGCTGCACTGCGAGACACAGGTCCATGGTACCAGGAGTGTTTTTCCAGGCTGTTCACTGGGGTGATGTAGTTGCTTGGCACCCAGCCTTGGCCATTCTTAGAGCGAACTTCACTCCACTCACCATTCTGGTTGTAACCAAGGACTCGTAGCTTTTCACCTGGCCAGGAGGTCATCACAGAATGAAAGATAAGATGTTAAGACTATCTCAAATGGAAGCAGTCTACTGTCAAACTTAAAACTCACTGAAAAATGAATCAAGAACTTTTAAGCCAACAAAATTTTTAAAAATAATGAAAAGTTGGCTGTCATCATAGCCTGATTGATATCTTTAGCTCATAGCTTAAACAAAAGCAGCATAGTTAAGAGATGGTTTTCTGACATTACCTACAGAGTTTTAAAGGTTTTTAACCAGAAACTCCATGCATGCAACTAAGGTAGCATACAAAGATAAAAAGGTTACCCAAATGTCTGGAAAATGACATAGTCTCACTCTTCAAAAAAATGAAATTAATTTTTTCCTCAAAACAGTCTGTCAGGGAATGTATCTTATATATGGTTCAGTGTTAACCACAGTCAAGGACTAGGGATAAGACATGTAAAATACAAAGTTACTTCTAAATTTCAGTTGGCACAAAGGCTACAAAAACCATCAATGTAAAAAAACAAAGAACAAAACAAAAAAGAACTGACCACAGAGCTTTCAGCAACATTTTCAGAAAGAAAAGTACTTGGAAGTGGAGGTGGGCAGTGAGGATTCCCGAAGCACAATCTTTGCCAGGGCTCAAGTTTTAAAACAGAATTTCCCAATTTCCCTCCCATTCCCCATGATGAATTAATCACCCCTATCTGCTCCTCTCAAATTAGTGTGTGGCAAAGGGAAGCCGAGTCTGAAGTTGGAACCCAAGACACAAGTTACTCGGAGTTATCTTTGCTATCAACTTCAATGTCCTTGATTTCTCTAATAAAGCCGTGAACATCAACTTTAGACTCTCCAAACATACACCCTGCCCCTGTACTTGCAGCACAGGCAAAACAGGGAGGGTGAAAGAGGTATCATTAGTGATAAATGATAATTTAAAGAATCCTTTTAAGGTCTTAGGCTCCCATGTCTGAGAGATGCAAGCCTTCCTATAGAGTTCACATTGACTTCAGTGTCAGAAAACAGAAGAAAGCCAGAGCAATCAAAAGCACATGGCTCAGCAGTTATCAGGCAAAGGCTGTTGAGGAAAAACTCAAAATTACTATTCTGGCAACCGTCTAACTTTTTTCAGCGGTCTACAGAAATGTTTACCATAGGATAACTTTCTATTAGCCCCTACCACCTCACCCAAGACCCTAGGATGTGAGACATTCAATGAGAAAAAACATGAGTTTGTGCATGTGCACACGCACACACACACACATACAAAAAATAAATATACGTATAGGTATATAGTAGTGTACGTGCATGTGGTGGTGGAAATGCATGTGTACTGATAAATACTCCCCAACCATATCTGCAGGGAAAAAAAATCTTACTGCTGCCAGAAAAGCTAAATAAGACTTGTCAGTCTGTAGCTTTTCTCCACTACTCTAAGAGAATGAGAATTAAAGACTACGTTCTTTACCAAGTATATTACTGTTTCTTCCTTACAAAGAACTGATAATGACATGTCATCATAATCAGGATACAGTCAAACTCCCTAGGTTTTTGGTTGTTTGTTTTTCTCTTTTTGGCAGTTAGGAGGAGAATTTTCCACTCTGGAAGTTTTGAATACCATGGAAATTGACAATGGATATAAACATTGGCCCTATTGCCAGAGGAATCCTGGGAGAACTTTGTTTTTTAATTCAAGCAAAATATCATCTTTGAAGAAGGAACTAAAATAAGTATTGCTATTTTATTTTTAAAATATTTTCTTGTCTTTTAAAATAATAAATTAGCTTTAGCATGACACTGTTTTATATTAATAAGAACCTGGATAAAAACCTGGCATTTCATAGGTTTTAAAAGAAATCACTGTTGGTCATAAGAAAACGGGAATCCCACTTCTTGGGCTGCACACTAGTAGTTGCCATTACTGGTAACAGATGAATCAACAGGCTTTCTTTATCAATGTTTCCTTGGTGACTGACTGAGCTATCTTGGAAAATAACTGACATGAAAATTATATCTAGGAAAGAATGTTCTGAGTCTTCACTTCACCAACGTCTCCACTGAAGCATCTTAAGGTAAAAGAGTGTGTTGTAGCCCAAAGAGACTACCTACCACACAGTATATAATGCTTTTGAAGTCCTTTGTTTTATCCTAAACCTCTGTGTAAAATTTTCCTCCCATCATAAAACACAGCCCCCCACACATGTACAAATACCATCACCAACCTGCTGCCCCCAAAACTACCCAAAATCTTTAAGTAAACTGATGTTAGGAGATAATAATGCACTTTACTTTTCCTGTACGTTTGAAACCTCCTTGCACATGTACACATACAATCATGCCCACTCTGGGACATACCTACACCCCAGTTTGAGAAACTCAGTTTTAAGGATTTCTGCTTTTGAAGAATCTGGTTGGATTTTAAAAATTGATGTATATAAAAATTTTATTTAACGGTAACATTCCTTGAGTGGAGACCTGTCTTCTTAATTTGGTATATGTGCTCCCATTTAATACCTCATTCTGAACCCTTACAAATAAAAAGAATATGTTTGACAAATAATCATTTAAGTTACATTTTCATTTAGCTAAAAATTATCCTGAATCTTATTTTTTCCCAGTAGGAAGCTTTCATAAATGCAAAAGACAAGAAAAGCTTAAGCAGATTAGCAATCCAACTCATGTACACAATGAGAATGTCCTATACTATTTCTTTCTCAAAAAAGTTTCACGTTTTCTGTCCTTGTTCAAAAAACCAATAATGGTTGGTTTTACCTGGACATGTTCTCGATGTTCCCTTTGATAAGAATTTACTACTGAAAATAAACTACTACTCTGTTGAGAGTGTTACTACAATAGAAACCCTTCCTACTAGTCCTTTCACTAACCCATATAAACACAAATGAGAGATAAGTTGTCTAGGCCAGTGCTACTCAAAGCAGGTCCACAACAAGATGCTTGTGCCAGAATGTTAATCACTGGATTACTTTCTTCCTGCTGAAAGTCTTGTTCCAAAAAAGGAAAATGTCAGCTGAACTAAATAATAAATAGTGTACTTAGCAATGTAGTTGTTTTACATTTTGAGTGAAAGTTCTTAATCTCAGTGCAGACTGGTAACGAATGGTTCTCAAATAGGCAGTCAGTCCACGAACGACACTTAGAGTAGCACTGGGGTCTGGCAACATGACATCTTAGCCACAGTTCAGTGAGAAGAGGTGTACGGTAAACCTTACCTTTGCGGCAGGTGAATGCTGGCATATTATGTATAGTACAGAATTCTGAGAATGAGTAAAGTTTATGTATATATCGTGTGGTGTTTTTTCTAAAGTACTTCGTCTCATTTTAGCCTTAATAAAAATCCTATAAAGTAGATAAAGTGGCATTATCCCCTACACAGGTTTTAAAAAAAAGAATGAACCAAAGGTATCTGGGCCCAAATTGCCTAGCTAATTTTAGTCAGAGGCAGAATCTAGAATATACCCCTTTATTTCTTAACCACTAATAAAAACTGAAAAGTGAGAGGATGTTACATAGAAGTTCACCTTTAGTAATACTCAGTGTGTTGTCACCACTTGCTACGAAATCATAAAGTGCAACAAAGAGATTAGGGTCACTCTCAGTGGCTCCAAGCAAGTTCTCCTTGGAGCTCCACCTGATGGCTTCATTCAGGGCCTGGGGTTCAACATCACAACCATAGGGGCGGTGCAAGGCTTCTGAAAGACATAAAGAGAAAGGAGTTCACAGTAAGTCCAAGAGATGGAAATTCATTTGAATTCAGTACATACACAATATTTTAGCTGCTGGCATTATACTGATGGCTCCAGGGTGGAACAAAACTGTACACATAGTTGTGGAGTCATGAAGAATGAGCAAAACAGCACCATCTCCTAAGCAGGAGAGAAGTCTACTTGTTGAAAATACAACAAGATAGAGAAAAGAACACAAAACGAGCATTTAGCTGTTATACGCATTAACCAAAATCAGAACTAAATGAATAGGAAAGGCACAGTTTCCTCAAAATAAAAAAAGAAATCTCAAAAAGAAATGGCAGTTCATTTTATAAAACACACAAGATATTTTGTCTAGGTGACGGCGGTTTTAAGAAGGAATAGTTATGTTTTATAAGTCCTCCCAAAGTACCTTTCTCCCCTTACTCTCTCCATATAAAACAAATTGTGGAAAAGATAACAGAGATTTTAAGAAATATGTACAGATTGTATTAATCCAGACCTTCCACTTACATATAGAAAATTACAGAAATAGTGCTTTAAGAAAAAAATCCTAAAATTATCTATTAAATAACAGAAAAATATTTTGGTTTAATACAAAATATTTTTGGCATCCCAAAATACCTTTGTGTTACCACGCACTGTCTATAACATAACAGCTTTCAACTGTTAATTGTTTTAATGAAAAAAAATTTTTTTACCCTATTTTCTTTTCCTAAGTGGTACATTTTTATAAAATAACTAACTTAGGGCTCTAGAAAATACTACCAGCAGTGCACATGATTTATTGAGTTTCTATCATGTGTACTGGTTGAAGCCTTGTAAGACCTGGTTTCTTCCTCAAGGCATTGTGGTTCTTAGATTTAGTTATACTACACAAATAGGTGATCCCTATACCATCTTAGTTAAAGATCACCTGCTTCTCACAGTTCAGGATGATTATACAAAAAATACACTCATCTTTCAGTAGCAATGTTCTTAATCACTAAAAACTGGTTTTTGTGGCAATCTGCCACTATCCAGCTGCCTCTGTCATAAAACAACACTTTTCTAGTATGTCTCTCTCTCCCTCTCCTTCCACTCATTTTTAATTTAAACTTGGTTTTATCATACATGAAGAAAAACCCTTGAATCCGTGATTTTCTTTCTTTTCCAATCCATTCCCTCCTCTCCTTCTGTACTGCCAATGTCTTAGTTCAGATTCCCATCATCTCTCACCTGGACTACTGCCTCCAGTCTTGTCTCCCTCAAATCCATCCTCCACACAGCTGGCAAAGTGATCTATTTAAAACAAAAATTTGACCATGTCACTCTTCTTAAGATTCTTTAATAGTTCACCATCAAGCTACAATCTCTTTAACATGGCCTATAAGGTCTCTTATCATCAGATCTCTACCTATTCCTCCAGCTTCACCTCTCCCCCATTCCACACCTCAAATTTTACATCTGAACATACACCATGATGCTTCCTACCTTTTTGCCTTTGTTCACATAGTCCTATCTACCTAGAATGTGCACTCATTCCACCCCTTTTTATTTTTTTTCCCACCCTTTTTTTTGACTGGCTGGCTTCTACTCATTTTATTGATATAACACTCAACTCCAATATAACCTCCCCGTGGAAGCCTCACATGCTGCTCCTCTCTGTGCTCACAAAAGCATTACACTTGCTGCAGTAACACCTCCTATCTTTATCCTCAATTTATGTTCGTTTCCCCAACTTCACAATGTGCTCCTTGGCATAAGAACTGTATCTTTTTTCTAGCAAGTGTCACATAATATGTGTTCAGTAACTGTTGACTGAATGAATAACCAAATTACACAAAAATATAAGTGACGGGAAACAGTGAGATGTCTTTTAAACTTCAAATAGCATTAACCAATGTTTTTAAAATGGCTTCATAACCGTCTGTATCATATAGACAGAAATTCCTCTTATAGGTTGGATGTTCTTCTAACAGTTTATTTCACTTCTTCACATTCCTTCCTCCTCTTAAAAAGAATGTATTTTTAAAATTTCACAGCTAATTAAATTGTTTTACATTAAGAATGTTACAACAAACCTGAAGATATGTCCATATGTCCTGAAAAGTTAATTTGAAACAAATTACCTTGCTTCTTGTTTAAATGCAGAATTATAGTGAATAGGAACAGCTGTATTATATATACTAAGATAACAAATTAGGATTACCAAACAAACAAAATACTATATCATATAAAACATGCTTCAGACTGGTCTCAGGTACTATGTTTTTCTTCATTCTAATGAAATATTATCTACTCTAATGGAATTTCCATTGGGCTACTTTATTAAAATGAAAAGAACTGCTAAAAAGAAGTACAGAGAATAGTCTAATATTTTTTAGGTTCTATACTGAATATCACATGTTCCATCCACAATGATAAATGTTTCTTGCCAGTGATAGTGGTAACACATTACAATGTTTTATGATTATTATTTGGTTTAATGATTGCCAAACAGTTCAAGTATATTTCCTTCTTTTTAGATAAAAGAAAGTCCCCCTTGTTTGACATTATAAGAGGAACAAAAATCAAGGGTAACAAGAACTTCTGTACTACCAAGTCAGAAACAGTAATCAAGTAGACACTGAAGCCAACTCTTAAATCCTATCAGGCCAGAAACAACAAATACTGTATATTTATACCTTACTTTGTGAAACCCAGTATATTAAAAATCTAAGATTTACAAAACTAATGATTTTAGTGAACATCTACTATACAGTAGGCATCATGCTGGGCCTCAGAATATAAAGATTAAAAATCACTAATAACATTATTTGGACTTACTATAAAAAACTAGCATCCATTCTTTCCCCCAAATGTGCTGCTCTCACAGAATTTTCCACCTCAGTTAATGGCAAGTCCATCTTTTCAGTTCCTCAGGCCAAAAACCTTGGAAGTTTGAGTACAAACTATAAGATAAATAAGCTCTGGGGATCTAGTGTATAACATAGTAATTACAGCTAATAATACTGTATTATAAATTTTAAAATTGCTAAGAGACTAGATTGAAATTGTTCTTACCACAAAAAAGAAATGGTAATTATGTGACATGATGCAGGTATTAGCTAATGCTATGATGGTAATCATCTTGCATTACCAAAGTGTACCAAATCAACACTTATGTATTATTATACCTTAAACTTACACAATGTTATATGTCAATTATATCAATAAAGGTGAGGAAAGAAAAACAAAAAACCTTGGAATCATTCATGACTCCTTTTTTGCTCTCCAATACAACATCCAATCCATCAGGAAATCCTATTGGCACTGCCTCCAAGAATATATCTGGAATCTATCCATTTCTCACCGCCTCCACTACTACTGCCCTGTCACCACCATCATCTCTCAGCTAGATTATTTCACTAGACTTCTAACTGATCTCCATGCTTCTTATCCTAGCTCTCTACTGTCTATTCTCAACACACCAACCAGCTTTTAAAGCATAAGTCAGATTGCTTTACTCCTCTGCTCGAAACTCTTTGATGGCTCCTTATCTTGGAATAAAAGCTAAAGTCCTTACAAGGGGCCTGCAAGGCCCTTTGCAACTTACCTTGCCCAATTCATCTTCCTACTATTCCTCTCCCATTTTACCTCATTCTGACTACTGGCATCCCTGCTGTTGCTTGAACAAGACAGGCACACTCCTACCTCAGGACCTTTGTACTGGCTTTTCCATCTGCCTAAAACATTCTTCCCCAAGACATCCACATGACACTTCACTCAAATGTTACCCTCTTGGTACAGCATCCTCTGACCATCCTATTTTAAAATGCATCTACTCCTGACAACACTTCCACATCCCCCACGACTCCTTTCCTAATGTATTTCTCTCCATCACTTTTTTTTTTTATAAATTTATTATTATTTTTTTTGGCTGTGTTGGGTCTTCGTTACCGTGCGTGGGTTTTCTCTAGTTGCGGAGAGTGGGCTCAGTAGTTGTGGCTCACGGGCTTTAGAGCACGGGCTCAGTAGTTGTGGCACACAGGCTTAGCTGCTCTGCAGCATGTGGGATCTTCCCGGCCCAGAGCTCAAACCCGTGTTCCCTGCATTGGCAGGCGGATTCTTAACCACTGCACCAGGGAAGTCCCTCCATCACTCTTACTACCACAAAATATGTAATTTATTTATCATCACATTCACATCAACTATTACCTCATCCCACAAGAATATTAGTTTCAGGAAGACAGATATTTTTGCCTGCTTTGTTCACTAATAAATTCCAAGCACCCCAAACAGTGAATGCATATAAGAGGCTCTTGAAAACAATTTGTTGAATAACTGAATCATGCATACTGCTATACTCACAGAGGATGCTATGAGAGGACAGAATAAGAAAACAAAACTCTGCAGTCAGAAAAGGTTTCAGAGAAGAGAAAGCATTTAAATTGGATGAGCAGGAATTCTGCTCTGATGATAGTAGAATGACAGACTGTCAAAGTGCAAGGACATGTCTATGACACGTGATTCATCTGTACTGGAGAGGAACTCCATCAAGCTCAAAGGAGGATTTTTAAAGGCAAGTCAGCTTCTTAAAACCATGTTATTTGACAAAAGGAGAAAGGAGAATGAGACCTATGGCACAATTTTATGAAAACTTAAAACATATATACAGGCCAAAAAATACTGTACATTTCTGTAATATATACAAAATAATAAATACAGGAAAACAGTCATTTCTGAGACCAAAGTACTAAAAGAACCACAACTTGGAAAACAATCCTTTTTATTCCCCAATCCCCTTCTTCCCATCTCTGGTTTTACAGTCTTTTTGGTCAAGTCAAAAGATCTTATTTCCTTCGTTTCTTCTTTCTTCCCACTCTTTTGTTCTCACAGTACTAAGGCTCTATTTCCTGTACAATCCGCCTGCACAGGATATCCACTTAAACACCTTCCTACCCACTAGCACCAAACAAAAGGGGAAATTTTCCAAAGACAAGAAATATCCTAACATTTTCCTGAGGCCAGGAATGAACATGTTTTAACTCATAAAGAGTTAAAGAACTAAATGGGGGAGAGCAAGCTAAGGAATGAAGACAAAAAGAGGGGGGAGGACCTATAGGAAGTAAATGCCACCGTGTTATCCAGTAGGTCTAGTCTATGCTACTTTCCTCATCGGCTTAAGACAGTCAAATCTGGATGATTCAGATGTACTGCACCCGCCCAAATACAAGTGTGTAGGCTGGGAATGTTTTATTTTTGAACAACATCAAGTGACTACTATACATGAGGTAACTTAGAGAGTGAGTTATCTGTCATTACTCACTATTGTTGAGGTATATCATGGACTTAAGATGACACAACAGAAGACTCTAATTTTTACTTATGGAATATAGGACCCAGGTAGCAGAAATACATTGTGACTATTAAGAGAAGGTAATTTTATTACTTTTTTCTACTAATATACTTGTAGGAAACAACAAAAATAAGGCAAAACATAGAAGTAGCAGCTTGTACAAAGTAAACTATCAGGATTAAACAAGTTAAAATCCAGAATAAAACTCAAATTCAGAGATAATTCCTAAGTTTAACGTTTAATGTTTAATTACTGTTTAAATAATGTCTAATGTTTAATTTAAATTAATGTTTAATTTTACTTAAAACAGTTTTTACCAATTAGTCATTCAATAACTTTTAGCAGAAATTTCTAAGTTTAAGAAATTTCTAGGTAGAAATTTGTCAGGTAGTAATTGGAGAAATTAATATTCAAAAATTTCAGTTTAGGCATTTCCAAGCATTTTTACAAACACTTATCTTGCTAGAATTCTACTTTGTCTGATTCCATATTCCCTAAGAAGCTAATACTTTTTTTTTTTTTTTTCTTTTTAGTTGTGCCGCGCAGCTTGCAGGATTTCAGTTCCCCAACCAGGGGTCAAACCCAGGCCCACAGCAGTGAAAGCACAGAGTCCTAACCCCTGGACCACCTGGGAAGTCCCTAAGAAACTAATACTTTTTAACACCTCTTTTAAAAACTGTGTAAGGTGGTTAGATAAATCAATTGTTCTCAATATCAAGCCATATGTATCTTAATACTACAAAATATCATATGTTATTCATTTCTTCTTTCATTCAATAGGTACTTACTAAGGTCCTACTATGAAATACCAGGAAAAAAAAACACATGAAGCTTCACTGGCCAAGAATAAAGATGATAACAATAGTAGATAATATCAATTTTTTGAAATCTCCATTCATGCTTGATTACTGTGATTATGTACCCTCCCTAAACTATCACCCTTATATCATACCTGTCAAGTTGGGTAGAGCAGTTTCTGAGGCCTCACTGCACAGGCAGCAAAGCGATGTGTCCTGATCTCTGCCATAACAATTAGGTAGAAGCAGAGCTGTCCCAAAGACCATTCCTCTGCCCAGAAGCACAAAAGTTTAACTGATGTATGTACAGAGGAAGTCTTGGAATTCCACTCTCTGACAAGCAATACCATATGCATGTGACACTCATTCATGTACTCAGTAGCCAGAAGGAACCAATGGAAGGGTAAGCATTTACAAGTCCAAAGTGGGTGAAGAGTTACATAAAGGAAAATGTCTAGTAATTAGCAAAACATTGAGTCAGAATGGAGATACTTCAAAACCTCTGGAACATTTTGAAAAAATAAGTAAAAACTGACACACATGAGTAACAAATAATAAAATACGTAGGGATTAGTACATATAGATGGGGTTTCATTCCTAAGTGATAATGAAGTGAGACTGTACAGAAAAGTTTCCTTGAAGAAAACGCGTTTACAATAAGTGTTTACACTTTTAAAAGAGAGGAAACGCCTAACAAGACTCATCTTTTGCATCACTTAAATTAGTTCCCGAAACCACAATCCAAAGTCAAAGAAATAGTTACAATCTGATTCATAAGCACAGAAGCCAGGAAATGACAGCCTTCAGTAAAATTTTGGCTCTATTATAGCTTAATAAAGGTTAAAAACATGGCATGATAGTGCTGAAAACTTTTGAGTATTAAAACTTTTAAAAGTGAAAGACTAATCTTTGTTAATACATAGGAACAAAGTTAAATAAAACTTAAGAACCTTATAGGAAATTAGTAAAATCTACAAATGATGGATGACTTTAGTGGTATAATCTACAAAAATAATACAAGAATGTGTTACTGTACACCTAAGAACACTCATTGATTCAATAAATACTTGTTAAGTACCTACTATGTACCAGCCACTGTGCTCGGTTCCAGGTCAATAAAGGTTAACGGTAAAATTATAGATAGTAGAACTGAAACAGCCTTCAATAAAGATGTTACAAAATTATAATGTAAACTTAAAGAAAGAATGACTTTGATGTAGGTAATTATTAACAGTGTAAAAAAAACAAACATTATGCACTCAAAGAAATTAACTTTTATGAAGCCAGTACTGTTAACATCATGAGGAAAGCAAGAGTTAAACGACTAATGGGTTACCTCAAATTAATGACTCAGAATTTCAAATACTGGGTTGAATTTCTCCTTCCCTAAATTACACAAAATAAAAGGCAAAGGAGTTCCATAATTCATACTTTATACATATCTATATTCTATACCATATGATTTACTATTTAATCAGTAAATCTGCTATTTAAATTACCAATAATTAATAGTTACATTTTTTAAGGCTCCTATATTGTTTTTTTTTTAAGATCGTTTTGTGATCTCAGATTAACATCTTTGTTTTTTTTTTTTTAATTTTTATTTATTTATTTATTTATTTATGGCTGTGTTGGGTCTTCGTTTCTGTGCGAGGGCTTTCTCTAGTTGCGGCGAGCGGGGGCCACTCTTCATCGCGGTGCGCGGGCCTCTCATTATCGCTGCCTCTCTTGTTGCGGAGCACAGACTCCAGACGCGCAGGCTCAGTAATTGTGCCTCACGGGCCTAGTTGCTCCACGGCATGTGGGATCTTCCCAGACCAGGCCTCGAACCCGTGTCACCTGCATTGGCAGACAGATTCTCAACCACTGCGCCACCAGGGAAGCCCAAGGCTCCTATATTGTTACCAGGAGTACAGAGGGGATGAACAAATAAACAAAATGTGGTACATACAATGGAATATTATTCAACCATAAAAAGGAATAAAATTTTAATATATGCTACAACATAGATGGGCCTTGAAAACATTATGCTAAGTGAAATAAGTCAGACACAGAAGGACAAATATTGTATGATTCCACTTAAGTGAAATATCTAGAAGCTGTTCTAGTTCTGGAAATGGGTGACTGTACTTCAGGCTACTAAACTGTACACCTTAAAATAGTTTAAAAGGTAAGTTTTATGTTATGTATATTTTATAATTAAAATTTTTTAATTAAAAAATAATAACTACTGACGTCTCCAAAGACCTCTGTTATGTGGGTTACATCTATCATTATTTACCGTATTTGAAATTAAAACTGAGAAACTGTAATATTAATTTTAAAATAACAATAAACTCATGTTAACATATTTTATTAAAAATAACTACCCTTGAAAAGAAAATTAAGAGGTAAGAGTAACATTGTCATTTTTTGCAAATATCTGGCTTAAAACAAGATAGTAGAATCTTCATTCTGCATTTGATCTGTTGTGATGTTATTTTTGTTTAAGTATATGAAAATCTTATTGCACACAGATATGGAGGTATAAAAGGAAGGTATATTTTAACATTCTTTCAGATTATTATGGATATTCTTCTTTGATACCACACCAAAACTCAACAAAGGTTAACTGTAAATTGAAATCTGAAACCACATAGACAAAATTTTCATCATCTGTCAAATTAAAATTTGTTGGTTTATCTTGTACTTGGAATGGGTCTATTCTGTACTTTGCATTTTTTAACATCATGCATTGATCATCTGGAAATCATGATTCACTAAATGTTGATATACTTCGTTATATAACATTGAAACATCCTATTCATTACTATCACCATCAATCTCATCACAAAAGTTTTAAGAAGCTGTCATGATCAGAATGATGGTTACTAATTTTAATAAATTCTAATTTTTGCTTAAAAGCTCAAATTCTACCATTTCCAACAATTAATACATCTTCTTTGAAACAGCAAACTCACTTCATTCATTTTTGAGAAAATGTCTACCAAATCCCAAATCTGAATAGTTTGTTGTTCAGTCTTTCAAGTGAAAATAGTGTTCCATGAAAAAAGCAGCCAGTTCAACTCAAAACACAAAAAAATTGCACATGGCTCTCTCTAAAAACAGCCACAATATTTTGGCAAGCAGCAGAAGTACTTTATGCGTACTTTCCATTTTGTCACATAGAATACTAAAAAGACATGTATCTGAGAATCAAGACTTTTGTAAAATTAACCATTTTTACTGCTTAATCAAGGAAATTCTTAAGTAAAACTGTTTTGTTAGACTTTTTATTTTATATTGGAGTATAGTCGATTAACAATGTTGTGATAGTTTCAGGTGCACAGCAAAACAACTCAGCCATACATATACATGTATCCATTCTCCCCCAGACTCCCCTCCAATCCAGGCTGCTACTTAACATTGAGCAGAGTTCCCTGTGCTATACAGTAAGTAGGGCCTTGTTGGTTATCCATTTTAAATATAGCAGCGTGTAAATGTCAAACCCAAACTCCCTAACTATCCCTTCCCTCCACCCTTTCCCCTTGGTAACCGTAAGTTCATTCTCTAAGTCTGTGAGTCTGTTTCTGTTTCATAAATATGTTCATTTGCATCATTTCTTTTTATATTTCGCATATAAGCAATATCATATATTTCTTTCTCTGACTTACTTCACTCAGTATGACAATTTCTAGATCCTTCCAAGTTGCTGCAAATGGCATTACTTCATTTTTTTTTAATTGGAGTATAATTGTTTTAAAATGTTGTGTTAGTTTCTGCTGTACAATGAAGTGAGTCAGTTATATGTATACCTGTATCCCTTCCCTCTTGGACCTCCCTCCCACTCCACCCCCCAACCCACCCATCTAGGTCGTCATAGAGCACCGAGCTGAGCTTCCCAAGCTTTATAGCATGTTCCTGCTAGCTATCTATTTCACACATGGTAGTGTATATATGTCAATCCTAATCTCCTAATCCGTCCCACCCTCCCGTTCTCCTCCAGTGTCCACACGTCCGTTCTCTACATCTACGTCTCTATGCCTGCCCTGCAAATAGGTTCATCTATAACATTTTTCTAGATTCCACATATATGCATTAATATATGGTACTTGTTTTTCTCTTTCTGGCTTACTTCACTCTGTATGACAGACTCTAGGTCCATCCACAACCCTACAAATGACCCAATTTCATTCTTTTTAACAGCTGAGTAATATTCCATTGTATATATGTACCACATCTTCTTTATCCATTCCTCTGTTGATGGACATTTAGGTTGCTTCCATGTCTTGGCTATTGTAAACAGTGCTGCAATGAACATCAGGGTGCATCTATCCTTTCTAACCATGTTCTTCTCTGAATATATACCCAGGAGTGAGACTGCAAGATCATATGCTAGCTCTATTTTTAGCTTTTTAAGGAACCTCCATACTGTTCTCCACAGTGCCTGTACCAATTTACATTCCCTCCAACAGTGTAGGAGGGTTCCCTTCTCTCCACACCCTCTCCAGCATTTACTGGCTGTGAATTTTTTCATGATAGCCATTCTGACTGGTGTGAGGTGATATCTCATACTTTTGATTTGCATTTCTCCAATCATTAGTGATGTTGAGCATCTTTTCACGTGCCTCTTGGCTATCTGTCTTCTTTGGAGAAATGTTAGTGATGTTAAGCATCTTTTCATGTGCCTCTTGGCTACCTGTATGTCTTCTTTGGAGAAATGTCTATTTAGGTCTTCTGCCCATTTTTGGACTGGGTTGTTTGTTTTGATGATATTAAGCTGCATGAGCTGTTTGTAAATTTTGGAGACTAATCCCTCGTCGGTCACATCATTTGCAAATATTTTCTCCCATCCTGTGGGTTGTCTTTTCGTTTTGTTTATGGTTTCCTTTGCTGTGCAAAAGCTTTTGAATTTAATTAGGTCCCATTTGTTTATTTTTCTTTTTATTTCCATTACTCTGGGAGACAGATCGAAAAAGATCTTGCTGCGATTTATGTTGGAGGGTGTTGTGCCTATGTTTTTCTCTAAGAGTTTTAGAGTGTTCAGTCTCACATTTAGGTCTTTAATCCATTTTGAGGTTTTTTTGTGTGTATGGTGTTAAAGAATGTTCTAATTTCATTTTTTTACATGTAGCTGTACAGTTTTCCCAGCACCATTTGTTGAAGTGACTGTCTTTCCACCATCGTATAGTCTTGTCTCCTTTGTCATAGATTAACTGACCACATGTGTATGGGTTTATTTCTGGGCTTTCTGCCCTATTCCATTGATCTCTATTTCTGTTTTGGGGCCAGTACCATACTGTTTTGATGACTGTGGCTTTGTAGTATAGTCTGAAGACAGGGCATCTGATTCTTCCAGCTCTGTTTTTCTTTCTCAAGATTGCTTTGGCTATTTTGGGTCTTTCGTGTCTCCATAAAAATTGTAAAATTTTTTTGTTCTAGTTCTGTGAAAAGTGCCATTGGTAATTTGATAGGGATTGCATTCAATCTGTAGATTGCCTTAGGTAGTATAGTCATTTTGACAATATTGATTCTTCCAATACAAGAACATGGTATATTTTTCCACCTGTTTGTGTCATCTTTGATTTCTTTATCAGCATCTTATAGTTTTTGGAGTACAGGTCTTTTGTCTCCTTAGGTAGGTTTATTCCTAGGTATTTCATTCTTTTTTTTTTTTTTTGAATTTTATTTTTTTTTTGGCTGTGTTGGGTCTTCGTTTCTGTGCGTGGGCTTTCTCTAGTTGCGGCGAGTGGGGGCCACTCTTCATCACGGTGCGCAGGCCTCTCACTGTCGCGGCCTCTCTTGTTGCGGAGCACAAGCTCCAGACGCGCAGGCTCAGTGGTTGTGGCTAACGGGCCTAGTTGCTCTGCGGCATGTGGGATCTTCCCAGACCAGGGCTCAAACCTGTGTCCCCTGCATTGGCAGGCAGGTTCTCAACCACTGCGCCACCAGGGAAGCCCAGTATTTCATTCTTTTTGATGTGACGGTAAATGGATTATTTCTTGAATTTGTCTTTCTGATCTTTTGTTGTTAGTGTATAGAAATGCAACAGCTTTCTGTGTATTAATTTTGTAACCTGCCACTTTACCAAATTCACTGATGAGCTCTAGTAGTTTTCTGGTAGTGTCTTTAGGATTTTCTATGTATAGTATCATGTAATCTGCAAACAGTGACAGCTTAACTTCTTCTTTTCCAATTTGGATTCCTTTTATTTCTTTTTCTTCTCTGATTGCTAGAGCTAGGACTTCCAAAACTATGTTAAATAAAAGCGGCGAGTGGACATCCCTGTCTTATTCCTCATCTTAGAGGAAATACTTTCAGCTTTTCACCATTGAGTATGATGTTAGCTGTAGGTTTGTTGTAATGGCTTTTATTATGTTGAGGTATGCTCCCTCTATCCCACTTTCTGGAGAGTTTTTATCATAAATGGGTGTTGAATTTTGTTGAAAGCTTTTTCTGCATCTATTGAGATGATCATATGGTTTTTATTCTTCAATTTGTTGATGTAGTGTATCACACTGATTGATCTGTGGATACTGAATAATCCTGGCATCCCTGGGATAAATCCCACTTAATCATGGTTTATGACCCTTTTAATGCATTGTTGGATTCAGAGTGCTAGTATTTTGTTGAGAATTTTAGCATCTATGTTCATCAGTGAATTACTGGCCTGTAATTTTCTTTTTTTGTGGTATCTGTCTGGTTTTGGTATCGGGTGACTGTGGCTTTGTAGAAATGACTTTCAGAGTTTTCCTTCCTCTGCAATTTTTTGGAACAGTTTCAGAAGGATAGGTGTTAGCTCTTCTCTAAATGTTTGATAGAGTTTGCCTGTGAAGCCATCAGGTCCTGGGCTTTTGTTTGATGGGAGTTTTTTAATCACAGTTTCAATTTCAGTGTTTGTGATTGGTCTGTTCATATTTTCTATGTCTTCCTGGTTCAGTCTTGGGAGACTGTACCTTTCTAAGAATTTGTCCATTTCTTCCAGGTTGTCCATTTTATTGGCATACAGTTGCTTATAGTCGTCCCTTATGATCCTTTGTATTTCTGTGGTGACAGCTGTAACTTCTCCTTTTTCATTTCTAATCTTATTGATGAGTCCTCTCCCTTTTTTTCTTGATGAGTCTGGCTAAAGGTTTATTAATTTTGTTTATCTTTTCAAAGAACCAGCTTTTAGTTTCATTGATTTGCTACTGTCTTCCTTGTCTCTATTTTGTTTATTTCTGCTCTGATCTTTATGATTTCTTTTCTTCTGCTAACTTTAGGTTTTGTTTGTTCTTCTTTCTCTAGCTGCTTTAGGTGAAAGGTTAGGTTGCTTATTTGAGATTTTTCTTGGCTCCTTAAGTAAGATTGTATTCTTATAAACTTTCCTCTTAGAACTGCTTTTGCTGCATCCCATAGGTTTTGGATTGTTGTACTTTCATTTTCATTTGTCTCTAAGTATTTTTTTTATTTCCTCTTTGATTTCTTCAGTGAACCATTGGCTGTTCAGTAGCATATTGTTTAGCCTCCACATGTTAAGTGTTTTTTATAGTTTTTTTCTTGTAGTTTATTTCTAATCTCGTAGCATTGTGGTCAGAAAAAATGCTTGATATGATTTCGATTTTCTTAAATTTACCAAGGCTTGCTTTGTGGCCCAGCATGTGGCCAACACTAGAGAAGGTTCCCTGTGCACTTAAGAATGTGCATTGTTGCTTTTAGATGGAATGCCCTATAAATATCAATTAAGTCCATCTGTTCTAATGTGTCATTTACAGCCTGTGTTTCCTTATTGATTTTCTGTCTGGATGATCAATGAGGTGTTCAAGTCCCCGGTATTATTGTGTTACTGTCTATTTCTCCCCTTATGGCTGTTAGTATTTGCCTTATATATTGAGGTGCTCCTATGTTGGGTGCATATACATTTACAACTGTTATATCTTCTTGGATTGATCCCTTGATAATTATGTAGTGTCCTTCTTTGTCTCTTATAACAGTCTTTATTTTAAAGTCTATTTCCTCTGATATGAGTATTGCTACTCCAGCTTTCTTTTGATTTCCATTTGCGTGGAATACATTCTTCCATCCCTTCACTTCCAGTCTGTATGTGTCCCTAGGTCTGAGGTGGGTCTCTTGTAGACAGCATACATACAGGTCTTGTTTCTGTATCAGCCAGTCTATGTCTTTTGGTTGGCACATTTAATCCATTTACATTTAAGGTAATTATCGATATGTGTGTTCCTATTGCCATTTTCTTAATTGTTTCTGTAGGTCTTTCTTCTTCCCTTCCTCTTCTGTTCTCTTCTCTTGTGGTTTGATGACCCTCTTTAGTACTGTGTTTGGGCTGCTCTTCCTTTTTTGTGTGTGTATCTATTGTAGTTTTGGGTTTTGCTGCTCCCATGAGGTTTTTTTTTTTTTTTTTTTAAACTTTTATTTTTTTTTTTAATTTTTATTTATTTATTTATTTTTTAATTTATGGCTATGTTGGGTCTTCGTTTCTGTGCGAGGGCCTTCACCAGTTGTGGCAAGTGGGGGCCACTTTTCATCGCTGTGCGCGGGCCGCTCACTATCGCGGCCTCTCTCGTTGCGGAGCACAGGCTCCAGACACGCAGACTCCGTAATTGTGGCTCACGGGCCCAGCCGCTCCGCGGCATGTGGGATCCTCCCAGACCAGGGCTCGAACCCGTGTTCCCTGCATTAGCAGGCAGATTCTCAACCACTGCGCCACCAGGGAAGCCCTCCCATGAGGTTTTGATATAGCACTCTATATAGGTACAATGTTATTTTAAGTTGCTAGTCTCTTTCCTGCCTAGAGGAGTCCCTTTAGCATTTGTTGCAAAGTTGGTGTAGTGTTGCTGAATCCTCTTAGCTTTTGCTTGTCTGTAAAGTTTTTGATTTCTCTGTCAAATCTGAATGAGAGCCTTGCTGTGTAGAGTATTCTGGGTTGTCAATTCTTCCCTTTCATCACTTTAAATATATCATGCCACTCCCTTCTGGCTTGCAGAGTTTCTACTCAGAAATCAGCTGATAACCTTATGGGAGTTCCCTTGTATGTTATTTGTTGTATTTCCCTTGTTGCTTTTAATATTTTTTCTTTGCCTTTAATTTCTGTCAATTTGATTATTATGTGTCTCAGCATGTTCCTCCTTGGGTTTATCCTGCCTGGGACTCTCTGTGTTCCTGGACTTGGTTTACTGTTTCCTTTCCAATGTTAGGGAAGTTTTCAGCTATTATCTCTTCAAATATTTTCTCTGGTCCTTTCTCTCTCTCTTCTCCTTCTGGGACCCCTATAATGCGAATGTTGGTGCGCTTAATGTTGTCTCAGAGGTCTCTTAGGCTGTCTTCATTTCTTTTCATTCTTTTTTATTTATTCTGTTCCATGGCAGTGAATTCCACCATTCTGTCTTCCAGGTCACTTATCTGTTCTTCTGCCTCAGTTATTCTACTATTGATTCCTTCTAGTGTATTTTTCATTTCAGTTATTGTATTTTTCATCTGTTTGTTCTTTAGTTCTTCTAGGTCTTTGTTAAACATTTCTTGCATCTTCTAAATCTGCGCCTCCATTCTTTTTCTGAGATCCTGGATCATCTTCACTGTCATTATTCTGAATTCTTTTTCAGGTAGATTGCCTATCTCCACTTCATTTAGTTGTTTTTCTGGGGTTTTATCTTGTTCCTTTAACTGGGACATAATCATCTGCCTTTTCATTTTGTCTAACTTTCTGTGATTGTGGTTTCGTTCCGCACGCTACAGGATTGTAGTTCTTCTTGCTTCTGCTGTCTGCCCTCTGGTGGAGGAGGCCATCTAAGAGGCTTGTGCAAGCTTCCTGATGGGAGGGACTGGTGGTGGGTAGAGCTGGGTCTTGCTCTGGTGGGCAGGACTGTGCTCAGTAAAACTTTAATCAGCTTGTCTGCTGATGGGTGGGGCTGTCTTCCCTCCCCGTTCGTTGTTTGGCCAGAGGCGACCCAGCACTGGAGCCTAAAGGCTGTTTGGTGGGGTTAACTGCGGCCCCCAGGAGGGCTCATGCCAATGAGTACTTCCCAGAACTGATGCTGCCAGTGTCCTTGTCCCTGTGGTGAGCCACAGCTGCCCCCCAGCTCTGCAGGAGACCCTCCAACACTAGCAGGTAGGTCTAGTTCAGTATCCTATGGGGTCACCGCTCCTTTCCCCTGGGTACTGGTGTGCACAAGACTGTGTGTGTGCCCTCCAAGAATGGAGCCTCTGTTTCCCCCAGTCTTTTGGAAGTCCTGTAATCAAATCTTGCTGTCTTCAAAGTCCAGTTCTCTGGGTATTCCTCCTCCTGTTGCCGGACCCCCAGGTTGGGAAGCCTGACATGGGGCTCAGAACCTTCACTCCAGTGGGAAAACTTCTGTATAATTATTCTCCGGTTTGTGAGTCACCCACCTGGCAGTTATGGGATTTGATTTTATCATGATTGCGCCCCTCATACCATCTCACTGCAGTTTCTCCCTTGTCTTTGGATGTGGGGTATCTTTTTTGGTGGGTTCCAGCATCTGCCTGTGGATGGTTGTTCAGCAGTTAGTTGTGATTCCAGTGCTCTCACAAGAAGGGGTGAGCACACTTTCTTCTACTCTGCCATCTTGAACCAATCTGAAAACTGACTTTTAACTGAAAGAATGTGGCAGTGACAATGCAATGACTACTAGGTACTGTTTAATGTCACTACTTTGATTTCTTTTTTTTTTTAATTTATTATTATTATTTTAAATTAATTTATTTAATTATTTTTGGCTGTGTTGGGTCTTCGTTTCTGTGCGAGGGCTTTCTCCAGTTGCGGCAAGCGGGGGCCACTCTTCATCGCGGTGCGCGGGCCTCTCATTATCGCGGCCTCTCTTGTTGCGGAGCACAGGCTCCAGACGCGCAGGCTCAGTAGTTGTGGCTCACGGGCCTAGTTGCTCCGTGGCATGTGGGATCTTCCCAGACCAGGGCTCGAACCCGTGTCCCCTGCATTAGCAGACAGATTCTCAACCACTGCGCCACCAGGTAAGCCCACTACTTTGATTTCTATTAAGGGCATAAACAGTTTTATCTATAATGCTTTGGCACCATTAATGCAAATGTCAGCACAGAGATTTGTTGAACACAATCAGATTATTTATTCATTCATTCATTTATCTATTTATGACTGCACTGGGTCTCAATTGCTGCGTGCAGGTTTTCACTAGTTGCAGTGAGCGGGGGCTCTCTTCGTTGCGGTGAGCAGGCTTCTCATTGCGGTGGCTTCTCTTGTTGCGAAGCACAGGCTCTAGGCGCGCGGGCTTCAGTAGTTGTGGCACACAGGCTCAGTAGTTGTGGCGCATGGGCTTAGTTGCTCTGTGGCATGTGGGATCTTCCTGGACCAGGGCTCCAACCCATGTCCCCTGCATTGGCAGGCGGATTCTTAACCACTGCACCACCAGGGAAGCCCTACAATCAGATTCTGAGAATTGCTGCCTCTAGGATATCCACCTGAGTTAATGTTTCACTTTATTTTCAATTTTTAAGCTCTGCTTTTTAAAGTTCATTTCATTACATAAAATATTTACATGGTTCCAAAGTTGAATCTACAGAATGAGGCACCCTCCCACCTCTACCCTATTCACTCCTTCCTTAGAGATAACCTAAATTTAAGTGTTTTATTCTTACACGGTTTTAATGTAAATGGATACATATTCACAAACCCTTCCTTCTTCTTAAACAGTAGGATATTTCACACTTTTTCTCCACTTTGCTCTTCTCACTTAACTATAAGATCACTCCACAGTAGCATACAGAAATAGTTCTCTTCCTATGTACAGCTGCATAATATTTCATGCCAATTACCACACTCTTAAATGAGGACAATTTAGAATAAATAGTAAGGTTTCTTTATTCTGGATCATGAATGTGAAAAAATGCCAGTTACATTTAAATGGTTCCTTCATGAAGTTGGAGAAGAACTAATCAGTGCTGTTTATGTTATTCAATTCCAATTTAGGCAACTAGACATCTCCATTTGTTATCAAATTACGCACACAAACACAAATCAACATATACTTTTTGCTAAAGCATATTGACCTCCCTCTGAATTGCACTGCACAGAACTGAATAAGGGACCCCTAAAAAAATTCTCAATAATTCAACATTTCTCTACAAAAACAAGTTCAGACAATAAGTACATTTCTATTTATAATTCTTGGGTAAGAAAAGAATAGTTACAATAATGATGGGACATTCAGGAGCACCCTTACATTAAATACTGGTCAAAGAAAAAAGTAGAAGGAAAAAACCTACGCAACTCCCACAATAAAAATTAGGCAAGGTTCAGAAAAGTCAAAGTCATTAAAGACATACAAAGGATGTGCAAACAGCTCTGTGGGAAATGACAGCATCTAAGTTAGAAAACTACAAAAATTAAGAAAAGACATTCTACTTGAGGATACGGCAGGGGGAAGGGGAAGCTGGGACAAAGTGAGAGTGTAGCACTGACATGTATACACTACCAAATGTAAAATGGATGGCTAGTGGGAAGCTGCGGCATAGCACAGGGAGATCAGCTCAATGCTTTGTAACGACCTAGAGGGGTGGGATAGGGAGGGTGGGAGGGAGGCTCAAGAGGGAGGGGATATGGGGATATATTTGTACATATAGCTGATTCACTTTGTTATACAGCAGAAACTAACACAACATTGTAAAGCAATTATACTCCAATAAAGATATTTAAAAAAAGATACTCTAAAAGTAAAATATGAAAAGATACTTTTGTCATTCTATGCTGCTTTTAATTATCTAAACCATCTAATACCACCTTTAACATTTTAGAGAAAAAAATAAAATGAAAAAGTGCACATGAAAAACTAACCACCAAAAAATGATAAATGAAAGCCTAAGATTAAACGCAACAAAAGTATTAGTATAACATGTTTTCTTTTTAAATTGTTTTCAGTTTATAAAAGCAATATATACTCATTATAGAAAATCTGGGAACTATATATAAATAGATGACACACTACCCACTTCTACACCCCCACTTATTAAATTATTAAAATATTGGCCCTTTTAATCTGCATCATATTTCATTCATTCAGCCAATTATTTATTGAGTGGATACTATGTGCAAAGCATTTTGCTAGGCAGGATATATCAAGTGCTAGGCGAGAAATAAAGTCCATAAGAGAGAAATGTAACAGGTTGAGGTAAGGTGGGGAGTTTCACTACCTCACTGCAGGATCACACTTACAAGAGAACAATGACTGGAATACTGCAGATTTTGCATTTGAAACCTTGGAGGCTAGAAAGAAATGAAAAAACATTATCTTAAGTGCTGAGAGAAAAAACTGTCATCCCAAAATTCCATAATCACAGAAAACATCCTTCAGAAATGAAGGTGAGAGCTTCCCTGGTGGCGCAGTGGTTGAGAATCTGCCTGCCAATGCAGGGGACACGGGTTCGAGCCCTGGTCTGGGAAGATCCCACATGCCGCGGAGCAACTGGGCCCGTGAGCCACAACTACTGAGCCTGCGCGTCTGGATCCTGTGCTCCGCAATAAGAGAGGCCGTGATAGTGAGAGGCCCGCGCACCGCGATTAAGAGTGGCCCCCGCTTGCTGCAACTAGAGAAAGCCCTCGCAGAGAAACGAAGACCCAACACAGCCATAAATAAAATTTAAAAAAAAAAATTCTTCTTTTAAAAAAAAAAAAAAAAAGAAAAGAAATGAAGGTGAAATAAAGACATTCTCAGTTGAAGGAAAGAACTCATTGACAGCCGACCTGCTCTAAAAGAATTGTTAAAGGAAATTCTTCAGACAGAATGGAAATACCAGAAGGAAACTTTATTCATTAGGAATAAAGAAAGAGAAACAAAAATAGGAAATAGAATAGACTACTCTTCTCGAGTTCTTTAAAATATGCTTGATGATTGGAAGCAAAAAGTATAACACCATCTGTAGGGACTCTTCAATGTATATAGATATAATATGTAACAACTACAACATAAAGAGGGGAAAGAAAATTACATGACAGTAAGGTTTCCATATTTCACTTGAGGTGGTAAAATGTTGAGTCTAAGTAGAATGGGAAAAGTTCAATATGTATATTGCAATCCCTAGAGCAGCCACTAGAAAACCTATACAAAGAGATATAGCCCAAAACACAACAGATAAATTACAATGCAATACTTCCAAAAAAAAAAAAAAAAGTGAACCCAAGAAAGAGCAGGAAAAGGGAAACAGGAACATAAAAAAATAAAATGGTAGACCTGAATCCACATATTTAAATTACATTAAAGGACAATGGCCTAAACACAGACATATGGCAGACATATGATCCAACTATAGGCTATCTAACAGAAACTCATTTCAAATATAATCACATAAGTAGGTTAAAAATAAAAGGATGGAAACGTATGTCCACACAAAAACGTGTACATGAACGTTCCCAGCATTATTCATAACACCCAAAAGTGGAAACAACCAAAATGTCCATCAATTAATGAATGGATAAAGTTACTCAGCAATAAAAAGGAATGAAGTACTGATACATGCTATAACATAGATGAACCTTGAAAACATTAAGCCAAGTGAGAGAAGCCAGTCAAAATGAACATATATTCTGTGATTCCATTCAGATGAAATGTCTAGAATTGGTAAATCCATAGAGACAGAAAGTAGATTAGTGGTAACCTAGGACTGGGGGTGTGGGGAGGAATATGGAATGACTGCTAATGGCTACAAGGTTTCTTTGGGGGGGTTATAAAAATGTTCTAAGATCAGATTGTACTGATGGTTGATGAACTCTGTGGATATACTAAAAACCACTGAATTATACACTTTAAATGGGTGAATTTTATGATATGTGGATCTATATCTCCATAGAACATTAAAAACATTATGCTATATGAAAGAAGCCAGATTAAAAGTCTACATATTGCATGACTCCATTCATATGAAATCTCCAAAAAGAGCATTTGTAGAGAAAAGGAGATTAGTGGTTACCTGGGACTGGGTTAGGAATGCTGACTGACTACAAACTAGTACAAGGGAATTTCTGAGTGATGGAAATGTTCTAACAGCTATATTGTAGTGAGGGTTGCATAACTATGTACATTTTTTAAAAATCACTGAATTGTACATCTTTTAAAATATAAATTTTATAGAATGTAAATCGTAAGTCAATGAAGTTTTTGAGCCAGTCATGAACTCTTTGCTCCTTGAAGAGGCTGCATCCCAGTTTGCCCCTGATCAGTTAGGGAGGGATTCTGCTCCATGGAAAAGGACCTCTCTCCTAAAGAGACAGAGCCTGTTGCCTCCATCACAGCTTCCCTTTGGGCTCATTTCAAGCTTGGCCGAACTGGGGAACGAACTGGGGAACAGAGTGGAGACTGCCCTGCATTCCCCTTTCCTCTGCCTCAATATGTCTTTATAACGTCAGCTGGTGTCTTACAAAGGGCAAGGGAAGCCCGCACACACCCAGAACTCTTGCTGGTCAGAGATTCCCTAAGCGTCTGTCCTTGCCTGAGTTTCGTGTGCCTGTGTTGTGAACCTTGGAACTCTGGAGTTGGGGAGGTGGGGGCAAGTATTGCCCTAAGAATGCTTACTGTTCTTTTATTGTTGGGATCTGTTCTTGGGTAGGGTGGCAGTTGGGGAAGCTTGACTTTGTCTTCGTCAATAAACTCTCATTTACACAAAGGAAAAAAAAAGAAAAAGAAAAAAAAGAAGTCAATAAAGTTGTTCTTTTTTTAAAATAAATTTATTTATTTATTTATTTTTGGTTGCATTGGGTCTTTGTTGCTGCCCATGGACTTTCTCTAGTTGCAAAGAGCGGGGGCTACTCTTCATTGCAGCGTGTGGGCTTCTCACTGCGGTGACTTCTCTTGTTGCGGAGCTCCGGCTCTAGGTGAGCGGGCTTCAGTAGTTGTGGCTCACGGGCTCTAGAGCGCAGGCTCAGTAGTTGTGGCGCATGGGCTTAGCTGCTCCACAACATGTGGGATCTTCTCAGACCAGGTATCAAACCCGTGTCCCCTGCATTGACAGGTGGATTCTTAACCACTGAACCACCAGGGAAGTCCCAATAAAGTTTTTAATAAGGCATAAAAGGTGAAAAAAACAAGCAAAACCAGACTTTTGTTGTCTGAAAGATACTGTTAGGAGCATGAAAAGATAAGCTATAAATGGGAGAAAATATTTGCAAATTATATGCCTTACTCATTAATTTTCCTAGAATATGTATTTAATATCTGTTGACATATTTTTTCCTAATTATAGAAGCAATACTTGCCCATTTTCTAGAATCCAAAACACACAGGAAGGAAGACAATTAAAAGCAATCAGGATCCCATCACCCAGAAATAACTACTGATAATATTTTTCATACATTTATATCCAATCTCTTTCTTATCTTGTTCTTAAATATGTTCTCTAACACATACTCTTACATCAATTTTTAGCCTTGAGATTAAAATTAACATATAATCTACCAATTCCTGTAACTTAAGATTTGGAACTTGGCAATAGAAAGAATTTAGTTCATAGATTTGTTTGGGACATGTGCAAATTTGATTTATTTCATTTAGATTTTTGTTCTACATATTCAGATTCCTAAGATCCAAAATTTATAAAAGCAGTATGCTTTTTAGAAAGAAATTCAAAGCAACTTTATCAATAGGTAAGTAGTTTTTATATCTTTATAAAGCATAAACAATTTTAATTTTCAAGGATGAAGAAAATTTAAAATGAAACATATGTTATAATCTATTCCTAAAGTATTTTACCCATTTTGTGGTCAAAATATCAACTGCCCAAAAGTAAAAGTAGTCCTCACATGTTCCCAAAATCAAATAGCAAAGTTTTCAAAGTCTGAATATTTCAGAAATTTATTCTAATGAGCTTACAATTTTGATTATTTTCAAGTGCCATACTTAATTATGTACTGGTCTCCATGAAAAGAGAAGTTGATGTCTCCTCGCCATTCACAGATCTTTATTCTCCTCACAAAACTGAATTAGAATCTTGACTTTCAACTCCACCCTCAAGGAAATGGAGAACTTGCTATAATTTATTATATTCAGAGATGTTGACTGGGCCACATTTTCTCTGTCTACTGTGTTTTTCTCCTGTTTCTTTTTAGAAGGTATGGTCTTTTCATGCAACAAAAGAGGTAAGATCTATAACTTGGTCCTAGCTAACTATATTTCTTCAATAGGCTTGAAGCAAAACCTCCTTCTAATAACAGGAAGTGTATCCTGCCTTGCTTAGTTCCATGTGCAGATGTCATTCTTGAAAGAGAATCCTGTTTAAAGGAGTGATATAGGGGGAACTTAGGGATTGTGCTGTCTCTAAGAGAATTCTTTAATATCATCCCCTAATAGCACCCCCTTCTCATTATTTCTCACACTATCATTTGCCCTGTTTTTGAAGGTATAGTTGTCGTGAGATAGTATTAAAATACTTGCATTTGGGAAAGAGTCACCCAGCCATTTGCAGATAAGATTATTTAAACAGCTGTTTGCATTCAACAATGTGATCACTAATTTTCCTCTATACTAATCACTGTACCTTGCACATAGTAGGCACTCAGTATTTTTTAATTAGTGTTCACAAAACTCTGCCAGCATGAGTTTTCCATGCAAATTAAAAATGACTCAAAGCAATTCTAGCTCTCTCTACACTTTGATTATAATAATAGCTACCATTTATGGAGCACGTATTATAAACCAGGCACTTCACACACTTTAATTGATATATTACAAATTATAGTATTATTAACTATAGCCCTGAAGGACAGGCTTTATTATCACCAATGTACAAATGCTCAGAAATGCTAAGTATTTTATTCAAGCTCCAGAGCTAGTTGGTGAAGCCAGGATTCAAAACCGTAGGTCATGTATAACTCCAAAGCCCATGCTCCTTTTGCTATTCAAGGCTGCCTCAATAGAGAGTGGTACAAGAACTACTGGGAAATGTTTTCTTCTTACCTTCTAGAGAAGAATTTTAAGACAGCCAGACTGCCCAAGTGGAATGACCTTGATTCATCTGTCCATACGTAGGATGACATTTAAGAGTCAAACTTAAGAGACTAATCAGAATGATACACATGTGCTCACCAACCAATGGATTCCATCAAAGGAAACTGGAAACTGCTGGAATTTACTCCCAGCAGCAGAGTAATTACAAATTTTTCCAAAATTAAGGCACAATGACTCAGAAGAGTTTTAAAAATTTGTGTAGGTCATGCCCGAACTCAGAATGGATCCAGAAATATAACCTTTCTTTAACTGACAACTTTCATCTCTTCTTTGAAGAATCTTATTTAGACCAAAACAAAACACTGTGTCTTTACTTTTGATTTGTCCTCAAATATGAAAGAATAAGCTGAACAAAAGGCTTCCCTTAATGTACGGCTCATCTCACAAACATCTCAAACAAAAAAAATACTGTATATGTGGGCATTCGTTAGGAAATATTTCTTATAGTTCTAAAGGTCCTCTAACCTTACCCTCTAGGACACCTGTCACTGCCCTGCAGATAACTTAGTAACATAATCCTTTCATGTGATGCTAAAAATCAAAAAAGCTGGTCTTTCCTGTTTCCGACTGGTGGAGCTAGTTTTCCAATGTCTATGAAGAGGCATGTGTATGTGTATATACTACACTCTCTATACTTGGGTCCTGGCTGCAAGCTATTTCCTGCTGGCTGAATTCAGATATTTCCAATGGCCTTAACTAAAAGAAACAAAGACCTGATTCATTACCCTTATTTCAGCAGCAATGGCTGTCCAAAGCAATAGAACCCTCCCTACAGCACGAGTGTTAGAGGTAAGAAGAAAAAAAAACATACTTCAAATTACAAAATTCTTTTGGTTTAGGGCTCAAAATAATATATATATATTTGTTCAAATAATCTATAAAAACATGCTCAGGATTCAATCCATATGATTTCATTGCTAAACTCTGTACTTCTCTGCAGCTTAAAACAAGACTACCAGTGAAATTACGAAATTACTGAAAAATTTTAAAGATACATCTTAGTTAATAAAGCTCTCAAAGTTACTTTTACTAAAAGATCTGTCTGAGAATACACAGTACTATAAGTACTACATAAATACTATGTATTATGTAACTGTGTACTATGACTCAAAGTTCACTATTATCACTGGGTTAATTTATGATGTGGGGTAAAATCATACAGGGCAGCAAAAAAACTCTGCTTTAACACCACCACCACTGCCAATAATGTCTTTCCAGGTCACTAGTTCAAATATCCAGGTGGGAGTTGTAGGTGAAAAGGGAAGAAAGGGGAGGAAAAGAAGGGAGGAGGGAGGAAAGGAGGAAAAAAGAATACTTTAGAGGTATCCAAAAGATAAAAATACAGAATCCTTAAGAGCAGGAGCTAGTAGAATTTCTTCACCAGGACAGCTGGGCCCAGATCAAGAGAGTAGTGGCTTTGTGCATTTAAATTAACCCAGAAGTGTTACTAATTTCAATTTCCCTTTTCAGTTTTGCTATATTTCCACTGATTCTATCTTGATGATGGAAGGGCAGAATACTGTGCTCACTAGTAACATTTACAGGACAGACTGAGGAAGAATGTAAATCAGATATCAAAACTCTTCCTAAATGCTAAGCCAGACTGTGAGGAAAAGAAATAAGGGACAGGGAAGAATAAGTTAAGAGGTTGAAAAAAGCAATGTTATATTAACCCCACAAGAGCAAAACAAATTCTGGACTTTTGAGCACCATATCATTTAGGAGCAATTTAGAAGACAGAGAATGGGAGAAAATTAACATCTAACAGTTGCTGAGTACTTGCTGACCTAAGCCAAGCACTTATATCTATTACCACTAATCCTCATCTTAACAATGATAGAAATATATTATCCCTTTTCTCAGATAAACAGACCACATAATGCAAACTATATGTATTTTTTATTTTAATTTATGACTATAACCAGAGAGACAATTTTGGAGTAAGATTTGAAATTCTGCCTTTAACATTTATAAGCCTTGAAATTGTGGGCACTTAATAACTCTGAAAACATAAATAAATAAATAAATAAATAAATAAATAACTCTGAAAACAAATAAAACCACCCTATTTACAGCATGGTACAACAGAACCATGATAGTATTACAAAATTATATGCATTTTATTAAATATCCTCCTATGCCAAGGATCACATGCCCTGAACTGCCAAAACCAGAATGTTTTATGGACCTCCACAATCACCTGATTGTTTGGCTTTCTGCACTTATGCAGTAAAACTGACCTCTGACCTAAGGTGGAAATGGGTGAGTAAGACAAGGTCTTTTCCATGATGAGGGAGGAGAAAAGAAAAGATAAAGCCAGAAAAAGATACCACAAGAAAACTACAGATCAATACATCTTATAAATACAGATGCAGAAATCCCCAATAAATTACCAGCCAACCAAATGCAGGAGCATATTAAAAGGACTATACACCATACCAAGTGGGAATTATCCCAGGAATGTAAGGTTGATTTGACATACAAAAATCAATCAATGCGGGACTTCCCTAGTGGCGCAGTGTTTAAGAATCCACCTGCCAATTCAGGGGACACGAGTTCAAGCCCTGGTCCACGAAGATCCCACATGCCATGGAGCAACTAAGCCCGTGTGCCACAACTACTGAGCCTGCGCTCTAGAGCCCGCGAGCCACAACTACTGAAGCACGCGTGCCTAGCCTAGAGCCCATGCTCCACAACAAGAGAAGCCACTGCAATGAGAAGCCCGCACACCACAACGAAGAGTAGCCCCCGCTCGCGCAATTAGAGATGGCCTGCACACAGCAACAAAGACCCTACGCAGCCAAAAATAAATAAATATATAAATTTTTAAAAATTCAATCAATGCAATACACCAAGTTAATAGACTAAAGGGAAAAAAACATATGATCATCTCAAAATAACTCCTATTCTTGTTACGTGGGAAAATTTTTCTAAAGCATTCCTATTTAGATATATAATTTCTAGCTTTTAAAAAGAGATGTTTTAGGGACTTCCCTTGTGGTCCAGTGGTTAAGAATCTGCCTTCCAATGCAGGGGACACAGGTTTGATCCCTGGTCGGGGAACTAAGATCCAACGTGCCACGGGGCAACTAAGCCCACACGCCACAACTAGAGAAGCCCGTGCACCACAACCAGAGAAGCCTGTGCGCCGCAACAAAGAGCCCATGCGCTGCAAGCAACACACTGAAGACCCAGCGCAGCCAAAATTTTAAAAAAAGACAATTGTTATTAAAAAAATAAAAAGAGGCATTTTGAAGTCACGCTTTGCAGAATTCTTTCTAGTTGTGTTTAACAAGAATATATGATAATACCATGACTGATTTAATGAGTACCTAACACATGTGAAGTGTTAAGCACATGAAATTTGATTTAATTAAAACTGCCCTTCAAGACAGCTGTTATGAGTATAAATAGGCAGTACAGCATAGTAGTTAAGAGCATAGACTCTGAAGCCAGATTCCCTGTGTCTGAATCCTAGTTCTACACTTAGTAACTGTGTGACCTTCATCAAGTTAACATTTCTGTGCCTCAGTTTCCACAACCAAAAATGGACAGTATGATAGTACCTATTCTTAGAGAAGAGGCATAAGAATTAAATGTTATTGTATGTAAAGATGTTAAAACAGTGTCTGATACAAAATAAGAGCTGTATAAAGAGTTAGTTATTTGGTTGGTGAAGATGAAAAGGCTAATTAGAAGGAATGTACACCAAGCCCTATCTTCAGACCTTAGCAATGAAGTTTCTGCCTTTTCTATCAGACTGTACTGGATGATCAGATGAAAGCTGGTCTCATCCAACTTTAACGTGGGTAAGATGCATACTCTAAGGACAGATAATCTCTTTAATCTGGAATCCTTAGAACATGATGTCCAAGATCAATTAATTTTCCAGTTCACAGAGGGGATCTATGCTAACTCTTTTCTTCTTACAACTAAGGTAACAGACGGTGTAATAGTCACAGAGCACATGAAGATTATCACATCTTGCTGGTGAAGGAGTGGTAAGTAGTCCTAGACAAGATAGTGCCTCAAATGTACTGACAGATTGTTTCATAAATTATCAGCAACAGCTGTTTATGATGGGATTTCTGGTTCAGGTAATTTCTTGATTTTCTGCCTATGGATTTAAGAGAGTAATCTATTTAAGAAAAAGGCTAGACTTCCTGCTAACATCTGGAAGAAGGCAAGGATGCCCACTCTCACCACTTCTATTCAATGTAGTATTGGTAGTCCTAGCCACAGCAATCAGACAAGAAATAAAAAGTATCCAGATTGGAAGGAAAGAGGTAGAATTGTCACTATATGCAGATGACATGATACTATATATAGAAAACCCTAAAGACTCCACACAAAAACTACTACAACTGATAAATGAATTCAGCAAGGTAGGAGGGTACAAGATTAACATACAGAAATCAGTTGCATTTCCTTACACTCACAGTGAAATATCAGAAAGAAAAAGTAAAAACACAATCCCTTTTAAAATCACATCAAAAAAATTAAATACCCAGGAATAAACCCAACCAAGGTGGTGAAAGACTTATATGTTGAGAAATATAAAACACTGATAAAGGAAAATGAAGATGATTCAAAGAAATGGAAAGATATCCCATGCTCTTAGATTGGAAGAATTAATATTGTTAAAATGGCCATACTATCCAAAGCAATCTATAGATTTAATGTGATCCCTATCAAGTTGCCCATGACATTTTTCACAGAACTAGGACAAATAATACTAAAATTTACATGGAACCACAAAAGACCCAGAATTGCCAAAGCAATCCTGAGGAAAAAGAACAAACCTGAAGGCATAACCCTCCCAGACTTCAGACAATACTACAAAGCTACAGTAATCAAAACAGCATGACACTGGCACAAAAACAGACACATGGATCAACGGAACAGAATAGAGAGCCCAGAAATAAACCCACACACCTATGGTCAATTAATCTTTGACAAAGGAGGCAAGAATATACAATGGAGAAAAGATGGTCTCTTCAGCAAGTGGTGTTGGGAAAACTGAACAGGCACATATAAATCAGTGAAGCTAGAACTCTCACTCACACCATACACAAAAATAAACTCAAAATGGCTTGAAGACTTAAATATAAGACATGACACCATAAAACTCATAGAACATAGGTAAACATTATCTGACATAAATCGTAGTGATGTTTCATAGGTCAGTCTCCCAAGGCAAAAGAAGTAAAAGCAAAAATAAACCAATGGGACCTAATCAAACTTATAAGCTTTTGCACAGCAAAAGGAAACCATAAACAAAACAAAAAGACAACCTATGCACTGGGAGAAAATATTTGCAAACAATGCAACTGACAAGGGATTAATTTCCAAAATACACAAACAGCTCATATAGCTCAATATCAATAAACAAACAACCCGGGACTTCCCTGGTGGTCCAGTGGTTAAGAATCTGCCTTCCAATGCAGGGGATGCAGATTCAATCCCTGGTCAGGGAACTAAGATACCAAATGCCGCCGGGCAACTAAGCCTACACACCACAACTACTGAGCTTGAGTGCTCTAGAGCCCGTGTGCCACAACAAGAGAGACTGTGTGCCACAACTACTGAGCCTGTGCACTCTGGGGCCCATGCGCCACAACTAAGGAGAAGCCCATGTGCCTCAACAAAGAGCCCATCCAGCACAACGAGGGATCCCACATGACACAACTAAGACCCAATGCAGCCAAATAAGTAAAAAAAAACAAATAAATATTTTAAAACAACAATCAAAAGATGGGCAAAAGATCTAAATAGATATTCCCCGAAGAAGACATACTGATGGCCAATAGGCACATAAAAAGTTGCTCAACATTGCTAATTATTAGAGAAATGCAAATGAGAACTACAATGAGGTAACACCTCACACCAGTCAGAATGGCCAATATTATAAGTCTACAAATAATAAATGCTGGAGAGGGTGTGGAGAAAAGGCAACCCTCCTACAATGGTGGTGTGAATGTAAAGTGGTGTAGCCACTACGGAGAACAGTATGGAGGTTCCTTAAAAAACTAAAAATTGAGCTACCATATGATCTAGCAATGCCACTCCTGGGCATATATCTGGAGAAGACTCTAATTCCAAAAGATGCAGGCACCCCAATGTTCACAGCAGCAATATTTACAACCGCCAAGACATGGAAGCAACCTAACTGTCCATCAACAGATGAATGGATAAAGAAGATGTGGTGTGTGTGTGTGTGTATATATATATATATATATATATATATATATATATATATATATATATATATACACACACACAATGGAATATTACTCAGCCATAAAAAAAAAGTGAAATAATGCCATTTGCAGCAATATGGATGGACCTAGAGATTATCATACTAAGTGAAGTCAGACAGAGAAAGACAAATACCATATGATATCACATGTGGAATCTAAAAAAATGATACACATGAACTTATTTACAAAATAGAAACAGCTTTAGAAAACTAAGTTATAGTTACCAACAGGGAAAGCGGGGGAAGATACATTAGGAGCATGGGATTAACAGATACACACTACTATATATAAAATAGATAAACAACAAAGTTCTATTGTATAGCATACAGAACTATATTCAATATCTTGTAATAACCTATAATGGAAAAGAATCTGAAAAGAATATATATGAATATATATATATACACACGTGTATGTACATATATATACAAAAAACAGAATCACTTTGATGTATACCAGAAACTAACACAACATTGTAAATCAACTATACTTCAATAAAAAAGAAAGAGGCTAGAGAATATGGTGGGAACTCTGCCTATCCCTTCAAAATTTGCCATTTGGGGTTGTTTTTCTGAATATCATTACCTTGCTGCCTTCCTGGAATTCTGATTAAAAACCATGGGTAGCTACACTTTCTTATACTTGGCTAACATAGAATTATATTAATCTCTCAAATAACCTGAACTGGATTAGTGTAATGTGTTTAAATATAAGCTTCTCTGAAGCTGCTTGTATTGATACAGAATCATTTTTTTATACAACTACTCTATCTTCTGCACCATTCCTACCTATCAAAACACTGTTTAATGGAGCTGGAGGAATCAGGCTCCTTGACTTCAGACTATACTACAAAGCTACAGTAATCAAGACAGTATGGTACTGGCACCAAAACAGAAATATAGATCAATGGAACAGGATAGAAAGCCCAGAGATAAACCCACGTACATATGGTCACCTTATTTTTGATAAAGGAGGCAAGAATATACAATGGAGAAAAGACAGCCTCCTCAGTAAGTGGTGCTGGGAAAACTGGACAGCTACACGTAAAAGAATGAAATTAGAACACTCCCTAACACCACACACAAAACTAAACTCAAAATGGATTAAAGACCGAAATTTAAGACCAGACACTATCAAACTCTTAGAGGAAAACATAGGCAGAACACTCTATGACATAAATCACAGCAAGATCCTTTTTGACCCACCTCCTAGAGAAATGGAAATAAAAACAAAAATAAACAAATGGGACCTAATGAAACTTAAAAGCTTTTGCACAGCAAAGGAAACCATAAACAAGACCAAAAGACAACCCTCAGAATGGGAGAAAATATTTGCAAAATGAAGCAACTGACAAAGGACCAATCTCCAAAATTTACAAGCAGCTCATGCAGCTCAGTATCCAAAAAACAAACAACCCGATCAAAAAATGGGCAGAAGACCTAAATAGACATTTCTCCTAAGATATACAGATTGCCAACAAACACATGAAAGAATGCTCAACATCATTAATCATTAGAGAAATGCAAATCAAAACTACAATGAGGTATCACCTTACACCAGTCAGAATGGCCATCATCAAAAAATCTATAAACAATAAATGCTGGAGAGGGTGTGGAGAAAAGGGAACCCTCTTGCACTGTTGATGGGAATGTAAATTGATACAGCCACTATGGAGAACAGTATGGAGGTTCCTTAAAAAACTAAAAATAGAACTACCATACCACCCAGCAATCCCACTACTGGGCATATACCTTGAGAAACCCATAATTCTAAAAGAGTCATGTACCACAATGTTCATTGCAGCTCTATTTACAATCATCAGGGCATGGAAGCAACCTGTGTCCATTGACAGATGAATGGATAAATAAGATGTGGCACATATATACAATGGAATATTACTCAGCCATAAAAAGAAATGAAATTGACTTATTTGTAGTGAGGTGGATGGACCTAGAGACTATCATACAGAGTGAAGTCAGTCAGAAAGAGAAAAACAAATACCGTATGCTAACACATATATATGGAATCTAAAGAAAAAAAATGGTTCTGAAGAACCTAGGGGCAGGACAGGAATAAAGACGCAGATGTAGAGAATGGACTTGAGGACACGGGGAGGGGGAAGGGTAAGCTGGGACGAAATGAGAGAGTGGCATGGACTTATATATACTACCAAAATAGCTAGCTAGTGGGAAGCAGCCGCATAGCACAGGGAGATCAACTCGGTGCTTTGTGACCACCTAAAGGGGTGGGATAAGGAGGGTGGGAGGGAGACGCAAGACGGAGGAGATGTGGGGATATATGTATATGTATAGCTGATTCACTTTGTTATAAAGCAGAAACTAATACACCATTGTAAAGCAATTATACTCCAATAAAGATGTTAAAAAATTTTTTAAAAAAACACTGCTTAAGGGATATCCCTGGTGGTCCAGTGGGTAAGACTCCACATTCCCAATGCAGAGGGCCAGGGTTCAATCCCTGGTCAGGGAACTAGATCCCGCACGCATGCCGCAACTAAGAGCCCACATGCCACAACTAAGAAGTCCACATACGGCAACTAAAGATCCCATGTGCCGCAACTAAGACCTGGTGCAGCCAAAATAAATAAATAAATATATTTTTTAGAATAAAATAAAGAGGTCGTATGGTTTAAAAATGAAATGTTGCTTTGTTTACTGTCTTTCTAGACATAAAAAAATAAAATAAAATAAAATGCAACTTAAAAAAACACTATTTAAATTGAATACCAACCTTTTGGAACATGTATAAATATATATCTAATTATCATATTAGTATGTATCCAATTAGTGCACATCTAACTATCTAATTCTCATAATAATCCTGTCAGGTAAATAACTTATCCAAGATCATACAGATTTGCTCCAATTTCCTTCATCTTCCTTACATGTTATACTTTATGATAAAAATTCACCTTTGAAAGATAATACTGAAACATAAGTGTTTTTAAAATACTTAAATTATTAATAAAATAGTATGTACCTTTTATGACAATTTACAATTTTTTAAATGGAATCATTTAATTCTGAGTTTCTCAGCCATGACACTACTGACATTTGGGCCAGATAATTCTGTTTTGGGGAGGTGTCCTGTGCATTGTAGGATGTTTAGCAGCATCCCTAGCTTTTACCCACTAAATGCCAATAGCACCCCATCCCCAGCTGTGAAAACCAAAAATGCCTCAAAAGGTTGTCAGATGTCCCTTGGGTGGCAAATTGCCCCACTGTTAAATCTTTATAACAATCCTACAATATATAGGGCTTTGACAAAAATCCTAACTGAGTGGTACTCAAGCCCAAGTTTTCAGACTTTGAATCCAGTGCTCTTCCCTCTGCAGCATTTCTGCTCTACCTTATATGCTCCTAACCCGTAATCCAAGGAAAATACGTGATAGTGTGACCTTGCTTACAAACATGTACAAATGAAACGGTCATAAAACATTTTTACTACATGTGACACATTCTTATGTTCCCTTTTCTTTTCCTCTCTACCATCTCAACTGCTAGTGTGGCTCCCCACTGGACTGATTTCACAACCCATAATTGGAAAACTACTGTCTAAGGCAATAAAACGAGTCAATCTGTTGTATGAGTATTCTAATGTGTTTTATAAAGTTTTTCAACATCAGTAGATAGTACAAAAAGATATTCTGGTTAATCCTAGTCAGACCTAGGTGATCTGAATCTTCTCTGCTCAGTTGTTGTTCCTCTGCTAACAAAACCCCAAACTGAGTGATTCCCTAGAGTGGGTTCTTCAGCCTTAGCACACACAAGAATTACCTGAAGAACCTGTTGGAAAACACAGGTTTTCCTCTGAGAAAACACTCTGAGTTTCTGATTCAGTTGGCCTAGGGTGGGACCTGAGAATCTGCATTTCTACTATCACCTAGAGGTGAAATTGATGGTACTGGTATAGGAATCAAACGTTCAAACTACTGCCGAGAACTGCCTTAGAAATGGAATAAATGAGTCATAAAAAGAGATTTAAAAAAAAAAAAGCATATGATTCTTTAAATGCTTGTTTCAAGACTTAAAACTAAATGAAATCATGTATCTATATATTTAACAAATAATGAGTGTTTATCATGTGCCACACTATTTGGGGTAACATACTAATAAGTCATTATTTCCCAAAGTATGTTCCATGAAAGTATATTGAGTAGATGTCACAGGACAATACTGAATAAAACAAGTCTTACAATAAAGAAATGTCTAACTTATTAGAGTCATTAATATACTCATGTTTATAGCAGCCATCCAAAAGGCAGCTACAGCATGTAGCATATCTCAGATTTCTTTTCTCAGTCTGCTATTTTTGAGCATCTCAAAAAACTAGTATTCCGTTGTACAGCAGAAACTAACACAACATTGTAAAGCAATTATACTCCAATAAAGATATTAAAAAACAAACAACTAGTATTCCAGGGAAGGCACTCTGAAATATGAACTGAGGGGGATGAGAAAGGTTTGGACACACCTTTATGTCAAGCACTTCATACACATGAATTAAAATTATCTAATTTTTATAATAATCTTATCAGGTAAATAATGTAGCCAAAATCACAGGATGACTTACAGAGTAACCCACTTTTTTTTTTAATTAATTAATTAATTTATTTATTTGGCTGCGTCGGGTCTTAGTTTCAGCATGCAGGATCTTCGTTGCGGCACGTGGGATCTTTTGTTGTGGCGAGCGGGCTCTTTGTTGCAGCGCACGGGCATCTCTCTAGTTGTGGCACGCGGGCTTAGTTGCCCCGCTGCATGTGAGATCTTAGTTCCCCAACCAGGGTTCGAACCCACATCCCCTGTGTTGGAAGGCGGATTCTTAACCACTGGACCGCCAGGGAAGTCCCTAGAGTAACCCACTTTTAAAACCTGGCTGCTGGTCTTTCTCTGAAGTCCTGTGACACTCTTTTAATAAGAAAAGTGATAAGAACAAGAAACATTACTTACTCATGATATACAAAGCCTAAACAAAAATGGGTTAAGACACTAAGAAAACAACCCATTAAAAAAAAACATGGCAAATGACTTGAACAGACACTTCACCGAAGAGGTTATATAAATGGTGAATAAGCATATGAAAAGATGTTGAACATCAGCAGCCACTAAGAAAATGCAAATTAAAACCACAATGATACCACTACATGCCTATTAGAATGGCTAATATGAAAAACACTGACAATACCAAGTGCTGAGGATGCTGACCAACTGGAACTCTCAAACACTGCTAGGGAGAATGCAAAGTGATACAACCACTCTGAAAAACAGCCTGGCTGTTTCTTATAAAGTAAAACAAACACTTACCATTTGACTCAGCAATTCCACTCACAGGTATTTACCCTAGTGAAATGAAAACTTGTATTCACAAAAACCCGTACAGAAACATTTATGGCAGCTCTAGTCATAACTGCCCCAAAAAGGAAATAACCTAAATGTCCTTCAACAGATTTACAAATAAATTGTGGTACATCCATACAATGGAATACTACTCAGCAATAAAAAAGGAATGACCTATTGATATACACAACAACTTGAATCTCAAAGGCATTTTGCTAAATTTACAATAGAAGCCTGTCTCACAAGCACATTGTATGCTTCTATTTATATGCTATTCTTAAAGAGACAAAACTACAGTTCACCCTTGAACAACATGGGTTTGAACTGTGCAAGTTCACTTATACATAAGTTTTCCCTAAATACACACTACAGTGCTACAACAAACTGTGGTTGGTTGAATCCATGAATGTGGAACCGTAGATACCAGGGCCAACTGTGAAGTTACATCCAGATTTTCCACTGCTCAGAGGGCTGACACCCCTAACCCCCACGTTATTCAAGGGTCAACTGTGTAGTGACAGAGAACAGAGCAGTGGTTGCCAGGGGTTAGGGGTAGAAGAAAGATGTGACTACAAAGGGATTGCACATGAAAGTTTTTTGGAATGATGTAACTGCCCTGATTATGGGATTACGCAGATCTGCAGGGGTTAAAATCCAAAGAACTGTAAAACAAACAGAAAAACCAATTTTACTGTATAATTTTAAAAATAAAGAGAAAAAAGGCAAAAAATGGGGCTGAAGCACATTTTCACACCAGTAACATGAAAATAATAAAAAGTCATGCCGTAAATGTCATATCACAGAACACTAAATTTTAGTAATACCTACAGATGAGAATTTACAGCTTAACTTGACAATCTAAAATTACCACACTTACTTTAGATATAAATACCCTTCTGTTCAGAATTGTGACAAAAGTTTAGAGGAAAGTAATAGCCTTCCTAAACACATAAAATGTGTGGAATTCAGCATTCCAAGATCTTTGCATCTTAGCAGAAACACATCATTGCCTATGTTGTTTAGGCAAAAGATAATGAAATATCTAAGGGATGAAAGGAATGTGCCAATCCTCTTTCCCTCATGGAATTCTCAAAGTCAATGTAACTAGCACCTGGTACAATGACTTCAATGCAAGCTCAGAGCTGACATTCCTAGGAAGGGACTCACAAATAAACCTAGATCATTCCTAAAGATCTACAACACAATCCTCTGTAATCCAAGCAGTCAGCTGTTTCACTGAGACTAGGGAAGCATGCAACAACTGCTTACATATACTCACATACACATTCACACACACATTTCTGCATGGAATGTATATGATGTGTCTGTGCCCATAAAGAAACAATATAACTCAATCCATAGGAAATTCTAAAATGCCTAACTCTCAGTATTAATTCATCAACTTATTAATTATTCAAATATTTATCAAACATCCACTTTGTACCAAACACTATAACAAGCACTTGGGATATAACTGTAAACTGGAAAGAGGAAATCTGGCCCTCATCCATCACCTCCAATTTAAAGACATACAAGTCATTTTTATATCAACCATCTGAAGTAAAGTGAGATCAATGACAGCAAACTGCATAGCACATAATGGAAACTGAAAAAAACTTAGTATGGCCCCAGGATTTCTGTTTGTTCTTTGTGCAGAGGCGGGTACGTGCATGAAATGAAGTGCTAAGAAAATTAAAGTAGGAGAGGTAAGCAAGGACCAAATCTTGGAGAATCTTGAATGCCACACCAAGAATTTCAGATTTATCTTGTTGGCAATTAGAAGCCATTAATAGCAGTAACAATTTCAATAGTTTTTCTTTCAGACAAATATGTATTTTGAATATTCTGGATTATGGAGGAGGGGACAAATAGTTAAACCAAGGAAACAGAAAATACACACAATACACACTACGTCACTGAGCTAATAGTTAAATAGTATTTCTCTTTGCCTCAATAGAACAACATATTCACTTATTAACTCTTTTCCCAGGAATTAAAATGAAGAACATCCTGCATAATATTAATAATTGACATTTGTATTAAACTTTACTATTTACAAATAGTAAATAAATAGTAAAATCATTTTTAACAGATATTGCTAACATTCACCCCATTTTATAAAATTAAAGATTGAGGACATATGTTAATTGAAAAACTGCCCTTGTTCTAACATTCAAATTACATATAAATGAGAGATGTGACCAATGTACTCGCTGGCTAAAAATAGATCAAATTAGTTCTCTGTGGCTCAACAATACCTCTTTCTGGCCCTAATTCCACAACCTTAGTTTAGGCCACCTTCATTCTTCACCTGGGTTTTTGCAATGGTCGGTCTCCTCACTGGTCTCTCAGCCTCTGGTCTTATCTAACATCAATCTAATATGCATAAACAGCCAAAGATGATTTTTTTCTTCTAGCTCACAGGAAAATCTGATTACATCACTACTCTGTTTAAAACCTTCCAATGATTTCCCCATTGCATTCAAGTTAAAGTCTAATCTCCCTCACATGGCATAAAAGGTTCTTTTGCAGGGACCTCGGCCTTACTCTCCTACCCATTCTCCTTTTGGTAAACACCTGGCCTCTCATCTTATGCTTTGCACATACTCAATAATTCCCCAAACCCTCTTTTTTTTTGGCAAATATTGTTCCCTCACCCCCAAATACTTTGTGTCCCACTGCCCCTACCTGGATTTTTCCTGGCTAACTCCTACTGCTTCAGATCTCAATTTAGGTATCTCATTCTAGTAAATAATATCCATGGACATGAGAGAAAGCATCTCATTAAAAGATGCACAAAATAGGTTGGACTCTTGTTCCCAGTTTTTCAGTTCCTCCCTGTTATAGAATTATACATCCAAATCTTTGGCCAAAAGACTCTGCAGTTACCTACCACTAGAACAGAGAAAGTATGTTTCCTGGCCTCACTGATGTTGGGCGTGGTCGTATGACTTTCTCTGCCCAACAGTGTGGGCAGTATGCCAATTTTGGCTTTGTTTTGTTTTTTAATATTTATTTATTTATTTTGGTTGAGCCGGGTCTTAGTTGCAGCACGCGGGATCTTTGTTGTGGCATATGGGATCTTGCGGCGGGCAGACTTCTCAGTTGCGCCGTGTGAACTCTTAGTTGTGACATGCATGCGGGATCTAGTTCCCCGACCAGGGATCGAACCCAGGCCCCCTTCATTGGGAACGCAGAGTACTACCCACTGGACCACGAGGGAAGTCCCCCGATTTTGAATTAGAGCCTTAACAGCTTTCATGTGTGTTTGTTTCTCACCCTTCTTGTGTTTCCACTTTCTCCACAGGAAGATTATGAGAGATGCAGAACAGACCTATGAGCTTGGGAGTCAAATCCAGCTGAATCCAGTCAAACTCAGCTGAGAGCAACCAAAACCCAGCTGACCCAGAGACTCACGAGGGAGAGGGAAAAAACGTTGTTTTAAACCACTGGAAATTTCAGATTATTTACTACATAGCATTTTTGCAGCAATAGCTGATATAATGCATTTCCAATAAAATCTTACTTTTAACTATCAAAAATATATTCCTATTGTTTTGATTATGTACTAACAGGTTTAAATACTAAATCAATCATAAAATTTTTAAACACAGAGAAACTAAAAAATATCCAATTTCAATTTATATACCTATCTTAGGTGCAGAGAACTATGATATGGTATTTGGGGAGTCAATATAATGCGACATTAGGATAAAATTCTATGAGGGAAGTAGGACAGAAATACAAATCCAAAGAAAACAAGAATAATTTACAACTTTCAGCTGTTAAATGGTAATGGTAAGTGATAAATCACTACGGTATTTAGATTCCTGGATACTTTTTCTTTTAAAATGATGTAAGAGCTTTATTTTAAAATATCATTATTTATAACATATCAAAAATTATATAATTCGCGATTATTTAAACTTATGATGAAAAAAGTTTTTAGATGTCACCAAAAACGTGCAAGAGAGTACACATCTATTTTCTTTCTTTTGGTGTACAGTTCTATGAATTTAATACATGTATAGATTCATGTAATCACCACCTGTTTGTACAAGATACAGAATAGGTACATACATCTCCCTCAGGCTACCCCTTTATAGTTACATCCTCTTCTAACCTAGATCTTCCAGAAGTCCTTTTAGGAAATATGTGAACAAAAAAGTATGAAAAACACTGCTGTATGACACTAACTAGCATGACTTACTTGTCCAGTTACTGAGGCTTCAAATTTTCAGCCAAATTCCAGTTCATTTAGTAATATTAATAATGCCAAAAATATCCAATAAGTAATGGTAAAATCTACTCTGGGGGCCAAATAATATATTCAAGTCAGTCAAAACTGAGTTGGTTAATATACTTACTGACTCAGAGTTCATTACAGTCAAAACGTAAGTTTCTCCACAATACTCACAGAGGATGATATAGATGAACTTAATCTGGAAACTATTCTTATCTTTAAACAGGTTTGCTTGGTTATACTGATTAAGTATTAAAAGACCTCTCTGAGTTAGAATTTCCTCCCATTTTCTGCTTGCCTTAATTTTTCATAAAGTTGAGATTTAGATAAATATCACTTCTAAAGAGCAATTCCAGACAAAATCATCAAAGTATAATACAAACAAGAATAAACCCTTTTGCACACAAAAGGAATCTAACCAGTCTCTCAAAACACCAAGCATACCAGGAGAAGCACTGAAAGTCAAAACCAAGGGACTTTAAACAATTATGTAAAATATAAGCAGGGAAAGTCAAATATAGGAAATAACCTAAAGTAGCTCTTGCTGAATTAAGAACACTGCTTTCATTCTATCCAACTCTATAGAAAAACCTGCTAACAAGGTAGGTTATTTTAGTCATTAAGACCAAACATTAAATAATACCTCTCTCTAAAAAAAAAATACACAATACAAATCCCCAACACAGTTGTATCTGAGAATAAAAAAGAATTAAATGGCAAGTGTAAACTTCAGTAATCTGTGTTAGCATTAATTAATACACACAGAAATCCTCATTCACTCAAAAATTTTTGAACTACCACTCTGTTCAAGGGACTATAATTGTGATATAACATGACTGGTGATGGGCCATTTGTGCAGAAGCTCATTGATAATTCCACTAACCTCTTCATAACACACCACATTTTGAACCCACTTACAGCAGGGTTTTACTGTTAGCAAGATACTAAGGGGGATACAAAGATGAAAGATACAGAGACTGCTCTCAAAGAGCTTAACATCTAAGTTAGAGGTTTGGTTAGAATAGGTTCATTCTACACTGCTATGAAATAAAAGTACAACATGTACTTAATAATGCTACACCTAAATACAAGGAAATGGACATAAAATTCTGTAAGGAACTCTGTCAAACTTCACAGAATGAGTTTTCATGTACCCAGAAAAAGAACAATAAAATCATCAAACCTAACTACTGGTCACAAATGTTCCTTATTGATGCTATGAAACAATCCCACAGTGGGGGAAATCCCAACAGAGACCACATATAACTACCTTTCTCCTCACTAAAGCTGATCACAGAGCAAGAGCTTAAAATAATTCATGGCAAAGTAAAAAGCAAATTAAATCATCTTAAAAATAATAATAGGTTATCAGCATTTTCAAATAGCAAAGACTAGAATTAAAAGTTGAATATGCTGCACTTCAAGAAAAAGTAACTCCTTAATCAGGTCTCGTTCTAAGGAAGATCATAAAGTAGGCCTTGATGGACAGGTACCCTCCTTTCCTCACCTCTCTTATGAATTTGTCTCCTTACTTCCCAAGGACGTTCACCCCTCACGATACTCCTACTACCCTCTACATGCACACATACATGAATGCACATACAAACTGTCCCAGGTCTCTCTCTCTATCTGAAGGACTGAAGTGATTTTATCTTTGATTGGAGAGTGGTATTAGGGGGAAGAGAAGGGACTCCATTTATTTTCACTACACAAGAGCTAAGGGTGTTTACTCCTCCAGGCAAGGTCTCTAGAAAAATTGTGCTCTAGAGCCTTAGAATTTAAGGATAATATAATAAGTAACTTCTACTAAGATTTTGTTGTTGTTGTTGTTGTTTTTGGCCATGCAGCATGTGGGATTTTAGTTCCCAGACCAGGGTTCGAACCTGTGCCCCCTGCATTAGAAGCGCAGCATCTTAACCACTGGACCACCAGGGAAGTCCCTACTAAGATGTTAATGCACATATAATGGCACTGAATCCCACCACCTCCCTAACTATAATGATATCTACATCTTAATAGGTTACACAGTGAAAATTGAAAGAAATCCATTTTTAAAAGAATTTTAGCCATTAACTAGCAGACAGAGAGACACTGCTGGTGTTCCTAAAATCATCCCATAAAACCTATTCTTCTATCCCTATTAAAAAATACACATGGACTAGCTCTGTTTTAACTTTGGCCAAAAAGCAAGCAAATCTCTTCTGAAAATACTAAATTAAAATGGTCAGACAAATGTCTACCCAGAATATTATGGGGAACTCTGCACTGTAAAACACGTATATAACAAACCTCATCTGGACATTTAGAAACTTGTATTAAAAATCATAAATTAGGGACTTCAAGATGTGTCCCTGGTGTGCAGTGGTTAAGATTCCATGCTCCCAATGCAGGGGGCCTGGGTTTGATCCCTGGTTAGGGAACTAGATCCCACATGCATGTCGCAAACAAGAGTTCGTGTGCCACAACTAAGGAGCCCACAAGCCGCAACTAAAGGAGCCCACAAGCTGCAGCTAAAGGATCCCACGAGCCACAACTAAAGGAGCCCGCAAGCCCCAACTAAGGAGCTGGCCTGCTGCAACTAAGACCCAGCACAACCAAATAAATAAATAAATAAATGTTTTTTTAAATCTTAAATTATAAAGAAAAGTTTTAGTTTAAAAAAAAAAAAAAACTTCCATACACATTCTTCCAGAACCATCAAGAAATATCTTGAAGCATTTTCTAGGAAATAGCTGATATAAGTAGAATAACGCAGTAACAAATTTTAAAGCTACAAAGGCCTTCACTGTCTTTTTAGAAATAATAACCTTTTCCTTTGCACAAAACAATATTAAGAGTGAAGGGAAGGACTTCCCTAGTGGCTCAGTGGTTAAGAATCCACCTGCCAATGCAGGGGAAATGGGTTCCCTCGAGCCCTCGTCTGGGAAGATCCCACATGCCACAGAGCAACTAAGCCCATGCGCCACAACTTCTGAGCCTGCGCTCTAGAGCCCGCGTGCCACAACTACTGAAGCCCACGCGCCTAGAGCCCATGCTCCGCAACAAGAGGAGCCACCACGATGAGAAACCCGCGCACCGCAACGAAGAGTAGCCCCCGCTCGCGGCAACTACAGAAAGCCCACACACAGCAGCGAAGACCCAACGCAGCCCAAAAAAAAAAATGTGAAGGGAGAGAACCTAAAGGTGAAGAGAAGATTTAAGATACATAACAATTCCATTAGATATGATATCAAATGTTTTATCAATTATTTAAAATGTCATTGTGATAAATAGGTCTTATCTGGATACTAATTCAGAAGAGAATGACTTTTGAACCTAACTGGATATATGACTATACAGAAGCAAAACAAATAAATGTTTTTTAAAAGAATAAATTACAATAACACTCAAAAAAACCCTGAAGCATGATACTTCATGCTTGCAAGGGGAAAAAAAAAAGCTTCAAATATATTGGTAAACCACCATTTTTATTACGGTTTCCCCTTATTAACTATTCGTGTGTGTGCATGTGTGTATTCATATCAAATTTCAGGTAAAGAAGAAAAAAATTCCCACTTTTTCGTATTCTGACCTATGTATGTATATGCCTTAAAAGCAGCTGTGGAGCATCTCTTCACTCATAACATGTTCTCTTCCTTTGTCTCTGACTTTCCCTCCCCTCCCCTGCATGCCCTGGGAACATATTACTCCCCTACTCCTACCTCCTCACCTTGGATCAAAGAATAAGAAGCTTACCCCATCCCTACTACTTGCAGACACCCAAAGCCGTTCCAGTACTATAGTTCATTCTTCTTTGATATTCCTCGCTGAAATCCCCTGCACCTGTACATACACCTGAGAATTAGTTTGAAATATTTTGAAATATATATGAATATTACACTTTATTCAGTCCACAGTATAGTCTTAAAACCTTCTACAACTTTTTTTAATATCCCTCAACTTTTCTATTGATTCTAAGCAAAGAAGGAGAAGGTAGAGAAAGATAAAAGAGTGATTATCCCCTGGCCTCCTCTTAGTGCCTTTACCTTCTGCTACTGCCTGTGAAATTTCTTAGAGCACTTTTTATTTCAAAAACAGGAGAAAATATATAAGATAGGGGGTTCTTGGGGTTTTTGTTTGTTTTTGGGTTTGGGCACAAATAGGCAAGGTGGAAAATGTACATGGCCAGAGAAGGAATAGGAAATTAGGGATGCCAAAACCAGAGAGAAAATAAAGAGGGGCAGAATATTAGACCAGGCTGATATTAGATGTTGAGCTAGCTCCTTTACCCTATTCCCTTTACCACTTGAATTGGCCTTCTGTTCCCTGGCCAGCCTCAAAAAAGAAAAGCCACCACCAGTCACTTGGAGCTGGTGAAGACTAGACTTCCACAGTCAAGAATACTTCACAATAGTAAAAGTTTACCAAGTATTTGGTGGCTTATTTAGAATATTAGAACAGACTAGTCTGAAGCTACCTAAAGGAAATAAATTAGCTATCTGAGGAGTAGGATGGGAGGGGGAAGCTACTCTCCTTAAATAGATGTCCTTAAGGAATAAACATCTAGGGCTCCCCTGGGGACGCAGTGGTTGAGAATCCGCCTGTCAGTGCAGGGGACACAGGTTTTAGCTCTGGTCTGGGAAGATCCCACATGCCGCGGAGCGACTAAGCCCATGTGCCACAACTACTGAGCCTGCGCTCTAGAGCCCGTGAGCCACAACTACTGAGGCTGCGTGCCACAACTACTGAAGCCCGAGCGCCTAGAGCCCGTGCTCCGCAACGAGAAGCCACCGCAATGAGAAGCCCACGCACCGCAACGGAGAGCAGCCCCCACTCGCCACAACTAGAGAAAAGCCCGCACACAGCAACAAAGACCCAGTGCAGCCAAAAATAAATAAATAAAATTATTTTTAAAAAAGGAATAAACATCTAGCTCTTAATTTTAATCTCTCAGCAGACAAATATCCTAGAAGTTTTACTACTGTCTGGCATGCTGTCTTGTAAGTCTAATAAATGAGAATGGGAGCTCATGCCCTAGCCAGTAAGACAGAAAGGCTGATGAAAGGGATGATGAAGCAAATTAATAAAGGAGATTACTGGTTAGAAAAATTCTTACCACTCTCTCCACAATCAAAAGAGGTTGTAAGAAATTGACAGAAATCAATTATCACTCCTTTTTAACTATACGCATAAAAGAGTTCTTAAAGTTCTATAAGTCTCTCACTTTGGGAGATGAAGGCAAATATCTGGGATAGTCAAGTGCTATTCAAGAAAACAAAAGCCTTATTAGGCCATTATTAACAGCAGCTAGTTTTGGTTTTTTTTGGTATATCAGAAATGTTTTTATTGTTACTAATATTCCATTATATGAATATACCACAGATTGTTTATACATTAACCTACTGATGGGCATTTTTGCTGTTTTCAGTTTCTCGCTATTAAGAATAAAACTGCTATGAACATCCTTTTTTTTGCTTTTTTTTTCTTGCTTTCATTTCTTTTCAGTAAATACTTAGAAATGAAATGGTGGTCATGGGATAGGTGTATTCTTAACAGTAAAAGGTTAAGTGCTAAACAGTTGCTCAAAGTGGTTATACCATTTGCCCTACAATCAGCAACATCTGTGAGTTCCATTTTTCCACGTCCAGTTGATATACTACTGTTGGTGCTGTCAGCCTTTTTTTAACATCTTCATTGGAGTATAATTGCTTTACAATAGTGTGTTAGTTTCTGCTTTATAACAAAGTGAATCAGCTATACATATACATATATCCCCATATCTCCTCTCTCTCGCGTCTCCCTCCCACCCTCCCTATCCCACCCCTCTAGGTGGTCACAAAGCACCGAGCTGATCTCCCTGTGCTATGGGGTAACAGCAGCTAGTTTTTAATGTTGTTACATTTTCCTATGGTAAAAAAAATACAAGTAGTTGATCATTTTTCCAAAGTAAAACTCTAGATTTGATGAGCCAAACTTAGGAGTGAGTATATCAATAGAAAAAAATCAACTTTAACTTAATACCTTAGCCTAGGGGAAAGGGAGGGACTAGTGAGGCACAGGTTTCTGTTACTGGCAAGAAGAACAAGGATTAAAAACATTGTAAGAGATTAAAAAACAAACAAACAAAAACACTGTAAAACAAAATAAAACAAAAACTGGTTGCAAGCTAGGCTGCTACACTAAGCATCTTGATTATTCCAAAGATGCCCTGAGATCCAACCCAACCCTTCTGGCTTCCGCCAAAGAAGCATAGAAACAGCCAAGTTCCAAGAATAGTCATGACATACCATCCCCTTCCAACTACAGTCATCCTCAGGGAGACTGCTGGTCTTCGGGAGTATCTTGCCCTGGGTCTAAAGGCACTATCAGAAGGTCAATGAATTATCACTGCTTCCTTCTTTATCCACTGAAACCCAAATAAACAGGAAAATAAGGAACCTTGGATTTAATAGCAATTAATTCATTTCATTTCATTTATTTATTTATTTACTTTTACGGCCACACTGCGCAGCTTGCAGGATCTGAGTTCCCCGACCAGGGATTGAACCCATGCCCCCTGCAATGAAAGCGCAGAGTCCTAACCACTGAACCGCCAGGGAATTCCCAATTCATTTAATTTAATGGCAATTACTTTAGTAATTCATTGGGGACAGCAAGACTAGACTAAAACTGTTATCTCTTTCAAAAATCTTGTTTTCTGGGGCTACCTGGAAAACAATAGGTGCTAAAATCAACTTTTAAAATACTTAAGAATAAAAGATGGCCCTTCTCCTGCAAAGCTGAGGTCAACTGTATATTAACAAGTTATATAACCAGTTTAAAAGTGAGTTTTTGGTCCGGGAATAAGAGCTACTCATACTGTTCTCCCTGTTCAGTCATCAGTAGCCAAGGAAAAAATTCTTACTAAAACTTCTTTACCGTAACACATTATGGCCTATTGGAGTGTCATGGCCTTCTAACAGAATGCCCAAAACAAGATCCAAGACTTCTGGTCTCTCTACTCATTATATGTGTAATACATTTTGGTATGTAATTGAAGTGCTATGTGTAAATATACTTGTGTGTGTTTTAAGTTTGCAGTTATCCTTGATGCATTTCTCCCCTTTATTTCAAGTTTTCATTAAGTATCTAGAGATAATTATCCATATGCAAATGGTGCTACACTCTTAAAAGTAACCTACTTTCTTATAAGTGCTAAGTATTTTACTATGTGATTCAATATACAATATATACGACATATAACATGTAAATACAATATATATATCACTAATGTAGAATGGTGTGTAGCAAAACCTTTTTTGACATAAATTGTGCAAAAAGTAAAGTTCTGCCCAAGTTATGATTTTCATAGCCACAGAATACAATTTAATAAAAGTTTATGATATTTCAATGTAGATGTGCTTGAAAAGTCTTCAATAAACTAACTTTGAACTATGAAAATATCTAACAAATAAGAATTAGAAAGTATTTGGAGACTTGAATATACTTGTACCACCCGGCATATAGAGGTTCTGTCTCCCACTGTACAAACTACTCTTTTTTTTGTAAAAGGGGAGGAGAGGACAAAAGAACTGGGAATGTAAACATCATGGAAATTCATCGTAATGTCAGCCATGGAATTTAAGAGATAGGAGAAACTTTATAGATTATCTAATTCAAGCCCCATTTTTAAGGATGAAGTAACTGAAATAGAAAGAGAAATTAACAGACTCAGCCAAGGTAATATATAACTAGTTAAAGGCCTTATAGGTAGAATTATCTCCTAAGAATGAATCCCAGTACATGGCAGGTAAGGATGTAAAATGGTGAGTTCCGTGGAAAACATTTTGGTGGTTCCTCAAAAAGCTTAACATTGAATTATCACATGTCCCAGCAATTCCCCTCCCAGGTATATACTCAAACGAACTGAAAATAAGGATTCAAACAGATACTTAACACGCCAATGTTCATTGAAGCATTATTCCCAATAGTCAAAAGGTAGAAACAACCCAAGTGCCTAGCAAGAAATGAATGGAGGGACTTCTCTGGTGGTCCAGTGGATAAGACTCCTCGTTCCCAATGCAGGGGACCCACGTTCAATCCCTGGTCGGGGAACTAGATCCCGGATGCATGCCTCTACTAAGAATCCGCATGCCGCAACTAAGAATCTGCATGCCGCAACTAAGACCCAGCAGAGCCAAAATAAATAAATATTAAAAAAAGAAAGAAAAAAATGAATGGATAAACAGAAGTAGTATATACATACAATAGAATATTATTCAGCCATAAAAAGGAATGAAGTTGATACATGCTACAACGCGGTGAACTTTGAAAACATTATGCTAATTGAAATAAACTAGATACAAAAAGACAAATATTGTATGATTCAACTTACATGAAATATCTAGACTAGGCAAATTCATGAGACAGAATGTAGATTAGAGGTTTCTAGGGGCTGTGAGGAGGGAAGAATGGAGTTATTGCTTATTGGTGATATTTTCTGCTTGGGTTGTTAGAAAAGGTTTGGAAATAGTGGTGATAGTTGCAATACATTGTGAATGTAATAAATGCCACTGAGCTGTACACTCAAAATGGTTATAACGGCAAACTTTATGTTATATATATTTTATAGCACTACAAAAAAATTTTAAGAGTAAATCCCATAAAAGCTGATGTGCTGGAGTCAGGCAATTCTGGCATGGAAGAGCTGGTCTACCCCAGGAAAAAACACAACAGAGATGTCTTCAATCCCACACTTTAATTTTTTTAAATTATTTTAAATAAATCTAGGGACTTCCTTGGTGGCGCAGTGGTTAAAAATCCGCCTGCCAATGTAGGGGACACGGGTTTGAGCCCTGGTCCGGGAAGATCCCACATGCCACAGAGCAACTAAGCCTGTGCACCACAACTACTGAGCCTGCACTCTAGAGCCTGCGAGCCACAACTACTGAAGCCCGTGCGCCTAGAGCCCATGCTGCGAAACAAGAGGAGCCACCACAATGAGAAGCCCATGCACCACAACGAAGAGTAGACCCCACAACTAGAGAAAACCTGCGTGCAGCAATGAAGACCCAATGCAGTCAAAAATAAATAAATAAATTTAAATAAATCTAAATAAATTCCGGTTTTCACACAGTTGCTGTTTATATAATAAATATTTATGGTACCTAGATTCATGCCAAAAAACCCAAGACATTTTTAGTATGCTTATACTCTCCTTGAATATTGTTTCACCTAATGATTTCACAACTAAATTTAGTAACAGAGAGAGTAAAAACTTACAGTAAAATGATTAAGATTCTGGACTCTAAAAAGGAAGAACATCTATCATAAAGCCTTCTTGTAAAAACAAACATGTATCACCCACTGACTAAGTCATTAATTCTAAGGAACACCCAGATGACAACTTTTGACGTCAAGAATAGGAAGGAAAGCAAGATTGACAAAAAGAGAGTGGAAATTAGGAAACACAAATGCATTAACAATAGTTACATCTTAAGTAGGAACAATATAATGAATCACCAATTTAAAATGTGCAAACTCAGATGTACTGATCTAGAAGGGTAAGACACATAATCTTGTTCAATTATTTAAAGAGCTCGGATAATTCCTCCACATGAAGATGAAGTCTGCAATTCTAATCTTCCTACCTAACATCCCAATCCCATAATAAGCAATCATATTATACTGATTTTGATTTATGACACATACTCACTGGAATACTGACTATTTCATAAGTCAAGTGTCGAAGCAATTTTCGGTTTGGGAAGACGAAGAAGTGAAATTTAAAAGCCAGGAATATTCAATATATAATGCTACATAATGTAAATATTAGGAAACAAGAGCAACAGCTATCTTAAAAGCTTTCTGTAATAGAAAGTATCTGTGAAGAATAAGCCAAGAGGTAGGGAGTACCGAGGTAAATAAGACATGATCCCTGGCCCTCAAGAACCTCACATACTAGTGGGAGAAATAAAAAAGTAATTATCATGGTTACATACAGAGATGTGGCCTGAATGTTTTGGTATCATAGAGCAGGAGTGTCAACTAGTATAGCCAAAAGCAGAGAAGGCCTCTTAAAAGAGGATTCTTGGCCTGAGTCTTAAAGGAAAGCCAAGAGTTAGCCGTGGAATAAAAGTCAGCATGTTAGCATGTAAAAAAGTACAACTGTCATACATACATACATATACATACATATATGTATTTTTTTTTCATTCTTTCAAGAAATATTTCTAGACTACCTACTACTTGCCAGGCACAGACCATGTTTAGAGAACAACATGTATTTTAGTATGGCTGAAGCCTAGAGAGCATGTATGAGACTAGGCAGGCACCAGATTATGAAAGCCTTGGATGCTCTGCTAAGGAGTTTAGACCTCATCCTGAAGATGGTGAGAAATCAATGAAAGCTATTAAGGAAATGACAAGATCAGATACACTCTGATCAAGATCAATACACTCTGATTCAGGCTTTCCTATACAATCTCTCTGAGGAGCTGTCATGAAGACTTCAAAGGGAAAAGAAGGAAGGAGCTGATATGACCCATGTTTCAAAGATACTGTATGAACATCAGCAGCTAAAGTCTACTACTTCTCTTGTTCTGTCACCAGACTCCACTCTAATGGGGTACAAAGCTTCCATACCAGTAGCAGGTAGAAGATAGAAGAGTGGTAATGTAGAGGAATTCCTCTGGCCAAAATTCATAAGGGCCATCCACAGAGAACTACTAATTTTAAACAGAATATTATATTAACAAAATAAAACTAGAGCATATTAAAACATTACCTGATAAGATGGTAAATTCTATGTTGTATGTATTTTACCACAATTAAAAATAATTTTTAAAAAAAGAGAAGAAAAAACAACTGCAATTTAGGCACCCTATTTTTTCTACTCTGGCAAACATTTTACAAAAATGTAAACACATTAGTTCATACTATACTTAATTATAATTCCCTCATTCTTCCTTCACAATTAAAGAACTCTTCAAAGTCTGCCTCCTACCACAAAGCAAAATGTTTAAGACCACAAAGAAAAAGTATGATAATTACTATCTTACTAGGGGAGAGAGGAGAATCATATCCCAAATGGACACCATCCAGTAGCCCACTATCCTTTCCTAGAGACTTGCCATGGTGCAAACTGCCACCATAAAGAATGCACATGAATTTGGGCAGACACATTCTAACAGCACAGCTGTCTGTCCAGGCATGCTGCTGAAACAATAGTACATTCCTACTTGTCCTGTCCCCCACCCACCCTAAGCCCCCTTACAAAAGGGAGTTTAAACAAAAAACTGTCTTATTTAAGCATCTAATATGTATGTGTGTGTGTGTGTGTGTGTGTGTGTGTGTGTGTGTGTGTGTGTGTGTGTGTGTTCAGTAAGATCAGTTAGGTAATAACAGTAGCAATGAACCCCTCTAACATCACCCTTATCGCTATGTTAGTCTCTGAAGATTCCTGAAAAGGAAAATAATTTTTTTCATGTGTATTTCTCAAAAGTCTTGACTTGAGACTGCCATTTAGGTTCAAAGAGAGGATAACAAGTCACCATCTTTCAGAAACTTGATATAGTATGGTAGAGGAGTGAGTACTGAGAGTCAGAGTAATGGAGTTTGAGTCCTAGGTAGCCATCTTACTAGCTTTGTGACCTTGGGGAAATTGTCCAACCTCTTTGAGCTACAGTCTGTTCATCTATAAAACATGAACAATGATGCTTTACACTACCTACATTATAGAGTTGCTGTGAAGATCAAAGAACTAAATGTAACCTTACCTCAGCCACACGCTGCAATGCACCCTTCTCAATAATCTAAATTTAACACAACCCATTTTGAATACGTATTCTATCTTACTAACTCATTCCTTCCAGTACATGAACTCTTATCATAATTTGATCCCATCAGGACCTCAAATCTACCGACTCAACTATGTTTTCATTGTCCCTCACCCCTTGAAGTCCCCTCTTCTCTCTTTATCCAGTTTAAGTTCCATGATCCATAAACATAATCACTCGCTCCCCTCTCACTTGGATACACTCACTTTGCAAAATCACAAGCTTGATTAAATTAAATTCTCTATTCTCCTACTCCTAAAATCAATATGGATGGAGGAAAAACACACACACACACACAACCAAGCTGACCGGTGACACTTTTAACTCATGACCTTTAACTTCAAGTAAGCCCTTAATTCTGCCTGGGAATAATACTGTATTTTCCTAGGCCATTTCACTCTCGCATTTCTCTAAATGACAATTATATGCGCTCTCCTCTCTTCTCAAACTTCTAATGCCTTCTTCCATCCCCTTTTTTGCCCTCAGCCGATAACTTTGCTCAGAAAATTAAAGGGATTAGAATTTCCAGGAATTACCACCATATCCACCCACAGTATCAGCATCTATCTGCACCTAAATGTTCTGTCTTCCTTCTTGTTATAATAAATGAACAACTATCTGTTCTCTTTTCAATATCAGCTCCAGCAATTCTTCTGCTCTCTTCTATATCATCAATATCTCCCTCTCCTCCTTTCTACTAGATCACTTCCATGAGCATATGAAGTATATACGAAAATGCTGTAACTTCTCCTATCATAAAAACTGTACTAGCAGAAACACTGCCAGGTTGAAATAAAGAGAACAGACAGTATAAAATGAAAACAGGCCTTTGGATTCCCCACATTTCTATGAGGAGGAAACAGGCTGAGAAAATGACTCATCTGCAAACACAGGCTGTACTTTATGGAAAAGGAAGACCCAAGGGGACGGGACAAAGAGATTAAGAAGGGTGACATAACTTTTACAAGGTCATGCAACTAAATAAGTAGCAGACGTGGGATTTAACGCAGAAAGTCTACATTCTTAACCAATATACTTATTATGTGCCAACCAAAATACACATATCTCATTGAATCTTTTTAACTTTTTATTTTATATTGGAGCATAGTTGATTAACAATGTTGTGTTAGTTTCAGGTGTACAGCAAAGTGATTCAGTTACACATACACATGTATCTATTCTTTTTCAAATTCTTTTCCCATTTAGGTTGTTACATAATATTGAGCAGAGTTCCCTGTGCTATACAGTAGGTTCTTGTCTGTTATCCATTTTAAATATAGCAGTGTGTACCTGTCAATCCCACCCTTCCCCCCTGGTAACCATAATTCATTCTATAAGTCTGTGAGTCTGTTTCTGTTTTGTATCTTTTTTCTACTTTTTTTTTAGATGCTGCATATAAGCAATATCAGACGATATTTCTCAAACGGTATTATTTCATTCTTTTTAATGGCTGAGCAATATTCCATGGTGTATATGTACCACATCTTCTTTATCCATTCTTCTGTCAATGGACATTTAGGTCGCTTCCATGTCTTGGCTATTGTAAACAGTGTTGCAATGAACATTGGGGTGCATGTATCCTTTCTGACCATGTTTTTATCCAGATATATGCCCAGGAGTGGGATTGCAGGATCATATGGTAGCTCTGTTTTTAGTTTGTTTGCTTTTTTTAATTAATTTTTATTGGAGTACAGCTGCTTTACAATGTTGTGTTAGCTTCTACTGCACAGGAAAATGCAACAGCCATACACATACATATATCCCCTCCCTTTTGGATTTCCCTCCCATTTAGGACACCACAATGCATTACGTAGAGTTCCCTGTGCTATAGAGTGCTTTCCCCTCAGTTGTCTATTTTATACATAGTATCAATAATGTATATGTGTCATCCCAATCTCCCAGTTCCTCCCAACCCACCCCTTTCCCCCTTGGTATCCATATATTTGTTCTCTATGTCTGTGTCTCTATTTCTGCTTTGCAAATAAGATCATCTATACCATTTTTCTAGATTCCATATACATGCATTAATATACAATATTTGTTTTTCTCTTTCTGACTTACTTCACTCTGTATGACACTCTCTAGGTCCATCCACGTCTCTACAAACGACCCAATTTCGTTCCTTTTTATGGCTGAGTAAAATTACATTGTATATATATACCACATCTTCTTTACCCATTCCTCTGTTGATGGACATTTAGGTTGCTTCCATGTCCTGGCTATTGTAAATAGTGCTGCTATGAACATTGGGATGCATGTGTCTTTTTGAATTATGGTTTTCTCTGGGTATATGCCCAGTAGTGGGATTGCACGGTCGTATGGTAGTTCTATTTTAATTTTTTAAGGAACCTCCATACTGCTCTCCACAGTGGCTGTACCAGTTTACACTCCCACCAACAGTGTAGGAGGGTTTCCTTCTCTCCACACCCTCTCCAGCATTTATTGGCTATAGATTTTTTGATGATAGCCATTCTGACTGGCGTGAAGTGCTATCTCGTAGTTTTGATGTGCATTTCTCCAATCATTAGCGATGCTGAGAATCTTTTCATGTGCCTCTTGGCTATCTGTATGTCTTCTTTGGAGAAATGTCTATTTAGTTCTGCCCATTTTTTGACTGGGTTGTTTGTTTTGATGATATTAAGCTGCATGAGCTGTTTGTAAATTTTGGAGACTAATCCCTCGTCGGTCACATCATTTGCAAATATTTTCTCCCATTCTGTGGGTTGTCTTTTCGCTTTGTTTACGGTTTCCTTTGCTGTGCAAAAGCTTTTGAATTTAATTAGGTCGCATTTTATTTTTCTTTTTATTTCCATTACTCTGGGAGATGGATCGAAAAAGATCTTGCTGCAATTTATGTCAGAGTGTTCTGCCTATGTTTTCCTCTAAGAGTTTTAGAGTGTCCAGTCTCACACTTAGGTCTTTAATCCATTTTGAGTTATTTTTGTGTCTGGTGTTAAAGAATGTTCTAATTTCATTTTTTTACATGTAGCTGTACAGTTTTCCCAGCATCATTTGTTGAAGAGACTGTCTTTCCACCATTGTACAGTCTTGCCTCCTTTGTCATAGATTAATTGGCCATGGATGTATGGGTTTATTTCTGGGCATTCTATCCTGTTCCATTGATCTATATTTCTATTTTTGTGCCAGTACCACACAGTTTTGATGACTATACCTTTGTAGTATAGTCTGAAGTCAGGGAGCCTGATTCCTCCAGCTCCATTTTTCTTTCTCAAGATTGCTTTGGCTATTGGGGGTCCTTTGTGTCTCCACACAAATTTTAAAATGTTTTGTCTAGTTTTGTGGAAAATGCCACTGGTAATTTGATAGGGATTGCATTGAATCCGTAGCTTTCCTTGGGTAGTACAGTCACTTTGACAATATTGATTCTTCTAATACAAGAACATGGCACATCTTTCCATCTGTTTGTGTTGTCTTCCATTTCTTTCATCAGCATCTTATAATTTTCGGAGTACAGGTCTCGTCTCTTTAGGTAGGTTTATTCCTAGGTATTTTATTCTTTTTGATGCGATGGTAAATGGGATTGTTTCTTTAATTTCTCTTTCTGATGTTTCATTGTCAGTGTATAGAAATGCAACAGATTAGTGTATTAATTTTGTAACCTGCAACTTCACCAAATTCATTGATGAGCTCTAGCAGTTTTCTGGTAGTGTCCTTAGGATTTTCTATGTATAGTATCATGTCATCTGCAAACAGTGACAGTTTAACTTCTTTTTCAATTTGGATTCTTTTTATTTCTTTTTCTTCTCTGACTGTCGTAGCTAGGACTTCCAAAACTATGTTGAATAAGAGTGGCGAGAGTGGACATCTCATTAAATCTTTACAACCCTATGAGTAGAAAAGTGCTAAAATTATCCCCATTTTAAAAATGCAGAAACCGAAGCTTAGCTAGATTCAGTAACTTAAAACACATTTTCCAAAAAAACTACTTTTTAAACATCTACATTATATTCAGAATTGAGATAAAACTTACAAACCAAAAAGATAAACAAGATATGTATTACATTTAACAGTCAGTTTCCAAAGTATTCTCTTACAAGAAAATTACTGCATCAAAATGTTTAAGTAAGGGACAAGAAAGATGTCTCAAAAATAAGAAAATAATAAAATGACTATATTCTTTTTTTTAAATTTTATTTATTTTTGGCTGTATTGGGTCTTTGTTGCTGCACACAGGCTTTCCCTAGTTGTGGCGAGTGGGGGCTACTCTTCGTTGCGGTGCGTGGGCTTCTCATTGCAATGGCTTGTCTTGTTGCAGAGCATGGGCTCTAGGCGTGCACACTTCAGTAGCTGTAGCATCTGGGCTCAACAGTTGCGGCTCGTGGGCTCTAGGGCATGCAGGCTTCAGTAGTTGTAGCCTGCAGGCTGTAGAGCACAGGCTCAGTAGTTGTGGTGCACAGGCTTAGTTGCTCCACAGCATGTGGGATCTTCCCCAGACCAGAGGTCGAACCCGTGTCCCCTGCATTGGCAGGCAGATTCTTAACCACTGAGCCACCAGGGAAGTCCCAAGAATGACTATATTCTTAAACCATTAAAACTACTGACTTGAGTCTAATAATACACACTAATGCTAAATATAACCACTCTTCCACTAAATTTTACTGTATAACGAACAACCCTGTTTTTAGTTTGAGAAATTTTTTGACTGCATATTTGTTTTGTGTTATTTTTACTGGAAACTATCTACAGGGCAGTATTTTACTGTATCTATTAATAACTGCAACTTATTTTTGTAGTGTGCTTTCCAGTTAAAATCTTTCAAGTAAATGGGGTAGGCACAGGTGTTCCTCCTACAGTAAGTTTTCAAAACTCAAATTGGATATGACTAAAGGAACACAATTTATACTGCATAGAATGCTACTGGTTAAAATTCACAATCAAGGAAAACACTGTGTGTGCATCACCTTCAAGACAGATGCTGGGTGATTAAGGAGTGAGGTGTTATTTCCTTTGCCACTGATAGTTGTGACTTTTCCTGCCAATTATTATTTTTATAACCAATTGTCAGTATAGCTGGCTATGTCTGCCTGTGATTAGTATCAAACATTGCTCAAGAAAGCAATTTCTTTCACAACTCTTCCACAAAGAGCACATTTCAGTTATAAGCAGCTTTCATTTTTTCCACTACTTTGGCTACTAGAATCACTAGATATACCAATTTACATACCAACAGGGTGCTTTAGAGTTCAATATTTATGGGTGTTTTAACAGCCTCATTACCTCAAAGTTTTGGAAACTGTAACTATTTTGTTAGGAGTTAACAAAGTTTGTTTCTATATATCTGTAAATATTTGGCTTGCTAAATAATAATGTCAATAAAAATTTAAGGATAACATTATTTAAAATTTAAAAATTAATTAAAGATACTTTCTCTGTTTAATTTTTTAAACTATTAAGCATGTTAAAATGCTACTAACATCCTTAGCTATTTGTTAAATCAAGTGCCCCAATGATTCTTATAAGCAAAACCATTCAATCTACTTGCAGTTACTTATACCTCAAAAAAATAATGAATGTCCTAAAATATTCCATAAATCAGACAACCTATAAAGCCAAACTGGTTCTTCTTATTAAAATTAGTAAGGCCTTTAAGCTTTTAACAGAAAAATTTCCACTTATACTTTGCATACTTAACTCTTCTAAATAAAATTAACTATGCAAAACTTAATTCAAATCAAAATAAATAAGAAAGCAATAAACACAACCAGAAAGCTGGCAATTAAGATTAAAAGGTTTAGATACTGTATTCCTAGAAATTCCAAGTTGACTTTCACTTGGAGGAAGATAATCAAGGCTGTCATCTTCTCAATATAAAGAGAGCATCTTTATATGTATGCACAAAGCACTCAAGATAATCATAAAGCAACAATTAAACAACAAAAAAGGATAACTCCTGTCTTTATTAGTGTACAACTGAAACAGTCAAAAAATCATAATACAAAACAAACGTAAGGCAAAATGTTATAGAAGAGCACTGAATCGGAAATCAGAAGACCTAAGTTATAATCTTTTCTCCATCAGAGATATGAAAATTTACTGTATTTCCATTTCCCCATCTACAAAATTAAGGGGCAGGGGAAGAGATCATCCTAAGGTTATTTGCAGCTCAAATCTTATGATTCCATGAACCAAACTGAGGTTATATCTTATTTTCTTATCTTAAATAGAAATAAAAATAAATTATTACATAATTGGGGTTAAAGGTAGCCTTATACTATCTAAAAGATTGTTGTAGATAAAGACTATGGCAAAAATAAAAATCCAAGAAAAGGTATGAAAATATATTAATAAAAATACATACTGGACTTCCCTGGTGGCGCAGTGGTTAGGAATCTGCCTGCCAATGCAGGGGACACAGGTTCAAGCCCTGGTCCGGGAAGATCCCACATGCCGCAGAGCAGCTAAGCCTGTGCACCACAACTGCTGAGCCTGCGCTCTAGAGCCTGCGAGCCACAGCTGCTGAGCCCTTGTGCCACAACTACTGAAGCCCACGCACCTAGAGCCCATGCTCTGCAACGGGAGAAGCCACCACAATGAGAAGCACGCCCACCACAAGGAAGAGTGGCCCCTGCTTGCCACAACTGGAGAGGGCCTGCGTGCAGCAACGAAGACCCAACGCAGCCAAAAATAAATAAACAAATAAATAAAATTTATTAAAAAAAAAAAATACATACTACCTCTCTGGATAAAGTTCCTTCTGAAAACATTTGAAAAAATCTGAAGTTATCTTCTACACCATCAATGTGAAACTTTTAATAGCTACTTTATAAGTCACAGGAACATTATACAAGCAGATGAAATTAATAGAAATTAAGAATAGAGAAAATTATCAATGCCCTTGTAGGCTATAACTACATAATGTGTAATATAATATTTTTGGAATTCACTTTCAGAGTTCTTTCTTGAGTGGGTGTATGACTATGCTAGTCATTTCAATGTAGTCCCTAAACTTGACTGGATCCAGCAATTCCTTATTTAAAAGATTTCATAAACTCTCAATATACTAGGCTTTCCCTTTAACTTTCATTTTCTATTCCTCTTCTCCTTCCAACACTAACTATATTTAAGTATGCTTCACAGTGTCTGTTTCGCTTTTCTATTTCCTACATCTTTACCATGTCTGATCGTTATGTCTCCCTTATCCATGATTTCATCTTTAATTCAAAATGCTTTTATTCACCCATTTAGATATTAAGAGTCCTGAGATTTATTTCCTTTGATGCAACTCTTTTCCACAATATCAAACATAGGAAGTTTGCTAGCAAATTCAGATATATTACTCAGTGACTCGAAAGTTTAAATTTTACATGTTGACATTTTTATATTCCATTTATTTTCACCACTAGCAACCTACTTGCTTGAAGTCTAAGAATTTTGACTTTTAAATACTTTTTAGCATATCAATACACGCTGGAGAAACCAAAGCATTTCAAATTTGAAAAGTCACCTAGTCAAACTGGAGAGGAAAACATAGCACCCAATATTTGTCAAAAATCTGCAACATAGCCTTTTTCTGGAAGGCCTAAGAAAAAAATTTACTACATACTGTAATATAACTATAAAAGGTATTGGAAGTTCTTTTGGGAATCTTACCATATTTCTTTAAGATGCAAGTAATGCTTGGGGGATCTATACAAACAAATTTAAATCATTACAGAGTTTAACTATAATTTTTAAAGTTACCATTTAAAAATGAATATTCATTATGAATTCACTGTCATTTCTTACCCCATTATTCAACAGTAAAAGTCAAATCCTAGAGAGAAGTGACACCAAACTAAATTTGATAAAGCTCTTTGTATCCAGTACACTGCTGCATATTCTATGCCTATTTTAGACTCATAACTAGTTTCTCTGCTTTCACCTCTGCCCCCAAGAGTTTATTTTCCACAAAGTGCACAGACTGAACCTTTTAAAATATAACCCCCCTACACCAATAGATCCCCATCCTACACACAACTTTTACCTTCTTTCTCCCTCTATGTATTATCTCCTAGCATTCTCCGCCTGAGGCAGTCCTCTCTATCCAGTCCAGCCTCCTCCACCATTCTGGAAGGATAAAAACCTCTGCTTTACAAATATTCTCCAGAATTTTGCCTTTGATGGTTCTCTTCCTGGAATATTTTTCTCCTGAAAGTCTTAAGTCTCACTCCTTCAGATCATTCAATTCTCTATTGAAATGTCACCCTACCAGAGGCTTTCTCTGACCACCCAATCCAAAACAGCATTTCCCCTATCACTCTAATTTACCCAGCTTTATATTACTCTCAGAACTCATCACCACATGATATAGTAAATTTAAAAATAGAGCCTGTCTCTACCCACTACAATATAATCTCCATGAAGGCAGGTGGTTTCATTTGTTCAATGCTATATTCCCAGTACCAAGAAAGTGCAACTATTAAATGTAGTTGGCCCACCATATCCATGGGTTCCACACTGGCAGATTCAACCAACCACAGACGGAAAATAATCAGGGGAAGAAAAAAAAAACCCAGACAGTTCCAAAAAAGCAAAACTTGAATTTGCAGCACACCAGCATCTATCTACATAGCATTTATACTGTATTTACAGGATCTAGGTATTTTCACCATGAGACACTTAGCCATAAAAAGTTTTGCCAAACAACTAATTGGCCATAAGACCATTTTGCATAAAAGATAAAATAACTGATCAACAGTTTAGGTTTCATTACACTAGAAAATGATAATCAGTTTTTGCAAATCTTTTGCAGGGCACAGTCATCCTTCCCACCCAACAAAACCAAAAGTTTACCAAGCTATAGAAAATACAAAAGAGGCAGTTAATAATTCACAAGCCTTCAAGAGCATTAATTATTGATTCTTTAGCTAATTTAGATTCAACACCTTGTTCTCTAATGCCATCTTTACCAATTTTGTGCAGCGAGCAGGGGCTACTCTTCCTTGCGGTGCGTGGGCTACTCTTCCTTGCAGTGCACGGGCTTCTCTTTGCAGTGGCCTCTCTTGTTGTGGAGCAAGGGCTCTAGGCACGCAAGCTCAGTAGTTGTGGCGCATGGGCTTAGTTGCTCCTCAGCATGTGGGATCTTCCCGGACCAGGGATCGAACCCATGTCCCCTGCATTGGCAGGCGGATTCTTAACCACTGCGCCACCAGGGAAGTCCACGTGATTCTTGATGAGTATAAGTTTCTTGAAAATGGTGAAAATTTTTTGCTATTCAATAGTGAAGAACGTGATGTAGACAGAATTTTGGTATTTAGCACTGAATCTGGTGTAGATGATATGATGAAATATAAGGGCTGGGCATGTGATGGAACACTTAAATGTAGTCCAGATGTGTACTACCAGTTATATACGTTACATATATTGATAAGAAATAGCAGCATCCCTTTTCCATTTTACTTCTAGGGAGAGCTGAAGACACTTAACAGCAAATTTTTTTATACTGTAAAGAACTGACATCCAGCATTAGATCCTGAATCCTCAACGTTCGACTTTGAGAAAGGAGTATCGCTTTATTCCCAATACAGCCGAATACAACTATAACCATGAATCTCCAAACACTTTAAATATATTCAAGTATTTTTTGCATTTTCATTTTTCATAATAGGGTCTTTTTAAATTTTTGTTTTCAATTTTTCATGTTTCATTAGGTTCTTTTTAATGTCTTTTACTTTTGTTATTTTATCTTTTAAGGCAAAATTGTCTTATGGTCAAGTAGTTGTGCAGTGAAACTGCTTCCAGCATAATTTTTTGCAGCACAGATTCTTAGGGCGAAAATACTGTACACAGTATTTACAACTATTTACATAGCATCTACATTGTATTAGGCATTGTAAGTAATCACAAGATGATTAAAAGTATACAGAGGACATGCGTAGGTTATACGCAAATATTACACCATTTTATATGAGACTTGAACATCCTCAGATTTTGGCATCCGCAGAGGGCCCTAGAATCAGTATGCTGCAGATACTGAGGGACAACTGTAAATGAACAATTTAAACACCTGACTCTAAAATCCATGCTATCAACTTTAATTATTCACACATACCAAAGAAGTCCTTTAAATAATAAATGTTCAAAGTGTATTTAAACTGGAAATATTGCCTCTGGAGAAGAGAACCAGATGGCTAAAGGGAGAGAAATACGGGACAATTAAATGTATACCTCTTAAATCTTGAACTATTTGATGTGTTAACACTATATTAGTGTGTTAACTTTTCATTTATTATATTAATGTGTTAACTTCAATCTTGAATTATATTAATCTGTTAACTTTCTATTAATTTTAATAACACTTTAAAATTTGATAGTAATATTGATACTGGAATTACATAAACTTCCCAGTTCAATTCTGCATTTTCAAGATGTGGAACACTAGTGGTAAAAATACGACATTATTCATGTCCTGGGATAGTTTAATAAGGTTTTTCAGGAATTTCTCAACGCACAAGAACTTTTACGTTCCCTTCCTAAATGTTCCCTTACTGTTGAATCATATTAACTAGTTCTCTTACTCCTGTATCACTAGCAAGTTGTTAGCTACATTCACTAGTTCACTCAGGTAGGGTAAAACAGCCATCAAACATCCAAGTGTGGTAATACCTTTACTAACTAATTATGAGGTTGTTTGCCAAGGACATTGTTATCAGAAATTTTGTCACCAAAGACAGCAATTACAAAGAATAGTCTAAGATATGCTCCAGTATAGCCAGAATTTAAAGTCCTAGCCCTGGTAATGGGGTTGGTGAGAAGGTTGGGAAGGGAAAAGTGGAAGCAGCTGTTCAGTCACTTCCTGTTATCTACTCTAACCACAGCTAATCCCCAAATTAGACAGGAAGTTACTCCCAGTTCTCTTGAAAACATTGCTCCTCTCAACTGACATGAAGGCCATGTGAAGAAGGTCATCTTCAGAAGAGAAAACCCAGCATGACGATAGTAATGAAATCTTTCACAGATCAACACTAGACCTAAGGACCTTCCCAGGACTTTATACTTGTATTATATCATGAAGGATCAGAATTATAAAACCATAACTTGAAAGAATAAACACTGATTTCTGCCAGCTATAACATAAGAGACCACTGCACTTAATTTTCAGATTCAGATAATGCTGAATACTTTTCCAACTCTTGTATATTAAAATATTAGGTGTTACATGATATGACAATCTTCCTGTATGAAATCATTTTAACTATATACACATATTCCCACATCATTTAAGTAATCTCTACTTAATAAAATGTTTTTAAAAACCCAAGAGTTTTCCCAAAACTACTAAGAAACAGTTTATATAGTGTTATATGAAAGATGGAACAATTAATTACTCCCTCAATTGAAGTCAGAGAAAAAAATGACAATCAGTTGGAACCTGTCATATAAAAATTAAGTTTGGACCTAAGCAAAAACACTATCAATGGTCTTTCTTTTGTTTACTTTAAAAAAAACACACATTGCAAACAAACAAAAAAGTATTAAAAGCAAGAGAGTCTAACAGTGACACTGTGACATTTTGCCTTTCCTCTAGTCCAAATACAACAAAACATGAACCAGTCACATTTCATTTATTGATTAATCATTGTACATAGCAGGGAACTTAACCATACTCAGCAGTTACAGAACTAGTTACGAAAAATGGTTCATAAGAATACTCTGGCTCTCATTCTACCATAGGTATACACAGCTGGTATCTAGGTCATGCTAGTCAACCTAACCAGATGCATAACTAAAAGGCCTGATTATCCCAACACTCTGTATAGCTCTTTCCCCATTTTGCTAGGGAAATAGAGATTAAAAAAGAAAAACACACACACACAATATGAGAAAGTCAAACACAGTCCTTCTACCCAACACTGTTATCACCATAATATCCTATAAAATCATCACCCAAGCTCAAATTAAAACAAACTCTCAGTAATTCCTATACCACCTTTATTTTCAATGGACAAATATATATACTTGCTCTTATCCCAGACTGTCTGAAAAATGGAAACATTTTTCAAAGCATGCTATCATGATGGCACATGATTTCACCCACCTGTTGTACTTACAAATAGCAGAAATCTGATGAATTGATGAGTTAAATCTGACAAAGTCACTAAGAATCTATGTTCAAGGCATACAGGAATGAAATCCATGATATGGATATGTAGAAAACTCATACAATCATATCATAGACAAAATCAAAAAAGGGCTTAGGAAAAATAAATAAAGAATAAATTTTTGGCTAACTGAAGTATTTTCTGAAACATTAAGTGTGATAACCTTTTCCTAGTAAGCACAAGAGCCTAAACTGCTTTCTTGAATCTGGGAGATGTTGGTCAAAGGGTACAAAGTTTCAGTTATGCAAGGTGAATAAATTCTGGAGGTCTAATGTACAGCATGGTGACTGGAGTTAAAAATAATGTATCTGGGGTTTTGTACGTGCTGGTGGTGGCCGCGTCGCTTTGTGGTAGAGGCATAGAGTTGGTGGGGTGGGATGAACCGTGCTCCCGGTGGAAGCAGAGGAGCCGAGCGGGAACCATGGCCAGTATAGTGGTAGCAGTTGGACTGACCATTGCTGCTGCAGGATTTGCAGGCCGTTACGCTTTGCAAGGATGAAGCATATGGAGCCTCAAGTAAAACAAGTTTTTCAAAGTCTACCGAAATCTGCCTTCAGTGGTGGCTATTACAGAGGTGGGTTTGAGCCCAAAATGACAAAATGGGAAGCAGCATTAATACTAGATGTAAGCCTTACTGCCAATAAGGGGAAAAAATACTAGATGTGAGCCTTACTGCTCATCAATGAATTATGCTTTTAAATCACCCAGACAAGGGAGGATCTCCTTATATAGCAGCCAAAATCAAAGAAGCTAAAGATTTACTAGAAGGTCAAGCTAAAAAATGAAGTAAATGTATGATGAATTTTAAGTTCTTACTCATTTATGTATATGAGTGCCAGCTTTTTATAATAAAATGCCTCAAAGCTAAAAAATAATAATAATAATAATAATAATAATGTATTTGTATACTTGAAATTTGCTGAGACAGTAGGTCTTAAGTGTTCTCACCATTAAAAAAAAAGAAAATGATAACTTTGTGAGGTGATGGATATGTTAATTCGCTTGACTGTGGTGTTCATTTCACAATGTATACACATCAAAACATCATGCCTGTTGTATCAACATATATCAAAACAGAACAAACATACAACTTGATGCCTTAATTAAATATGCACAATTACCATTTGTCAATTATACCTTAATAAAGCTGAAAAAAATGCTGTAAATTCTTCCACAGATGAATATTGTCAAATTAATAACCCAAACCAGTCCTAAAAAGTATACTTTTTTTTTAATGTAAGCAAGCAGAAAAGTAATAATTTTATTAAGCAAGAGATAATTTTTAAACTATAGTAGCAACTGTATTTTCTTCCTAAGAATTTTCTTCCTAAGTACTGGAGTCTCCCCTAGTGGACTGGTGAGGAACAGTTTTTTTGGTTATTAAATTGAACTTTTAAGTATTTGAGCATGACAAATTCACTAAAAATCTTACCTGAAAAGCAGATTTTTTTCCATGGCCAAAGCAATGTTAACATTTTTTTTTTAATTTCATAATTTTGAAGTCAGTAGGGGCCCTGCAAGACAGAACCAAATCTGTTTCTTGAAAAAATACTGTTTCCAATGTTACGAATATAATCTCTTCCAAGAACTGTTATATAAACTGAGCATGAATTTAGAAATGTAAAATCAATCTTCTTTAACAGTTTCCTAATAATATAATTTAAAGCAAAGGAAGTTTACTAGGAAAATTACTTGGAAGAAGGAGATTGCCAAGCCCGTGTGGCCAGGCAGGGGTGTCCGAAGCCTCAGGCTTTGTGTCTGGAGGTATTGCAGTGATTCCATGGGAGTAACCCAGGATATGGCCAAAGTGTTCCTGGGGCATTTCAACATATGACAAATGTAACTCAAAATACCATAAAAAGGAGAGCAGCCAAGATGGATCAGTGAACTAGAAGACAGAGTGGAAATCACTGCCGCAAAAAAAAGAATGAAAAGAAATGAGGACAGTTTAAGAGACCTCTGCGACAACATCAAGTGAACTGATATTCTCATTATAGGGGTCCCAGAAGAAGGAGAGAGAGAGAAAGGGCCTGAGAAAATATGTGAAGAGATAATAGCTGAAAATATCCCTAACCTGGGAAAGGAAACAGTCACAAGTCCAGGAAGCACAGAGAGTCCCATACAGGATTAACCCACAGAGGAACACACCAAGACACACTACAATCAAAATGACAAAAATTAAAAGATAAAGGGAGAATATTAAAAGAAAATTACTCAAATTACCTCACTGATCTAAATGTGAACAATCGAACTATGAATATTAAGCAGAATACTTTTAAAGAGCTAATGGTTACAAAAAATGAATTTGAGAAACTACTGACAAAGGCTTGAAAATAATGTTTTTACATAACACATAATTTCTGATAATATGTAGAATAAGAAGAATGACTTAAAAACAAAATTTTAAGACACTCTATATACATAAAACTAAACAATGACTATTTCATATTTTTGCAAGTAATCGAGCAAAATCTAATGAAGAATACAAGTATACAAAGCCTTTTCAATTATACTTAACACATTGAAAATAATGCTACCATGCTTTCTCCATCCACATGGTCTTTATACATTGTTCCCGCTATCTGAAACACTCTTCCCCACTCCTATCTACTAATATATTTAATAACTGCCCATCCTTCAAATCTCAATGAAATCAGCACTAACCTCCCTGACTAGGTAAAATTTCACTATTATTGCTTCTAATAGCACTATGTATCTCACCTTTTACTGACTTATTTAAATAATGGCTGCTCATTTTATTAGGTTACTTAGAGAGTTCTATTATTAGTTCTATTATTAGGTTGCTGTGAAAATTAAGCGATACATGTGTAAACCACCTAGAACAATGCCAGCCACATGTAAATACTATTAGTATTGGCCCCATTAAACCTGTAAGAGGTAAACTTTGCTTCTGTCATCTAAGATTATTCTCTAGAGTTTTAGTTTGTTGTTAAAAACTACTTCAGTACTAGCATTAACACAGTACTAGAGTTGTTCTTCTCATCTATTCCTTGTCAAAGTGTTTGATACTCCTCTCCTCAAGAGGCAGAGCTTAATTCCCTACCCTTTGAGTTGAATTAGGGACTCGCTTCTAACAAATAGAGTAAGATGGATATAAAGTTGTGCGACTTGGGGACTAGGCCATAAAAGGAATTATGACATTCTGTTCTCTCTAAGATTACTTGCTCTGGGGAAAGCCAGCTGCCATACTATGAGGACATTCAGACAGCCATGCAGAGGGGCCCATGGGGCAAGGAACTGAAGCCTCCCACCAGCAGCCACATGCATAAGCCATCTTGGAAACAGATCCTCCAGCCCCAGAAAAGCCTTCAGATGATTGCAGCTCCAGCTGGCAGCTTGACTGAAACTTCACAAGACACCCTGAGCCAGAACCACCAAGCTAAGAAACTTCTGGATATCTGACACTGAGAATCATGAGATCATAAATATTGGTAGTTTTAAACTGCTAAACTCTGGAATAACTGGTTACTCAGCAATATATATAAAGTACTGTATATGTTTAAAGAAAAAGAGGATGATGATAGTAAATGAAGAAACAAAAGACACCGTCAAAGAAGACCAACAACTCAACAAAAAAAAAATAAACCTGATTTATTTTTGGGCAAAAGACTTGAATAGACATTTCTCCAAAGAAGATATATAAATGACCAATAAGCACATGCAAAGATGCTCAACATCACTAATCACTAGTTAAGTGCAAACTGAAACCACAATGATATACCACCTCACACCCATTAGGATAGTTACCACCAAAAAAAAAAACAACAATAATAATAATAAATGTTGATGACTATGTGGTAATATTGGAACCCCTGTGTACCACTGGGGGAAACATAAAGTGGTGCAGCCGCTAGGGAAAACAGTATGGCACTTCCTCAAAAAATTAAATATAGATTTACCATATAATCCAACAATTCCACTTCTGGATATACACCCCAAAGAAATTAAAGCAGTCTCAAAGACATATTTGTACACCGATGTTCATAGCAGTATTACTCACAGTAGTCAAAAGGTGGAGGCAACCCAAGTGGTCCATCAACAGATGAATAGATAAACAAAATGTGGAACATGCATACAATGAAATATCATCTGACACATGCTACAACATGGATGAACCTTAAGGACATTATGTTAAATGAAATAAGCTAATCACAAAAGGACAAATACTGTATGATTCCACTTATATGAGGTACTTAGAGTAGCCAAAGTCATAGAGAAAATGTAGAATGGTGGTTGCCAGGGACTGGAGGAAGAGTAAATGAGGAGTTATTGTTTAATAGGTACAGAGTTTCAGTTTCGCAGGATGAAAAGAACTCTGAAGATGGATATGGTGATGGTTACACAATGCGAATGTACTTAATGCCACTGAACTGTACACTTAAACTGTTAAAATGGTAAATTTTATATTATGTGTATTTTACCACAGTTTTTAAAAAGACAGTTTAAAGAGGATCATATAGAACTTGCAGAAATGGAAAATATAATTACTGAAATTAGAAGTTCGATGGATTAAATAGCTGATTAGATCAGGTAAAGAGCACTCTGAAGAAATACACAAAATGTAGCACAGTGATACAACAACTGAAAATACGGAACAGAGGTTAAGCAACATGAGAATAGAACAAAAGGTCCACCATATGTCTAAACAATGTTCAAAAAGAAAAAAGTAGAGAGGGAATTCCCTGGCCGTCCGATGGTTGGGACTCGGCGCTTTGACTGCCAAGGGCTCCAGGGTTCAATCCCTGGTTGGGGCACTAAGATCCTGCAACCTATGCAGCATGGCCAAAAAAAAAAAAAAAAAGCACAAAGGATTACCAGCAGGATAAATAATAAGAAATCTATACCTAGTAGTTACTTTGTAGTGAAAATGCTAAATACTAAAGACAAAAAGATTTACAAAACCACCAAAAAGAAATGATAGACTGACTCCAGGAAGGATAATTATAATGACAACTAACTTCTCAACAGCAATAATGGAACCCAGGGGATAATAAAATAATATACTGAGAAAAGTGAACACTAAAGCAGATATACTTCAAGCCTGTGGGATTTAGCCTAGTAAATGCACCTGCTTGGTTCAGTAGAAACGCACTTTTTTTCTTTTTAATATTCTACAGGTGATTTTGATACATACTCCTGGTTAAGCAGAGGAGGCAAAGGAGGAAAAGGTAGAAAGGGAGGGAGGGAACATAATAAACAAAACAAAATATTAACAACTGGGAAAACAGGGCAAAGAGTAAAAGAGTTCTTAATTTTTTCTTGCACCTATTCTATAATGTTAACTTTCAAAATAAAGTTATAAAAAGAATAAAAACACATACATACATCAGAATTATACAATTCTGTTTTAAGATGCCACTATTTCTAAACACTGATTCTAAAAATTCTAATAGGAAATCATGCCTATAAATTAGTCCAAATTGTCCCATTATTACCTGGGAGCATTCATCATGAGAGAATAGAAGTTGGATGTATTTAATCAGTTACTGAAACTTGATAACACACAGGTGTCAACTAATCCATGACAACCTCACCATAAAGGTACAGAAAAACATTCATCAAGTTTCTATGCTTCCCCTAGCCCCTTCTTGACTTTGTACTTAATGATATTCTTAGTTCTTAAACTATGAAAAGTTCCCCTGGGTGATTTTGGAGATAAATTTAAAATTCCATTTTCTAAAACTTAATGATTCTTCTCTCCTCACTAACCTTCATACCCAACCTCACATCAAACCAATAAGGAGAAGAGAAACACACGCTTCACGTTCTCTCCTTTTTCCCCTTTAAATTTCTCCAATCTCTCTATATCTTGAAGAGCAGAAAAAGTATACTAACAGTTTTTAAGACAATTATGTGCAAGACAGTGGGAGAAGCTTTGTATACATTATCTTGTTTAATAATCAAGCCAGCCATACAGCAGGTATTATCCTCATTTTATAATGAGGAAATAAGTTCAAACAATTCACATAGTTAATAAACCACAATTCTAACCCAAATCTGTCTAGCTCCAAAACCCCTGTACTTTCTACATCTTAGTGTTTTGAGTCACATTTGTTGTCTCACTTTAAGTTCTCCTTTTAGAATAACATTTTTATAAAGTACAGAACCTTAGCAGATAGCCTGACACCAAGATCCAGCTTCACAAAAATGGAACCTTGAACAGAAGTTTCTCAGTCACAGATTAAGAGCTTTCTTCCCTCTCCTATAGACCCCAAGATTACTTTTAGTTTCATTTATTCTATCTACTACCCTAGACATAACTTAAACCAAAAAAATGACATCTACCTATTGGATACTTCCATGTAGAGGCTTTTTCCATGAGCATGGTAGATTCCAGTTATAATTTTATCTGATCCACTGTTGTGTTGGGGGGCTTCCCCAAGGTCACTCCCCGGTTCAATGATTCACTACGACGACTTAGCACACAGTTGTACTTATAGTAATGATTTATTGAAGCTAAAGGATACAAAGCAAAATCAGCAAAGAGAAAAGTCAGATGGGGTAAAGTCTGCAGGAAATCAGGTACAAGCTTCCAAGAGACTTCTCCCAGGGGAGTCACAAAAGACACAACTCCTCCAGCAATGAGTTTTAGCAACATGTGTAAAATGCTGTCTACAGGGTAAGCTCCTTAGAGGTTCAGTACCCAAGGTTTTTCTTAGGGGCTGGTCACGTAGGCACCCTCTACCTACCACGTAGCAAAATTCCAGACTCCCAGAAGGAAAGTAGGTGTTGAGCATAAACCACATTGTTTGTACTAACAGTTTAGACACAGTGAGCCACTCTTCACAGTTCTGGGAATGGTGGAAACCCTCCCAAAATCCAAGTCCCTAGACACCAGCCAAGGGCCAACCTTGTAAGCAGTGGGTTCTAAGGATTATCGGTCTCAAGTCTGCTATGTTCAGTCTTTTCTGCACCGCTGAGATGGTCTCTTTGGAAACAACGTACTGCTGCTGTTTTGTTTTTGGTGATCCCTGTTTTCTATCCAAAATGTGTCTCCAGGAACTTCACTGGTGGCGCAGTGGTTAAGAATCCGCCTGCCAATGCAGGGGACATGGGTTCAAGCCCTGGTCCAGGAAGATCCCACATGCCGCGGAGCAACTAAGCCCGTGCGCCACAACTACTGAGCCTGCGCTCTAGAGCCAGAGAGCCACAACTACTGAGCCCGCATGCTACAACTACTGAAGCCCGTGCACCTAGAGCCCATGCTCCGCGACAAGAGAGGCCACCGCAATGAGAAACCCACACACCACAACAAAGAGTAGCCCCCACTCGCCACAACTAGAGAAAGCCCGCACGCAGCAATGAAGGCCCAACGCAGCCAAACATTTAAAAAAAAAAAAAAAAGTGTCTCCATTTCCTATCATTTTAACTAAAGTTTCCTTTCCTGAGATTTATATGTTTTTTATAACTTATCAGCTGCTTATGCCCAACTTTTAAAACAAGCCACAAATACACTACATACACAATTTTATGATTAAATTCTGTATCTAACCTTAAGAAGAATACCTGTGAGAAAAAAATCCTTTTAAGATTTAAAGACAGTAAAAAATTAATCTTAGCACACTGGGATAAAATCATTTCATGCAATTTAATAGATATTATTGATCATTTATACTGCAACAGACTCAATAACTATAATGCTTCTTTTAAGAAGGAAAAGGAAAAAAGGGGGCCTCACTTCCATTACATTTCTACACATTTCTAGTTAATATGTACATTTACAAATTAGCTGTTAACATTGTTGGAGTGCTATCCTTTTATAAATCGCCACCTAAAAACTAGACAGTAGGACTTCCCTGGTGGCGCAGTGATTAAGAATCCGCCTACCAATGCAGGGGACATGGGTTCAAACCCTGGTCCAGGAAGATCCCACATGCCACGGAGCAACTAAGCCTGTACGCCACAACTACTGAGCCTGTGCTCTACAGCCCGTGAGCCACAACTACTGAGCCTGCGTGCCACAACTACAGAAGCCCACGCACCTAGAGCCCGTGCCCCACAACACGAGAGGCCACTGCAATGAGAAGCCCGTGCACCGCAACGAAGAGTAGGCCCCGCTTGCCACAACTAGAGAAAGCCTGCGCACAGCAACGAAGACCCAATGCAGCCAAAAATAAATAAATAAATTTATTCAAAAAAAAAAAACACTAGACAGTAAACCCACGCTTCCTTCTTCTTGAAAGAAGTTAAACAACTCATGACATTTTAAAAGGAATAGACCACAACCTTGCTGTCCTCCTTCACATTTTTATTTTTGAGTTAATGCCTCAGACTAAGTATGCTCTGCTCAAAGGGTCATATTAAAAAATTAACATCATAGGAATACTTTACTTTAGCTTAAAAAAAGGAAAGGTTTTTATATATACATATACAAGGTTGTACTTTCTTAGTTTTTGGGTTATATCAGCAAATTAAGCAATGCTGGACTGAATTAGTGACTGATCTGTACCCTGAAATAATTACTGAAATGTCTTCTGCTTTCTTCCCTACAATCTCTCCCATTAATGTATCCTGTCCTTAAATAAACTTAATAATGAGCTCAGAAGAATGAAGACTACAGAAGCCTTCAATGAAGAACTTATCTAACTGAGGAAACAGGAATAACAAAAGTGTAAGACAAAAGTATGGGTGTTAAATAATGTGAGGAGGAATAAATGCAAAAGAAGTTCTAAGAGGACCAAAAAAAAAAACCCTTTCTCCTTTAAGATTTACAAAGTTTCAAAATATATGAAGTGAAAAAAAGATAGTTAACAAAAATTGCATGTATGTTTTATATACTTTTTGATTAATAACACAAACTATGAAAAGAGGGTTTAAAAGGTTACACACGAGAACTTTAATGATTGTTGTCCCCAAACAGGAAGATGGGTTTCGGGTTTGTTTTACTTTTTGCTTATGTTCTTTTTTTTCTATGATGAAATATACCACTTTTGTAATAAGAAAAAATTAATTCTTTCCCTTTCCCCTTAAAGAAATGAAAGAAACGAGTAGTAAATATACGGCTTTTTTCCCCCTTTTTCTAGTTTAAAGATGAAGCAAGATCTTTGTAATAAACATTTTATACTTGTACAAATAATACAAAAAACAAACATTTCACACTTGGCTGGCCATTCTTCTGTTAGCTTTGCAAGCTGTCCCCTCAAAACTCAGTGATCAAAAATAAATAAAATAAAACAAAATACTCCAGGAAAGATCTTCAAGTTAGAAGCCAGTTAACATGCACCATCACCCTCCATATTAGTACAGACTGTCCTCTCACTGAGGTCCTCCTTAGACCTTAGATCATTCTTCACTTCCATTATTTTCCCAAAAATTATCCTCCTCAAAGTAAACTGCTTTTTCTCTTTCTATATTCATTGCAAGTAACAAAAAACCCTACATTTATATTATTGTTAGAAAGCTAGGGACTTCTCTGGTGGTCCAGTGGTAAAGAATCTGCCTTCCAATGCAGAGGACACGGGTTCGATCCCTAGTTGGGGAACTAAGATCCCACATGCCGCACCACAACTACTGAGCTCCCGCGCCTCAACGAGAGAGCCCGCGTGCCGTAAAACTACAGAGCCCACACGCCCTGGAGCCCACGCACCACAACTAAAGAGAGAAAACCCGCAGGCCACAACTAGAGAGAAACCCGCACGCAACGAAAGATCCCACACGCCTCAACGAAGATCCCGCATGCTGCAACTAAGACCCAATGCAGCCAAAAAAATATAAGAAAATAAATAAATAAATAAAGTATTAAAATAGTCTTTAAAAAAAGAAAGCTATAACACAGAAGCTCATGAATTAAGAGAGGCAGCTTGGTATACTGGAAAGCACAGTGGGCTAAAGTAAGTCTTACATTACAGTCCAGCTCTGGCTGTGCCACTTATTATACATTATTTAATTTAGTGTAAATAGGAGATAAGAGGATTCTTTTGTGGTAGGTTGTCTTAAGATATTTCTCTTTACACAACACCTGCTAACTGTAAAAAAAAATTTTTTTTCAAATACTATAGACATACGTAGAGTTGAAAGTGTAAGTTCCTTTCATATCTCTACTCCCACAACCACCAAGGAGCCTGAGAAGATACTAATAGGATGCTCTTCTAATAGTCCAGCTGATAACATCTGTTTCATTCACAGCTCTCTGGGCCTAAAGGAACCTCCTCTGAATCTGACAGATTCAGAGATTCTAGAGTTTGAGCTCAACATAGTTACTAGATAGAAATTTGGGTCTTCTCTCTAAGGGAGGGGGTTAGTGTGTTGCATACAACACAAAGAATGACCCAATATTTAGCAACCAGCAGAGCAAACTTAAGGTAGTCATTACTGCTCTCCATCAAATATTTCTAGCTGCCCTCCCAGGCTCATAGCAAAACTGCACCTTCCCCATCCCCTTGACATGATGTGATGCCAAACATCTCTTCTGGTTTTTAAAGTTTCCACTAGTACTTGATTCACCATTCTCTCTTTCCCTCTGCAACGCAACCGCCAGCATTCTAGAATGATGGTGTAAGACTAACAGCCTGGGTCTCTGGGTGACAAAAGATAGGCAGAATCCCTCTCCCACCTCTGCCAAAACCCCCTCCTCCAACACACACTGATCTACACTGAACAGGTAGTGTGAGTGACAAACTTTTGATGTGTTAATCCACTAAGATTGGGATGGAGAGCTGTTGTTATCAACCTATAACCTAACTAGACAAACCAACTGATTCTAAAGTTAATATAAAAAAATAAGCAAGCAGGCATAGCCAGGAATATTCTGAAAATAAATGGAAATGAACTAGTCCTACTGGACGGCAGCAACAACAAAGAGCTAATATCTATAAAGCACTAATTACATGCCAAACACTATTTCTAAGCACTTTATATAAATTTATTCATTTACTCCTAATAACCTTATTAGATAGGTATTATCATCTCCATTTTACAAATAAGGACACTGAATTATAGGGATGTTAAGTAACTTGCCCAAGATCACACAGCTAAGGAAGTGAAGATTTGAAGCAAGGCAGTTTAGCACAAAGCCTATATATTCTTAACCACCATTCTTTAGCACAGAAGTCTATGTATTCTTATTTATACCACACATTATAAAAATACATTAAAACAGTGTGATACTGCCACATAATTAGGCAAATCAACAGAAAGAACAGAAAATCCAGAAACAGAATCAAATGCACACAGGATTTTACTATACAAAAAGGTGAATAAACATAGTTTATTCAATAAATGGCTATTTTGAAATCCTTATATCCTTTCTGTCAGCAATTCCAATTCAAGGCATTTATTCTACAGCTATACCTAGCACATGTTTCAAATGATACGTAAGATTTTTCACTACAGCACTGTTTGAAACAACCTAATTATATAATTCATCCATACAATGAAATGTCATGCATTAAAAAAAAGAAAAGCAAGTTCTTTACTTACTAACATGGAAGAATCTCCAAGATAAATTAAGTGGAAAAAAAAAAAAAAAGCGAGGTGCAAAACAGTATATATGCTTCCACTGTTCTCCAAAAAAAAAAAAGACTGGGGGGATACACATGCATATATGTATGTATGTGTGTATATATATATATATGTATATATATGTGTACATATACACACACACACTTATCTGGAAGTATACATAAGAAACTGGTGATTTGGATTGCCAAAATTTGAGTGGCCAGGGAAAGGGGATGGCAGAAACACTTCTGTACCACTGATTTTTTTTTTTAAGAAATTTTTCTTTTTTAATTTATTTATTTTTGGCTGCATTGGGTCTTCGTTGCTGTGCGCAGGCTTTCTCTAGTTGTGGCGAGTGGGGGCTACTGTTCGTTGCGGTGCGCGGGCTTCTCATTGTGGTGGCTTCTCTTGTTGCAGAGCACGGGCTCTAGGCGTGCAGGCTTCAGTAGTTGTGGCACGCGGGCTCAGTAGCTGTGGCTTGCGGGCTCTAGAGCGCAGGCTCAGTAGTTGTGGTGCACGGGCTTTGCTGCTCCACAGTATGTGGGATCTTCCTGGACCAGGGATCGAACCTGTGTCCCCTGCATTGGCAGGCGGATTCTTAACCACTGTGCCACCAGGGATAGTCCCTATACCATATGATTTTTGAACTATTCAAAGGTACTGAGCATTCAATAAATAAATAAATGATTTAAATTTTACAAGAGAAAAAGACTGAGCCATTTAGCAGCAGGGATAAATGCCAAAAGAATACACTGAGAGTTATCATGATAAAGAAACTGAGCAGCCATTACACTCCATGTACTACAAGCTGAAACCGAGAAAGCCAGCTGGAAGAAAGGAAAACTGAACAGATATACAGAGCAAAAAACGATGCCAAAACCTTGCAGCCCCTAAAAGAGAAAGATGGAGCATGTAGTCTTAATTTCTAATGGCTTACTAGCTCCAGTTTCCATGAGGCCCAGACATACCATGACTCCTACCGACGGAGTGTCATGATCTCCAGTGTACACACATACAACACACGCTTCCACTGGAGTTAGCTCCACTGGTTCACCATTCCCCGCCCCCTCCTTTTTTTTCTTAAGGCCCCTACAACTAACTTTTCTATTCATATGAATGGCAAGGTATTTCAGGATGATTTCAAAGTGCCCTTTGTGAGAGGGAAAAGAAAGACTTTGATCTACCTAAGTGAAGTGCTAGAAATATCCAATCAAAATGCTGATAACTGTACCAAAATAAAATAAAACTATACATTATACTTACCTATATAACCAGAAGCACTGAAATCTGGCAATTAAACCAAGGGACAGAAGAAGCCTAAATACAATATACTATCTTGTATTAAGGTCTCAAAATTATCTCAGCCTTAATGCTACCGTAATTGTTAAGTACATTAACCAATAAAAATGTTAGAAAGGCAACTTTAAAAAAACATTAATAGCTATCACTTTTTGAGTACTTACCATTCACCACGCACCCTCTGGGAATTTTACATGTAATATTTATTTAATTCTCACAGCTCTATGAGGCAGGTACTATTAGCATGACTATTTTACAGATGAGGAAACAGACACATATAAAAAATTCAGAACCCTAAGAGACCTTAGAAATTATGTATTCCCATGCAAATTATTTATTTTCTCCCTATGTCAAGATATTGGTATACTAAATCATAAATTTAATCCAGGATCTAAATCCACACAGTCTAACACCAGAGTCCATAGCTATTAACAGCATGCTTATAAATGGCACTGACTGATGTTATAATTAAAAGCACTCAAAGAAAACCCAAAAGCTTCAAGAATTGCAAGTGTGAAAAATCTGTTTACATCAAGATTAGGGAACAAACACAAAGTCATTCCTGGTAGATCAGTAATCTCTTAAATATATTTTTTTAAAGAAATATTTTCCTGTTAATAGTAATTATCTAGCTATCTTTTATTAGTATTTCTTTTAAATCCAATTCTAAAAAATATCTAAGGGGACTTCCCTGGTGGTCCACTGACTAAGACCCCATACTCCCAATGCAGGGGGTGGGGGTTTGATCCCTGGTCAGGGAACTAAGATCTCACATGCCGCACGGCGTGGCCAAAGAATAAATAAAATAACAAATATCTAAGAAGGCACAAAACAAGTACATGAAGGCTAGTCTCAAAATAAAATGGTAATATTTATTAATCCTTAAGTGAATTGTATATGTTATATTGTATTTTTCCTTCTATTTTATTACCATGAAAGCTTTGGGAAGACAGTGGAGCATCACTGCAGAACATCTCCCCCTAGGTGCAGCACAAATGGGAAAACCACAAAACTTAAGTCAAGCTCTGCTTCCTACTAGTTATGTGGCCTTAAGGTAGGAGACTTACTCTCTCTTAGCTAAACATCTTCATCTGTAAAACCAGGAAATATATATAGCTTCTGGGGTTGTGTTGAGGATTAAGTGATAGGGTAGAATAAAGTGTCCAGGACACAGCATCCAATCCTTTCCCAATGCTATTATACTGCTAAAGCACAATGGTTAAGAGCAAAATGTTTAGAGTTAGACATGTCTTATCGTGAGACCGTTTTCATCATTTATTTGCCAAGGACTAAATGAGATAACACCTGAAGTAGACTTTAACATATAAATGCTGAATAAGTATTACTACATAAGTAATACTACCAAAAGCAAAAATTGGGCACCAAAGGTAACTAGAAACTAAACCTAGAAAAATAATAAAAGTTAGACTCTAATCTTTCTGTGCTCTACTACTAAGCTATGTGTCCGTGATCAACTTGTTTCATCTGCCTAAGCATTAGTTTATTCATCTGTAAATCAAGGGTACCAGAATACTGGGAATTCCCTGGCAGTCCAGTGCTTAGGACTCCGCGCTTTCACTGCCAAGCACCTGGGGTTCAATCCCTGGTCAGGGAACTAAGATCCCGCAAGCCGTGCAGCACAGCCAAAAAAAACAAAAAAAAAAGTGTATCAGAATACATAATTTCTTTTTTAAGAGTTTTTTTGATGTGGACCATTTTTAAAGTCTTTATTGAATTTGTTATAATATTGCTTCTGTTTCATGTTTTGGTTTTTTGGCCACGAGGCATGTGGGATCTCAGCTCCCTGACCAGGGATGCAACCAGCACCCCCTGCATTGGAAGGTGAAGTCTTAACCAGTGGCCCACCAGTGAAGTCCCAGAATACATAATTTCTAAGGTCTCTTCCAGTTCTAAATTTTTATACCTCTGTCTGTCTGCCTACCGAAGTCATAAATTTTATATTAAAACAACCAATACCGTCACATATACATACACTCACCCTCAGGGAAAAAAAATATAAACCTGTAGCAGATTGAAAAATTTAGAGATTCAGGGAGATGGCCAAAAATGGTAAGCACTACAACTCCAGTTGAAGATTTTATTTTTTTATTTATTTATTTTTAAAATTTATTTATTTTTGGCTGCATTGGGTCTTCGTTGCTGCACGCAGGCTTTCTCTAGTTGCGTCGAGCGGGGGCTAATCTTCGTTGCGGTGCACGGGCTTCTCATTGTGGTGGCTTCTCTTGCTGCAGAGCATGGGCTCTAGGTGCATGGGCTTCAGTAGTTGTGGAGCATGGGCTCAGTAGTTGTGGCTCTCGGGCTCTAGAGCGCAGGCTCTGTAGTTGTGGCTCGTGGGCTTAGTTGCTCCGCAGCATGTGGGATCGTCCCGGACCAGGGATTGAACCCGTATCCCCTGCACTGGCAGGCAGATTCTTAACCATTGTGCCACCAGGGAAGTCCCTCCAGTTGAATATTTTAATAAGAAACATGTTAATGTCAAATACTTTAAATAAGAAAAAATTATTTTAAAAAGGAACACCTAAAAATAATGAAAAAGTGTTAACTTATAGTTGCTACAAAAAACTGAAAATACTTAAAGCATTTTGAGTACCTGCCTAGCTCGCAAAGACTCTCCTGAAACATCAGTCTCACACAGTGGTAGGCCCAGAGCAGCTAAATACATTCTAGATCAGTGGTTCTCAACCAGGGGTGATTTTATCTCCAAGGGGATTTTAGCAATATCTAGAGACATTTTTTGGTTGTTACAGTTAGAAGGTGAGCGCTACTGGCATTTAGTTGACAGGGGCCAACAATCCTGCTAAACACCCTACAATGCACAGGACAACTCACACAAAGAACCATTCAACCCAAAATGTCAATATTACGGAGGTGATCTGACCACCAATCACAGCTACTCTCCTGGGAATCTGGAACTGAGACTAAGAAATTAAAGTTTAATATAGACCATCCTTTTGGTCAGAGAAGAGATTACCAAAAAAAAAAAAAAAAAAGGAAAGTATGGTTTGAATGTCTAAGAGAGAAGAATAAAGTGAGCAAACAGAAGCCAAAACAAGAGACAGAAAATAAATATTGCCTGAGTTTTTATTAGCAGCCTTCCACATCCTGTTTCTGGGCCAGCCTAGCTGCATTCCTGTTCTTGAGCCTTCACTATCTCCATATAAATTTTCTAGGTATTAAATAATCTGGAGTTGGTCTCTCCTACTTGTAACCAAGAGCCCTACTCACACATATTACCCACAGAAAACTGCTAAGACAGAAGAATCGACTACAGCAGAGTAATAGTTCAACACAAGTAAATCAAAAATAAATGTGATGAAACTTTATAATAGTAAGAAACCAATGGTGAGCTATAGAAAAAAGATCAATGAGAATTAATCTATAAATATAAGGACAACAGAGGAAATAGAAAAGGTAAATAATGTGGAAACCAGGAAAATAGTCAAAATTTCCTGAACTAGAAGGAAAAGCAAAAACCAAAGACAGTTGGTATATGATATAAAGACTGAGAAATAATCACTTAAGACAGACTCCTCCTCAAACATCTACCTACCAAGCTCTTAAGCTTTAAGAGGAAGAATTTTATACAACTCAATAACACAAAAACAATTCAGTTAAAAAATGGGCAGGGAATTCCCTGGCGGTCCACTGGTTAGAACTTCGCGCTTTCACCGCTGAGGGCTCCAGTTCAATCCCTGGTCGGGGAACTAAGATCCCGCAAGCCGCGCGGTGTGGCCAAAAATTTAAGAAAGACAAAAAGAAAAATAAATAAGTTAAAAATGGGCAGAGAATCTGAATAGACATTTTTCCAAAGAAGACACACAAATGACCAACAGGTACATGAAAAGGTGCTCAACATCACTAACCACAAGGGAAATGCAAATCAAAACTACGAAGAGATATCACCCCATGCTGGTTAGAATGGCTATCATTTTTAAAAAAAGAGATAGGGTTGGCAGGCAAGGGTGTGGAGAGAAGGGAACCCTCCTGCACTGTTGGTGGGAATGTAAATTGGTGCAGCCACCACAGAAAACAGTATGAACGTTCCTCAAAAACCTAAAAATAGAACTACCATGTGAACAGTGATCCGACTTCTGGGTTTATACCCAAAGGAAATGAAAACAGCATCTTGAAGGAATATCTGCATTCCCACGTTCACTAAGCGTTATTCACAATAGCCAAGATAGGACACAACCTCAGTGTCCATCAAGAGATGAATGGATAAAGAAGATGGGAGAGATACACATACACACACACACACTGGAATATTATTCAGCCATGAAAAAGAAGAAATCCTGCCATTTGCAACAACTTGAATGAACCTGGAGAGCATTATGCTAAGTGAAATAAGTCTGACAGAAAAAAGGCAAATACGGTATGATATCACTTATATGTAGAATCTAAAAAAGCTAAACTCAGAGAAGCAAGAGAGGAGAGTGGTGGTTAACAGGGCCTAAGAAGTGGCGGAAATGGGGAGACACTGGTCAAAGGGTACAAACTTCCAGTTATAAGATTAACAAGTTTTGAAGATCTAATATAGTGCATGGTGATTATAACTAATAATACCAATACTGTGTATTTGAAAGTTGCTAAAAGAGTAGATATTACATGTTTTCACCACAAAAAAGAAATGGTAATTATGTGATTTGATGGAAGTGTCAGTTAATTGCTATGATGGTAATCACACTGCAATACATAAATGTGTCAAATCAACAGTTGTATACCTTAAACTTATATAAGGTTATATGTTAATTATATCCCAATAAACTGGAAGACAAAAAAAGAGGAAGAATTTTTAAAATAAAAAGATTTTATATGATGCCAAGAAAAAAGAATAAACAGGTAAACATAAAAGGATAAGCATGACCTCAGACTTGAAAAAGTAAGAGTATGGTAGAAAATTTGCCAGAGCTAAAGCCATCTTGACACAGCCCATGGCCAAGATGACTTTTCTCTTTGAAGACAGCTAGTAATTTCAAGAAACAGATAACTTGAAATAATTAGATCAAAGAACTTACAAATCCATTAGAATTTTCCCAAACAGCAGCATTAATAACAGAATAAAATAGAAAATGAAAAATATAATGATAAAGACAGAATGAAAACATTATGAAATCCTAAGACTTAAAAGTGCAGTTAAGCTAAAAATAGGGTAGTAAAAGGAAAAACATACAGTGGATAATAAAGCCAAATTTAAAGTAGCTTTTTTCCAATCAGTAACTGCAAAGAAAACTCAAAGCACCTCTATGGAATAAACTCTGCACTGTAACATGCCAGGTATAATATTCCTAAGTGAACAATGCAAAAAATACCTTCTCTTGTTGAATGTATCAATTAATTTAAATTTATTGAGGGTCAACTTTGTGCCTGTCACAGTTAAAGGTACAGGGACTCCGGTGGTGAACAAGATCAAGTTCCTGCTCTCATAGAGCTTACCATACCATTTAAAGCAGAACTGTCCAACAGAAATGCAAGCCACAAATATGAGCAAAAATATGTCATTTTACATATTCTGGATGCTAGGTTAAATTTTTTAATCCGTAAAATTAATTTTAACAATCTATTCTAGGGACTTCCCTGGTGGCGCAGTGGTTAACAATCACCTGCCAATGCAAGGGACACGGGTTTGATCCCTGGTCCGGGAAGATCTCACATGCCATGGGGCAACTAACCCCGTGCGCCACAACTACTGAGCCTGCGCTCTAGAGCCTGCGAGCCACAACTACTGAAGCCCGCAGGTCTAGAGCCCGTGCTCCGCAACAAGAGAAGCCACCCCAGTGAGAAGCCCACGCACAGCAACGAAAAGTAGCCCCCGCTCGCCGCAACTAGAGAAAGCCCATGCGCAGCAAAGACCCAACACAGCCAAAAATAAATAAATAAATACATACATTTATTTTTTTTTAAATCTATTTAATCTGACATATCTAAAACATTATCGTGTCAACATGTAATCAACATAAAAACATGAATGTGACATTTTACATTCTTTTTTCATACTGGGTTTTTGAAATGTAGTGTGTATTTTAACACAGCTCTTCTCAATGAGGACAAAGGACATTTGCTGAATAGTCACATGTGGCTAGAAGGTGCCATACTGGACAGTGCCAACCTAGGAAGAGGGACAGGGCTGCTTTCTTTTTTTTCCCATTTCAAATCTTGTCATATTCTTTGACTATTTATAAACTCTCCACATATATCTCTGATAAAAATAACTATAAAGAGTTTTCTGGTCAGAGCAAATAGCAACTCCAAGCACCTATTTTATGAAAAACTGGAAACAACCCACCATCAATATGAAAAATTCTGAATAAACTGTGGTATAGTTACACAGTGGAATACTGAACTATATTATTTCAAATGGATATATCTCAGAAACACACAGAATAGAAAGAGAAAGTTGCAAGATGATACATCTGGCATAGAATTTATGTAAATCTTTCAAAGATACAAAGCTACAAACTGGCGCCTGCCCCACACACACCCTCTACAGATAATTACAAGTGGAATAAAATGCAACTACACAGAAGGGAAGGATAAACACCATCAGGGTAGCGTTATACTCAGGATAGGAAGGGAGAAGAATGGGTTTGAGAAGGTCTGCAAAGGGTATTCAACTGTCTCTATAGTGTTTTCTTTCTTTTTTTAAAAATGTGACATAACATGAACATTTGTTAAATCTGGGTGGCGGGTACCTGGACATTCTGTTATGTGCTCTACTTTTCTGTAAGTTTGAAATACTTCCTTTTTAAAAAAAATGCTTTCTTCACATTTTATTTCTATTTCTGAAGAATAGACCAGAGTTTACTGGTATCAGGAACTTAACTTCTGATAAATATACATTTTTATAAAAGAAAATATTTTTTCTTCATACCTCCTTAAAGTTAATTCTCAGTTTCACAGAATTAATCATTCCACACTGAATCTGGTCTTAGAGTTAGCTAATGGATTATCAGCATAGTTAAAAATATATATATTGATTCAGAAGCTAAACACAAGTCCAGATGCTATCTGGAGAGAATCCGGAACTCCTCTATAGTATCCACAGAATACATCTTTTTTCATAGCTAAAAGGTTTACGTTTACCAAAAATCAGTGTTCACAGGTCTCAACTACTGATGTAGCACTGTGACTATGAATTGTCAACATTAGGAATGTATTTACCAAACTTAATATTCCCCTCAGTGCAAAAACATAAATTGCATGCTTTATTCTAGATGCTAGTCACCAATAATGACACTTCTTAATGCAAAATGTAGAGAAACAATTTCTCTAGTTGCCGTATTAAAATATACCAGGCAATTTCTCTGAAGGTACACTTAATAACATATATATGATATTTATGTGTATATATACACATTTATTATATATATACTTTAGATATATGTACTATATATACCTTAGCTATTTTGTAGAAAATAAATGGACAAAACATGTATTGTTACCACCAATAATAGTAACCAGAATTCATTAAGAAAAAGGATAGACGGTCTCTCTCTCCCTGCAACCCACTCCTACTTCCACCATGCCTCCTCCAACCAAACGCCTTACAGTACAGAAGTGTGATAAAGAATGAATAGTAATAACAGCTTAAAACTCTTCCAAAATAATCCTTATTTTTAAAAAAAGGCCTCTAGGAATATCAGTTTTAAGAAAATAAAAATGTTGGTAGAAAGTTACTACTACAGAAAATCTGGTTGCCTTCCTAGAAAGAGAATTAAAGGGAAAATTAGATGCAATACGAATACAGTAAGGCAACCAGACCCAAGACTGACAAACAAAAATCACTACTCACATACTAGCAATAAGCAATTAGGAAATGTAATGCAGAAGAATTACACTTATGATCACAACAAAAATTTTAAGAAGCCCACCAATAAGCTTAACAAGAAATGTCCAAAAACAATGGGAAAGCAATGGAAAATCTTCTACTTAAGGACACAAAGATGACCTAGACTGGCAAAGGGTCACCATATTCTTAGATGTAAGGACACAATAATGCAACAATGTCAATTCACCCTCAAATTAACCTATAATTCAATACAATCACTATCAAAATCCCATCAAGATTTCTAAATCTTAACAATCTGGTCCTAAGAATCTTTAGAAGATATAATATGCAATAACATCCAAATAAACTTTGAAAAATAACACAATAATAGGGAGCTACCCAGGTAAACATACACACTTTAAGCTTATAATACAGTTATCATAATTAAAATATGTTAACAACATGCAGGAAGAAATAAAGATGAATGGAACAATGGAAAGAGTTTTAAAAAGATCTGTGGACATTTGAAAATTAAATATATAAGAAATACAGCTCTTCAAAGCAGTGGAAATTGATGAACTATTCAATTATTAGTACAATGGAAAAACATTAAGTTGGTTCCAACCTCAAATATGTATATATAAATTTCAGAAAGGTTCAAACTGGTAACAAGAAAAAATATGAGGAAAACAGGAGATCTTTAATAATCTTGTAAACAAATATTTGTCAATAAGAAAATGGTTAAAATCTAAACAAAATGGTTAAAATATATATCAAGAGCACAGAACACGATAAACCTATTGAAAAGAATGAGAAATGTACACATCCTGGCATAGAAAGGTCTTCCAGACATATTAAATGCAAAAAACAAATCTGGGAGGAAAAAATTCATACAGTATAATGCATTTACTTGCATTTATGAAATGGCAAGAGAAGTATTAATATGTGCACTCACATAAATGTAAATACATAAAAAGTTCTGGGAAGATAACATATCAAACCATGAACAGTAGTTTCCTCTAACAAGGGAATATGGATCATGGGTCGGAATATCAAAGAGAACTTTCATGTCTAATCTACATGCTTCTGTACTGATTTTTTTTTTTTTTACATCGAGATACCTCTTTATATATTTTTACACAATTAAAAAATGCAAATTTCAACATTAATAAAAGAAAGCTACTATAACAAAAACTTTCAAGTGTCAACCTTTCTTTCCTGTAAGAAACAGATCGGTGATACGAATTATGCCTGTTAGTACTGCTAGTCTTAGGAAAATTTTTAAGTTTTCCTAAGAAAATTACCAAGTTTTCTTAGTAATTATCCGGAACCACAAAATGCTAAGTGGCAATCTTTAGTACTAACTCAGTATTGTTATTTTAATTTGCTGGAATTAGCATAGAGAAAGAAACATGTTAACAAAATTGTATATGTACATATTGTATATTATATTAAGCCACAGAACATTTTCTTTGACCTTGACCACATCAAGTGAAAGGTTTTCTAAACCCTCCCTCTCCTTGGAAAAGCAAACCAGGGAATATAAATTGCCTGGGCCTGCTGAGCTTTGTGTTCTGCTGGATCAAAAGCCAATACTGGCAGAGTTCACTACAGAGGAGCCCGCAGTACTACCATCACCATAGACTCTGCACATTTACAGCACAAAGCAAAGACAGAGAAGAAGCTCAATATAGGTCTCATTTTTTTAAGCAACCAAAATTAAATTTGTCACAGTATTATATTTAATGTGCATTAATCTGTGCATTTATATGAGTGAAAGTTCAATGGAAAATAATTTACCTGGGACTTCTTTGGTGGCGCAGTGGTTAAGAATCCGCCTGCCAGCGCAGGAGACACGGTTTGATCCCTGGTCCGGGAAGATCCCACATGCCGCGGAGCAACAAAGCCCGTGCACCACAACTACCGAGCCTGTGCCCTACAACCCGCAAGCCACAGCTACTGAAGCCCGTGCGCCTAGAGCCCGTGCTCCACAACAAGAGAAGCCACCGCAATGAGAAGCCCGCGCACAGCAACAAAGAGTAGCCCCCGCTCGCCGCAACTACAGAAAGCCCGTGCACAGCAACAAAGACGCAATGCAGCCATAAATAAATAAATAAATAGATAGATAAATTTATTTATTTAAAAAAAAGAAAAGAATTGAACTGAGAAATCATTCTAATTAGTACAATGTCCACAAATTTACATACTGAAATTATGCCCTCAACCCAAAAAGGCAGAGATTAGTAACCAACAGTTATTATACAAAATATCACACTTCCCACACAGACACACAAAACAAGACTAGTTTATTAACTGTCTCATGAGAGTGTTCATCAATATCTACTTAAGCAGCATCATTCTTTTGGACAGCAATTCTGTCTAAATTATACCTAAAAACTCTCTGAGATATTAACATAGGCAATTACTATAAAATAACTGAATAAAGAAACATAGGAAATACTCTACAGTGTTATGCTAGTTTTTTTTTAATTCTATCATATTACCTAAAAAGGAAAAAGAAATGTCTTTATAAGTTGCATATTACAATAATAAACTAAATAGATCACTTTAAGTGGCTACATAGATTCCAATACAAGGAGAAAAGGAGAGCTGTAATCTATCAACAGGGAGTGGGGGATATAAAAGTCTTTAAATAAGAAATATTAGTAATACTAAGTCTAGAGGTTAAGCCAATAGTTCAACATTACCATGAGATTTCAAATTGCACTGTGAGCGCCTACTGCTCCGTTTGTTAGGCCATAATATCTAAGTCTCAATCCATAGCCACAGAGTAAGTATATAGATCTAACCCTGGTCTACCATTCTGAAACCCTCATCATTGGTCTCAAGAGAGATAGGGTAAAAAAAGACTAAAAATCTTCCTATATACACACACATACATATACATATGTACATATACACAAACCCCAAAAGGTAGCTAGGCATCATCCCACATAACTATAGAATCACAAATAGGTATCCCAATTTCTTTGGTCTCTTATCTTTTTCAATTTCTTTTTCAAGCAAGGTTTTATGGGGTTTAAGTGAAAAAAACCCTGCAATTAAGTACTTAGAACATTCCTGGCACGCAGCACTCAATAAGTGGCAATTATTTCTTCACAGCTTCTTCCAGTGACTAAGGCCCACTCTAAGTCTGTCAGCAGAACTCTGTGTGTCTTACCTCCCTTTTCCCTGACACAAGATTCTTTCAAAAGTGCACCTCTCAACACACCTTCAACATATGAACTTTTAGAGATTTAAAAAAAAAAGTTGAGGCCAAAGCATCTCTTCCTGCCACAAAAATAGTGGCATAAGACAGTGGACACCTGCATGTGGACACTAGACTTGCAACAAATGGACTTTTGAACCAGTTTTAAGTAGAAGAGTCAATATACTATGTTTTCTGACAACTGACAATCTTTGAATTACTTTTGATCCACCACTCTTCTTAATATCACATTACCAACAGTTCTCAAAGTGTGGCCCCAACCAGCAGCATTCAGCAACACCTGAAAATTTGTCAAAAATGCAAATTCTCTAATCCCACCTCAGACCTAAATAAGAAACTCTGGGGGTGGGACCCAGCAATCTGGGTTTCCACACTAAAGTTTGAGAATGGTTCTATATGATCTGGTGAAGTATCAACAGTGACACTCCAAATTTATCTATTCCAGAAGAAATCTGTTACGATTGATGAGGTTAACATTATGTATTTTGAAATCTTATACGCATAGTATATGAGAAAAAGCCCAATTTGACTCACAAAATTAAGAATATAAAAGTTCTACTAAAACATGCTTTTAACAAGAAACTTTATAACCAGAGGTAAAAATAATATAAGAAGGCACAAAAAGTTCTTAAAGGATGTCAGATGAAGGAGATTACAATATAAAAAATCATTAAATATTAACTAGCAAACAAATGTGCCAGCTTAGAATGAGGTCTCAACCTAAACTTTACATATGCCTTGGCCTGTGTTTCTTGTTCAACTTCTTTGAAGGAAGAAAAACACCAGTATGAAAAGAGTAAGAAAGACCCATAAGACAAATAATCCTAAGAAGATAACATTTACCCTCAAGGAAGGCAGGTCTAAGGTGATTTCAGATCCCCAAAATTTCCCTATCTTTTTGCTGCTTTCTGAAAGTCCTTTAATAATCAAGAGTCACTTCAGAGAAAAACAGAGACTTAGACAAAACAGAGACTTAAAATATAAATGCTAAGACAATTCTACACTTTAGCATGCTATCGTGAAGACAATAGCAGCGTTTGAGATAGTTTACAAAACATTTTCACATAAGACTCATGTAATCTTCACAACCATCTTGAGGTAAATAACAATGACAACAACAAAACTACTATTTATTGAGCACTTAGAGCCTTACAAAATTTTATCATTTAATTCAACAACCTGCTGAGGTTGGAGGTGTAAACCACTTACCAATGTCAGACACAAGGCAGGATCTGAACCCAATTCTATCTCATTTTAAAACCCATCTTCTTGGGACTTCCCTGGTGGCACAGTGGTTAAGACTCCACGCTCCCAGTGCAGGGGCCCTGGGTTCGAGCCTTGGTCAGGGAACTAGATCCCACGTGCATGCCACAACCGAGAGTTCACATGCCACAACTAAGGAGCCCACTTGCCACAACTAAGACCCAATGCAACAAAATAAAAATATTTTTTTAAAATGCATTTAAAAAAATAAAATAAAACCCATGTTCTCTAAATCTCTACACTATGGCAAGATTTGGAGACAAAGGCTTGAGTTTCAGTCCCGTCACTTAACAGCTATCTGCCCTTGGGAAGTCACTTAATTCTCAACTCTTCATCTATAAAATGGGAAGATTAATATCTGTCCCCACCTATTTCAGAGTACAGCTGACCCTTGAACAACTCGGAGGTTGGGGCACCGACGCTCCACGAAGTCAAAAATCCTCTTATAACTTTACAGGTGGTCCTCCATATCCGGGTTTGGCATCTGTGGATTCAACCAACCGCGATAAAACTATAGTACATATTTATTGAAAAAAATCTGCCTGTAAGTGGACCCTGAAAGTTCAAACCCATGTTGTTCAAGGGCCAACTGTAATTGTAAAGATCAAATAAGATAAAGGAAATAAAAGGTGTTCATAAACTCAAAAAAAACTACACAAATATAAATTAGTATTACCATCATCACTACTGATTTTGACAGAGGGAGTGAAGAGAAAAAAAAAAAGATATAGTATAGTAATTGCAAGGGGGAAAGATGCTGGTTTTTCTTTTTAAAGCAAGCTCTAGACCCTTAAGGAGAAACTTCAGACTTCAAAACTTACCTGGGATCTTACTGTCAATTGGGCTGTGATAAAAGAATCTGTACCACAAATTATTTTGTCACTTTTCTAAAAATACAGACACACCCAGATACCTGTAACTCATGCAGATTCGGAGGTTAACAAAAACCTAACAGCTGATTTCTTTTTAAAAGTCTGGTTCTCATAAGAATCAGTAGCCACTATACTAGGTCACCATAATTAAAATTCCCTTGCAACAGCCTTCCTGTTCTTTTCTACAGTATCATTTTCAACCTGTGGTGCCGACATCTTTCATTCTGCAAAGACTAAAACACGAACTACAAATCCTAAATAAAGAAATCAGACCACTTAAACTGATGAGTTTAAGGGAAAAGTTTTATTACTCAAAACTTCACAATTTAAGGTTAATTTTTAATAGCATTTACAGCAAATAAGTGAGAGAAGAAAATAAAGCTGAAGTGAAATCACTCAACTGTTGTAATGTATGTCAGATATTAAAAAGACGAGGTATTCAACCCTAGATTACTAGTCACAAAACATCAGCTCACCAAAAAGGTTCAATAGCAGATTTCAGAAAAATCACACAGCACTCACCTTTTTCATACCAAAACACAGCCCAATTCTTTTTATTCCTTCTAAATTACATTCACAAAAGGCATTTTTGGCAAAGCAAATTATTATAACAACTTACATATTAATAAAAAAATATTCTCATTTTCAATGAGAAAACACCATTTCTTTTATCTACAGAAGAGAAATCACGGACTCTGATAAACCCATTTCTGTAACGTACATACATTTTTTACTGACTACGTACAATATTTAACCTATATTTAAACCTACATGTAGGGCTTCCCTGGTGGCGCAGTGGTTGAGAATCTGCCTGCCAATGCAGGGGACACGGGTTCGAGCCCTGGTCTGGTAAGATCCCACATGCTGCGGAGCAACTAGGCCCATGAGCCACAATTACTGAGCCTGCGCGTCTGGAGCCTGTGCTCCGCAACAAGAGAGGCCGCGATAGTGAGAGGCCCGCACACCGCGATGAAGAGTGGCCCCCACTTGCTGCAACTGGAGAAAGCCCTCGCACAGAAACGAAGACCCAACACAGCCATAAATAAATAAATAAATAAAAATTAAAAAAAATAAACTTACATGTAAACTCAACAGTCAGACCTAACTTTCGTATATGAAATTATGTGCTAATACCTCAATACTGAAACTCAAGACAGTGACTTGTACACTAGTTGCCAGGTTTTTTGTGTAAATGTCAAACAACAGGTCCACTGAGAAGCTTCTGAACCTAACTGAATTTATTCATTCAAACCATAATTTATCATGTGTTTCTAAGCAGTGGTTCTCACCTAGGGGCAATCTAGCAATGTCTGAAAACATTTCTGGTTGTTACAACTGGGGGGGGGGGGGGGTGGTAGTTTGCCAGAAAGGGGTGCTACTGGCATCTAGTGAGCAGAGGCCAAGGATGCTGCTAAACATCTTAAAAAGTATAGGACAGACCCCCACAACAAAGAACGACTCACCCCAAAATGTCAATAACTGCCAAGGTTGAGAAAATCTGAGCTATAGAAGTTTATAAACACCCATCTGTCTAAAAACAGTACTCACTTAACCTTTGTTTCCTATATTATTTGCCAATTCTATTCTTTACATACTAGTCTTTGGCAACAAACTTACCCTATTCCCATCCTTTCAATCAGCTTCTAACTTCCAAACTTGTCAACACAGCCAATTTCAAAATTTATTATCTTTGACTCATCCCTATTTTTGATAATAGTAGTAGTAGTGGTAGTAGTAGTAATGGCCAGGGCCAACACATATTTAGCCCTTACTACATGCCAGGCACTATTCTAAGTGCCTTGTACATATTAACTCATTAACCTAGGTACTAGTATTACCAGGTATTCTTATTATCCCCATTTTACAAATGAAGAATCCAAGGCACAAAAAGGTTAAATAACTTATCCAGGGTCACAAAGATAATAAGCAGTCAAGCCAGGTTTCAAATCCAGGCAGAATGGCTCCTAAGTATTCCAAAGTCATCCTCTCTTCTTTCATCCTCTAAACCAAATCATAAAATCCTTAAGTTCCACAAGGACAGGGGCCTTGTTATACTCACAGCAACATCCCCAGGGCCCAGTACATAATAGGTGCTCAAAAAACTTTTCTTTGTTGAATGCATGAAATATCCCTCAAACTCACCCCACCTGTTTCCATTGCCTCCACTCAAGGCCAAGTCTTTCAGCACCTCACACCTGGGTTTCTTTACATAGCCTATAAACTAACCAATCAGGTAAATGGATATAAACTCCTCTGCCACATTTTCAATAACCCAGCCCATAACCCAACGTAGTCAAAGTTTTCTTACCACTGCTTCTCAATTATCAGTAGATTCATAACATCTTAGAGTCAGATGGTACCTTAGAGATCATCCAATCCAACATTTAACAGATAAAGAAACCCAAAGATGGTAAGTGACTAAATCACCCAGCCAGGTGGAGCCAAGACCAGAACTTGATTCTTGCAATTTTTGCTCTAGGATTCACTCCTAGAGGATTTGCTTCACTCATGACAGATGTCTCTCCTCACTATTCCATCAACAAATTACGTTCATTTCAATTGTTCACACTTAAGTTGTTTCTCCTGCACAGCCTGCCCTCTTTTTCTTGCTCCATAGATCCAAATCCTATTCATCCTTCAAAATCTCCTCCTATTCCATTCTTCATGACCTCCTCCTTCTCAGAAAATCTTACGTCCTGAATAGATGCTAGAGGAAGAGGATCACTATTACCTACTGGGCCAAGTTTAATACATAACTAACACTTCCCACAAAGCAAAGCTACTTGGATCATTTCTTCCCTGAAAACTACCCATTCTTTGCTCCTATGTTTCAGGAAGTGATTTCGATACAGACTAACTTATATGCCACCTTCATAAAATGTTTATATACCTGGAAGAGAATCTCACTCACATCTTTAAGAGTAGACACGTAACTCCTGAATGGCCCAAATCACCTATATCTCTTCCATTAGCAAACTCAGGTTGTTCACAAAGTCCAAACCCAGAACTCTGATACAACTCACCTAGCAGCCACAGCTTCTAAGGTTCATCTCTTTCTCTGCATACTATCATTTGTCTTAACTTCCTCCAGAACTCCATTTCTAAGGAATAGTTCACACTTCTTTTCCTTCCTTGTCTTCCCTACACTATGCAGTACAGAATACCCTCTTTTATCTTTTATTATTTTCCACATGCCTCTTCAGTTAAAGTCCAGTTTGCTACCTCTCATCCAACCTCAACTATCCAGTCCTTTATACAGAAGTCACATCTATCTCTTCAGCCTCTCTCAGGTCTTAGGGTATTCTCAACTCCATGAAGGTTAATTTTGGTTTTTTCCCCCCTTCTCCATTCTTCCTTCCTCTAGACAACTGGCCTCAAAAGTGGTGTGGGTGCAGCTCAGAGGAAGTGCAAAAGGATCCACTGGGCTGCAGGAAAAAATTTATTAGAACTCTTGTTGTATTTATTTTTTCATCTCATACTTTCTTAAATTCTGTTTCTGTGTACATTTCTAAGTTACACATTAATACAGTAATAAAGATACATAAATTCTTGGGGTACGTGATCACGAGTCTGGAGACAACTGTTTTAAAAACACCCTGATAATGAGGCCAAAGTAATAGGTTCCAGACCATATAGAGAATGTAAGTATGTATGTGTGTGTGTGTGTGTGTATATATATATATATATATATATATATATATATGCACACCTGGTAGGAAGAAAAACTCTTGTTCGTATCCAAAGTCCTAACGATGCCCACCAACCTCTAACCCCTGCCAGCCATCTCAGAAATGTGTCCTACTCAAAAGAGCAGAACAGAGGATGGTTTGGCAAAGTCCTTCATTTCCAGTTTGAAAAAAAAAAAAAAGAAATTCAAAGTGCTAAGATACTACCCTTATCTTTCCCATAGAAGGGTACTTCAGGGCACTGTTCACTATCCTGACACTGCTCATTGCCTGAGTTATACGTAGATACTTCCTAGGCCACTACCTGCTGAGATTCAGTTCCTATTTCCCAATCCCTCGAGGCACAACTCATGCTCCCTTCGCTAACAACCAATTTATACTAACACCTGGACTGAGCTCACACCTCCCTTCATCCTTCTCTCCCCTGAGGACACTATCCACCGTCTTCCCCGAGCCGCACAGTCGTGTCCCACCCAGTGCAGAAGACTGTCCATCCAAGGTCCCTAAGACCACTTCTCTTTCCTCCTCCGCCCCCGGGAGCTGCCAGCCAGGCTGGAGACGGGAGGGGGGGAGGGGTGTGACTCGCCTCCCGTGACTGGCCCAGATGGCAGCAGATTCCGCCCCCACTCTTGGGCACCCCTCCACCCCTCGAGCCCCTAGGGCTGCCTGTCTGCCTCCCACCCCGCCCCAACCCCACCTCCGGCCTCCCCCACGCCCTCACGCCGGCTCCCGGACACACTCACCATGCTGGGTGAAGATATTGAAGCCGGCCTCTGCGGTGCGCCCCGCCAGGTCCCGCCTGCGGCTGGAGGGCCTGGCTGCGCTGCTGCCCCGGATCCCGCGGGGTTGCGACTGCTGAAGCCCCGGAGCCTCCCCGACGCGGCCCACCTGCTGCCCCATCCCTGCACTTGCGTACTCCCGCGCCCCCGCCGACCCCTGGTCACATTCCTCCTCGGCTCCGGCCTCGGGCTCCAGGCGCTTGCTCCGGCCTCTCCTTCCCAGTCGAGGCCCCGGCCCTGAGCGGTCCGGCCACCGGCGTCTCCGCACCCGACTCCTCACAGCAGCCGCCGCGCTGCCTCTCGACGCCTCACAGATTCTCCTTTTCCCTCCCCATCCCGCGGCTCCGCGCCCTCAACGCTGCCGCCGCCGCCGCCGCCATCTTTAAACCACCGAGCACTGGCAGAGCGTGGGACAGAGCGTCTCCCGCCCCCCACCCGACCAGTCACCTCCGCTACTCGGAGGGAGGGCTTCCCGGCGGCCCCGCCCCGCCCCGCCCCGCCCCGGCCCCGGCCCCGGCCCCGGCCCGACCGCGCGCCCCCTTCTCTTCCGAGGGTGGGTTCGTCCCCGCCCCCCGCAGCCCCCGTACCTACCTCACTGGCACGTCTACCGCTGCTTCAAGTCTTTCGGCCCTTCGGTTCGTTCGCGGCACCTCAGCCTCCCACATCCGAATCCGCCTTAGCCAACCCCTCCCACGTTCGGTTCTACATGCTACCGCCTTTTTTAGGGTTGGTCGGTCTAAAGCCCTCCCTCTCCCACCTCCACCTGTCAAATCAATCAGTTGCGCTGAGCGCCCCAGGTGCACAGCTCGCTCTTTAGCAGGCACGGTTGGGACAGAAAAGCACAAGGCGTTTGGTGCTTGCCATCCAGGTGAGGCTCCCTAAAATGCCCCGGAGAATTCCTTTAAATACCCTCGTCACCAAGCCGACCTACAGTCAAAAGTAAATGATATCAAATTTACATGAAGATAATAAAAAGGTACATTATTTCATTGTAATTTTTTGAAACTATTTCATAATGTTAAGTTGCACTCGCCTCGGTTGTCTGCACTCTACAGTCTCATTGGAGAAGCAGTTATGATCAGGTTCCTCATATTATATTACCATGAATTCCTCTTTAACTCCTTTACCGTGTAACCACGTGTGTTTCGGTTACCCTTACATTGCTTGACAGTAAAGCTAATCTTCCTACCGGCATGCTTTATATATAGTGCACGTGGTCAGGTCTCCTTTGATGACAAAGGAGAAAAATAAAACTACCTTTGACCCTGTTTCTGAGTGAGAACTTATCTTTAACTTATGTTATCTAAAGACAGTGACTCAGGCAGAAGAGAAATGTTTTTAATGCACGCACACATACATACATATGTATAAATATTCACTTATCATCTCCCCCCTACTGATCATTCTTGCATGTTAATATTGATCCAGTTTTTTACATTCTCAAAGAACTTGATAATTGTTCTTTAGCTATTCATTTAGCTTCCCTATTTCCTTTATAAAAAGTATCAACTATTGGAGGTACCACACTGAAAATTTGCTTTAAAGCAGAGGATGTGGGAACCATTGCAAAGAAGCAACAAAACAACCATTCGGAAGATAATTTTCAGGGAAAAAGGTGGATACAGCTCTCCTTTACATGTCTTTCATAGAACTGGGCTGACCTTAGATGAACCATTAATACTCACTACTATAAAAGTGCTCTGAAATTATTCCGTTGCCATCCAGGGTATGACCAGAAATAACTGAAATTGCCCAGCAAATGGGAACAGAGACACTATGCTTTAGCACTGGATACAATATGAATTTTCCATTTGGATCAAAGTTTTCCTGTGTTTAAAATACTTTGTTTTTTTCTTTTAATTCCTGAAGTGTTGCAACTACTGGAAAAAAAAAATCATTGACAAGGGATAAAGGTGGTCATAGAGCCATGATTTGGTTTGTTGTTTGATTTTTATTATCTGAGAGAATTTAATCTGGGGGATAATGGTCTGGCTTCTCTACTTCTTTCATAGTATGTAATGGGTAAGTGTAGTATAGTGCAGTGGTTAAGGGAGGCACTTAAGTGCTTGAGGTCAAAACTGGGCTCAATATTTGTTTGCTCTTAGACAAATATTTAACCTCTTTGTGCATCAGTTCCTCATCTGTGAAGTGATGATGATAGCAACAGTACCTACCTCACAGGGCTGTTGTGAGAATTAAAGTGGGTAATATACATAAAGCACTTAAAACAGTATTTGGCATATAAAAAGCATCATACAAGCACTCACTATTAGTACAAAAAATGTAATGTTTTCAGAAATCCATCAACTTTTCCAGGTCTAATTTTTTTCAAGTGGTATATACTTAGATAATAGAACAAATTCTACGGTATTTATTCATGTGAGCCCCCATCCACCACCTGCCACCTTTATTTAACTAAAAACAAAAACACCAATCAACCAATAAAAACAGGTGGAATCATATATCACTTTGTTAGTCATTCCCACCTGGTCATCACCAGTTACCTGCACATGTGAACTATTGCATGTGAAATATTACCTTTGCTTAGCATATGAAGATTCCTCTACCATAGAGTCTTAAGATCCTGCCTAGACTAAAGCAAATATCTTGTAAGTGAAGATGTTTTTCAAAGTGAAATGGGAATTTTCAGAATGGGGGGGGCGGTGGTTGATAGACCAGGGAGAACCTGCTTACTTAGGTGCGGGACACTATTTCATCTCAATATAACCAAGCCCAAGTGACTCACCTGAGAATTACAATTAAACATTTAAAACGATTAAAACATTTAAAACAATCCCAAGTAGTACTAGCTCAAGCTGAAATGAGGGCAGCTGTGAACTCCAGGCAGATGCAGAAACCAGATGAAAAAAAGGAGCAGGGATGGTGCACAGTAGCACAGGGACAACCTCACCTGAGCAGTGGCCGGGGGATGGCCCCCAAAAATCAAACCCATCATCAACACCAACAAGGCACAATGAAGACATAGATGCTCATCATCTTTACCTTCCCTATAATCGGAGTAATACCACTATTTCCAGAAGCAGGGAACTGGTAAGCAATGCTTCACTGATCCCTGTCTTTACCCATCTGGATTTCCAGGCTATTGCCACATCCTTACATTTTCTCCCATATTAGTCAATATTTCTTTCTCTATGTCTATATGGATACAGTGTTCATTTAGACTCAGATCATCTCTCTGGTGGATTCTCCTGATGCTAGCCTTTTCTTTCTAGGTTCCTCACCAACCAATTCACTAAAACAAAAATACTTCTTCCTCTCATTGCTTTGTGCTTCCCCTCCCCTTCATCATGTACAATGTCTAAATTTTTCACCTGATGTTTCAAAATTATTTTCCAGGATAAGGATACACTGGATTATAATTGCCTAATGTTCATCAGCTCCTGTTCCTCAAATCCCCACCCCTTCTATAGCAGGCATATATGTTTTATCCAATAGGCCTATTTCGAGGATGTCTTCCTTTTAACTCTGACTTTTGCAATACTCAGATACTCCCCAATATGGTGCCCAAATGACTCCCTTTACAGTATTCAGGGTTCTACTCAGATCCTGCCTCCTTCTTAGGAAAATCTCAGTCTTCTTATCTATAAAGACATAATAGTTTCCCTGTACTCTACTTGGTCCATACCTAAAACAACCACAGCTGGTTAACAATTATTTGCGTATAAAATTCAATTATCTCCCTCTACATCCCCAAATGTGTTTAGTTTTGACATATGGCTCAATGTCATAGGGTTAGAAAGCACCTTAGAGGTCATCTAGGATAATCTTCTGGAATTCCCTGTACAATAATTCCAATGAGGGAGCCCATTTATTTTGAAGAGTTCTAATTGTCAAAAAGTTCTTCCTAAAGGTAAACTGACACATGCCACCCCGAAACTTCCATCTGTTTCACCCCTGGTCCTAGTTCTACCCAGTAGCTACATAGAATAAATTTCACTTTTCTTCTACACAACAGCCCTTCAAATATTTGGGAGCTGTCATGTTTCTCAAAATCTTTTCTTTTACCTGTATAATACATATGCTTGTATAGTTATGTTAATCTCTGTCTATATTATCTACATGGGCTCAAAATATTTGTGTAGATAAATTGGAAGAAAAATGTATTTTCATATGTAGCATTTTTCTTCTTTTTTTAGCTTTTTTTTTTTATTATTTTTTTTTATTTTTAACTCAACATTTTATTCTATGGTACAAGTACAGAAATTTTTGACTGAGGGAGGAATGCATTGAATTCTATACCTGTTAATCTTTATTTTGTCCTTATTATCCTTTCCATTTTAAATATTTATATAAAACAGAGAAACTTTTAAACTAGTCATCAGTTATTGAGACTGCTTTGTGGTTTCACAATTTTCACAAAACTTATACCATTTTATGGGCCAGCACACATCCAGTAATGTCCCTGGGCTTTGTATGCTTGTCTTCTCCTCGTTAGGTTTATTCCCAGCAATAGGATTACCTGTATCCAGAATGCCAATTGAAACACCAAAGATGGACATCATGACAATCAGTAACACCGCAGTCTCACAAAATCGAACAAGATAAAGACCAATTGTGGTAGCGAACACTGACACCCCCAAAAGAAGAAAATAATTCATATCGTCAAAAAGAACTCCACCAATCACAGAGCCACCCAGATATCCAAAGGCACGGCCCACAAAAATCAGAGAAAGACTGCTGATATTGCGATTCACATTTGTTGCCAAATCTTGAAACGTGGGCCCCAGTATAGCGACACTCATTCCCTTTTCACCGTGATGATTGTTTCCTTTGCTGTGCGGAAGCTTTTTAGTTTGATGTAGTTGCACTTGTTTATTTTTGTTCTTGTTGCCTGTGCTTTTGGTGTCATATCCATGAAATCATTGCCAAGACCAATGTCATGAAGCTTACCACATTTTGCAATCATTTGTGCTATTCTGCCAGTGTTGGAGGGTCTCCCCAGAAGCGGGGATGGCCATGGCTCACCACGGGGACAAGGACACTGGCAGCAGAAGCCCTGGGAGGCACTCCCTGGCGTAAGCCCTCCCAGAGTCCGCCATCAACCCCACCAAAGGGCCCATAAGCTCCAGCGCTGGGTCACCCCAGGCCAACCAACCCTTTTTTTTAGCTTTATTGAGATTTAACTGACATATAACATTGTTTAAGGTGTACAGTGCCTTGATTTGATACACTTATATATTGCAAAATTATTACTGCCATAGAGTTAGCGAATACCTCTAGCAGGCGCATAATTACCATTTCTTTTTATGGTAAGAACTTTTAAGATTTACTCTCTTAGCAGCTTTCAAGTATGTAATACAGTATTATTAACTATAATCACTATGCTGTACATTAGAGCCCCAGAATTTATTCATCTGGTAACTGGAAGTTTGTACCATTTGACCAATACCAATCCTCCTCCCCCTCCCCGCTCCCCCCAGCCCCTACTAACCATCTTTCTAGTCTATGGTTTTATGAGTTCGGCTTTTTAAGATTCCACATATAAATGATATCATACAAGTAGTCTTCTTTCTCTGTCTGATTTATTTCACTTAACACAAATGTTGTTACAAATGGCAAGATTCCCTTCTTTCTCATGAATAAAATTCTGTTGTATATACAGGCAGACCTCATTTTATTGCACTTTGCTTTATTGAGCTTCACAGATTTTGCATTTTTTAACAAATCGAAGGTTTGTGGCAACCCTACATCATACAAGTCTGTTGGCACAATTTTTCCAACAGTGTTTGCTCACTTTGTGTCTCTGTAGCACATTTTGGTAATTCTGGCAACATTTCAATCTTTTTCATTATTATTTTCATCATTATTATATTTGTTATGGTGCTCTCTGGTTAGTGATCTTTTTTTTAATAAATTTATTTATTTTATCTATTTTATTATTTTTGGCTGCTTTGGGTCTTTGCTGCTGCATGCGGGCTTTCTCTAGTTGCGGCGAGCGGGGGCTACTCTTCGTTGCAGTGCACAGGCTTCTCTGTGGTGGCTTCTCTTGCTGCAGAGCACAGGCTCTAGATGCATGGGCTTCAGAAGTTGTGGCGCATGGGCTCAGTAGTTGTGGCGCTCGGGCCTAGTTGCTCCGCGGCATGTGGGATCTTTCCTGACCAGGGCTTGAACCTGTGTCCCCTGCAGGCGGATTCTTAACCACTGTGCCACTGTGGTTAGTGATCCTTGATGTTACTACTCTGACTCACTGAAAGCTTAGATGATGATTAGCATTTTTAGTAATAAAATATTTTTTAATTGAAGTCTGTATATTGTGGTGTTTTTTTAGACGCAATGCTATTGCACGGTTAATACACTCCAGTAGAGTGTAAACATAACTTTTCACGTAGACTGGGAAACCAAAATATTTGTTTGGCTCACTTTATTGTAATATTTGCTTTATTGCAATGGTACGGAAATGAAGCCATAGTATGTCCAAGTATTGCCTGTACATACCATATCCTTTTTATCCATTCTTTTTAAGCTGTTTGCACATGCAGTACTTTGGGTTTTATATATGGTTTGTCTCTGCATTGTTGTTGTATTAAATCTTTAAAGGCCTATAGAGTGCCAAATACAGTTCCACTTACAGATCTACATTTTTAAAGTTTTTTTGGATGACAATGAGGAGGAGGATTCTTATCTGGCTGGCATAGAATAAGTCATTATCTTTGAAGATAAGGAGATGGATTAAATGACCTCTTGTTGTTCCCTTTAGCCCCAAGGGTCTATGATTCGATACGTCTTTGACTAAAAAACTTTATAAATTATTAAGAGACTATTTCAAACAATTGGCAAAGTGCTATATAAATGTTACTAGTAGCAATAATATCTATTCATTTTAAATTAATAAATTAGTACCACTCCTTTTCTATGGTAATAATGAAATAGCTGACTAAACAATCCATTTAACATGTAGCCTACCACTAATTAGTGTAGTGGAACTGAGCCTGGTTTAGAATTTATGTGAAATGGGTTTTTCTTTCAGTTATCTATTGCTGAATAAGAAACAATTCCAAAACCTAGTGGCTTAAAACAACAGCGATTTATCACTTCTTGCAATTGTGTGGATTGTCTGAATAGTTCTTCTGCTGATTTCACCTAGGCTCACTCATGTAACAGCTTTCAGCTGGAGACTCAGCTGAGATGGAAGGTTGGCAATTCACATATCTGGCATTTGGTGCTGCTGCCTCGGTTCTCCTCCATTGGCCTCTTGTGGGCTGAATTATACCCACGTCCCTATTCATATGTTAAAGCCCTAACCCCCAGTACCTCACAAAGTGACTGTATTTGAGGATAGGGTCTTTAAAGAGGTAAATAAGTTAAAATAAGGCCCTAAGGGTGGGTCCTAATCCAGTATGACTGATGTCCTTATAACAAGAGGAAGTTTGGACACAGACACGCAGAGGGACAACCATGTGAAGACAAAGGGAGAAGACAGCCATCTACAAACCAAGGAGAGGTCTCAGAAGAAACCAACCCTGCTGACACCTTGATCTCAGACTTACAGTCTCCAGAACATTGAGAGAATAAATTTCTGTTAACTCACCCAATCTGTGGTACTTTGTTATGGCAGCCCTAGCAAGCTAATGTAAACAGTCTAACCTATTGGAGAAGAAGAGGTATATTAGTTTGCTAGGACTGCTGTAACAAAGTACCACGGGGTGACTTAAAAAACAGAAATTTATTTTCTCATAGTTCTGGAGGCTAGAAGTCCAAGATCAAGGTGTCAGCAGGGTTGGTTTGTTCTGAGGGCTGTGAGGGAGAATCTGTTCTCTGCCTCCCTCCTGGCTTCAGGTGGTTTCCTGGTAATCTTTGGTGTTCCTTGGTGCATAGCATCACCCCATCTCTGCCTTCATCTTCACATGGCATTCTCCGTGTGTGTGTGTGTGTGTGTGTGTGTGTGTGTGTGTGTGTGTGTGTACTGTAAAGACCTATTTCTTAATGTCATATGGTGAGGTACTAAGAGTTAAGATTTCATTGTAAAGCAACTATACTCTGATAAAGATGTTAAAAAAAAAAAAGAGCTAAGATTTCAACATATGAATTTCGGGGAACAAATTCAAGCCATAACACTGAGCTTCTTTAAAGCATGGTGGTCTCAGTATTCTAAGAGAGCAAGAGCGGAAGCTGTAACATCTCTCGAGTCCTAGTCTCCAAGACTCTCACAACATCACTCCCACCACATTCTATTAATGAAGGCAAGTCACAGGCCAGCCCAGTTTTAAAGGATGGGGAAATAGGCTCCACCTCTTAATAAGAGGACCAGCAAAATATTATGATCATGTTTTCAGTCTTCCATAGGGTCTTATCCTTTTTGACAATTAACTAGCTATATGGCCTTGGGCTAATCATAAAAGCATAGATTCTTAGAATCAGAAGGGACCCAGGCCAATCTTATTCCCACTACTGAATAAACTTCCTCTGCCTCCTTCCCACTCCCAAGGTCTCCTTCTCTTTCCATTCTAAGGGCTGCTCCTAGGTGAACTCATCAAGCCTCTGTGTCTGTACTTATGCTGTTTCCTCTGTCTTGAAAGCAAATACCCCTTTCTTTTATTTCCATCTTTTTATTGAAGCATAATGTTCATATAGAAAAGCATGTGTGTGTGTACTGCTTGATGAATTTCACAAACTAAATGCACCCATGTCATCAGCATCTCGGTCCAAAAGCAGAACATTACCAGTACCTCAGAAGCCTTCTCCATGCTCCCTTTCAGTCACTATGCATTTCCTCCCAACTCCACAAAGGTAACACTATACTTTAATAGCATACATTGATTTTTGCATATTTTTGTACTTTATATAATGGAATCAGACAGTATGTAATCATTGTGTCTGACTTCTTTCACCCAATATTATGTGTTTGAGATTCATTCATATTTTCATTTATAGTTGCAGATCATTTATTTTTCATTGCTGTGTAGTATTTCATTGTATGAGATTATAGTCTACTTATCCATTCTATTGCCGATGAGCATAGTTTTCATATGAATATCCTAGTACATGTCTTCTGGTGACCATAGATATGCATTTTGTTAGGTATTTTTCTGGAACAAAGGATATGTGATGTTTAGCTTTAGTAGATACTATCTAATGGTTTTCCAAAGTGGCTTCACCAATTTTACTCTCACAAGTAATGTAGGAGAGATTTGGTTGCTCTAAATCCTCACTAACACTAGATATTTTCCACCCTTTAACTTTTTAATCCATTTCATACTTCTTTTACTGTCTAACTCCTATTTGTCTTTTTAAGACTCAGCTTAGGAGTCACCTCCTCCAAGAAGGCTTAACTGACATGCTGGATTAGATGTCCCTTCTCTGGGCCCACATTAACCCTTATCTGTGCCCCAGGCTTTAGAAGTTACCGGTTTAGAGTTGTTGAGGTTAGTATGAAGGACAAACTGGCCCATGTGTAAATCGAAACCGGTCTTTGTAGCAGTATCTATCAATACATATACTCAGTTCGTAAACACAATATACATACTATGTGTACAATTCATATATTCTTTTACCTAGTAATTCCTAAAAATTACTTTTACATTTACACAAAGATACACGTTCAAGTATGGTCACAGTATTGGTTTTGTTTGTTTTGTTTTGTTTTGGCTGTGCCACATGGCTTGCAGGATCTTAGTTCCCCAACCAGGGATCTAACCCGTGCCCCCCTGCAGTGGAAGCCTGGAGTCCTAGCCACTGGACCGCCAGGGAATTCCCACAGTATTGTTCTGTTTGTTTGTTTGTTTTTTAAGACTTATTTATTTATTTATTTTATTTATTTTTGGCTGTGTCGGGTCTTAGTTGCGGCATGCAGGATCTTTGTTGAGGCACGTGGGATGTTTTGTTGCAGTGCGCAGGCTTCTCTCTAGTTGCAGTGTGCAGGTTTTCTCTTCTCTAGTTGTGGCGCACAGGCTCCAGGGCGGGTGGGCTCTGTAGTTTGCAGCACACGGGCTCTCTAGTTGAGGCACACCAGCTCAGTAGTTGTGGTGCACAGGCTTAATTGCCCCACAGCATGTGGGATCCTAGTTCACTGACTAGGGATCTAACCCATGTCCCCTGCATTGTAAGGTGGATTCCTTACCACTGGACCACCAGGGAAGTCCCACACAGTATTGTTTCTTTTATTTTTTTTTTATTCCTAATTCTACTTTTTTTCTTTTGAATTTTTGAATTTTATTTTATTTATTTTTTTATACAGCAGGTTCTTACTAGTTATTTATTTTATACATATTAGTGTATATCTGTCAATCCCAATCTCCCAATTCATCCCACAGTATTGTTTCTAATAGTGAAAAATTGAACCCACAGTAACTGTTCATCAACATAGGAATAGTTAATGTAATACTAAGCACTGGTTGAAAAAAAAGAATGAAATAGGTATATAGGGCTTAAAAAGATCTCCAAAGTTTACTGAAAAAAAAAAAAAAAGCAAGTCACAGAAGAACATGAAAACTTCTCTGGATGGGGTAATGGGGAAGAGTTACCAGAAAAGGGGGGAAGGGGAATACCAGAAGTGCTACCATTTTGTTTGGGCAAACTTCAGCATTTGCTACAATGTTTATGCCTTCCTTCTGAAAACTCCTCTCTGAATTTCCTTACCTATAATATGAGGTTAATAATAATGTATACCTTCAAGGGTTTTATGAGGAGTTAATATATGTGAAGCTCTCAGAACAACACAAAATTGCCTCAGCCCCCCAGCCATAGTGATTGGTCTAGGGATGGTCACCTGACCCAAGCTTGGCCAATTACAGTCCTCCCCTGGACATTTTGGAATTGGAATTGAGAGAGGCCAGCCCCTCTTTGAGAACTTGGACTGTGAGATGTAAAGTGCAAGATATTTTGGCAGCCATGTTTCCTCTCATTTGGAGCAGAGAAGAGGAGGGAATTGATATGCAGGGAGAAAAAGCAAGCATTTATATTTATAATCCATTTTTTTTCTTAAGTTAGTTTGAGCTGTTTTTCTGTTATAATCCTAATCAATACAACCAATACAGTGAATACAAATGCCATAAAATACCATGTTTATTTAATGCATATTACTCATCCATAAATGGTAAATTGGAGAATGATGTCTGTAGAGCATGTAAGTTGTGCTACTCCATTAGGATCTTTCCCAGCATGTTAATGTTTTGAAGTGATCAGTAATAAACTTTCTCACAACTGAAGAGAAACCTTTAGCAATAAATGAAGACCAAAAAAACGCTGAAAATCTCATAGAAGTGCCGTCCTTTATGGTACACACAAGTGTCTTCCTTTAGTGAATAAGTGACTAGTTTAGTGGCTTCAAGAACTACTATATTTTCCATTGAGCTATCTAGAAAAGCTGCAAGTGCAGATGGAAGAAGCTGCAAAGACATTTTCGCATGTTTCCCTTAAGAGGGTTTGCCAGACCTTCCTCAGCTTCCTTGTTTACTCTCCAACTCCACAACTATATCTCTTTTGAGTCTGCTTTCAGCAAAAGAAGCAAGCTGAACTTACTTCTCAATGTTCCCTCTGCCTAAAATGCAGTCCTTTTTTCAGGTTGCCTGGCTAACTCCTACTTATCTCTTAGCTCTTAGCCTAAGTCTTCCCCTAGGAAGACTTCCCAAACCCTAGTCTAGGTTAGATTACCTCACCTTCACGCTGCTACGCACTTTCAAAGCAATTCATTACCTGCTACCAACACTTATCCCACATTATTGTAATTACCTGTTTAAGAGCTGTCTTCCTCACTAGATTCTAAGTCCATGAGGGCAGGAAGTGGGTTGATCTCATTTACCAGTGTATTCCCAACAACTTACCTGGTATACACAAAGTGGCCATTAAGTATTTATTTATTTTTATTTATTTATTTTTTTAACAAATTATTTTTAAAATTTATTTATTTATTTATGGCTGTGTTGGGTCTTCGTTTCTGTGCGAGGGCTTTCTCTAGTTGTGGCAAGCGGGGGCCACTCTTCATCGCAGTGCACGGGCCTCTCATTATAGCGGCCTCTCTTGTTGCGGAGCACAGGCTCCAGACGCGCAGGCTCAGTAATCGTGGCTCACGGGCCCAGTTGCTCCGCGGCATGTGGGATCTTCCCAGACCAGGGCTCGAACCCGTGTCCCCTGCATTGGCAGGCAGATTCTCAACCACTGCGCCACCAGGGAAGCCCAAGTATTTATTAATAGAACATTAGAAATCTCTACTTTCTATCTTTTCTACAAATAATTTGTCAAATATATTTCTTTTGAAAACTTAAATGGAAAACTACCAGAGTAATAAATTCTCATTTCAGGAGACTTAGAAAATGTATAAAATTATAAAGAAGAATGCAAATGTTGTCTATAATACCACCATTCAGATATAAATATTTTTGGTGTTTTTCTTTCAGTTTTTTTCTTTTGTTTGTGTATATATATACACACACATACACGTTTTGTTAATTTTATCTTTAAAATAAGTAATACACAACTTCCTCTGTCCTAAGAATTAAAGTAATACAGAACATAGATTAAGAAATGAAAGTTGTCCTTTAAGCCTCCCCTCAGTTGTTAAAAGTTGGTTCACTTTTTTTCTCCAGCTTTATTGAGGTATAATCGACATATAGCATCGTATAAGGTTAAGGTATACAATGCGAAATGATTACCACAATAAGGTTAGTTAACACATCCATCACCTCATATTGTTACTTTGTGTATAGAGGCGGGGTCTGCTTTTTTCAAGCAAAATTGGGATCATACTGTATGTACCAGTGGTTTTTGAATTTTATTTTACCCTGCTCCATAGTAAAAAAGTATATTTTACATTACAATTCAGTTATACACACACATACATGCATGTATGTTCACACACATACACACACATACATAGATATATGACTGAACTTTAAAGTTTCAGGAAACAATGCTTACTCTTGTGATATACTCATATTCTCTATTCTAGGCTAGTCTATATCCATTTGTTTCTTCGTTTGTATAAACACTATACCTACAGAGGGGCAGCTTGGAATGGGTTGTCAGAGCCCCAGCAAGGTAAAGGAGAATTCGTGTGGGGAGGACAGGCAGCCAGTGCGGAGAGAGAGTGTCAGAGTCCAAGTGGGGTGAGCAGGGCATCTCCATGGAAAAGCAGTCTTGCATGAACTGTCAGAACCTGAATATTGTGGGAAGTGCCACCATGTGGAAGTGGTGGCTCAGCATGGGGTGTCAGAGCCTAGATGCCATGAGGAGAGTATCCACATCAGGGAGGAAGCAGTAGTTATGGGAGATTCGTTACCTACAGGGGCATAATCAAATAAGTAAATTTATTCATAATGTCAGCCAGGTTTCTCACTATCAGAGAAAGGAGTTACAGATATAAAAAGAGAAAAAACTAAAAGGAACCCTACGGTGCATTCAGAACTGACTATTTAACTTACAGAGCTCTGTGCAAAATGGAAATGTGGGGTCCATTGTTCAAAATTAAGAATTTCAAGATGGTGAGAGCAGAGCCTTAAACCAAGTGCAGCTGTCTTTCTAAGTGGGGGACCCTGTGCAACCACACAGGTCTCACGCCCACGATGCCAGCCCTGGGTGTATTCATGTACATAGATGGAAATGTACATCTGTTTTTATTACTAATTATGAAATATGATATGGAATTTAAAATATATAATATTCCCTACTCTATCCATGAAAAGATTTGAGATCAGAAACACCCCAATAGCAATAGCACATCTAGTGCCTAGATCTTGGCTTCTAGATACAATTCTCTACTAAAAGGAACCAGAACATCTTAGAGAAATGGTCTGAAACAGGTCTGGGGCAGGAAAATAGCTGACTCTAGAGCTATGCCAGAAGGCAATGCTCAGAGAAGGTGGGGCATGTCAAAAGAATGCAAAGGCTAGCTTGAATGGGCTGTCATTTACAAATCTGGAAAATACGAGCATCAAAATAAATAATTAGGAAAAAAGTAAATATAGTCAGGATAATGGAATCCAGGTTTCTCACTATCTGAGAAGGATGTTAGAGATATGGAAAGGGAGAAAACTATTGAATAAAATAGGAAGCCATGAGTCCATACTTATATAAATTAATATATAAATAATTTGAAAGTTTGATAAGTCACGAGTTATGTACATGTTTCAAGAACCTCCCTACAAAATACTTATTAATAAGTAATTATTAATCAAGAGACACTACAATGGAGAAGACTGGCAGATACCATCTTAATTAAGTGATCAAAATAAATAACATCACCATGACTAATCAAAATCATGCTCCCGCTGATAGGTTGCAAGGAGAGAACATAGATATTCCTACCAAAAATGAGTCTGGATCTAATCATCAGGAAATACTGAAACCCCAAAATGAGAGATATTCTACATTCTGTAATCTGCAAAAGTGCATCATGAAAGTCAAGGGAAGACTGGGGAACTATTTCAGAATGAGAGAGACTAAAGAGGCACCACAATCTAAAGACAACATCATCCTGGATTGGTCTGTTTATTTTAAGAAACATTTCGCAAAACTTGAATAGGGTCTGAAGTACAAGGTACCTATGTATGCATGTTAATTTTCTGATTTTGATAGTTGTATTGTGATTATACAAGAGAATGCTTATAGGAAATACACACTAATGTACTAAGGAATAATGGCACATCGCATCAGCAACGTACTCTCAAATAGTTCTGTAGACAAAGAATGTCACCTGCCTTTTCAGTAAGCAAAGCATATTGTGGCCATAAAGCCATCAGCCACTGCTGCAGCCACCCCCGACGTGCACCTTGAGGGGAATTTGGGATGGAGAAAAACAGGATACTGGCCCTAGATAGTTAAGATGCATATCAAGGGAATACATTTAACAAGCCCAGACTTTTGCATCTTCCCATACATAGAAAAACACTAAAATCATTAACTTGAGACGTTTGTTTTTCGTGTGTGATTAGCAGTAATCTTTTGATGTTCGACTACATTTTTTTTTCAGCAAAAATTTCTATGTATCCTGGCTCCTCCCTTACCTCTTTCGAACAGTCGTCAGAGCTGTCTGAGAGGCATCTTCCCGGGCTATAGTCCTCGGTAATGTCCTCGAATAAAACATAATTCTCAACTTTTAGGCTGTGCATTTTTTTTCAGTGGACAGTTTAAATGCCTTACCAAAAAAAAAAAAAAAAAACAACATATATGGGTCTATGAATTTACCCTCATTGACTAATCTAATAACCTTATCAAGAGAAACAATGGTACTTTACTTTTTTCATATTTTAATTTTATTGCATATAGTTGGTTTACAATGTTGTGTTAGTTTCAGGTGTACAGCAAAGTGATTCAGTTATACATATACATATATTCATTCTTTTTTAGATTCTCCTCTCATATAGGTTAGCACAGAATATTGAGTAGAGTTCCCTGTGCTATACAGTAGGTCCTGAAACAAGGGTACTTTAAAATGAACAACGGTACATTAGAATTGTTGTTAATGAACAATGGCTGTCTTCAGTGGTTACTGCTTTTTTTGATATATGCTGACAAGGTATCTATTAATTAGCTTTTGGTTAAGAATTGATTTTACAGTCTCAAAGGAACATATTTCTGAAAATTGATTATTGATATTCTCTTTGCTTATGTCTTTCTGACATTTTAGGGATTGCTGCCAGTACTAGCGTGATCAATGGTCCTAGTTTGCCAGGGTTGTAGCACTGAAAAGTCCCACTTAATGGGAAACCCCTCCACAGGACACAAAGTTTCCACACTGGTGCAACAGCTTGGGGGAAACCTGCAAAAGCCTTGTGGCAGCTCACAAAAATAGAGTCTGAAAGCAACACTGTTTTTAGGGTCAAATGGCTCCAACACAAACTACCCCACCTGTGTAGTCACCGGTTGCTGTTTTTACTCCTGAAGCTGATGCTGACAACCTAAATTACCAGTTCACAATAATGAATCATCCATTGTTGCCTTGCTAGGAGTGATACAATTTAAGTGGGCAATTTAAATGCCTTGTAACAATCCATTTTTGGCTTTGCCTGTGGATTAACTATTATGCTTTGTATCAAGATAGTACTAGTTTAACTTTTAACACTGTGAATACTGTGAATTTTCTAAGAATTCAGGTAATGAAAAAGAACAATTACAACACCTACACCGGCATGATCTAAACATGAAAAAGAAAGTTAGACAACGTGTTATTTTTATTTTTTTTTATTTTTGACTGTGTTGGGTCTTCGTTTCTGTGTGAGAGCTTTCTCCAATTGTGGCGAGCGGGGGCCACTCTTCATCGCGGTGCGCGGGCCTCTCACTGTCGCGGCCTCTCTTGTTGCAGAGCACAGGCTCCAGACGCGCGGGCCTCTCACTGTCGCGGCCTCTCTTGTTGCAGAGCACAGGCTCCAGACGCGCGGGCTCAGTAGCTGTGGCTCACGGGCTTAGTTGCTCCGCGGCATGTGGGGGTCTTCCCAGACCAGGGCTCGAACCCATGTCCCCTGCATTGGCAGGCAGATTCTCAACCACTGCGCCACCAGGGAAGCCCCCAACTGTGTTATTTTAATGAGAGGTAGATGGAAGGAGCCATGCAGCACGATTAAGAAAGTAAATAACCAAAACAGAGCATACTACACAATTTGCAGAAAAGAATTTGGAATTGAACATTGTGAAGGGGAAGTGAAAGCTCTGACTCTGAGACTCTCACAAATTCAGAGTGAGAAAGGCAAGTACTTCTAAATCAATCAAAAGTATTCTCCTCTCCCCCAAAGACATCAATACTCAGTCTAAAATAGACTGAACTGAATTAGTTAGGCCATACCAAACAAGTTAACATGGATTAACATGCATTATTGTATCTTTTCCTAAACACTTTGATATAAAATAAACACTTATTTTAAAATGTTTTATATGAAATTAACAACACATATGTGTATAGTTTACACACACACTCACATATATTTGGGGAGGGGGGCAGTCTGGTAGGGCAGTATTCCAGTTTGGCTCTCTAAAAAGTTGGCCACTCTAGCATTGGCCATTCAGTCACTAATTATTTATTAAGTTCTTACTATGTGCCAGATACTGTGTCAGGGTCTAAGGCTACAGCTGTAAAAAGGAAAAAAAAAAAATCCCTTCTCAAGAAAACTATAGTCTAATGGGGTATTCAGCTGAGATAACAGACACTATAATATATAGAAGTGCTAAGAGAGAGGAAATGACCTAAGAGCACAGAGGCGGGGCAAGGAAGGCTTCCACTAGAATGGGAATCTGGAAGATGAACATGAGTCAGCCAGGGGAAGCTGGGGGTTGGAGAAAGGGCAGAAAGAAGCATCCTCCGGGCCCTAAATAAGGTCAGTGAGAGCAGGGCACAAGTGGGGAGCTGTGAAGTTTTCTATCAGGTTTTTTTCAAGCATCAGCAAATATTTGTGAGTGTTTGCTGTGTCTCCTATGAGAGACACAAAGAGCAGTGGATAATCATGTGAGTGATCACAATCCAGTGGGAATATAAGACTTAAAAAGTTAAATATCAACACAGGAACAAAACAGCACAAGAGATGTCACAAGTTAAGATACAAATTCAGTTAACATTTTAAGTGATTTAGCTCAATGCTTTTACATTATAATTTGAAACTTTTGAAAAAAAATTGAATGTGCAGAAAAGCTGGAAGAACAGTATAATGAAGCTTCATATTCCTCCCCACCTAGATTCACCAACTGTTGACATCTTGTTACACCTGCTTCATCTCTCTCCATATGTGGACACTTCCCTTTTGCCAAAACATCTGAAACTAGGTTTCAGACATCTGTACATTACCCTTGAATATGTCAGCCTGCATCTCCTAGAACAGAAACATTCTCCTACAAGAGCACAATGCCCTAACTACACCTAAGAATATCATCATGAACTCAATAACGTCACCCAACATTCAGTCAATACTCAAATTTCCCCAAATGTCCCCCAAACATTCCTTCATAACTGTTCCCCACACCTATCACATTTGAAAGCTCTTCTGTACCTTGTAATGTACTTCTACTGTGCCTGGAAAACAAATGTAACCTCTTTTGGTCTATTTCCTCTCCTTAAAGATTAGCTACACATTAACATTTATTCTACTTGGACTTATTGGATCTGTGATGAATGATTTATGATTGGATCTGTGAAGAACACAATTTGGAAAGCATTTCAGGATAGGCAGCCACATTACAAAAGTAACCTCTAGGTGTCCTCCTTGGATAGAAGAAATCTGTAGCTATTTGCTACCGAGGACTTTTCCAGAGCAGTCATTATTTGAAGACATACATTTTTCTTTGGTCAACATAGATCAAAGAGTCTAATAATGCCTCAGAATTCTAAACAGAACATAAATAAGCTCAATTTATATGATTCTACAAACATTTGGCACACATGAACTAGGTTGCAAACTGGGAGATGTGAGGATAATAAAGTCACAGGACAAAAATAAACCAGCGTTAAGTATTCAAACTTGTTTCCCCCACTTCCATCCCTTTTTAAAAGGATTTTTTTATTGCTCAATATTGTGCCTTTGTTATAATTGCTCAGGTAAATGGGCAGATGAGGACATTGAGACACAGAGATGAAATTACTTGCCCAAAGGTCACATACCTAGTAAGTAGCAGAGCTATGATTCAAACTTAGGTAGTTTGGCTCCAAAGTCCATGGACTTCGTCCTGTAATGATGCTATCAAGCCATTACAAAATAATGAGTTCGTCTTCATGTGTCATCATTCTTTTTCTTCATAGATAGTTACTGCCACAAGGTCATAATGTAGGATTAAAACAGTGTGAGAGGTCACTTAATCTTCATGTGCTGGATCAATCCAAACCATTTGAATGCATTTTAGAATTTCCCTTCCTAAGTTGCTAAAACTTCATGTAATTGTACATAAGCCTGAACATTAAGGTTCTTATTTAAAATGGAATTGGACCCCAAATCCGAAGATGGTCCTGGAACCAACCCCAGGTTTTTAATGAGTTTGAAGCAGGCAGGATTTAAGGGCCGGGCAGCACTCCGTATCAGTGGAGGATTTGTACTTCAAAAAATATCTCCCCCACTTAATTTAGATATGTACCCCACACCCACCATTGAAAACCAGTGCTCTGAATGAGTCCTAAAGAAATTAAGGAAAGAAGAAATCCTTATCTTTTTTTTTTTTAATAGAGGATGTGCATTTCTTTATTTCTTTATTTTTATTTTTGGCTGGGTTGGGTCTTCATTGCTGCGCGCAGGCTTTCTCTAGTTGCAGCGAGTGGAGGCTACTCTTCAATGCAGTGCACGGTCTTCTCACTGCAGAGGCTTCTCTTGTTGTGGAGCACGAGCTCTAGGCGTGCAGGCTTAAGTAGTTGTGGCACGCGGGCTCAGTAGTTGTGGCTCGTGGGCTCTAGAGCGCAGGCTCAATAGTTGTGGCGCACGGGCTTAGTTATTCTGCAGCATGTGGGGTACTCCCGGGCCAGGGATTGAACCCGTTGTCCCCTGTATTGGCAGGCAGATTCTTAACCACTGTGCCACCAGGGAAATCCCAAGAAATCCTTATCTTGTGTATTATTCACAGCAAAGTTAACATCCTACCTTGCATTATAAAGTTGGGATACAGTATAAAATAAATAAGCTACAGGATGTATTGTACAGCAAAGGAAATACAGCCAATATTTTTTAATAACTATAAATGGAGTGTAATCTTTAAAAATTGTAACTCACTATGTTGTACACCTGAAACTTACATAATATTGTAAATCAACTATACCTCAATAAAAAATAAAATAAAATAAAACGCAAAAAAAATTTTTTTAATAAAAAATAAAGTTGGGGTACACATCAATGTACCTACCCCTCCTCCCTCCCTTTAGTGAGGTAAGCACTCGGAAGTTACCTTGGTCACTTTTGTCCACTGACCATGAAAGAGACCCCCCACCCCCACCCCGGCAATCACACATCCACAAAAGCAGGTGTGCAGAGAACTATAAGACAGTCAGCATATCTGGCTTCAAAGATGAGTAGGTCAATTATCTGGGAAAGATAGTGGGATTAGGACTTTTGTGTTTGGGAGTTGAAAATAAAAAGTTTCCTGACTCGTTGAGTTATGGATCACTCTTGTGAGAGAAAAGGCTCTGGGTCACAAATGGTGAACATTTCAACCCACATTGACTAAGGTGACCAAACATCCTGTTACCAAGTCCAAGCTCATACTGCTTGCTGCGTGACAGGCCCACAGATCAAGAGACAGTCGTTGGAGCAAGGATTAGAGACTTTATTTGGAAAGCTGGCAGACCGAGAAGATGGTGGACCCGTGTTCCAAAGAACCATCTTGCCTGAGTCAGAATTCAGGGTTCTTTTATACTAAAAGGGAAGGGAGTAAAGTCAAACATTTTCTGGTTCTGGTCAGCCTCCAGAGGGGATGTGCTCATTTCTTCCTGCTTGCAGTCATTCACAGGTGGGCCTGGTCAGGATGATTCCTGTGAGCTAAACAAAGGTATTTTAGCTTAATGCTTATTACCTGGAAGGCAGGGTTCCCAGAGATGGGCCATTTTGTATAATTTAAGCTTATAGGCAGCATGCCTTTAGTGATTAACTTGTAATAGAATACAAAGGTTCTTCCCTATTACAGTCCCAGATGGTCTGAGACAGGGGATCGTTTCCTAGGACAAGAAACTTTCATTGTTAAAACCAGGAAAGTCCCAGGCAAACCAGGACAAGTCGATCATCCTAACTGACACAGTGCTCTTGTGGTGCCTGGTCTATGAGGTGATGGGTCTGAGAAAAACGAGCACCAATGAAACTCCTTTGACAATCAACCTTAGATGAGCTTATCACTGAATGAAAAGGACCATCCTCCCTCAAGGTTCTATCATGGCCTGTGCTGAGATCAGGGTCAGAAGGGTACCAGTATCTTCTGTCAGTAGAGTTAGACCAGTGGTCAGTAGCATCACTGTGAAACAATAGGAACAATAGACTGGTCCACTTTAGGGACTGCCCACTTGGATACTGTATTAGTTAACACCAGCTGTTTCCTTAGTCAGTCGTTCTCAAACTTCAGTGTGCATCAGGATCAACTGGAGGCTTGCTGGGCCCCATCTCCGGAGTTCTGATCTGGGTAAGAGACTGAAAATTTGGATTTCTAACAAATTGCCAGGTGATACTGACGCTGCTGGTCTGGGGCCATATTTTGAGAGCCGCTTAATCTTAATATTAGATGAGTTGGCAAAAATCTCAGTAGTTTAGCATAATCTTCATTCACCCAACTGTCCAAAGTGTGTGTTTCTGTTTAGGTGGTTCTCTTAGGCAGCTCTCCTCTTAATGGTAACTCAAGCACCCAAGTTCCTCCGTGTGGTTCTGCCAACTTCAATATTGTGTTCCCAAGGTTGCTCTGGGGATCATTACCTTCCAGCGATCAAACGTGGGGATAGGGGACAAGCATGAAGGATCACTCCTGGGAATCTTTTTGTTTGTTTGTTTTTGGCCGTGCTGCATGGCTGGCGGGATCTTAGTTCCCCGACCAGGGATTGAACCTGGGCCCTGGCAGTGAGAGCACCGAGTCCTAACCACTGGACCACCAGGGAATTCCCCAATCCTGGGAAGTTTTTATGGATCCGGCCTAGAAGTTACTATATTTTTCAGACAAATGGCCAACACCTAACTGCAAGAAAGACTAGGAACTGTTGTCAAACTATGTGCCCAGGAAGAAGAGAACATGGGTTTGGTCTCTGCCACAGTCTTCTCTCCTGGCCATCAAATATCCATTTCATCCCTTTTTACCATATACAGAACACAATCCTCTTTCTCCACCAAGGGAAACAACTCAAAATCTCTTCCAGTCATTACATCAAGCTCAAAATCCAGGATCTCTGGGGGACACAGTCTTTTCTGTGTCAGTATTTTCTAGGTCTGGAAATAGCTCCTCATGGTCTGATGACTTTAGAATTAGGGAAACAAGTTTTCTGTAAATTGTCCTCTCCCCTCCCCTACATTCAATGGCAGAGCTAGGACATACTATCCACAGTAAAACAAACAAACAAACAAACAAACCCCCATTCAGGAAAAAGAAGAACAGGAGGTAACACACAGTTGCCAGTCCTTTGCAATTGTGAAAACCAGCTGCGCAGGCACTGTGAAGACCTCTGTCTTGGGGTGGAAGAATTTCCTTGATTAGACCATGGTCCTGCTCTTTGGGAAGAATTCCTGTTCCCAATTTTCTCTGCAGTCCCTGGCTCCATTTTCTAAGAGGCTCTTCCTTTTCCGTTATCCTTCACGGCCACATCTGAAGCCAATGTCAGAGAGTGCGTCATCTTTGGGGACTTTCACAGTATGCTCCCTGCCCACGCAAGTGTGGAGGCTTGAGAGCTGTTTTAAAATTTCCTGGCTAGGCAAAAGCTTTATAGACTAGGCTTGTGGGTTCTTTATCAATACAATTCCAAGTTCCAGAACTTGGCTGTTCTGATCTATTTGCTTTGAGACTCAGGTGCCAGTAACTACTCCCAAAGTTATTTACTAGACCTAGGGTTGCCAGATAAAATATTGGGTATCCTGTATTTTTATTTGCTAAATTTGGCAACCATATCTACATCCATTTCTCAGGGTCATCTTAATAATTCTTTGCTTCTTTACCTCATGATTTGCTCTTTCACCTAAAAAGTGTTTACCTTAAGGGTTGGCAGAGAAGAGAATATCCTTAATTGCCTAATTGCCACACAGCTGTCATTTTGTTTACTCAGTAGTCTTGCTGAGCCTTTTTCTCTCAAGCCTTTTTTTTTCTTATCCCTTAATATTTGGAATCTAGAAGCCATAGGATTTCCCAGCCCTATAAAGCTCATGATCTCTGGGTTTTCCTCATCCTCTTTGATCGCTGCCTGAATTGAGTCCAGCTCAATTCTAGCCTACACTCATCTCTTTCAAGAATAACTTGCCGAGAGCAGAAAGTTAAAACTCAAATACACTAGCATTCAAACTCTTTCCAACCACTTCCCTAGAGCAGGGATTCTAGACCTAAGGATTTGTAACTTGGATGGTATATTAAGTCAAGTTCTCTGGAAGCAGACACTGAAATGAGGATTCATGTGCAAGTGATTTATTAAGGATTAACCAGGAATGAGGGAAAAACAGAATAATGATAGTATGCAATTTTAGGCAAAGTTCCAACCTCAGCTTGATCCAACAGGGGAACTCTGGAGCATATGTTATACCTCAAAGCAAAGAAGCTGGGTTGTCATACATCCTCACCAGTCACTTACTGGCCATGGCTGCCCTCTGGACTTAAACACCCATGCATTTCCAAATTTCTACATCTGCAGACAAAGGGCTCCCATAGCCCAAGGACAGTGCTCTGAAACGTCTCAGGTGAAAGCTGGTAAAGCAAAGGTAATAGAAACTGTGGGATTAGCAGATGGAATCCCTACAAAGGATCTGAGGAGATCAGGCAGAGAACCAACAGTGTCCACCAACATGGGAAACAAATTACATCTTTATTTTCACTAACCCCAACTGAAAGTTAACATTTCCTTTATTCAGTTATGAATGTAGGCAACAAATCACAGTAGTAGTAGCAGCTCCTGTGCATTATGTCCCAAGTATATTCATATAATATTATAGTTGTTGCATACATGTTATAACATACCTCAAGATATTGTTTACACTCATATACTCATTACTACTTTGCAATTATGATAGTCCCAAGATTTGCAGTTGGCAGGCTGGAGACCCAGGAGAGCTGATGGTATAATTCTAGTCTGAGTCTGGAGGCCTGAGACCCAGGAGAGCCAATGATGTAAGTTCTAGTCCAAGTCTGAGTCTCAAGACAGAATACCAGTGTCCCAGCTTGAAGACAGTCAGGCAGAGAATGAATGAATTCTCCCTTACTCAGCATTTTTATTCTATTCAGGCCTGCAATGGATTGGATGAGGCCCACCTACATTGGGGAGGGCAATCTGCTTTGCTTGTCTACTAATTCAAATACTAATCTCATCCAGAAACACACTCACAGACACACCAGGAATGCTTGACCAAATACTTGGGCACCCAGTGCCCAGTCAAGTTAACACATAAAATTAACCATCACACATTCCTAGATCTTGTTATTTAATGGATTAATAAAGATGCAGATATGTTACTGTATCACATCTTTGCTTTTTAAAAGTATTTTCCTAAGCATTTGTCAATACAGTTGGTTTTCTGGTACACATTTTATTTCATACATTTAAAAATATTACTTTGAAATGGGGTCTGTCAGCTTCACCAAACTGCCATAGGGATACATGGCACCAAAACGAAAAAAGGAAAGGAAGGAAGGGAAAAAAGAAAGAGAAGAGATGAAAAGATTAACCTCTGTGCCCTAGAATTACAAATGCATTTAGGCACACAGTCATCCTTCTAAGTTATTTCAAGTGACGGACGTCTTATCAAATCTTTTTTTAGCGCATAATATGCGTCTCCATTTTTCTAAGTTTGGATATCTGTTTCCTTACTTCCCACTGCTGATCCACTAAGCTGATGTCACAGATTTTAGGGTTTTGTATATGTTAGCTGCAGAGCTCTATGAATGAGATTTTGCTCTTTTAAAAGAGACCACAGAGAAATCCATTCTCCTTTCTGCTATGTGAAGACACAGCAAAAAGATGGCCCTATGAACCGGAAAGCAGGGCCTCACCAGGCACAGAATCTGCCAGCACCTTGATCTTGGACTTCCCAGCCTCCAGAGCTGTGAGAAATAAATTTCTGTTGTTTATAAGCCACTTGGTGTATGGTATTCTGTTACAGCAGCTGAACAGACTAAGATAACAGCACTCCATCCACTTCAAGATACTAATGTCCTGTATTGGTTAAGGTAAAACTATCTGCTATAATAAATAAATGTTCAATCTCAGTGGCTTAACAATAAAAATAACATTTAATGCAGTGTTCATGGGTCATGGCACATGACTGTCCTGGGTGATTCTCCTGGGCAGCTCCCACTCAAGTGATGATGTAGGTACCCAGAATCCCTCCATCTTGTGGCCCCATCATCTTTACCAGATGGATTCCCCATCCAGCTAGAAAGAAAGAGAGAAAGGAGGATTGTGCTTGAGAGGTTTTAATGGCTAGAACTCAGTGACATGACCCCACCTAACTGCAAGAGAAGCTGGGAAATATAGTAGAGCTGTATGTCCAGAGAGAAGAAATGGTTGGTGTAGAATTGCCAGATAAAATATAGGACACCTAGTTAAATTTAAATTTCAGATAAACAACAAATAATTTTTTTAGTATAAGTTATGTTCCATATAATATTTGGGCATCTTGTATGTTTACATGCTAAATCTAACAATCCTAGCTTTGGTGATCAGCTGACAGTCTTTGTCACAGGCAGGATGTCAGACTGACCTTTTGAACTGCTTAAGGCCTTGAGTTAACTGAAAATTCAGCGGGAGGAAGGAGCCTGAAGAGACAGCAATTCTAGACTTCCTGATAAGTGGATTTGGGACTAGTGCAATTTATTTGGGAAGATGAAAAGGTGGGACAATATTTGTAGCATGTGTTCATGGAGACAATACGTTACATTACCAGGGGCCTTATCCAGGATATTTATGAATTCCCATCTAGCACATACTTATAGTATGGACTAATTGAAACTCCCAAAGTGGGAAGTATTGAATATTTTTTAGACAATGGCTATGATGCTGCAGACAGGCTAGGGCACATGGATGGATGAGATACTTAAAGTCCCTGCTAATGTGGTAGACAGAGACTAGAGTCTGTGGTGAGTCTGAGCTTGAAAGGATTCTAAACTATGCTTCAAAATCAGGCAGATATAGAGTGGTTGGCAGAATATGCAGGAGACAGGACATGATGATATTAATTTCTTCTTTGTGATCCCCATCCCTGGAGAGTTTTGTGTAATGTAGACATATAGAAGGTAGTTTCTAAAGCTTCTAACTCAGACTCCAAAAATTTCTAAAAAATAACAGCACTCTTCTTGAAGCAAGGACTGTGGCAAATATTGGTGTTCAAGAAAACGCAAATTACCCCAAGCCTAGATAAGCCATCAGAGACATGCCCAACGTGTTATGTTGCAATAGTCTGTGGGAAAGGGCATTCAGCCTGTGATAGAAGTAATGATTTCCAGAATCTGAGGGTATTATCTGGAATGACCTTTCCACCCCCGGGAAAGAAAGAAATAAAATTTTACGACAAACTGCTGAAGTCCTACAAAAGAAGCAGATATTAGAAGGGGACTAGATATCAATATAGTGTTCCAATGATGGTGCCCTAAAAGTTATTGATGACCCCGTGTAGAAAATATCTTTATAAATGTGGTGAAGTGGTTGTAGGTTCTTTTTTTTTTTAATTTAATTTAATTTTATTTTATACAGCAGGTTCTTATTAGTTATCTATTTTATACATATTAGTGTATACATGTCAATCCCAATCTCCCAAGTCATCCCACCACCATCACCCACCCCACCCCCAAGTGTTTGTAGGTTCTTAAAAGTATCTGGGTGAAACAGTTTTTTTCCATTTTTAAAAATTATGATTATATATGGTAAAACTCACTCTTTACTAACACTGTACCCTAGTACATTTCTGTGAGTTTTGAGTCATTTAATTACCACCAAAATCAAGATATGGAACAGTTCTTCTATCTTCTAAAAAACTGCCCTCTTTGTAATCAACCCCTCCCCCAAACCCTGCCAGTCCCTGGCATCCACTGATGTGTTTTCTGTCCCCATGACCTCTGCTTTTTCTAGAATATCATATAAATGGAATCATATAGTATGTAACTTTGTGAGTCTGTCTTGTTTCACTTAGGATAATGCTTTTGAGATCCATCCATGTTGTTGCATGTATTAGGATTTAGGACCTTAAGACTTAAACAAGGGCTTCCCTGGTGGCGCAGTGGTTGAGAATCTGCCTGCTAGTGCAGGGGACATGGGTTCGAGCCCTGGTCTGGGAGGATCCCACATGCCGCGGAGCAACTAGGCCCGGGAGCCACAATTACTGAGCCTGCGCGTCTGGAGCCTGTGCTCCGCAACAAGAGAGGCCGCGATAGTGAGAGGCCCGCGCACCGCGATGAAGAGTGGTCCCCACTTGCTGCAACTAGAGAAAGCCCTCGCACAGAAACAAAGACCCAACACAGCCATAAATAAATAAATAAATTAATTAATTTAAAAAAAAAAAGACTTAAGCAAAAATTTTTTTTGAGAATATAGAGAATCGTCGGATCTCTCTGGTCAGAAGTTTTAAGACTAGACTCAGAGAAAGGGGAAGCTCCAAATTCAAAACTATTAAGACATCATACACATTTAGGGGCTTTGCTCCAAAAACTTATCTCCAATGGATGCCATAGAGAAATCAAGTTATCAGAGACACTGCTTTTAATGAAGGGCAGAGACGTAGGCTAAAGCTGTGAAACTGCCTCCAAGATTTCTAGAATTAAAGAGGTTAATTCTGAAAGAGGAAAAGAAGACGTAATCCTTTTGAAAGAGCCATCAAGACCCACTCTAAGGTCCCTACAGTCAATTGGGAATGTTAGCAGCTCTGAGCTTTGTTTGGGAGTAATCATCAAAGACTCTTAAGGCCAGAAGGAACTGCCCAGCTATGTCCTTGCTTTTATTTGCTCTGGAAAAGATGGGTATGTATAGAAGGCTGCACAAAGGAGAACCATAAAAGCTAAGGCATGTTTTGGAGTTTTCAAGAAACAGAGGTGAACCCAGAGAAAAGAGGATCCCAAGGCTGATAGAAGCTCTTTCTCCTTTCATAGGTAGCAAAGGATCCAAGATGGAGAGAAGAGGCTGGAATGCTCACAAAACAACAGAAAATAGGCAGTATGGGGGCTGGCCGCATCCAAGCAAGACCACCTCCTACTTGGCTGCCTAAAAGGTAGTTACTGTCCATTCTTTGAATCCCATGGCAGGAACCAAGGAACGTACAGGAAGGAGGGCCCATAAGTACAAATAAAGAGCTATTTCTTCTCTTTTGTGGGGCCCAGGGACTTAGAAGATGGTCATAACTCTGAGGATGAAGGCTTGGCTGGAACTTCAGGCTAGAAAAACAATGTATCTTTCTGTTTGGAGCTAAATTTAGCAGTAATTTGCCAGGCTTCCAAAGAGGAAAAGAGAAAAATTAGCCAGAACCTTGGGTCCATAAAGTAGCAAATACTTGAGTACATCCTGATTCTGGGTCCAGGACCAGATTATGGCCCATAAGGCAGCAGTGCATGTGGATAGAGGATATTGTTATGGACAAGTATCCTGCCAGTACCTTGGCAGCAGCCAGAACAGAGGACCAGCCAGCACTCTGTAGAGGCCAGCTGCCATTTGCTATCAGCATTCCATTTCATGATAGCAGCAAGCAATTCTGTGCACTGGTTACCCTGGATTCTCCAAGCATCCTAGACTACAAGGATCCAGTATTCACACTCTGAGGAAAAACTAGGGCATGAGTAAACCCCAAGCCTGGGGACTAGGGAAGTGGAGTCTCTGATTACATATATTTTTATAAAAACATGTCATATAGAGCTTTGTACCCTTCACAATGCTTTTTAAAATTCCCCATTTAATTAAATCTTTATTGAGTACCCATTACGTACAAAGCACTGTTGAGGAAGGTCAAGTTCACATATTACTCCCCTTTACCTAGCAACTTGAAACACCATTTATATCAGTAATACACTTATGAAGAACTAATCACAATGGTCTGTCCAACAAACCATTCCACAATTTCTTTAAGAATTATTCCAGGGAATTCCCTGGCTGTCCAGTGGTTAGGACTTGGCTCTTTCACTGCTATGGTCTGGGTTCGATCCCTGGTCAGGGAACTAAGATCCAGCAAGCCACAGGACCAGCCCCCCCCCAAAAAAAGAATTATTCAAAAAAGATTTAATGAGATCCTATGTACTAAGTGGCAGGCATTGGACTAGGCTCAGGCTCAGAGGTAGAAAAGTGAACAGGTAGTCTTTTACCTCAAGGAATATGGTCTAATGGATATATAAATCATACAACCATTTTATTTATATTTACATATGTGAAATTTAGAGCCTTGATTGTAAGCATTGTAAACACTGGATTGGTTTTATAAAAGGGAGGAATGGGTACAGTAAGAATAATGAAATGTGCACGTTTAAAACCACACAGCATAGTGTCTGACACATAGTAGGTGCTCAGTAAATATTTATTCATTTGCCATATGATTGTATTTGAAGGTATTCTGGTAAAAAAGGTATTAGAGGGATGTGTGCTAGTTATTTATTTACTTTTTTTTAAAAAGGAAAGCACAGATTTCTACATGCTATGTTCTGTCTCTCATACTGAAGGGATTTACTTTATACTATCTCATCCTTGACCTGTAAAAAGGTTTTACACATCAGAAAGGGGAATTCTCATTTAGCTCTGTAATTATAGGGAAAATTTTTATACAGGCAGTCCAGTCATACTGGTATAAAGGATTGGGCTGCTAGTTAAGGGTCTATGTGGTGAGATTGTTTTGAGAACTGTCTGTTCCAAAGTACTCTGACCACAGATTTGCAAGCATCCTTGGAATCATTCCAGAAGAATCTTGACTTTGGGTAAGATTCTATTTCAAAAAGTTCCCAGAGTGTAATTCTATTAGAGAACACATTGATAAGTCCATACCTGTTAAAACATTAGCAGTGATTAGTTCATCAGATCGATTTACAGGACAATTAAATATCTCTGACAGGAGAGTTTTGCTATATATAAGTTAAATCTCATTAAAACAGACAAAATTTCAACATAGAGAAATGACATCTGGACTTTTAGAGACATTCAGAAAATTATTGGGAGTAGAAGGACGTGCTCTCACTCCCTCTTGTGAGAGCACCAGAATCACAACTGGCTGCTGGACAATCATTGACAGGAAGACCCTGGACTTCACCAAGGAGGATACCCCACGTCCAAGGACAGAGGAGAAGCCACAGTGAGACGGTAGGAGGGGCGCAATCAGAGTAAAATCAAATCCCATAACTGCTGGTGGGTGACTCACAGACTGGCAAACACTTATACCACAGAAGTCCACCCACTGGAGTGAAGGTTCTGAGCCCCACGTCAGGCTTCCCAACCTGGGGGTCCAGCAACGGGAGGAGGAATTCCTAGAGAATCAGACTTTGAAGCCTAGTGGGAATTGATTGCAGGACTTCGACAGGACTGGGGGAAACAGAGACCCCACTCTTGGAGGGCACACACAAAGAAGTGTGCGCATTGGGACTAAGGGGAAGCAGCAGTGACCCTGGGGGAGACTGAACCAGACCTACCTGCTGGTATTGGGGGGGTCTCCTGCAGAGGCGGGGGGTGGCTCTGTTTCACCGTGGGGACAAGGACACTGGCAGCGGAGGTTCTGGGAAGTGCTCCTTGGCGTGAGCCCTCCCAGAGTCTGCCATTAACCCCACCAAAGAGCCCAGGTAGGCTCCAGTGTTGGGTTGCCTCAGGCAAAACAACCAACAGGGAGGGAACCCAGCCCCACCCATCAACAGTCAAGTGGATTAAAGTTTTACTGAGCTCTGACCGCCACAGCAGCAGTCAGCTCTACCCACCACCAGAGCCTTCCATCAAGCCTCTTAGATAGCCTCAACCACCAGAGGGCAGACAGCAGAAGCAAGAAAAACTACAATCCTGCAGCCTGTGGACCAAAAACCACAGTTACAGAAAGATAGACAGGATGAAAAGGCAGAGGGCTATGTACCAGATGAAGGAACAAGAAAAAACCCCAGAAAAACAACTAAATGAAGTGGAGATAGGCAACCTTCCAGAAAAAGAATTCAGAATAATGATAGTGAAGATGATCCAGGACCTCGGAATAAGAATGGAGGCAAAGATTGAGAAGATGCAAGAAATGATTAACAAAGACCTAGAAGAATTAAAGAACAAACAGAGATGACCAATACAATAACTGAAATGAAAACTACACTAGAAGGAACCAATAGCAGAATAACTGAGGCAGAAGAACGGATAAGTGACCTGGAAGACAGAATGGTGGAATTCACTGCTGCGGAACAGACTAAAGAAAAAAGAATGAAAAGAAATGAAGACAGCCTAAGAGACCTCTGGGACAACATTAAACGCAACAACATTCGCATTATAGGGGTCCCAGAAGGAGAAGAGAGAGAGAAGGGACCAGAGAAAATATTTGAAGAGATTATAGTCGAAAACTTCCCTAACATGGGAAAGGAGATAGCCACCCAAGTCCAGGAAGCGCAGAGAGTCCCATACAGGATAAACCCAAGGAGAAACACGCCGAGACACATAGTAATCAAAGTGGCAAAAATTAAAGACAAAGAAAAATTATTGAAAGCAGCAAGGGAAAAACGACAAATAACATACAAGGGAACTCCCATAAGGTTAACAGCTGATTTCTCAGCAGAAACTCTGCAAGCCAGAAGGGAGTGGCATGATATACTTAAAGTGATGAAAGGGAAGAACCTACAACCAAGATTACTCTACCCAGCAAGGATCTCATTTAGATTTGATGGAGAAATCAAAAGCTTTAGAGACAAGCAAAAGCTAAGAGAATTCAGCACCACCAAACCAGCTCTACAACAAATGCTAAAGGAACTTCTCTAAGTGGGAAACACAAGAGAAGAAAAGGACCTACAAAAACAAACCCAAAACAATTAAGAAAATGGTCATAGGAACATACATATCGATAATTACCTTAAATGTGAATGGATTAAATGCCCCAACCAAAAGACATAGACTGGCTGAATGGATACAAAAACAAGACCCATATATATGCTGTCTACAAGAGACCCACTTTAGACCTAGGGACACATACAGACTGAAAGTGTGGGGATAGAAAAAGATATTCCATGCAAATGGAAATCAAAAGAAAGCTGGAGTAGCTATACTCATATCAGATAAAATAGACTTTAAAATAAAGAATGTTGCAAGAGACAAGGAAGGACACTACATAATGATCAAGGGATCAATCCAAGAAGAAGATATAACAATTATAAATATATATGCACCCAACATAGGAGCACCTCAATACATAAGGCAACTGCTAACAGCTATAAAAGAGGAAATTGACAGTAACACAATCATAGTGGGGGACTTTAACACTTCACTTACACCAATGGACAGATCATCCAAAATGAAAATAAATAAGGAAACAGAAGCTTTAAATGACACAATAGACCAGATAGATTTAATTGATGTATATAGGACATTCCATCCAAAAACAGCAGATTACACGTTCTTCTCAAGTGCGCACGGAACATTCTCCAGGATAGATCACATCTTGGGTCACAAATCAAGCCTCAGTAAATTTAAGAAAATTGAAATCATATCAAGCATCTTTTCTGACCACAACGCTATGAGATTAGAAATGAATTATAGGGAAAAAAACGTAAAAAAGACAAACACATGGAGGCTAAACAATACGTTACTAAATAACCAAGAGATCACTGAAGAAATCAAAGAGGAAATCAAAAAATACCTAGAGACAAATGACAATGAAAACACGACGACCCAAAACCTATGGGATGCAGCAAAAGCAGTTCTAAGAGGGAAGTTTATAGCTATACAAGCCTACCTAAAGAAACAAGAAAAATCTCAAGTAAACAATCTAACCTTACACCTAAAGAAACTAGAGAAAGAAGAACAAACAAAACCCAAAGTTAGCAGAAGGAAAGAAATCATAAAGATCAGAGCAGAAATCAATGAAATAGAAACAAAGAAAACAATAGCAAAGATCAATAAAACTAAAAGTTGGTTCTTTGAGAAGATAAACAAAATTGATAAGCCATTAGCCAGACTCATCAAGAAAAAGAGGGAGAAGACTCAAATCAATAAAATCAGAAATGAAAAAGGAGAAGTTACAACAGACACCACAGAAATACAAAGCATCCTAAGAGACTACTACAAGCAACTTTATGCCAATAAAATGGACAACGTGGAAGAAATGGACAAATTTTTAGAAAGGTATAACCTTCCAAGACTGAACCAGGAAGAAACAGAATATATGAACAGACCAATCACAAGTAATGAAATTGAAACTGGGATTAAAAATCTTCCAACAAACAAAAGTCCAGGACCAGATGGCTTCACAGGTGAATTCTATCAAACATTTAGAGAAGAGCTAACACCTATCCTTCTCAAACTCTTCCAAAAAATTGCAGAGGAAGGAACACTCCCAAACTCGTTCTATGAGGCCACCATCACCCTGATACCAAAACCAGACAAAGACACTACAAAAAAAGAAAATTACAGACCAATATCACTGATGAATATAGATGCAAAAATCCTCAACAAAATACTAGCAAACAGAATCCAACAACACATTAAAAGGATCATACACCACGATCAAGTGGGATTTATCCCAGGGATGCAAGGATTCTTCAATATACGCAAATCAATCAATGTGATACACCACATTAACAAATTGAAGAATAAAAACCATATGGTCATCTCAATAGATGCAGAAAAAGCTTTTGACAAAATTCAACACCCATTTATGATAAAAACTCTCCAGAAAGTGGGCATAGAGGGAACCTACCTCAACATAATAAAGGCCATATATGACAAACCCACAGCAAACATCATTCTCAATGGTGAAAAACTGAAAGCATTTCCTCTAAGATCAGGAACGAGACAAGGATGTCCACTCTCACCACTATTATTCAACATAGTTCTGGAAGTCCTAGCCACGGCAATCAGAGAAGAAAAAGAAATAAAAGGAATACAAATTGGAAAAGAAGAAGTAAAACTGTCACTGTTTGTGGATGACATGATACTATACATAGAGAATCCTAAAACTGCCACCAGAAAACTGCTAGAGCTAATTAATGAATATGGTAAAGTTGCAGGATACAAAATGAATGCACAGAAATCTCTTGCATTCCTATACACTAATGATGAAAAATCTGAAAGAGAAATTATGGAAACACTCCCATTTACCATTGCAACAAAAAGAATAAAATACCCAGGAATAAACCTACCTAGGGAGACAAAAGACCTGTATGCAGAAAACTATAAGACACTGATGAAAGAAATTAAAGAGGATACCAACAGATGGAGAGATATACCACGTTCTTGGATTGGAAGAATCAACATTGTGAAAATGAGTATACTACCCAAAGCAATCTACAGATTCAATGCAATCCCTATCAAATTACCAATGGCATTTTTTACGGAGCTAGAACAAATCATCTTAAAATTTGTATGGAGACACAAAAGACCCCGAATAGCCAAAGTAGTCTCGAGGGAAAAAATTGGAGCTGGAGGAATCAGACTCCCTGACTTCAGACTATACTACAAAGCTACAGTAATCAAGACAATATGGTACTGGCACAAAAAGAGAAACATAGATCAATGGAACAAGATAGAAAGCCCAGAGATTAACCCACGCACCTATGGTCAACTAATCTATGACAAAGGAGGCAAAGATATACAATGGAGAAAAGACAGTCTCTTCAATAAGTGGTGCTGGGAAAACTGGACAGCTACATGTAAAAGAATGAAATTAGAATACTCCCTAACACCATACACAAAAATGAACTCAAAATGGATTAGAGACCTAAATATAAGACTGGACACTATAAAACTCTTAGAGGAAAACATAGGAAGAACACTCTTTGACATAACTCACAGCAAGATCTTTTTTGATCCACCTCCTAGAGTAATGGAAATAAAAACAAAAATAAACAAATGGGACCTAATGAAACTTCAAAGCTTTTGCACAGCAAAGGAAACCATAAACAAGACGAAAAGACAACCCTCAGAATGGGAGAAAATATTTGCAAACGAATCAACGGACAAAGGATTAATCTCCAAAATATATAAACAGCTCATTCAGCTCAATATTAAAGAAACAAACATCCCAATCCAAAAATGGGCAGAAGACCTAAATAGACATTTCTCCAAAGAAGACATACAGACGGCCACGAAGCACATGAAAAGCTGCTCAACATCACTAATTATTAGAAAAATGCAAATCAAAACTACAATGAGGTATTATCTCACACCGTCAGAATGGGCATCATCAGAAAATCTACAAACAATAAATGCTGGAGAGGGTGTGGAGAAAAGGGAACCCTCTTGCACTGTTGGTGGGAATGTAAATTGATACAGCCACTATGGAGAACAATATGGAGGTTCCTTAAAAAACTAAAAATAGAATACCATACGACCCAGCAATCCCACTACTGGGCATATACCCAGAGAAAACCGTAATTCAAAAAGACACATGCACCCGAATGTTCATTGCAGCACTATTTACAGTAGCCAGGTCGTGGAAGCAACCTAAATGCCCATCAACAGACGAATGGATAAAGAAGATGTGGTACATATATACAATGGAATATTACTCAGCCATAAAAAGGAACGAAATTGAGTCATTTGTTGAGAAGTGGATGGATCTAGAGACTGTCATACAGAGTGAAGTAAGTCAGAAAGAGAAAAACAAATATCGTATATTAATGCATGTATGTGAAACCTAGAAAAATGGTACAGATGAGCCGGTTTGCAGGGCAGAAGTTGAGACACAGATGTAGAGAATGGACATATGGACACCAAGGGGGGAAAACTGCGGTGGGGTGGGGATGGTGGTGTGCTGAATTGGGGGATTGGGATTGACATGTATACACTGATGTGTATAAAAGTGATGCCTAATAAGAACCTGCAGTATAAAAAAACAAACAAACAAAACAACTAATACTAAACTTTCATTGGGTTATTTGTATGGAAATATGTTAATATAAATGTTTCAGACATTATATGAAATTTCTAAAAATCTTATATTTGTATTTGTATGGAAATATGTATGGAAATATGTTAATATAAATGTTTCAGACATTACATGAAATTTCTAAAAATCTTATATGTTCTGGTATAATGTTATAAGTAATAATCCTAGTTATTACTTTAAAATGTATATCTCAGAAATAACTAAAAAAAAAAAAAAAAGAAAATTATTAAGTACATTTTCTTGAGCTAGGAAAAGAAAGAGCAATCTTAAGACAATAACAACATTACTCTGGGTTTATCTAATGCCTTTCCTCTGAGAAATGAATGTACATATTTCTTATTTTTATTATTCTGATTCATCAGCCTCTAAAGTAATCTATTTAAAAACATGTTGTTTAAACATAAATCCTGAAGACATTATAAATTAACATCCAGAAGTATTCCAAATAAAATTCCACTGAATGGGGCACTAAAAAGAAAGTCCTGCTGGCATAACATAAATTCAGTTCTCTTGTATTTGAAGAACTCCTCTAAAAAGGTGTGTTTTTGTTTTCAGAGACATTGAATCCAAAATTTTGCATTCACCTTTTAGGCTAACTATAGTGAACTCTGTGCTTTATAACCTAATGAATTAACCTGCAGGCACCAGAACAATAATGCCAGAATAGTCTGTTCTCTACCGAGTGAGATTTCAGGGGTTCTGAAAACCTTCTCCACTAAAACAATGCTTTCTTGTCCTCTATCAATGTCAGTAACAGATAAGATTGGAGACCTCACATTTTTGTCACTCTTACTTAGAGTAGCACAGAGGTATAAGATCCAAATTGTTTTATAAAATGCAATAAGTTGAGTTAAAACTCACATTAGAGTATGAAAGTCTGATATCATAATACATTTTTGATAAGGGGGAAGGTGGAGCCTGGGAAAGTAACATATTAGTCTGTAACCTTCCTGGTGAGAAATTTCACTGCTTTACAATCTCCATTGTGAAGTAGTACATACTAACCTTTATTTGTTTAATATTTACCTTCCAACTGCTTCAAGGTGTGTCCTGACCAAGTAGGCTAAGCTGACAGGTGGGGTAACATCAGAGGTCAGGACTCTAACTTCTACTTCTCATCTGCCTTTAGCTATCCAAATTCAGACATGGAAATATGTGTATAGTAGGTGGAGGAATTTCAGAAGAAAACCAGACTTACTTTCAGGATAAGAGAGTAGATTTTACTGTTTTATCAAAAGGAGGGCTCTTGACACGGGGAGTGGGAAGGGTAAGCTGGGACGAAGTGAGAGAGTAGCATTGACATATATACACTACCAAATGTAAAATAGATAGTTAGTGGGAAGCAGCTGCATAGCACAGGGAGATCAGCTCGGTGCTTTGTGACCACCTAGAGGGGTGGGATAGGGAGGGTGGGAGGGAGGTGCAAGAGGGAAGGGATATGGGGATATATGTATACATACAGCTGATTCACTTTGTTATAAAGCAGAAACTAACACAACATTGTAAAGCAATTATACTCCAATAAAGATGTTAAAAAAAAAAAAAAGGAGGGTTCTTGGTGACACCTGGAATATGTTCAGAAAATAAATGGGTTTATCTTGGTGTTGATCTCATTTATAATAAATTGCATAGGTCTCCTAGAAATTTTTTAAAAATGGAGCTCGTGACACAAGGATTTATAAGAAAGAAAGAATGAAAGAAAGAAAGAAAAGAAAAGTTTCAAAAAATTGGAAATTTGTCAAAAGTAATTGAACCATTAAGTACAAGATCATTAAGCACAAAAATGCTTCTATATAGGACCTCCCTGGTGGTCTAGTGGTTAAGATTCTGCACTCCCAATGCCGGAGGCATGGGTTCGATCCCTGCTTGGGGAACTAAGATTAACACATGCTTTGTGACCAAAAAAAAAAAAAAAACTTCTATACATTACAAAAAAACAAAAAAAAAACCTTACTGACATTAAAATGTGAAACCTTTTGGGAAATGTTAACCTGGGTTTTTTAACTTGTACATAGTATTATAGAAAGCCCTTGGTTAAAAGTCAACAGTCATGGTAGTCAAGTCCACACTATTACATTAACTACCTGAATGAAGTTGAGAAATCCATTTAAACCTGCTTGTTTTCAGTTTCTGCATCCATAGGATAAAAAGGCTCGGTGATCTCTGACTCATTTAAGCGCTATCATTCTGTATTGTCAGTCACTGGTCATAATTTTAGCTCTAAATCCTATCTTGAAATCTCACATATTTATTAGAAGACATTTCCTACAGTTTCAACTAGCATGTGCATTTACCAAACTAACTTCTTGAATTTCACAACTGCGTAAGTAAATTGAGAAAAAACAGTGAATCTTTACTGATATATACAGGCATCATATTATCTTTCTATAAAAAACAAGGACTAGACTTGCTATTTTTATTAGGATCAGGTTTCCTCAGACTGGCCCAAGGCAAGGCTATGAAACTATGAGGTTCATTATAAGTGGGCTCTCGCCTCTTCACTTCCTCGTATTTGCTAATATGGCCTTTGGCAGAACCCCAAGTGCCTCTGCTTTCACAGAACTCTGCAGGTGCCCAATACCCACCTTTCTTCCTAACCTCTTCATGTTCCACCTCTATGTTCACCCTTTAATACAGTGCCTCATTACTAAATTCTTTATTACTTACCCACAACAATCAATGTCCATTCTTAAAGTTCCTAATTCAGTGGGTATAATGAGGAAAATTATCTGATTAAACAAGTTAATGTTAAGTAGTGAATATATCTGCACCTTGTTTCAGAAAGTATAATTGATGGACTTTCATACTCAGCAGCAAAGTAAAAGAATTTTAGGGAGTGGAGGGAAATTTGGGCAAGTACAAGTGCCAGAAAGGGCCTTTCTGCTTTACAGCCTTGTTACCCCAAGTATGGTACTAGGACCAGTAGCAATGGAATCACCTGGGGGCTTATTAGAAATTCAGAATCCTGGGCCCTCCCAGCCCTACTAGTCAAAATCTGCAATTTTTACAAGATAGGAGGAGGAGGTGGTAGTTTCTTTACACATTAAAGTTTGAGAAGCTTTGGTTTACACTATTTTACATAGGTGGACACTTTCCCTCTCTGGTTTAAGGTCAGCTAACTCTTGCTTATGAGAATCTGTATTCAAATGAAGACCCATTTTTGCTTCTAAGCAGCCTTCCTTCTAATTTTTGACCCACCAATACAGACTCCATTGTAATTTAATACATTTGGAGAGGAGGAGGCATTACAAAAAGCTCTCATTTAACACAGTATTGAAGGGAAGTAGAGCAACTGGAAATTAGAAAACTATGTAGGATACACAGGTACAATAGTGAAAGCAGAAGCCAATGGTTGATAAAAGATTTCAACCCACATGACAATCAAAAGAAAGTACTCACGAAAATGGAATCACTGCACAATTGCTAGGACTGCTATTGGTAAGAGTGGTGAAGGGCGTTAGTTTGTATATATGTCAAAGGTATTAATGAAGGTAGCCAATCCAATCCAACTAATTCTACAGGGTTCTTTTCAATTTCCATCTCCTGTCCTCCACAAGGCCTTCTCTGACTCCGCCTACAACACTGCCTTTATTAAGGTAACCAACTGGCCTATTTGCCCAGGACTATCTTGCATTTCTCTCTGAAGGTTCTGTGTCCCAGGAAGCCCTTCAGTCCCCAGCAAACCAGGATCATTGGTCACCCTCCCCCCAGTCCACATTGGAAGTACTACTCCCTACTTTGAACTTCTTTAGCTCTCTGAACTCTCACCATTAATTTAGCACTTCTTTTGCTTTATGTGGTAATTATTTGTATACAAGAAATGTTTCCCAGATAAACATTTCCTTATAAACTACTTAAGGACAGAACTTGTCTTTAATGATTTCTTTTACTCCATACAGCATGAAACCAGTGTCAGGCACACATGAACCAGTTAGCTGTGTTGATGGAAATAATCAATAAACCATCTATAATAGGAAGAGAAAAGAGTTTTATTTGAGCCAAATTGAAGACTATAGCCCCAGAGACAGCCTCTCAGATAACTGTGAGGAACTGCTTTGGAGAAGCACGGTTTTCAGCATGGTTTTATATATTGTTGGAACAAAGAACATCAAACAAGTCAGGGATACATTCCTGCAGCGTTTCAAAAAAGAGAGATCACCCGGTTCACAATGAGTTGTATCACCTTGGTGTCTGGGAAGGGAGTCTTACCATTGAAGGAATACCAGCATTGGCATTCAAGGAAGGGAGCCATTTAATCTTATTTTATTTTATGGCCACGCCGCGTGTCTTGTGGGATCTTAGTTCCCCGGTCAGGGATTGGACCCAGGCCCTCAGCAGTGAGAGCATGGAGTACTAACCACTGGACCACCAGGGAATTCCCTAATCTTTATTTTTAACATGGACATTCTTTACTTCTGGTCAGTGCATACTTTTCTTTAATAATTTAAGCAGATATATTAACACAACATTGTAAATCAACTACACTTCAATAAAAAAATAAAATAAAATAAAGCAGATGTATAATGTATGTTTGGTAAGCTAAAACCAGGCTGTTTTAGTTAGTACAAAATTCAAGTTAACTCACATTTAAGCCAGAATGACTTCCCCATACCTCAGTATGTGAAAATTTCTTTCATCACTTCCCCCCTTTAGATTGTAAATCTTTCAACAGAAAGCATTGATGATCAAAATATTTGTCCCTTGATGCCAGAGTGATTGCTGCTTGCCCTGGGTCCATCATGTCCCTCAGGGCTTAGGCCTCTTTTTTTTGTTGTTTATATGTGTATAGAGATTTGCCTAGTAAATCACAAGCAAGCAGTGATACGTGTCATGATATCTAGGAAAAGAATAATAATGCATACTATGCATTACTATGCATAGTAATGCATACTATGACAATGATAATCACCTGTAAAGCAAAACAGAAAAAAAATGTCTATTCCTGAGGGGAGTCTACTGAACAGATCATTTAAAGGGTTAGTTTTTCTTACATCTTGTAACCATTTTGCTTTTGGGGAAATTTTTTCTGGGTGTGTCAACTTCTCCAGAGGTATTGATATCAGTGTAACAAGTAGTATGAGTAATAGCACAAATACCTCCTTGTTTAGCCCGTAGAAAATCTAAGGCAGGGACTTCCCTGGTGGTGCAGTGGTTAAGAATCCACCTGCCAATGCAGCGGACACGGGTTCAAGCCCTGGTCCAGGAAGATCCCACATGCTGCGGAGCAACTAAGCCCATGTGCCACAACTACTGAGCCCGCGCACCACAGCTACTGAAGCCCGCACGCTTAGAGCCTGTGCTCCACAACAAGAGAAGCCACAACAATGAGAAGTCCGCACACAGCTACGAAGAGTAGCCCCCACTCGCCGCAGCTAGAAAAAGCCCACACGCAACAACGAAGACCCAACACAGCCAAAAATAAATTAATTTAAAAAGAAAAAGAAAGAAAATCTAAGGCACCCCTGTTATCTAATATTACTTGGGCTAAATTAATTAATTTTTAAAAAAAAAGAAAGAAAATCTAAGGCAACCTTGTTATCTAATATTACTTGGGCTAAGGAATTTAGGGGTGTCTATTGTGCTAAAATGCTTTTTACAGTCTTTTGGCTATTTGACCAATAGTGGCTGATAGATTTCTGATCATCTCTTTGTTTACATGTACTCTTGCATTAGGAACCAGGATTCCCAAAAGATTTTGCCACCAGGTATCTTGGTTTCTTGCTAACATGAATCTTTTTTTTTTTTTTTAATTTTATTTATTTATTTATTTATTTATTTATTTAGTCTGTGTTGGGGGGGGTCTTCGTTGCTGTGCGAGGGCTTTCTCTAGTTGCGGTGAGTGGGGGCCACTCTTCATCGCGGTGCGTGGGTCTCTCACTGTCGCGGCCTCTCTTGTTGCGGAGCACAGGCTCCAGACGCGCAGGCTCAGTAGTTGTGGCTCACGGGCCCAGTTGCTCCGCGGCATGTGGGATCCTCCCAGACCAGGGCTCGAACCCGCGTCCCCTGCATTGGCAGGCAGACTCCCAACCACTGCGCCACCAGGGAAGCCCCTAACATGAATCTTTTGACTCTGTAATGAAGAAAGGAAGGAAGTTCATCTGTTTCCTTATGTACAAAAAATGGGGAAACATAATGTCCTTATAAATATAAACCTTCTATTTACCAGCTATTAAGACGTTTATATGCCCATCCTTGGGAAAGTGGATCAGTTCCAGTACCACATACGAAGACAAAACCTAGGGGAGCACAAGTGATCCCTCCCAGAGTGCTCTCATTGATAGCCTTATTAACTGGAAGTTTTGTCAACACAATATTAAACTATGGGTCATTTCTCTTGCAGGCTTTCCAAAAGTCATTTGCATGGTATTTAACATATGGGAGTTGCTGGCATAACTTATTTGCATTTTTCTCTTTAAGACATTTTTCAATAGAGTAAGAGACAGAGTGAAGGGATCCTGGGGTAAGTTGTGCTCAGTCTCTGAGGACTGAGGATAGTATCTGAGGATACTAGATGGACACATACTAATGTGTCCATCTAGTATGTTGAAGAATTTGAACGTGAAAGGTTAGGCCAGAGGGGGGTTGGTCTAGAGGGATGGCAATATTAAGTACATCTGAAAGTCAGTGATAGGTATTAAGAGGGGCCTATATTGGTCTTATGTTGACTGAGGAATTTGATGATAGATCCAACAATTGGTTACATTGCCCCAGAAGTATACTTTGTGATAAATTTACTAAGAATTTTTTTTGCCATCCTGAATACGGGGTCAAAAGTATAGCTAGAAGTAAAACAATAACTTTAGATTTTGATAGGGTGACAAACATTTGGTAAGTTTTCAATTGAACTAGTAGAATGGGTCTCACAGTCCTGGTCTGGGTTCTTGGGTAAGCTGTTTACTACTGCTGTCATCTTTTTCTTATCCTGGTGTGAGTGTTGTTTGAGGTCAGCAGTTCTTTCCATAGACCAGTCCAGTGCAGAGGCCCTTCTTAAATGGAAAATATAAATTCAAGAGTCAACGCCCTTTAGTTTTATTGTGCATATGCTACCTGATAAGGTCACTTTCATCTAGGTTGGAGAGAGAGTCCTTTAACTGATGTCTTTCTCCAGTATGTATAATCCCCTGGTTGTGGGTCATGGGGCATCTGATCTTCATCCAAAGATAGATTACTGTGATTAGCTTCAGAAACAAGCTTAGAGTATCCTTTTAATAATTCAATTAAATTTTATTATAATGTAACATAGTAACAAGAAGCCAACTAGGAAGTGAGTCGAAGGCAGAAAATACCAAACCTCAAAGACAGTAACACTTAAAACTTAATATCCATAAAGGTATATTGTTGAAACATAATTTTTTATCTTTAAAATTATCCTATTTCTATCAAATATAGTTAAATTAAAACCAGTTTGTTTGCTAAATAAGTCTGGTTTCAATAAATTTGGCCTGATTATTTACATAAGTATAATTGATCGTATAGGCTCTTTTAAATTTTGCTTTGCTGGAACTTTTCATAAGGAATCTCAAACTGAACTTTTAAAAGACCTCTCAAGGCCAGGAGAGCCATGCCAAGGACTTGTCATCAGATCCCATCTGCAATAGCTACAGATTTAGGTGGATATCTCTCTTCTTGAGGTCCAAAATATCTTGAGGTTCCTGCACCTGCCAGGAAATGGACCTTCCTTCCTTCCTGGAAAGCTCCTGCTGGGAACCTAAGAGTTTCCAAATTCTGGAGGGATCAGGTAGAGAGAAAAGATAAATGCTTCAATTCTCTTAACAAGGGTATAATTTACTAAATTGCTGTAAGTCATAATTAGCTTAAGGCGAAAATTTCCCTTGCATCTGGACAACAAAGATTAAAAGCTAGTAATATTTCAGACAAAAAGTTGTAAAATTATAATCATATTTATCAGTTCATTCAAAGCCATGTAATTAATTTTTGTTCTGCTTGAGTCCAGTTTTTTCCATTAGTTCTGTCCACATTGCCTGATGATTGAGGGTGATAGTATTGACAGTGATAATTTCAAGAAGTTTGTGAGGTTTTTGTTGATTTGCCCAGTAAGTGGGTGCCTTGATCACTGGAGACTGTAGAACTATACCCCAAGTGGAAAACACATTTTCTAAGTTTCTTTTTCATTGTGAGGGTATCAGCTTGCAGCAAGGGGAGGCTTTAACCTTCAAACAAAAAGATGGGGTTGGCCAGGGAGCCAAGAAGAGCCAAACTGTTTTGAGTTGCCCATAGCCCTGACTGTTTAATTCACAGCTATTGTTTACCCATCTTAATTTCTCTGATCTAGGAGCAGACTCTTGCCATGTTACCAGGACATCAGGATGGCAAAAGTCTGACAATGAGGGGTAAATTTTTGCAAAAACAGAATGGACTTTATCTACACGTGCCATAATCTTTACAGATTCTGTTGGTGTTGTCTTTGTTGTTTTTTTTTTTTTTAAACATTTATTTATTTATTTGGCTGCACCAGGTCTTAGCTGTGGCATGCAGTATCTTCATTGTTGCCTGTGGGATCTTCATTGCGGCACGTGGGATCTAGTTCCCTGACCTGGGCCCCCTGCATTGGGAGCGTGTAATCTTAACCACTGGACCACCAGGGAAGTCCCTGTTGCTGTTGTCTTTGTATGAAAGTCAACTAGGGCATTTCCCTAATACTCAGGTTCAGTCCCTTTCATGTGAGCCTAAATTTTGATGACAACATTTTATGTTAGGACATATAAGATTTCTATGAATTTCATATAATTTCTCAAATACTTATATACAAATACAACATAAAGAAGGCTTAATGTTACCTTTTATTTGACAATGCTTCCCATGTAATTTAATATACAAAATAAGCCTAATTAGTTTAATATCTCTCTTTGAGGTGCTTCAGGACAAAATCACTTTCTTTTCCCTTAACAAAATGCATTTCCATTCTTCTTATCTCCTTTTACTGAAAACACACATCTTATTTTCCTTGTATACTGAAATGCTTCCCTTATTACTTCTAGTAGCTTTAATTACACCTATGTTATAATTTTTAACCCTTAAAAAACCTTAATCTCTTGAGAAGCAGGTTATTGTAAACTGTCATATCAGCACTTCCTGATTGGTAAATCTGTGAACACATTTTATAACCTCTGGAAACGTACATTTTCTTATAACATTCTTCCCTCAATGTGGTATAAGACATAGGTCTAATAAATCCAAACATCTTTAGTTTTTCTTTAGTAAGAAAAGTAGGTAAACTTAGACTTGCTTAGCAATTAATGTTTCAGTATTTTATCTTAATGAGAAATGATCTGGATATTCAATGAATTCTCATCATTCAATTTAACTTAGCAAAACTCTAAAGTTTCAAGTTACCAAAAATTGGAGAAACTATTTTTAGGTAGACAGACCATAAAATATAATCATTCTTTTTTTAAAATTGAAGTATAGTTGATATACAACATTATATGTTATGGGTGTACAGTCTAGTGATTCACAATTTTTAAAGTTTATACTCTAGACCCTCTGCCTAGGATCTTTCCCTAGGTCCTCTTCACCTAGGAAATGTAACAGTATCCCTTTAAGAGTCCAAGTCTTACGATAACAGCTCAAATAAAAGTCATAGACTGTCACTCAATACAAGGAGATCTAGATATCAGGAAAAACTCACCAAAGCACCTGAAGGGTTCTGTGAAGCCAGGGGGGCTCAAGGGGCTGTGCTTGGTACCAAGGTGCTGGTCCAGCATAGACTCCAGGCAACCTCAGATGGGTTTTTCTGATATCCTGCCAACTATGCCAAGCAATGTTGATGGAAATAATCAATAAACAATCTGTAATAGGAATAGAAAAGAGTTTTATTTGAGCCAAACTGAAGACTATAGCCAAGGAGACAGACTCTCAGATAACTCTGGGGAATTGTTCCAGAGAAGCATGGTTTTCAGCAGTATTATATCTTATAAGAACAAAGAACATCAAACAAGGGATACATTCTTTCAAAGTTTCAAAAAAAACAGATCACCATGTACACAGTGAGTCAGTGTGGCCTTGGCACCTAGGAAGGGAGTCTTTATCATTGAAAGAATACCAGCATCGGTGTCCCAGGAAGGGAGGCATTTAATTTTTATTTTTAACATGCGCATTCTTTATTTATGGTCAATGCACCCTTTTTTTTTTAATAATTAAAGCAGATGTACAATGTATGTTTGATAGGCCACAAACAGGCTGTTTTAGTTAGCATAAAATTCAAGTTAATTTGTGTATAAGCTAGAATGATTTCCCCATACCTTAGTATGTAAAAATTTCTTCCATCAGTAGTTTGAATGAAAGAACCTATTTGAAAAAAATATATATATTGTCAGTGGAAGTATGTCTGTCATGGAATTTCAACCTATTGAATCAAAAAGTGATAATTTGGAAATCCGAATATTCCTATCTTTGCATTTAAGACTGTTTTAATGTGACTGCAACTTAACTTTTCAATCTAATCTTTCCCTCCTCCACTGTGTTCCTGAAACCATGGTTGATGTGAGAATGTCCAGAGGGTAAAAAGTCACAGAACGAACATGGTACATTTTCCCAGAGACTAGTGTTTACTTAAAGACTTTTTCTTAGAGATAGGGGTGGATGGGGAATGTGAACTTCTGCACAAATATGCTTTGTCAGATTTTTCATTTTGGGCATTATGGAGGATTAGGTGTCTAGAGAAACTCTCCTGGTATAGAACACCTAAAAATGTATATATATACATATATATATATAATCAAATGTTGGTGTTTGCTCTGGAGGCATCTGTCTACATGGATGGCCTAAAGCTTGAGTTATAACAGGTGCAGTGAGCAGGAGAGAAAACTAAAGACTTGTCCCCTTATGGTGGAAGATTGGATGGAAATCCCTACATGGATCTGAGAACCCCAAGGAGATACAGTACTTTACTTCAGCTTATAAACAAGGAAAAAAATACCACACAGAAGGATTTATCAGTGACTCTTGTCTGTCTCAACTTAAGTTTTGTTGGAGGAAAAACATGACTTTGGCGAAATTTCTGAACTATGCAAAAAACAAAATAAACAAAAGATTCCAACTAAAAATGTAGTTTAAAGTGGGCTTGGATTGCTACTTCTCCACCTGGCAGAAGTACCTTGCAGAGCGAATTCAGATACTCTCTGGGAAAATGCACTTTAAACCTAGGCCTCAGAGACACCCCAAGGAATATGAGCATGTGTATGGTAACTCTGTTTAACTTTTTGAGAAACTGCCAAACTGTTTTCCAAGGGGGCTACACCATTTTACCTCCCTACCAACAATATAGGAGGGTTCTAATTTCTCTGCATCCTCGCCAACACTTACTATTTGTCTTTTTTATTATAGCTACCCTAGTGGGTATGAAATAGTATCTCACTGTGGTTTTTTGTTTCTTTTTAATTAATTTATTTTATTTTATATATTTTTGGCTGTGTTGGGTCTTCGTTGCTGCATGCGGGCTTTCTCTAGTTGTGGTGAGCAGGGGCTACTCTTCATTGCAGTGCGTGGGCTTCTCATTGAGGTCGCTTCTCTTGTTGCAGAGCACAGGCTCTAGGCATGCGGGCTTCAGTAGTTGTGGCACACAGGCTCAGTAGTTGTGACTCACGGGCTCTAGAGTGCTTGCTCAGTAGTTGCGGTGCACAGGCTTAGTTGCTCCGTGGCATGTGGAATCTTCCTGGACCAGGACTTGAACCCATGCCCCCTGAATTGTCAGGCAGGTTCTTTATCACTGCGCCACTAGGGAAGTCCTTCTCATTGTGGTTTTGATTAGCATTTCCATAATGACTGATAACATTGAGCATCTTTTCATGTGCTATTGGCTATTAGGTCTTTGGAGAAATGTCTATTCAAATTCTTAGCCCACTTTAAAATTAGGGTTTTTATCTTTTTATTGTTGAATTAAGAGTTCTTTATATATTTTCAATACAAGTACTTTCGATAAAGTATAATTTGTCTATTTTTTCTACTGTTGCTTGTGCTTTGGATGTCATACCTTAGAAATCGTTGCCTAATGTAAAGTCACAGAGATTTAGGCCTATGTTTTTTTTCTAAGAGTTTTTTAGTTTTAGCTCTATTTTGAGGTTTTTTTTCTTTTTTGTACATGATCTGAGATAGATGTTTAACTTCATTCTTTTCCATCTGGTTGTCCAGTTGACTCAGCATCATTTGTTGAAAAAGACTATTCTTTCCCCATTTAAGTGACTTGCCACCCTTCTCAAAACCAATTTACCATAAATGTAGGTGTTTTTTTTTTCTGGACTCTCACTTCTATTCCATTGATCTATATGTCTAAACTTATACCATAATATCTTCTTGTTTTTTTTTATTGAGGAACAGTTGATTTACAATATTATTAACCTCAGGTGTACAACAGAGTGATTCACAATTTTATAATTATACTCTACCTATAGTTATTACAAAATATTGGCTATATTCCTTGTGCTGTATAATATATCCTTGTAGCTTATTTATTTTATACATAGTAGTCTGTAACTCTTAATCCACTACCCGTATCTTAACTCTACACCCTTCCCTCTCCCCACTGGTAACCACTAGTTTGTTCTCTATATTTGTGTCTGCTTATTTTTGTTATATTCATTCATTTATTTCTTAGATTAAGATACAGTGTTTATCTTTCTCTCTCTTACTTATTTTACTAAGCATAATACCCTCCAAGTCCAGTCATATCGTTGCAAACGTCAAAATTTCATTCTTTTTTATGGCTGAATAGTATTCCATTGAGCATATATATCACATCTTCTTTTTCCATTTTCTGTTGATGGACACTTAGGTTGCTCCCATACCTTGGCTATTGCAAATAATGCTGCTATGACATTGGGGTACATGTATCTTTTCAAGTTAATGTTTTCATTTTCTTTGGATATATACCCAGGAGTGGAATTACTGGATCATAAAGTAGTTCTATTTTTAGTTTTTTGAGGAACCTCCATATTATTTTCCCTAGTGGATGCACCAACTTACATTCCCACCAGCAGTGTACAAGTGTTCCCTTTTCTCCCCGTCCTCACCAACATTTGTCATTTGTGGTCTTTTTTTTTTTTTTTCCTGTGATAACTGCCAGTTTTATTCCTCTGGCTAAGAGATCCAGAGGTAATTTGAGGCTTACATTTTTTTTAATAGTTCTTTCATCAAGAATTTAGGTGCCCCCATTGCCCTTATAAGCTGGTTGCAAATTATTTGATTGACTCTTAATTATAAAAAAAAACTTTAATTCTTTTTGTGTGTGACGTGTTCATTAAAAAATACATATAAGCAAAAAGAAAAAAACTCACACCACACAGAAATAAGCACCGTTAAATTTTTGATATATATATGTATGTATACACACACACACGCACACACACACAATTTGAGAGTTTCTCCTACATATGTGAGCTGATACTAAATATGCTGCTTTGTTAGCTGTTATGTTTTACTTTACAATATGGAATGAACATATTTTCATGCATATGTGTGAAACTTCCCAATTGAAAAACAGACCTGGAGAATGTGTCAAAATACAAAATCCAGATGCTGTTAATAAGGACACTACCTAAAACAAAACTCCACCAGATGATTAAAAATAAAACAAAAGTCAAAGATACATCAGAAAATGCTAACAGAAAGAAAGCAGGGGCCAGATTTTAATATCAGACAAAAAAAAAAAAAAAAGAATTCAAGGCCTAAAGCACACAGGATGAGGATGGCTGCGTGAATGTCTTTGTTTCCAATGCATCATCACAAACTTGTTTCTTACTCTTCTTATCTCTTCCCTAAGCCTTTCCAACTCATCTACTCCTCGTATCATTTCTTCTGGGTCCAAATGTCTAACCGGAGTGTCCTCTTTATATCCCTGACCAGGCTGAGTCAGCCCTCCTCTAAGGTTTCCTTCTACTTCCGGGCTTACACCTTCTTCAGAAGGTTGAGGATTTCTTTCTGCCTCCTGTGGTACAGCTTCCATAGGGCAGTCTTCCTCAGCCTTTGGCATGTTCTGTGCTTTTCCTTCATTTTCTTCACAAGACTTTTGCATGTTGACTTTTGCATGCATTTTTCTCTTATTTCTTTTTTGAATAAATTAATCCTGCAGGGACCCAGGGGATTTTCCTCCCTCTTCCTTCACTCGATTTGGGTCACTTCCGAAAGACCAAGAGTCCTGAAAGGATCCGGGGCACTTTTCTTCTCCAGCAATAGGGAGCTGCCTGTGGTCTTTTTGATGATAGCCATTCTGACAGGTGTGAAATGATATCTCATTGTGGTTTTGATTTGCATTTTTCTGATGATTAGTGATGTTGGGCATCTTTTCATGTGCCTGTTGGCCATCTGTATGTCTTCTTTGAAAAATGTCTATTTAAGTCTTCTGGCCATTTTTTTAATCAGGTTGTTCATTTTTTGATATTGAGTTGTATGAGCTGTGTGTGTGTGTCCATGTGTGTGTATATATGTATACATATACATATATGATATTAACCCCTTATTCATCATATCATTTACAAATATTTTCTCCCATTCAGTAGATTCGTTTTTAATTTTGTCAATGGTTTCCTTTGCTGTGCAAAAGCTTTTAAGCTTAATTAGGTTCCGTTTGTTTATTTTTGCTTTTGTTTCCTTTGCCTTAGGAGGCAGATCCAAAAAAATATGGCTACAATTTATGTCAAAGAATATTCTGCCTATGTTCTCTTCTAGGAGTTTTATGGTTTCAGGTCTTGCATTTAGGTCTTTAATCCATTTTGAGTTTATTTTTGTATATGGTATGAGAAAATGTTCTCATTTCATTCGTTTACATGTAGCTGTCCAGTTTTCCCAGAACCACTTATTGGAGAGATTGTCTTTTCCCCATTGTATATTCTTGCCTCTTTTGTCATAGATTAATTGACCATAGTGTGTGAATTTTTTTCTGGCCCTCTATTCTGTTCCACTGATTTATGTGTCTGTTTTTGTGCCAGTGCCAAAATGGTTTTTTTTGTTTTTGTTTTTGGCTGCGTTGCTTCTTCATTGCCGTGTGCGGGCTTTCTCTAGTGGCGGCGAGCGGGGCCTACTCTTCATTGCGGTGCACGGGCTTCACGTTGCGGTGGCTTCTTTTGTTGTGGAGCAAGGGCTCTAGGTGCGTGGTCTTCAGTAGTTGCAGCACGTGGGCTCAGTAGCTGAGGCACGCGGGCCCTAGAGCACAGGCTCTGTAGTTGTGGCACACGGGCTTAGTTGCTCTGCGGCATGAGAGATCTTCCTGGACGAGGAATCGAACCTGTGTCCCCTGCATTGGCAGGCGGATTCTTAACCTCTGCGCCACCAGGGAAGTCCTGCCATACTGTTTTTCTTTGAATTTTACTTTATTTATTTACTTTTTATACAGCAGGTTCTTATTAGTTATCTATTTTATACATATTGGTGTATATATGTCAATCCCAATCTCCCAATTCATCCCACAACCACCACACACCCTTCCCCCACCATACTGTTTTGATTACTGTAGTTTTGTAGTATAATTTCAAGTCAGGGACGTGATTCCTCCAGCTCCATTCTTCTTTCTCAAGATTGTTTTTGCTATTTGGGGTCTTTTGTGTTTCCATACGAACTTTAAAATTACTTGTTTAGTTCTGTTAAAAACGTCTTTGGCACAGTGGTTAAGAATCTGCCTACCAATGCAGGGGACATGGGTTCTATCCCTGGTCCGGGAAGATCCCACATGCCGTGGAGCAACTAAGCCTGTGTGCCACAACTACTGAGCCTGCACTCTTGAGCCCATGCCCCACAACTACTGAGCCCACATGCCACAACTACTGAAGCCCACATGCTTAGAGCCTGTGCTCTGCAACAAGAGAAGCCACCGCATTGAGAAGCCCATGCACCGCAACAAAGAGTAGCCCCTGCTCAATGCAACTAGAGAAAGCCCATGCACAGCAACGAAGATCCAATGCAGCCATAAATAAATAAATAAATAAATAAATAAATAAATAAATAAAAATGTTAAAATGCCTTTGGTATTTTGATAGAGATTGCATTGAATCTGTAGACTGCCTTGCGTAGTACGATCATTTTAACAATATTACATCTTCCAGTCTGTGAACCCAGTGTATCTTTCTTTCTGCTTGTGTCATCTTCTATTTCTTTCATCAGTGTCTTATAGTTTTCTGAATACAGGTCTTTTGCCTCCTTGGGTAGGTTTATTCCTAGGTATTTTATTCTTTTTGATGCTATGGTAAATGGGATTGTTTTCTCAATTTCCATTAGTTAGTTCTTAGTGTATAGAAAAGCAACAGATTTCTGTATATTAATTTTGTGTCCTACAACTTCACCAAATTCATTAAAGAGCTCTAGTAGTATTTTGGTGGGGTCATTAGGATTTTCTAAGTGTAGTATCATATCATTTCAAACAATAACAGTTTTATTCCTCTTTTTCAATTTTGATTCCTTTTCTTTCTTTTCTTTTTTTTTTGTATGATTACTGTGGTTAGGACTTCCAATAATGTATTGAATAAAAGTGGCGAGAGTGGGCAACCTTGTCTTGTGGAACAAGGATGATCTTAGGGGAAATGCTTTTAGCTTTTCACCATTGAGTATGTTAACTGTGGGCTTATCATACATAGTCTTTATTATGTTGAGGTATGTTCCCTCTATAACCACTTTGATGAGAGTTTTTATCATAAACTGATGTTGAATTTTGTCAAAAGCTTTTTCTACATCTATTGAGATGATCATATGGTTTTTATTCTTCAATTTTTTAATATGGCATATCACATTGATTGATTTGTGGATACTGAACCATCCTTGCATCCCTAGGATAAATCCCCCTTGATCCTGGTGTGTGATCCCTTTAATGTATTGTTGGATTCAGTTTGCTAATACTTTGTTGAGGATTTTTGCATCTATGTTCATCAGTGATATTGGCCTGTAATTTTTGTGTGTGTGTATGTGTGATATCTTTGTCTGGTTTTGCTATCAGGATGGCCTTGTAGAATGAGTTTGGAAGTGTTCCCTCCTCTGCAATTTTTTGGAAGAGTTTGAGAAGGACAAATGTTAACTCTTCTCTAAATGTTTGATAGAATTTGCCTGTGAAGCCATCTGGTCCTGGACTTCTGTTTGTTGGGAGTTTTAAAATCACAGTTTCAGTGTCAGTACTTGTGATTGATCTGTTCATATTTTCTATTTCTTCCTGGTTAAGTCTTGGGAGATTGTACATTTCTACGGCTTTGTCCATTTCTTCTAGACTGTCCATTTTATTGGCATATAATTGTTCATAGTCTTTTATGATCCTTTGTAACCTTATGCCATAATATCTTTTATAACCTAATCTAATGACATTTGATCACTTCTGCCATGTTCTGTTGATTACACAGATTTACTCTGGTACAATATGAGAGGAATTACATAAGACTCTGAGTACCAGGAGGTGAGAATCATTTGGGGCCATCTTGGAGGCAAGGTACCACATAACAGTAACCATGTAATTATTATCTGGATGTATAAAAATGTATGCTTTTTGTAATTTAGTAATACAATCAGACTTCTAAATCTAATAAAGGCTAGTTTCAAAGTACTTACCCTAATCATCATGTTTAATGGCAAAACATTAAAAGCATTCTCTTTCAAACCAGGAAAAAGACAGAAATGCCCACTTTCCCCACTCTACTCACCATTGTATTATAGGCCTTAGCCAGTGTAATAAGGCAAGACAAGGAAAGAATTTGAAAGGAAGACATGACTCTGTAATGCTTTGGTGATGATATGATTCCTACATGAAAAACTGAGAAAGAATCTATGACAGTTAATGAGAGCAGTTAGTAAAACTTATAGATATAAGATTATACCAGCAGCAAAAAAGAACATTTATTTTAAAATGATAGCCTTACTGTAGCAACAAAAACTGTTAAATAATCTGGAAAAAACGTGCAAGATCTTAGTGCAGAAATTTATAAAAGCTTATTGAAAGACATTAAGGAAGACTAAATAAATAGGGAGATATAGCCTATTCTTGAATAAGAAAAATCAGGCAAGAGGGTCATGCCCTACTAGATTGAAAAACATCTTAACATTCAGCTGTAATTATTGAAACAATGTGGTATTGACAAAAAGATTAGTAAGTCAATGGAACTGACAAGAAAGCACAGAAACAGACCATGCTTTGGGAACTTGACATACAATAGAGTTTTCAGTTGAGAAAAGATGCTCTATTGGACCTATTTAAAGTTTTTTCCTCATATCAAACAAAAATAAATTCCACGTGGATGATTAAAGACTTAAATATGAAAAACAAAACTTGTAAAACTTCTAAAATAAATTACAGAAAACCTTCTTTGTGATCCCATGGTGAAAGAATTTAAGACAGAAAAAGGTGAAACCATAAAAGAAAATATTGCTACTTTCTGTCCATCAAAATACACTATAAAAAGAGTGGAAAATGCAATAAACAACCTAGAAGAGACTTGTATATAACTGACAAAGTATTAGTACTCATAATATGTTTAAATTCTACAGAGAAAATCTAATGGAAGTACAAGCAAAAGCCTTGATGTTATGAAAGAAAAAACACAAATGGCCACTAAATATATGAAAATGCTCAAAGTCCCTGGTAATCAGAGAAATTCAATCTAAAACTATAATCATATTTCATATGTGTACCGTACAGGCAAAACATAAAGGGTGATGAAGATGTAGAACAACAGGTACTTGCATTCACCACCAGTGAAAGTTGGTACAACAATTTTGGAAGACAATTTGGTATTTTTCTGGTGTTCTATTGCTGCATACAAGCCACCCCAAATTTAGTGACTTAAAATAACATTCCACAGTTTCTATGGGTCAGCAAATTGGAAGGGGCTTGGCTGGGCAGCTCTGGAATCATTCATTCAGTTCCAGTGGGTCATCTGGGAGTTGGGGCCACTAGGAACTGGCTGGAATCATTCTTCATGTTGTCTCAGCGTCCCTCCTTGGGACCTCTCCACTTGGGCAGCTAGACTGAGCTCATAGCATGGTGGCCTCAGGCCTCTGGTTGGTCAGAGTCCTTATAAGGAAGCTAAAGTCTTTTAGGAGCAAGTATTTGAGCTAACAAAATAGAAGGTGTATGGCCCTTTATGAACTAGCTTTGAAAGTCACACAGAGTAACTTCCGCCATTCTCTATTGACTGAAAGTTACAAAAGCTCACCCACTATCAAAGAAAGGGGACATAGACTCCACGTCTTGATGGGAGATATGTCAAAGTCACATTGTAAAAAGAGCATTTGGACGGAAGATATTTTTGTTGCTATCTTTAGAAAATATTATGTGCCATAGGCACTATTTACTAAAATTTAATTCATTCCTGGATATTTACCTTACAGAAATTCCTTCCCATATGCATCTGGAGACACAACACTTCGTAATTACAAAAAACTGAAAACAACATGGCCAGCAACACTGGAATGGATAAATATACAGCAATACTCTTCATAAGTGAAAGTGAATGAACTCTAACCACATATATTGATATGAAAGAATCACAAAAACAATGTGGAACTGAAAAGGCAAATTGTAGAATATATACATCATTTATATCAAGGTCACAAACAAGTAAAGCTATTTATACTACTTTATGTTATATTGTTTAGGAATATCTACATTTGTGGTAAACTAGTAAGTTATAGAGAAAAGCAAAGGAATGAGTAACATAAAATTCAGGATAGTGGTTTCCTGGAGGGAAAACAAGCAGAAGGAGAATAGTCTGGGAGGGGTATACTGGGAGCTTTAAGGTTCTGGGCTGTTTTATTTCTTAAGCTGAGTGGTAGTTACTTACTGTTCAGTTTAATAATAAACTATTAAGTTTTGAATTTGAATTAGGTTTGAAAACAGAACAGTTTAATAATAATATTTAAAATATATGTATATATTCGTGACAATTCTCACAAAATTCCAAAAATATGTATTTATATAAAGGGCTTTGCCACATGTATAATGAACCTCCTTTCCCAAGAAAGTATATTAGCCAAGTTCAGAAATAGGAAACTTGTTTTCTCCTCTGATAATAGACATTTGAAACATTATTTTTACATAGCACCATTGATATGATAGACTGGTATGCAAAGTTTGCATTCATTTTAAAGATAAAACATGAGATTTCAAAGACATTGAGTGGGGATATGGGGACAAACGCTTAAATTTCTTGATGAATGGGACATTTGAGTTTATTCTTTCTCTGTAAGGAGATATTTTGGCAGAAACGTTTTGAGAAGCTCTGAGTCTCCTGGCCAACTTGATTACTCATTATTTCCTGAACACAACCTGTATCTTTTTTTTTTTTTTTTTTCATCCTGTATCTTCTGACTTCATGCTTTGGCTCCTGCCAAACCTTTCAAGTCACAAAATTTACTTGGTAAAATAGAGGAGGTAAAAAGCCAACTTGTTCTTTTCCAGAACCAGGACGATTCGATCTACATTCTGTGTTCCTACAGAAGGGAAACAATCCTCTAACATTTGTGCAAATCTGCCTTATGACCTAAAATTTGAAGACCTGGATCCATTGTTTCATACTGACTCTGCAACTGTACAAACTCAGCCAATAAGGGCGATTGTTTCCAGCTGATAGCAGTTTGGTGAAATTAATTGTTGCTTGACATTATTTTTGTTATTTAAAATTCATTCAGCCCTGACAACCTATTAGGGAATCTTAGTCAAATTTCTAACAGATGGCTATTTACTATATTGCTAAAACCACCACAATTATTTCTTGAATTTTTACTGGTAATTTCTGCAGAGTTAGATTCCAGTGGAAATTAAAGGTGGACTGTTAGAACATTGCATAGAGGATCTTATATAGTTCCAGAGAGTGGCTTTTCATCCCTGAGTATGAAGTTTAATGTGCTCCTATGTCTTCTTCTAAAACAATATACCGAAAGACATGTCTCATTACCACACATTGCCCAGCCCGACTCTGAGTCAGTGAACCTCTCACCTCCATAGATTGTTCATTGTGTCAAAGGATGTACATTAGTGAAGCAAACTGGGTAAACTTGCTCTCTATTGCATATGCTTTAGAAGTCTTGAAGGCAAAAGTCTTGACTCTTCACACCTATCACTCCTGTCTATTTTTGGATTTCTTAAATCCATGATTTCTCAAGAAATCTCTTGAGGTGTACCTATGTGATTCAGTTAAATTCAAAATCTATTTATTGTTTCCTATACTTACGGTGTTACACACTACACAGGGGAATCAAGAATGGGTAAGACCATCTCTGTTCTTCAGGAACAATAGAGAATTTTGTGTGTGTGTATGTGTGTATGTTTGTGTTTGTGTGTGTATACAGGAAGTTGAAGCAGGTGGTTAAAAAGTATATAGATAACTGTAAATAAGGCAGGTCACACATGCTATTTGTAGGCCCACCAATAACATGTGTGGGATTGAGAACCAAAGAATAAATTGAGGCCCACGTGCCTTATGTTTAAGTCTTTAAAAGTTATAAATCAAGTTCACACAGGACTATCAAATAAAATATATCTTCTTATATCAACAAACAAACCTTTATAACAATCAAATGGGAAAATATATCTAAAGCTATAACTTTTGTATGACTGAAAGAGAAGTAAAATGTCAAATATTACAATTTAAATATTATTGCATGTGTCTAGATTTTGGGCTGATGATCCAATGATATTTGGATGGGGAATAAAATTAAAACATATGTAATTCATATATTATCATGTATTTATTTCATAACTTTTATCTTGCCATCATCAACAAAATCATTAATTATGTTATTATCATTAAGATTTTCATTTTTTGTGCACTATCTACAGTAATGATTCAAAGTATTAGTATACAAAATGTAGTAGAATTTAAAGTGTACAAAAATTGAATGTGTTGAATATATTTTCATTAGGAAAGTACATGTAAAATGTAAAATAAAAATTATTTTAATATATGTCTTAAAAGTTATTTCATTTATAAAATATTATATTAAAATTAAATGGAAAAATTAAATATAATTAATACCAATATTTTAAGTCATATTATTTAAATAAAGCTGGCATTTAAAAATGTTTTTCTTTTTGTCTGATGTATTACATGTAGTGAAGTACACAGACCTTAAGTATATAGTTAGAAGAACTTTTACATTTGTGAATACCCATGTAATCATCACCCAGATCAAGACACTGAATATTTCTAACACAGCAGCAGGCTCCCTCATGCCTTCTCTCAACTGATAAGTTGGCAAAAGGTAACCACCATTCGGACCTCTATATTAGTTTTTTCTGTATTTAAAAATTACTTTATTTAGATATAATTCACATACCATAAAATTCACCCACTTAAAGTGTACAATTCAATAGTTTTTAGTGTAGTCACAGAGTTGCGCAACCATCACTACAATCAATCTTAGAACACTTCCATCACCCCCAAAAGAAACTGTATCTCTTAGCAGTCACTCCCAATTTCCACTCAATTCTCCCAGCTCTGGGTAACTACCAATGTTCTTTCTGTCTCTACAGATTTACCTATCCTGGACGTTCCATATGGATGGAATCATATAATATGTGGTCTTCTGTGACAATCTTATTTCCCCTTAGCATAATATTTTCAAGTTTTATCCACGTTGAAACATACGTCAGTACTTCATTTCTGTTTATGGATGAATCATATTCAATTATATGGATATACTATGTTTTATTTATTCATTCATTAGTTGATAAGCATTTAGTTTGTTTCCACTTCTTGGTTATTACGAATAATGCTGCTATGAATACTTTGCACAAGTTTTTGTGTGGACAGATGTTTCTCTTGGATATATACCTAGGAGTGGAATTGCTGGGTCATATGGCAATTATATGCTGAACTGCTAGGCTGTTTTGCAAAGTGGTTGCACCACTTAAATATTTTTACTGTAAAGTCTGTTTTATCCGATATTAATATAGCCACTCCAGCTTTCTTATGATTGCTTTTTGAATGATACATGTTTTTCCATTCTTTTAATTTCAACCTCTGTGTATCTTTGAATCTAAACTGCTCCTATAGATAGCATATAGATGGATTTTGTTTATTAATATATTCTGTTCAATTCATTCACACAATGTTATTACTATCGATATAGTTGAATTTATGTCTGCCATTATAATTTTTGTTTTCTGTGTCTCATGTCTTTTTTGTTCATCTCTTCCTACTTTACTCTTTTTTTCTTTAATTGAATATTCCTTAGTGTAACATTTAAATTTCTTTAATGATTTTTTCCCTATATTTTTTTGGAGTTATTTTCTTAGTGGTTTCTCTAGGCCTTACCACATTGTCTTAACTGACCAGAATCTTCCTCAGATTTATACCAACTTAGTCCCAGTAAGATAAAAAAAAATCATCTGGTGATTCAGGAAATCTTGAGGGTGTTTTCTTACGTGTGTATATTACCTGAACTATTATTACATCTATGGCAGTGTCTAAAATGTAATACTTTGCTATTTAGAGCTAGAGGCAGTCTATCGAGTCAAGCTGCAGTCTACTTAACAGGGATAGGTGGCACTCTTCCTTGTATATAAAGAAATCTGTTTGTAGAAAAACAAGTGATGTCAGCATGCAAGATGACTGAATCACTAAGAGAAGGAATGAAGTTGTGTCTGACCTCTCATTAGTTTGGGATCTGCCCACAATCTTATATTTCAGTTGGCTTCGTTAACTCATTCAATGTATTTTTCAGGTGGCTCTTACATATTTTGCTGGATGCTTCCAGAATACATAAAAAAGAGAGGAGTCCAACTCTCCAAGAGTTTTCCGGGACATACCAATCAAGGTTGTCCTGATTTACACTCTTGCCTCATACTGACTTAGTCACAAAACCTTAACTCCGGATGAGTCTATGTTTTCACTACGCCTGAGTGCCAATGGAGAAATTACACATATTTGAAATGGGATAAAGATTTGTTGCTTGTTTGGTATCATTAAGGGAGATGTGACCCTTTGAAGAACTGAGATGTTGGACTTCCCTGGCTGAACAGTGGTTAAGAATTCGCCTGCCAATGCAGGGGACACTGGTTCGATCTCTGGTCTGGGAAGATCCCACGTGCCACGGAGCAACTAAGCCCATGTGCTACAACTACTGAGCCTGCGCTCTAGAGACTGCAAGCCACAACTACTGAAGCCCGCATGCCTAGAGCCGGTGCTCCGCAACAAGAGAAGCCACTGCAATGAGAAGCTTGCGCACCACAATGAAGAGTAGTCCCCACTCGCCACAACTAGAGAAAGCCAGCAGGCAGCAACAAAGACCCAGTGCAGCCAAAAATAAAATTAATTAATTAATTAATTAATTAAAAAAAAAAAAACCAAAACCTTTCTTAAAAAAAAAAAAAGAACTGAGATGTTTGTATTTTAAAACCCAATTTGGTTCCTGTTCAGTTTCCCGTTCTGGCTCCCTGTAGACCCCAGTGTCTTCTTGTGATATGGCTCAGTCCCCAGGCTCAGGCCACTGTTCTCTTCCTTCCCCACATCAAAGTTTAGCTGCATCCCTGGGTGGTAGGACTTTAGATGGCTTTTATCTTTGTGCTTTTCTGTACTTGATTTTATTTTCTGCAGTAAGTATGCATTATTGACACAACCAGCAAAAAACGTTAGAGCTATTTTTATTGTAAAATTAAACAAATCTTGATTGCTTCTTGTTCAGTTTCTTTAGGTCTCAGTTGGAGATGGACTAGTGCAGCTTAAATATTAACCCGAGTACAGCTTATTCGTCCTTCTCCAGGAAGCATTTTCTTACTTCAGTCAGCATTAACTCCAGCCACCCAGCCTGCTATGCTGAAAATCCTGGATACATCCTGAACCACCACATCCAAACACTCTCTAATTCTGTTAATTGTCTGTTTAAATCTCTCTCAAATATGCCCACCCGACTTGCTACTGCCCTAGTTTAGGCACTTATCATCTCTCATCCATAGTACTGTAATGCCCTTCTAACTGGTCTCTCCACCTTCAGTTTCATTTCCTCTAGTACAGTACAGTCTCTTAAATCATGACTCTTCCCTACTTAACATCCTTTACTGGCTCCCCGCTGTCTATGGGAGTCTGAGTCAGAATGTCTCAGCATGGTCTACACATTTCTTTTTTTTTTTAAGTTTTTATTTTATATTGGAGTATAGTTGATTAACAATGTTGTGTTGGTTTCAGGTGTACAACAAGGTGATTCAGTCATCCCTATACATGTATCTATTCTTTTTCAAATTCTTTTCCCATTTCTTTTTTTTTTAATTTTTTTTATTTTAAAATTTATTTATTTATTTTTGGCTGTGTTGGGTCTTCGTTTCTGTGCTCAGGCTTTCTCTAGTTGCGGCGAGCGGGGGCTACTCTTCATCGCGGTGCGCGGGCTTCTCATTGTTGTGGCTTCTCTTGTTGTGGAGCACAGGCTCTACACGCGCAGGCTCAGTAATTGTGGCTCACGGGCTTAGTTGCTCCGCGGCATGTGGGATCTTCCCGGACCAGGGCTCGAACCCGTGTCCTCTGCATTGGCGGGCAGATTCTTAACCACTGCGCCACCAGGGAAACCCCTTTTCCCATTTCTTAAGCCCTGACACCAACTTTATCTCTCGCCACTTCTCGGTAAGTAACCTACACTTCAACAATACTCAACTACTTTCCAGTCTCTTGCATAGTTCTGGCTCTAGTTCTGGCTCCCTCTTGCCTTGTTAGCCTTTGATCTTGTTTTTCTTTTGCTTAGAATGTCCCTCCTCCCTTGCCTGCCAATTAAACTTCTCTTTCTTCCTACTGGTTCAGAAAGCTAGAGTCAGGTAGACTTCCACCATTCAACCTTCCCTCTCCTAGAGTAGCAGGCTGTGATAATCATTCCATCTGCTCCTACTGAATCCAGAAGATAACAACATCAAAAATAATGATAAACCTCAGTGTAGAAAAGTGTAAAATAACTGTTGATATTTATTGAGCACTTCTATATGCCAGTGTCTGTACTTGGAGCTCTGTAGGCATTGACTCATTGCATCCTTACAGTGACCCTGTAAGGTAGGCACTTAAAAAAAATTTTTTTTTAATTTTAATTTTAATTTTTTTATATCTTTACTGGAGTATAATTGCTTTACAATGGTGTGTTAGTTTCTGCTGTATAACAAAGTGAATCGGCTATATGTACACATATATCCCCATAGCCCCTCCGTCTTGCGTCTCCCTCCCACCCTCCCTATCCCACCCCTCTAGGTGGTCACAAAGCACCGAGCTGATCTCCCTGTGCTATGTGGCTGCTTCCCACTATCTATTTTACATTTGGTAGTGTATATATGTCCATGCCACTCTCTCACTTCGTCCCAGCTTCCTTTCCCCACCCCCCCACCCCCACCACCAAGGTAGGCACTTTTATTATCCCTTCTTATTATAATACTTGTCCTACTTGTCTTGAAATGGCTAACTTATTATCAATCTCCCCAATAGACAGTTGTTTTTATTCATCTTTAGATTCCTAGCAACTAATGTAAGTTCCGTACATGTGGTTTTTGGAGTGTGATAAAGCCAACATTCATATTTAACCAAGCCTTGATCCCAAGGAGTGAATGATGTGAGATTTTCAGGTCAGTGGTGGGAGAGGCTTGGAGTTTGGGCAGAGGCATTTAGGGTCCCTCCAGTCATATTAAATGATCTTTCCCCTTGAACTAAATGGAATCCTCCTACTTGCTTAAGAAAACCACCTGGGAGTCACCTTGTTTACCACCTTTCTTCACACCTGCACCCCAGGAAAATATCCTGAGATCCTTCAACTTCTGTTTCTATAGCAACCACCCTAATCCAGGTCACCATCATATATCACATGGATTTGTCCAATAGCTCTCTATCATTCTCTGGCTTCTCCCTGTTCCATTTCTAACCCCCTGCAAGTCATTCTCTACAAAACAGGTTGACTTAAAAAACAAGACAAGACATAACTTAACAAACAAAAAATCCAAACAACAGGATTAGCCTTCTGCTTAACTTGCCAACCTCAGTCTCATACCCTCCACACAAGGTGTTTCAGGCCTCCTGGCCTTCTGTTCCTCAAACAAGCCAACGTTGTTCAGCATCAGCACTTCCGCACCCATGTCCCCGGTCTAGAATGCTCTTCTTCCCCATAATTGGCATAGCTGGCTCCTTCTCCTCATTTAAGGCTTAGTTCAGATCATTTCCTCAAAAAGTCCTTTCTTGACCACTCTGTTTTGTTTTCGTCTTAACACATCACTACCTGCTATTATTTTATTTACTTTTTAAAAAAATTTATCTTTTCCACTAGAAACAGAAGCATCTGAGTGCTGGGCTTCTGTAATATTCACTCCTGTATCCCTAGCACCAAGAACAAAACATAATATTTTTTGAATGAATAAACAAAACAAGGGAAAAAAACGAGTCTTTTTAGTGTGTGTATATAGTGGTGAGCAGTCTTAAAGAAAGGAGTCCCTGTGTCCCTACTGCTCTTAAACTGGTAGGAGGGGAGAGGTGATGTATCAGATCCTATTGTCATCCAGGTGGCAGAATTAGCAATTACAACTGTAGAAGAGGTAAACTGGCTGCGCCCGCCAATGACTGCCAGTCCTGAATTGACTGAACGCTGAAGCCAGGTTCTGCTTCAGGGTGAACAATGCTGGGTGCTCTGGGCGGCCAGGGGAACTTATACAAATCTCCTTGTTAAAAGGTCCACCGAGAGTAGTCAGTTTAGGTAACCTTGATCCATTCGTTCAGGGAAGCCTGACCAGGTCATGGGTGGCCATCTCAAACTGATAGTGTAGGGTTGGATTGACTAGACAGGCTAGGTTAGCTCGTACTGGTTTGCAGGCTGAGAGTGTGGCCCTTCAGTCCCTGTTGCCCACATCATTCCCTTTTCACCTACCTTTACTCTAAATTTACCTACATATTGGCCTTCATAAAATCTAAGCGATCTAAACAGATACAATCTAATTGTATCTAATCTGTGTCCTAATCTCTCTGCATCATTATTTTCTCTTTAATTGTGAAGCCCCCTTTTAAATTACTTCATTGCCCCGGTATTTCACTTACCTTACTGTCTCCTTATCTAGTTCGCTGAAGGACACAGTTAAGAACAATTTTCAAAGCATTAAAGCATCCCATGACAAACGCTTCTGGCTAGCGCTTCTAGTTGTCCTAGGGGGTCAGTTCAAACTGCAATAATCCACAGTTCTATAGGCGGATTCTGCGAGTCTCTGGAAGAGGCACCAGACTCGTCAGTCCTGCGCTACCATGCAGGGCTCCTTTTCGGACAGGCAGCAAGTTGCCTCGGTCCCATTTCTGCAGAACATTGGATCGCTGGGGTAGAAATGGAAAGCAAGGTACTGTCGCGGGAATCAAGGTCTGCTTGCGCAAAGTTTCCCACTTACTGGGCCAAGGCCAGCTAGGGGCTCTCGCCCTGGGAACCCCGCGCACTCGGGAAGGGGCCGGGGCGGCCGTGGGCGGTGGGCGGAGCCTGACGGTGGGCGGGACCACCAATGAAAGCCTCAGCTGGCGCTGGCCGTGCGCATGACGCTGCGTAGCGGGCTGCGAGGCTGGGGGCGGAGGGGCTGGGGAGTTGGGCGCGTTATATTCGTTTGCTGTTGGGCTGGCGGCGTTGCCGGCCTGGGGCAGCCGGGGATCGAGCGGTCAGGAGCCGACCTTCCTGCTAGCCGCGCTGTGACGGCTTTTCGGCTTTGCCCTCCTTGCTGAGGTCCCCGCTGCCAGGCTCCGGCCCCAGGTAATGCCCATGCTCCCCAGTCCCCTCCTCACTTCCTGCCAGGGTCCACCAGCCTCTGCCGGAGAAGGGGAGAGAAGTGGCGGCTGCAACTCCGGCGGCGCGGGGGCCTGGCCTTGTCCTGGGCTGAGGTGGGGGTGGGGGGAGGCTCTGCGAGTCCTGGGCAGTTTGGGGGATGGGGCGGGCGGGAAAGTTACCTTCGGGCGCCGGTATGGCTGGCAGCCTTTTAAACCTTGGAGGTTTGTTTGGTGTCCCCCCAAATCCTGTGACATCTCTCAAGCCAGTAGTAAAGAAAGTTATGAATTAGAATACATTTTATTCCTTAAAAAGCGAAACCAAAAGCGCCCTCAGGGTGTCAGCTTCTGACTGATTTTAGGGGGAAAAAGTGTGAAGGGATAGGTGGTACTTCAAGACATCGAAATCTGGGTACCAAAACCTTTAATCAATTCATATTTTATTTTGAAGTATTAGGATGTGATTAAGTTTCTGTCATTCTTAAATGTTAATAGCCATGCAGTTTAAATGATATGTATATTTAGAAGTTATTTGTAAGCGAGAAACAACTATAAGCCCTCTTTTCCATGTTTATATATGAAGTTTACTGGTCACTTAGTATTTAGGTGGGTGCTATCTGTTTAAACTAATTTTTTTCCAGAGTCCCTTGAATTTGAGTAGAATTCTACTCGAAGCATTCTTCTTTTTTTCCCCTTTAAGGTGGGCGGTATCGATGTTAGGGAAGTTGTGTGTTGTCTAGGCTTGAGGATGGATTTTGGAAGGAGCTCTGATGCTTGCAAGAGTAATCCTTTAAAAATGCACGTGTCTCATTGCATCATGTGCTGAGAACTCTCAAGATTTCACATTTTTAGGATAAAGGTCAAAACACTGCTGCCACTCTTATCTCCAGTTCAGTTTGAGCTCTCTGGGCTCAAGCCACACCGGTTTTATTTTTGTTCTTCTAAGAAAGCCTCTTTCTCTTTACTATCTCCTGGTCTTTAGGGGTTTCCTTCAGCTCTAATTCGCTCATTTCCTCTAATATCAGCCCAAATATCACTTCTTCAGGAAACCCATCCTGTGGGGGGTTAAACCCTCCTAGCACTCTATTTTTATTAGCTGCAGTTAATCATCGATTGTAATGAGCTGCTGCAGTTAATCATCGGTTGTAATGAGCTGCTGCAGTTACTTAGATGCTTTGTTTCTTCTACTAGCATGTAAATTTCATGAAGGCTGGGCTAGACCATCTTATTTAGGTCTTAGTTCTCAAAGTCTGGCCCAGCACCTGGCACAATGAAAGAATGAATGAGTTGGAGGACAGAGGAGGGAACTTTTTTTTTTTTAATGATTGCTTTTATTTATTTATTTAATTTTTGGCTTCATTGGGTCTTCGTTGCTGTGCGTGGGCTTTCCCTAGTTGGGTCGAGCAGGGGCTACTCTTAGTTGCGGTGCACGGGCTTCTCATTGCGGTGGCTTCTCTTGCTGCGGAGCACGGGCTCTAGGCACGCGGGCTCAGTAGTTGTGGCGCACGGGCTTAGTTGCTCCTCGGCATGTGGGATCTCCCCGAACCAGGAATCGAACCAGTGTCCCCTGCATTGGCAGGCGGATTCTTAACCACTACGCCACCAGGGAAGTCCCAAGGAGGGAACTTTTGAATGAAAAATATTAGCTAGAGATTACCTGTTTCCTTTGGGAAGGAAAAGGGAAAATTTTTTAACAAAAGCCAGTTAACAAAATTTATTTTTGGAATTTATCACATAGGATAAATGATTATAGTGACCATACAGATGTAAATGAGAATTTGTGTTCTTTAGTTTTGCTAATTGATTAATGACCCAGTTCTTTGATATGTAAATATAGGGTTGTACTAGGGCAAACCTTTATCTGGAAAGAAGAAAGGGAACGTTTATGTTTTGAATTGTATCTGTAAAGTGTTTCTCTTTACCCCTACTGAACCTGGGAGTGATGTAGCAAAGTCTTCACCTAGAGTAGGTGTTCAGTGTTGCTTTGTTTTATAGATTTAAAGGTGCTTTTGAAAGCTTTATTAATAAGGAACACTGCAGGCAGGCTAAAGTGAACACTTCTTTCCAACGTGATTCATTTCAGTGGTTCAATCCAATTCTTTTTGTTTCACTTTCTTAAGGCAAGTTAGATACTACCACACTGAACATTCCAAAACCAGTGAACTGGTTGGATTCTTAAGAAATAATTGTTCAGTGTGTTGTATTTTTAAAATAGCTAGTCAGCTTTATGCCACTTTGGGTGTAAATGTCTCTACTGCCACTTACTGTCATGTGACTTTGAGTTTAGTAATGTTTCCGAATCTTTTGCATCTTTTAAAATGGAAATTTTAAATGAGGAATGTGATGCACTGACCCTGGCGCCCAGCATTGTAAATGTCACTGGCATGATAAACATGAGTGCCTATTTCCTTTATTGCTGGACCTCTTGTGAGACTAGTCTTATGATCATGATTTTCACTTCCTCAACTCATTTTGCAACCCAATTCAATATGTTTCTTTATCCTTCTTCCTGAAACTAACTATGCATGTAAATTGTAGCTATTAATGTCCCCAAATTGTGAAATATTCAGTGCCCCACGCTATTTTTTTTTTTTTCCTCCTGTATTTTTTTTGGTCCTACCTGAATTTTCCATGATGTTGACCATAGGTTACCTCTTGTATCTTCTAACTTGATTTGGAACATTGCTTGGTCCTGGTTCTCCTCTAATCTTTCCTAGGCCTTGCTTTTTTACGGTTCTTTAATTGCCTTGTAATATTGGGAAAATGTTAACCACTTCTAAAATGGGATAATAGTGGGAATTCCCTGGTGGTCCAGTGGTTAGGACTCTCACTGCTGTGGCCTGGGTTCAATCCCTGGTCAGGGAACTAAGATCCCGCAAGCCATGTGGCGTGGCCAAAAGAAAAAAAGGGATAATGGTATCTGCCACATAGATTGTTGTGAGGATTAAATGAGCCAAAGTAAGTACTAGGCAAATGTTAGTTTTATTTCCTAAGTAATCTCTTCTCTTGACTTATGGTCTCTCCCTGAGACTTCCTTCCTGTGCTTGGCCTTAGCTGCTGCCTATACACCGATGAATCCCACATCTCTCTCTTTAGTCCAGATTTGTATATTCATTTGCCTGTTGGCCGTCATCACTTGGCTGACTCACAGGTGTATCATATTGAACCTATCTACTCATTTCTCCTGTAGTTACTTAGCTTAATGGCACACCTGTAGGCTTAGTTAGGAAACTTGCTTGGGATCTGTATTTCCAACTGCCTTCTGGATGTAGGCACCTGGATATCTCATAGATGCCTCAGCTTAATGTTTGTAAATTTATCTGATCTCTCTTATCTCTTCTTCATGAAATCATTTGTCCATTTAAGAAATACATGTCATTTGAGCCTTACTTTAGGCCTTTATCATTTGTGAGATCTCATTGTTCTCCCTGTGATCCAGGAGGGCAAAATTTCCCCCTTTACCCCTCTTGAGTTCTCTTTTTTTTTCCCCCCAGTATTTGCTTTTTTATTCTGATAAAATATATATATCATAAAATTAACCTTTTTAAAAACAATTTTATTCTATACTGGAGTATAGTTGATTGAACCCCTCTTGAATTCTTGATACAAGGTAGATTAACAGGAGAAAAAAGAATCTTTGATTCATGTGCATGGAGGTCTCATAGAAACAAGACCTAAGAAGTGGCCAAAGTAGGCAGCTTTTATATGTTTTAGACCAACAATAAATTAGAGAGGAATTGACAGGACAAAGAAGCTTAGGTTTGGGTGCTTAATTAGTAAGGAACTTAAGCAAAGTTTGGGCTTGGGTAGTAAATTAGCAAAGAAGTGGCAGGTGTTTCCTTATACAGGCCTCTGGGCCTTGAGCTCCCTATCTCTGGTGATAAGGATGTCTTTCTACCTCCCATTGCAGGAAGGGCACCTTTTACATGGGAGATTTATTTCCTGCTTTCAGGGAGACAGAGAGGAGGGTCAAAGTCTCCCCCTTGCAACCGCTGTTTCTTCAAAATAGTCAGTATGCCACTGAGGCATATCGTGCGGCAGCCCGCCCTGGGCCCCAGCACTGTCAATAGCACATCCTCCACACTGCTGCCTGAGTTCTTACTAAAAGACAAATATCAAGTCAGACAGATACCAAGTCACCCTCTGTTTAAAAGCCTCTATCAACTCCTTGTTTGTGTGTTAAGTTCCAAACTCCTTAGAATTGCCCCTAAGGGCCCTTGACCTTTTGTCCTTGCCCTTCCATTTACCCTGTGCTCCAGCCTTTTCCTTCTCTTCCTTTAAGATTTAACCTGGATTTTACCTACTTCAGGAAACCTTTCCTAATTGCCCCTAAACTCTATTGGGCATCAGGCCTGTATTCCCTTCATAATGTACATACATCTCAATTACTGTTCTGTAATACTCCTATAATTATGTTTTTATATCTTTCTCTCACTAGTTTTTCATTCCTTGAGGGCTCAGACTGGTTTAATCATCTTTGTATCCCAGGACCTGGCATGTAGTAGACTTCAATAAAATGTTTGAAATAATGGATCTGTCACCAAGGTCTGCACATGTTCATGTTTTCAGAGTGCTCTTCATCTGGTTCTGTTTTGATGCCTGGCAAACTCCTGTGTCTTCTTTGCACTATGGCTCTAATGTCACCTCCATGAGGACTTATTCAACTTCTCTAAATGGTTGGTTATGCCTTCTCTTGACACCGTGTGTGCGTAAGTGTGTGAGAACAGTTAATGGGGTAGACCTCTGTATTATTTACAATACATCTAACATCATTGTAGAAAGAGGTGCTTAAAATACATGGGTTTTCAGATAATTGACATGTACCTTTTAAGTGTCAAAACTTGAAAAAATTGTTTTTCAAGGCAAATGAAATTTTTTTTCCTTGCCTTCTATTTTTAAAGTACCATAGCCTTTTACAAGATGTGCCAGGATCATTAAAGCATGAACTTCAGGGGAGTTCCCTGGTAGTCTAGTGGTTAGGATTCCAGGCTTTCACTGCTTGGCCCAGGTTCAATCCCTGGTAGGGGAACTAAGATCCTGCAAGCCGCGTGGCACGGCCCAAAAAACCAAAACCCGAAAAACAAAAAAGACAACATGAATTCAGCTAAGGTCAGCAGGTCTGCTTTTTTTTTTTTTTTTCCTTTTCTTTTTCTTTTTTAGCTGCGTCGGGTCTTAGTTGCAGCACGGGGGCTCTTTCATTGCCGCACTTGGGCTTCTCTCTAGTGGCCCACGGGCTCCAGAGCGCATGGGCTCTGTAGTTGTGGCGGCGTGGGCTTAGTTGCCCTGCAGCATGTGGGATCTTAGTTCCCCAACCATGGATCGAACCCATGTCCCCTGCATTGGGGGGCAGATTCTTAACCACTGGACCACCAGGGAAGTCCCTGCAGGTCTGCTTTGATACAATGATGTGTTGGGAGACTCATAAGAAACATAAGCCCTTTAACCCTACATGAAAAGACCTATGCTTGCTTTCTCTTTTTTAAAGTTGATTCCTACTTTTAAAGTTTTCTTTCTTTACTGTTGTCTATAATTATGCTTCTGGTTGTCACTACTTTTTTCTGTGTGAATTGGGGACAGGATTACCTACCTCACAGGGTTATTGTTAAGTTTAAAGGAGGTAATGTACACAAAGATCTTATCAGGAAGTGTAGCCAGTGGTAAGTACCCATTAAAAGGAACTTACCAGCAATTCTAATAATGTTTGTTCTAATTATTTGAATTGTTTCAGGAGAAAAATCTCTCAAGTTTGAGAGATTTTCCAGGGAAGTAAAAGTCATGGCATTTGTTAGCAAACTGTTTTTCAAAGTCTGTTAGACAGCCTGAGTTTATAATTGGGTCCAGAATGGCAGATGCTGATGAAAAGCCTTAAGCTCTAGAACGGATCATTTTTATGTACATCCGTACAACTTAAACCCCAAACTGGGGTCTATATTTATCTTTTAGTGTTAACAGGTAAAGTTAGAAATGAACATGAGTTCCAACTCTCATACTATCCTCTTGATGATTGTTTCATGAATATGTGAAGGGAAGTTGTTTTATTTCCTTACTGTGTGTGAAAATGCTTGATAACTATTCGTTCATTCATGTATTAAGTACAGACTGTTTCAGGCAAAGTTCTAGATAGTTGGATAAAATGGTGAACAAGACAAAATTCTACTTTTCATGGGGATTAGTCTTGTGGGGTAGACAATTAGAACTATAATGTATTGGGAAATAAGTGCACTGAAGGAAAATAAAGCAGGGTAAGGGATAAGACTAACAGGGTGTGAGAGTGTTTATTTTAGTTGGGATAGATAGGGGAGTCCCTGGGGAGGGGACATTTGAGAACTTGAATGAAGTGAGGGGGAAATCCTTGAGGGAGGGTGTCTGGGGGAGATAATCCAGATAGAGGAAATAGCGGGCACCTTTAAGTGGGAGTGAACTTGGCTTGACCAAGAGACAGTAGAAGGCCAAAGTAATGAGAATGAGCAATGAGAATTGTAGTCGGAAGTGGAGGGTTGGGAGGTGAATGGCAGATCATGGAGGAGTTACTAGACAGTGGTGAGGGCTTGGAACAGAATTCAGTGCCTGGAAGGATTTTGAGCCAGGGGAATGACCTGCTCAGATTTACCTTTTAAAAGGGTACTCTGGGCCCTGTGTGACCAGAAGGGAGAAGATGAGGAGAGACCAGTTAGGCTACTACAGTGAGAGGTGACGGCGGCTTAGACTGTGGTGAAGGTGATGGATATGAAAAGTTTAGAATGGGATATATATTTTGAAGGCAGAGTAAAATGGACTTGCTGTTGGATTGAGTAAGGGAAAGTAAAGAATCAAGGATAACCTCGGGTTTTTTGTTTTTAATCTGGGCAAAGACTGACTGCTAGTTCCATTAACTGAATTAGGAAAGACTGAAGAATGGAATTGGAGCGAACATCAGTAATTCAGTTTGGTCATGTTAAAGTTTGAGATGCCTGTAAGACATCTACCTACATAAAGGTGTCCGGTGGGCCTTTGGATAGGAGTCTGGAGCTCAGGGAAGTCTGGACCTGCTGAGGAAAGGAGGGTATCACAGTAAGTGAACTGGTGGTGATCAGAGGGTTAGACGCTAGAAATTAAAATTATGGACATGGTGCAGTTGTTGGTAACAGTAAGTTCTAGGGGAAGATGTGACTGGGACATAAGAACAGATTTGTGGAGAAAGGAAGAAGTCAAGGAGCTTGGAGGCCAGGAGGTTGGATCTATGTACATAGATGTTGAAGTGAAAGAAGTGTGGAAGAATTGGTGGAAGGGAGAAAGGGGGAGTGAGTGAGGTGTTCACATCCTCAGTAAAGGAGAGGAGTGATCAGGAAGACAGAACATACAACAAAGAGAAGTATCAGGTGTAATAATCTGGCTGAGGTATTTAAGGAAGGGAACGAGGAACGGTGACCTGGAAGTAAGAGGAAACGAGGAGGATAACTTCCCCTCCTGTGTTAATAGGAGGGCAAGAAAAAACTATGGTACACCTCACATATAAGGGCAGTGATCCATGTCAGCACCTAGAAACCACTTAGAATTAATTACAGTTTGAATTTTTGACTTTGCAACAGTTAAAGTAGTCTGCCTAGCTAGTGTCTAGATTGGTAAGGGGGTGGATTCAGTCTTGAATGAGTGGTCAGAAAGTTCAGGTCTCCTTCATCTCACCTGGATGATTGCAGGAGTCTGCTGGGAGGATGACTGCCAGGGTGTCCCTTTCTTTCGCTCTTGCCCTCCTTGTGGTCTGCTCTCCACACAGAGGCCAAAGTGACCCGTCTGTGTAGAGAAGGAACAGTTGAACTGAGCATTACTGTAATTTCCCTCCATTTTCTGCCGCAACAGCCGTGTGCTGTTACTGACACGCATGGCAGGAGGAGCTCAATTCAGACATCATCTCATAATCTTACGATTTACATGCTATGAGGATTTGGTCAAAATTGAGGTGAGGCATAAGTAATAGTTATCCTTCCTAACATCTGTATGTGTGACAATAACAAAATTTGTTAATGCTTTCTTGGAAGCCACGTGGTGTTTGAGCTGCATTCGAGAAAGTGTATAACTATGGAACTTTATTTACCCTCATCTAGCACATATTAAGAGCAAACACAAGTAGAATTTGAGGGATGATATGACTTTGTGTCATTTAGCATACAGGGCATAGATATGTAGGGATCAGATTCACTTAATTTTTTAAGCTAGGTTGTTAATAGAATATTGGCACTCTAGTGTGTATTATCTTGGTGTGTGTGTGTGCAGTAGTATTTTAAACTTTCTAGATGAAGAAACAGGTTGAGAGGTTGGAGGATTTACCTGAGGATGCAATATGATGGAGCAGAGACGTTAACTTACCTCTTGGTGTTGTGATACCAAATCTTGTGCTTTCCCCGCTGTGTTATGGTTCTCTCTTCCTGCTAATGGAGGAAATTGAGGCCAAATAGCATAGACTATGACATAAAGCTTTTTATGCAGAGTTAGTGTTTTCTTCTTTGGCTCACTTCTAAAATGTCGATGGATCTATGGCAGTGTAATTGTGCAAACTCAGTACCTGTGCTTTAGCTTTTGAAGTCAGGTTTTATTCTGTAAACTAGGTTGATGGTTCCCAATCTCATCACCAAGGACTCCTTTTAATTTTTTCATTATTCTACAGGGTACCCAGGCTTAGATTTTTTGTTTTTTTCCTTTTTGCCTGTTTAACAGCATTTGTTTGTCAAACTTGGTTTAAATTTTTTTTTAACCTCTTTTTTTCACCTTTTAATCAGCAAGAGAGAACTGATTTCTCACTGAGTTGATACAGTCTCAGCCAAAAGCAAAGTAACATTGTTTTAGTTAGCCGGTATTGCTTGCTTAATGTGATAAATGTATAATTGTTTATTTCAGTTACTGAAATATTCAAAGTAGCTTTTGCATACCCTTAGTCTAGGGGGCCCCCGCACCCCCAATTAAGAAGGATTGTTGTAGATCTTATTGTTGAGTAGGAGGTATAAAGCTGTTAACAGTGAAGATGATGCTCATTGGCGTTCTCCCAGCATATATTTTCCTCTTGATTCTCTGAGTTTAGAGAACTTATTACTCAGAATAATTGGTTGTGGTATTAACTGGTACATCACTTTCTGTACTAATATATACCCATCATATTCCAGATATGCCCCACTAGATTTTGGGAATTCAAAGAGAAGATACCATTTAGTCCCTGTCTTTAAGAAGCTTATGCTGAGTGTAAGAGGCAGATAGTATTGCTCACTGAGTATCTTAGTGTGACAGGATGTACAGGGTGCAGTGGGACCACAGAGGAGGGTGAGGTGAGAGATGGTGGTCAAAGAAACCTTAGCAGAGGAGGTGAGTCAAGGCCATCTGGTGATTACAGTGTAGGCTGTGGAATCCAGTAGTTCTGGTTTTGAATCCCTGTTCTGCAGTTGGAGAATTATATGATTTGGAGCAAATTAAATCACCTCCCTAACCTATATTTTTCTCACTTGTAAAATGAGCTAATGCCTACCTCTGAAACTGTAAAGGTTGAATAAGAAAATTTAAAGGATTTAGCAACACAGTGCCTAGTAGGGACAAAACAGCTGCTCATTAAGTCAAAACTGTTGTTATTACTGCTGCTGCTGGGACTGTTTCTTTGAATGGTGAGTAAGATTAGCTAGAAAGGGCAGAGGAGAAACAGCTTTCTAGAGACAGGAAAGAGTGTATGGGAAGACATGGTGACCAAAGACAATATTGGGGGGAATAAAATAGTAGTACCTACTTTAAAGATTATATAGAGATTAAAATAATCATACATGTAAAACACATAAGCACTCAGAAGTAGAGTCCCTATTTTTAATTCCACACTATTAACTCCTGTATAATTCCTTTTTGAAACATCTTGGTTCTTTTTGCATCTTTTCTTTTTCTGTTTTTGTCCCTGATTTCTTTTCTACTTCTTGTTGTCTTACTTGAGGGCATCCCTCAGCTTAGTTGTCAGTTCTCACTTGTCTCATCTTTTCTTTTGGAGAATTAGATGTTCTTCTGGCTTCCTCTCTCACTGTTACACAAATGATTTAAAAATTTACTGGTTGCCCTGACCTCTTTCCTAGGTTCCTCTTTTTAATTGGATCTTATTGGTCTCCTAAAATTTCTACTTGATATAGTCATTTACTATTCCATAATTCTGTTTCATTTGATTTCGGAAAAAAATAGAAGGAAACTGATCTAGATTTGTCAGATTTTTACTTTGCCAAGCAGTGATATTTAAGAAAACAATCAAGCTCACCGTGTACTCCATTTCATACAGAAAAGGAATTTAAACATAACCATTTAAAAAGACCATAATCTTAGAATTTTAAAAATAATGTAGTGAGTACTTCATTATGTTTTGCTTCAGACTACTGAAAACTTCTACAAAGTAAAACACTGCTTTGGAGTAAACCTTGTACTGTCCTGATATTGATCTGCCTAAAATTTGATTTTGATCATATTTTTCAGTGCGTAAAATGTCTCACTACTGCCTAACTGAAAAAATCCTAATTTGTTAGGCCTTTACAGTTTGACCCCAGTTCTTTTTTTCAAGTCTTTCTCCCTCACCACTTTTCTGTTACCAACTTAAAAAAAAAAAAAAATCCAAATAGTGGGTGGTGTTTGTAGTTTGGATCTGACCCAGGTTCAAATCTGACCCTGCCATTAGCTTTGTGGACTTGGGCAAGTTACTGTAATGAGAAGAAGCAAACAGCCCTTGGTGTCCTGGAGCTGCCCTGGTGCAGCCAGCTAGGCCTTGGTGTTGCTGTGACCTAGCCTGGAACTTAAGAGCTAGATCTTCTGGGTATTCTGTTCAGCACAAACGGTTTCACTGAACATCAGCGTCACACAAAGCCATTCTTTGAATATGATGGGTCAAGACAAGAATAAGGCCATGTTATAATCATGTCTTAACACAGGTAAAGACGTGAATGTTGCCCAAGTCACAAAATATCCAACATTCCCCTCTCCAGGCTACTGGGAATGATTGTTGATACTTTACCAGTTACAGCTCTAGCCTCCCTCTAGTCTGCCTCCCCACAGAGATTTGTTGGTATACCCAATCATCAAATTGTCCTCGCTTTCTGCCAGCACTCAAGCCAGAGTGAACCCCTGCTTCTTTGGGCTCTCCCCCAAAATCACTTAGTCAAATCCAAATCCTAAATAAGTCCTCTCTAATATTCTCTCACCAAGATGCCCCACGGTTTCCCATGATGTGCGTTCCTGATAAACTCAACTTGTTCAGCCATTGGTATGTTCCTGGTGTGTGGGTGGAAGGCATTGGCAGTAACTACCTGGAGCCTTATTTTTTCTCATATATGAGCCAGGAGTAATAACAGGTTTTTTGCAGAGTTCTGAATATTAGATGAGAAAACTTAAAGCACCTAGCAGAGTCCTGGTAGTTAGTAATTACTCAACAAAAGCTTGTTTCTTGTCCTCTAGTGAAGTAGTCTGATCAGTCATGGTCCCCTGAACAGGGCTTACAAGGACCTTGTTTTCATCCTTTCTCACCCATGAAGTGCTCCATTCTCGTCCTTCAAGACTCAGGTCACATACCTTCTGTTCTGTGAAACCTTTGCACCTCTTAATGATCTCTTCTGTCTCTGCACTTCAGGTATGTATTGTTTTTACCATTGACTTGACTATTGATTGTGCTCTACCTTGTGGCATCTTTGTACTTAACTTTTATTTAATTCTTAATTTTTCACGTACTTATGCCTTGTTTGTTCAACTAAATTATTCTTTAAGAATGGGGGCTGTGTTTTGAAACCAGCCAATTACTTTATAAAGACCAATTTCTTCGTATTTGTTATAGTATCTTGTACTCGGAAAATGCTTAAATGTGATTAAAGTAAAACAAAAGGAAGAGAATATATCATTTGTTGCCTCCCCTAAAAATATGGTGATATTGTGAAATTTGCCTAAGCCAGATACTTAAAGCTTTTTATATCTTCTTTTCTAGACAACACGATGGTGGGCGAAGAGAAGACGTCTGTAAAAAAACGGCTGTCAAAGTCCAGTAAACATGCTGAGGAAAAGGAAGAAGGCCAGAGAGACTGTACAGAGGAGTCCCAAGAGACACCTAGTAACGGTGAGGCTTTTACTGTTTCTGAGGTGAATTAATGAAATAGGCAACAAATTCAGTGTTCTAGAACAAGGATTGCCATCTCTTTAGCTCTCTTATAAATGGATATGCTGGTAGGCACTGTAAAGTGCAGGGGAGAAAAATAAATTGATTAAGAGAATAGAAAGGAACAATTTGGTTTAGTTGCCAGTCACAGGTGCTTTAGATACTGCTGGTGGCACTGGTGTGTAAATTGCTGCACCTCTCATAGAGGTGAGCTTTATTGATGTAAGTGGAGTTTGCAATGTATGTTTTAATTTAGTTTTATATATCTGGTAACGAAGAAACTAGAAAGTAAGCCCTTTTAAATTAATTCACTGAACATTTTTGGGGTACCTACTATGTTTTAGACATCATTCATTCATTTATTCATTCCTTCAACTACCTAACCTGTCAGTAATTATTGGTGTCCTGCTAGGTGTTGGGGCTACGGCAGTGATCGATACAGATGTGTTTGCCCTCATGGAGCTCCAAGTTAAGTGAATGAGAACCCCTCTCCCGCCATTAGCATAATTAGATTATTGTAAATAAGTGCTACTAATTACTCTTTTAATAGGTGTAATGAGCATAAGGAGAGTAATTAGCAGGGTACCTAACCTAGTTAGTTCAGTACTAGGTTATAAATCTTGGGGGAGTTTTGTTAGTTCTCATGTCCAAGTTTGCTTAACATGAATACAAAGAAGACTATGACACAGTACTTGTTAAGGTCAAGGTTTGTGCTTAAGACTGATAGACCTGTAAACACAACTCCAACTGATGTCATCTATTGCATCAGGCTATTTATTTTTGCAGTGACATTTGTATAGGTTTGATTTCAATGAGGATTTGAAATTTGAGGCTTGTTTGGTTAACAAATAGGTGTGGAACTTTTTGAGACTTCTTTCATAAAGAAAAGCTTTTGCTTTTCCTACTTAAATTTAATTGTAAATTAAATACAGCAGCTGGATCCAGGAATATAAATGTTGCTGGTTAAGTTTGCATAATGTAGTTTATTGATTGTTGGACTCTTAATTAGCTATTTATGAAATATTTATATTGGCATATGGACTAGTTTTAGTGTGATATAAAATGTGAAATTTGTGCAAAAGGGTAAGCCAGCATTGGGTAGAAACTTTCCCCTTCCATGATTTAGGGACTGGGTGCTAATTCACATCGTCTTTTTATTGAAACTTTCCGTTACCAGATATGATTTTCTCACTATGTCCCATTTTTTAAAGAAAAGCTTTTAGACTATTCTGATTTCTACATGTTTTCAGTACTCCTTATGGCCTCAGTTCATTAAGTTTTAATCATTCCAGGTTTTAATGCAGATAATAAAAATTGAATTGTTTAGCCTAAAACAAGAAGTCTGACCTCCTCCTTGGTTTGATGTAAGTAACGCTGATCTGAAAATTGCATGTGTTTCTCCACTTACTTTAACATTGGTTCACTTTGGGGGAGTAAGCAGATGGGTAAAATGTGACCTTTGAGTAGTGAGGGCTTAAAGGACACCACACCATGCCAGTCATCGTGGCCTACCAGCCAGGCCCAGGGGCATCTGCACCACCTGGGGGCCTGTTAGAAATGCCCCACCTCACACTTAATTGAATAAAAATTTCATTTTAATAAGTTCTCAGGGGATTCATATGCAGGTTAAAGTTTGAGACACAGCTCTGAGAGTGGCAGTTCTCAATTGGGATGTGTATTAGTCAGAGTTCTCCAGAGAAGCAGAACCAATAGGATATATATAGATATAGAAAAAGATTTATTATGAAGGGTTGGCTCAGATGGAGGCCGAGAAGTCCCACAGTTTACTGTTTATGTGCTGGAGGCCCACGTACTTCTGAGTACCTTGGCTTTCACCTCTTGGCTACTATGAATACTGCTGCTGCTATGAACACAGGTATTCAAATATCTCTTCAAGGCTCTGCTTTCCATTCTTCTGGATCTATACCCAGAAGTAGGATTGCTGGATTCTGTGGTAGTTCTATTTTTAATTTTTTGAGGAACTGACACACTGTTTTTGCTTGCAGCTGCACCATTTTACAGTTTCACCAGTGGCACACAAGGGTTCCAATTTAACCACATCCTCACCAGTGCTTGTTATTTTCTGTTTTTGTTGTTGGTGGTTGGTTTGTCTTTTTAATAGTAGCCATCCTAATGGGTGATACCTCACTGTGGTTTTGATTTGCGTTTCCCTAATGATTAGTGGTGTTGAGCACTTTTTCACATACCTGTTGGCCATTTGTATATCTTCCTTGGAGAAATATCTATTCATATCCTTTGGCCATTTTGTTTTGTTGGGTTATATGCTTTTTTGTTGTTGAGTTGTAGGAATTTTATAATATTATAATATTCTGGATATTAACCCTTCATCAGATATGACTTGCAGATGTTTTCTGCCATTCCATAGGTTGCTTTTTCACTTTGTTGACTGTGTTCTTTGCACAGAAGTTTTTAAGTTTGATATGATTCCATTTGTCTATTTTTGTGTTTATTGCCTGTGCTTCTGGTATCCAGGAATCTTTGCTAAGCCCAGTGTCATGAAGGTTTTGTCCTATGTTTTCTTCTAGTTTTAGAGTTTTGGGTCTTACATTTAGGTTAATAATCCATTTCGAGTTATTTTTTATATTGTATAAGTTAAGGGTTCAACTTCTTTCTTGGGCATGTGGATATCCACATCAGTTTTGGGAGTATTGCCATATGTGGTAGGCTGGAAAATGCCCCCTCCCCCAAAAGGTCCTAAAACCTGGAACCTGTGAATGCTGCTTTACATGGCAGGAAAAGGGGGCAGAGGGGTCTTTGATATAATTAAGTTGGGAATCTTGAGATGAGATTATCTTGAATATCCACCTGGGCCCTGAATGCAGTCCTGTATATTATAAGTGGGAGGCTGAGGGAGATTTGATGACACACAGAGGAGAAGGTGATTTGAAGATGGAGCAGAGAGAGATTTGTAGATACTGGCTTTGAAGATTGGAGTGCAATGGCCAAAAGCCAAGGAATGCTGCTAGCTACCAGAAGCTGCAGAGCCAGGACTGGATTCTATCTCGAGCCTCCAAAGGGAGTGGAGCCCTGCTGTGACACCTTGATTTCAGCTTGGCCTCCAGAACTGAGAGAGAATTTCGGTTGTTTTAATCCACCAAGTTTGTGGTAATTTGTTACAGCAGGTGCAAGAAACTAATACACTATCTTAACAATATTAAGTCTTTCAGCCCATGAACATGGGACGTCTTTCAATTTACAGACATACCTCGGAGATATTGCGGGTTCAGTTCGAGACCACCGCAATAAAATGAATATCACGATAAAGTGAGTCCACATGAATTTTTTGGTTTCCCAGTGCATATAAAAGTTATGTTTATGCTATACTATAAACTATTAAGTGTGCATTATGTCTAAAAAAAAGACAGTGTACATACCTTAATTAAAAAATACTTTATTGTTAAAAGAATGCTGACCATCACCTGAGTCTTCCTCAAGTTGTAATCAATCTTTTTGCAATAGTAACATCAGAGATCACTGATCACAGATCACCATAACAAATATAATAATGAAAAGTTTGAAGTACTGTGAGAATTACCAAACTATGACAGAGACATGAAGTGAGCAGATGCTGTTTGAAAAATGGTGTCGGTAGCTTTGCTCAGTGCACTGTTGCTACAAACCTTCAATTTGTAAAAACAAAAAACAAAAAAATCCTGCAATATCTTCAAAGTGCAATAAAACGAGGTATGCCTGTATTTAGGTCTTCTTTGATTTCTTTCAACAATGTTTTATAGTTTTAAGTTGATAAGTTTTACACTTTTTTTGTTAAATTTATTTCTAAATAATTTTGTTCCTTTTGCTGCTGTTGTAAGTGGAATTTTCTTAATTTCATTTTCCAATCATTTGTGGCTAATGTGTAGAAATGCAGCTGGTTTTTGTATATTGATATTGTATCCTGAAACCTTGCTGAGCTCTTTTATTAGCTCTAAGAGTTTTGTGTGTGTGTGTTTTGTAGTATTTTCTATATACAGGATCATGCCATCTGCACATAAGAATTCGTTTTATTTCTTCATTTTCAATCAACATGCCTTTTATTTCATTTTCTTGCCTAATTACCCTTGCTAGCATTTCCAGTAAAATGTTGAACAGAATTGGCAAGAGTGGACATTGGGCATTCTTGTGTTGTTTCTGATCTTAGGGAGAAAACTTTCAGTTTCTCTGTTAATTATGTTAGCTGTGGATTTTTGTAGGTGCCCTTTATCAGGTTGGGGACATTCTCTACCTTTCTCTTAATTTACAGGTAGTGCCTATTCTTGACTACCGTTTATTTTGCTGCATTGTTCATTTGATAGCTAATTAATGAGTAAATATGATAATAACCGCTAACAGTTTATCATGTGCCAGGCACTGTTTTAAGTGTTTAACAAATATTAACTTGATTAATATACTTCTAATTCTATTCAATTTCAGTGTTCTTTGAGATATGTACATAAGTATTTGAACAGAGAGAACAACTTGCCTTTTGTAAAAATTGAGAGTCCCTTGGCAAAAATATATGAAAAAAAGTTAATATCATTGTTATTCTGTAATTTAGCCCCTTCATCCAATTTATGCATCTAATCATAAAACTGGCCAGTCCACATAGAGCTTTGATCCACTGAGTAGGTTGAGAACACATTTTTTTTTTCCTTAGAATAAAAGCAAAACATGTTTGTTTTAGAAAGTGCAGGTGAACAAAAGTTCAAGTGTTTATGATTTTTCCTTGGCTACATTCCTAGAAATTGTTTTTAGGTCATAAGATTTTTTGGGTAGGTATTCCCAAATTGCCCTCTGGAAATACTGCACTCCCAGTAGCCATATGAGAGTGCCTGTTTCTTCAACCTTTCTTCAGTCATGGATGATGTGACTTTTTGAATAAACTCTATGGCATTTTGAGAGATGACAGATTCCACTTTACTTGAAAAAGATTTTGTAAAATGAGACATAATTAAAAGCAGCAATAAAGTTATTGAATATTAATTAGTACCTTTTGTAGTTTTTTTTTTTAAACTTTTTTTTTAAAATTAATTTATTTATATATATTTTTTATTTTTGGCTGTGTTGGGTCTTCGTTTCTGTGCGAGGGCTTTCTCCAGTTGCGGTGAGCGGGGGCCACTCTTCATTGCGGTGCGCGGGCCTCTCACGGTCGCGGCCTCTCCCGTTGCGGAGCACAGGCTCCAGACGCGCAGGCTCAGTATTTGTGGCTCACGGGCTTAGTCGCTCCGCGGCATGGGGGATCTTCCCAGACCAGGGCTCGAACCCGTGTCCCCTGCATTGGCAGGCAGATTCCCAACCACTGCGCCACCAGGGAAGCCCCCTTTTGTAGTTTTTAAGGTCAAAAGAATGAGTTTGGATATCTTGGTTCATTTTAGGAAGATTAGTTAAAAGAAATGGGAGTTACTAGCTGATAATTTTCTTTGATAACTTAAAAAAATTTTTTTTTAATTTATTTTATTTATTTTATTTTTGGCTGTGTTGGGTCTTTGTTGCTGCACGCGGGCTTCCTCTAGTTGTGGCGAGCGGGAGCTACTCTTCCTTGCAGTGCATGTGCTTCTCATTGCAGTGGCTTCTCTTGTTGCGGGGCACGGGAACTAGGTGTGCGGGCTTCAGTAGTTGTGCCTCACGGGCTCTAGAGCGCAGGCTCAGTAGTTGTGGCGCACGGGCGTAGTTGTGGCACACAGGCTTAGCTGCTCCACGGCATGTGGGATCTTCCCGGACCAGGGATTGAACCCATGTCGCCTTCATTGGCAGGTGGATTCTTAACCACTGCTCCACCAGGGAAGCCCTGGGTTTTTTAAGATTCAAATATTTGATCCATCTGAAATTTATTTTGAATAATAAGTGAGCTAGGGCTCTAATTTGACAGTTTTTCAAAATGGCCAGCCAGTTGTTTCAACATTATCTATTAAATCTCCTTTTCTGTATGATATTTATATACTGACGCTCATTTCTAGTTCAGATTCCTTTCTCTGTAGCAGTGTAGACATGTGATTAGTAGACAATTTCGAAAGGTTTTTGAGGTCGGTGGAGCAATAGAGGATTTAGATGTATTATACCTTTTTTTAAAAAATTTATTTTTGGCTGTGTTGGGTCTTTGTTGCTGTGCACGGATTTTCTCTAGTTGCAGCGAGTGGGGGCTACTCCTCGTTGCTGTGCACAGGCTTGTCATCGCAGTGGCTTCTCTTGTTGCGGAGCCTGAGCTCTAGGCGCGCAGGCTTCAGTAGTTGTGGCACACGGGCTTAGTTGCTCCGTGGCACGTGGTGTCTTCCTGGACCAGGGATCGAACCTGTGTCCCCAGCATTGGCAGGCGGATTCTTAACCACTGCACCCCTAGGGAAGTCCCTATAGATGGATTATACTTTTTTTTTTTATCTCCCCTTTTGCTTCTAAGGTTGATAAATGATTGATTCTTTCAAGGACTACTCCTAAACCCAACCATCCTTAGACATAAAGGTGGCTTTCACATGACTCTTTTGGATTACTTATATCTCTACGGAGAGCAAGGTGAAGCTGGGATGAAGATCTTCTAAGACATGGTCAATGAGAGTTTTTTAGAAAATAATCAGGGTTTTAAAATGAGTTTGAACTTCTCTAGGCAGTAAAAACCTGCTAGTCAGTGCCTACGCATTAGCTAATTCTGTACTTACCACAAGGAGACAAAGAAAATGCTAGTTAAAAGAAGTGAAACTTGAAAAATGGTGATTCATCACTGCCTAGTACTTCTTAGTCATCTTTAGGAATTTAGTCACTATAAGTAGGCCTTGATTTTTAAAATTTTAATTAATTAATTAATTTTTAAATTTTGTATTGAAGTACAGTTGATTTACAATGGTGTGTTTCTGGTGTACAGCAAAGTGGTTCAGTTATATATATGTATATTCTTTTTCATATTCTTTTCTATTATGATTTATTACAGGATATTGAATATAGTTCCCTTTGGTATACAGTAGGACCTTGTTTATCTTTTTTTTTTTTTTCTTATTTTTAAAAAATTCTTGGCCGCACTGCACAGCTTGCAGGATCTTAGTTCCCCAACCAGTGATTGAACCTGGGCCTACACCAGTGAAAGCCCCAAGTCCTAACCACTGGACCTCCAGGGAATTCCCTATCTTTTTTATATATAATTGTTTGTGTCTGCTAATCCCAAACTCCTGATTTATCCCTCCCTAACCCCCTTTCCCCTTTGGTAACCAGAAGTTTGTTCTCTATGTCTGTGAGTCTGTTTCTGTTTTGTAAATAAGTTCATTTGTATCACATTTTAGATTCTACGTATAAGTGATATATGATATCATCCCACACAGCTTGCAGGATCTCAGTTCACTGACCGGGGATTGAACCCAGGGCCTGTCATTGAAAGCCTGGAATCCGTACCACTAGGCCACCAGGGAACTCCTTGCAGCAAGTTTAATGAGGATGAGGATTTAGAAATTTGGAGGCCATAGTGACTCCAGAAAAGGAAGAGTTGCAGAAACATGATGGGGATGAATTGCTAGTGAGAAAGTGAAGATAGGAAGTACAAACCACTTTTCTAGGACATTTTATATTAAAAGGAAAAGAACAGCATGAGTTGGGTCTTGAAAGATAAGAGGTTCATTGGAAAGGGCTGTTGTTTGTTTCCAAAGGACATTGTTTCCAAAATTTTAGTTATTTATAATTTTGCCATTATCTCTGTACCATATTTTTTATTATGTAATTTAAAGAAAATTTCACTAAAAAGAAGAATCTTCATCCTAAGCAATAAATTCTATGAAGTGATAGTTTGTTTCAGTTACATATTTGTTTCCAAAACGTTAAGTAAATATGTAATACTTCACAGATAAATTTTGAATACCACTTATGACTTCCATATCATAATTTCAGAAAAGTTTTAAAGACTACGTTGGTGCTAAATGTAATGTGGACAATATAAATGGCTCAGTGTGTTGAATGATTTGAGCAGTTTCTCAAAGGATATATAAAGGATCAAGGCAATATAGTTTAAAGGGGTAGTCTTGAAAAAGAGATGGGCTACCCCTTCCTCTGACAAAGGAACAGTGGAGAAGAGGATTAAAGATAGCGAAAATAAAGATAGAAGACATTTCAGGAGTTGGTCCCCAAAGTGATCAACTGAAGGTTGCTTTGTAAGGCTGGGACTTGAAGGTGGAAAATGTTTGGAACTACACTTGGGAGGAATGTTATAGAAATTCATCAAGAGGCAGAGACAAAGATTTCATTTTTATTGCAAGCCTGGTTAACGCTAGACAGCCAGTTTATAGTGGGCCCATTTTCTGTATTATATTTCTGCAGTGCATGGCAGTTTGAAATCAGAGAAAGCAGATAGCAGGCAATATCTGGGATTGGGATGTGGCTGGGTGGATCCAGGAAATTGGTGGCGTTGATGAGGGAAGGATAGAAATAATGACAAAGGGTTAGTGACTCTAGGCTGGGTAAGAAAACTGGGAAAGCAAATGAATAATTTCCATCAGAAGGAACACCGTTTCCCTGTGCCTCTCTTTAGAGCAGTGAAATCTTTCCTAGAAATTGCCCAACAGACTTCTCATGTCTCATTGGCCAGAGCTAGATTACAAGTTACGCTGTCTTCCTTTTACCTCTTTACGCTTTTCTACCCTACTTAGAGTCCAGAGCATCAGCCTCCCCGGGCACAATCAAATGGCTTCCATGCCCTCTGGTTTCTGGTAGGGCTCGGTCATGGTTGAGGTGGGTGGCATTGATAGGAGGTCCAAGGGCAGAGAGTAAGGTGTGTGTTTATAACATAGGTTCTCTCTGGGCTGGGTAACCATCTCTTCTGTCTAATAGTTCTCTCCAGGGAGTTCTCTTTGGGTTTCCTAAACCATTTCCCTCCTTTGCCCTTTCAGGATAGTAACAGCTTTCCTGTTGCTTGTTACTAGCCCTAGAATGCTACACCATCCTTTGTTGCTTTTCTTAAATTTGCCCACACATTTATAAAATAGTCCCTTTACATTCTTCTCAGTAAACCTGAGCGGGCCATCTCTGACTGGTGCTCATGCAAAGGGAATGAAACACATGCCCTTGTGGCGGAAGCAACCAGCGTTGTTCACCACAGTCACGTGAGATTATAAAAAATAATTGTGCATACCTGTCAGTTTTGTCAGCCAGACTCACAGTAAATTCAGCCATCTAGAACAGGAGTTGTCATACACAGCCACTTCCATTCATTTATGGCTGTAGTGCTTTTGGACCATATGGCCCCCAAAGCCTGAAATACATACTCTCTGGCCCATTGCAGAAAAAAATTGCTGACCCCTGATTTAGAACTACACTGTTCAGTCTGGTCCGGTTGAGCACTTGAACTGTGGCTAGTCTGAATTGAGAGAACACCAAAGTTGTAAAATACATACCACTTTGCACCTGTTTTTAAGACTCACTTTGCACCTGTTTTACTTTTTCATGTGGCTCCCAGGAAATTTTAAATTACATAACGTGGTTGACATTATGTTTCTGTTGGGCAGCACTGATCTAGAAAGTAACTGGTAACCTAGAAAGTAAGGAGTTAAAAGCTGCCCTTAGGCAAAAGCCTGTATTAAGTACAGTATTGTAAAGCAAAGAGAGCTTGGCACCTAGAGGCATTTTATCAGTTGAGACAGCTCAAATATTGACTTCCTCTGCAAAAGCTCTCTCCACCCTGATGATCCCACAGCCCTTTTGTGTATTGTAGTTATCAGTGTTTGCATACTTCTATTGAGATGCTAAAGGAGGAGTTTGGAATACATGCCTAGTACCCCATATATATTGGGTTCTCAGAGGGTTTTTATTTAGTGAGTGAGTATATAATTGAATGAATAAGTGCGTTACTAATTTAATAAGCTTGGTTATTTATCTTTTCCTTCTGGGTAACATTGGCAGTAAATTTGGCATAGTAGTGTAAATATAGGATTATTACAGGAATCAGATTTGGTGAAGAGCCGTGAAGAAGCAACCCTAGTAGAAAGGCACAACTTTCTGGAGCTGTTTAGTGTGGGCTCCATTGCTCTCATTTCAGTTCTACTAAAGGTGTCACTATAATAGCACAGTGCAATAAATGATCTTTTATTCGACATAAAGATTATGTACAGTGTCTCTCTCTCTCTCTCTTTTTTTTTTTTTTTTTTTTTTAAGGTGGTAAAGCATGTAATAATTTTCGGAAAGTCTTTATCAAAACTGGTTCAAATTAGATTTTTGATACTTCAAGGAGTAAATTTTTAAATACTCAATTCAATGTTGTAGACTTTACAAGTGTGAGGTAGTGTTCATGAAGATAAATGTCGCAAGCCTGACTTCTTAGAGATAAGAGGGTTAGGAAAAAACAAAATCTAGAGTAGTTTTCTTTAAGGATTTATCTTTGGGTCTACTAATAGTTATTATCAGTTAATGATCAGTTATCAGTTAGTGATATTAATAGATCTAGGCAGGTATTTCAGAAATTGCATGACCCTCAGTCCTGGCTTATCACTATTTCAGGGTCAATGTTTTAGAAATTTAGAAGCCTTGAGTTGACTTATGTGGTTGGGTGTCTGTACATAGTTCTTTATTTCATTTTATTTTATTTTTTAAATTTTATTTATTTATTTATGACTGTGTTGGGTCTTCGTTTCTGCGCGAGGGCTCTCTCTAGTTGCGGCAAGCGGGGGCCACTCCTCATCGCGGTGCGCGGGCCTCCCACCATCGCGGCCTCTCTTGTTGCGGAGCACAGGCTCCAGACGCGCAGGCTCAGCAATCGTGGCTCACGGGCCCAGCCGCTCCGCAGCACGTGGGATCCTCCCAGATCAGGGCTCGAACCCACGTCCCCTGCATTAGCAGGCAGACCCTCAACCACTGCGCCACCAGGGAAGCCCCCAAGTTCTTTATTTTTTAATTTTAATTTTATTTTTATATATTAAAAATTTTTTTTTGATTTATTTATTTTTGGCTGTGTTGGGTCTTCGTTGCTGTGCGCGGGCTGCTCATTGCAGTGGCTTCTCTTGTTGTGGAGCATGGGCTCTAGGTGCACGGGCTTCAGTATTTGTGGCATGCGGGCTCAGTAGTTGTGGCGCAGGGGCTTAGTTGCTCTGCGGCTTGTGGGATCTTCCCAGACCAGAGATGGAACCCATGTCCCCTGCATTGGCAGGCGGATTCTTTTTTAAACTTTTTTTTTTTTTTTTTTTTTAGAGAGGGGTTGTTTGTTTATTTGTTTATTTATTTATGGCTGTGTTGGGTCTTAGTTTCTGTGCGAGGGCTTTCTCTAGTTGTGGTAAGCGGGGGCCGCTCTTCATCGCAGCGCGTGGGCCTCTCACTATCGCGGCTTCTCTTATTGCGGAGCACAGGCTCCAGACGCGCAGGCTCAGTAATTGTGGCTCACGGGCCCAGCTGCTCCGCGGCACGTGGGATCTTCCCAGACCAGGGCTCGAACCCGTGTCCCCTGCATTGGCAGGCGGATTCTCAACCACTGCGCCACCAGGGAAGCCTGGCAGGCGGATTCTTAACCATTGTGCCACCAGGGAAGTCCCTGTATATAGTTCTTTAAATCACTGGATGTTAGCTTTTAGGGCATTATTCTTTTGATTTTTATGACATTTAAGTTTTGGTGGGTAGCAAGAAAGTAATTTTGAATATTGTGTGAGGTTAGTTTTAAGGTGAAAGAAAATGAATTGAATTGGATTTTTAATATATTTTTCTTCGACTTTATATAACTTTACTGTCACTTGGAGCGGGGCCTTTAGAGATTCTAGTCTAAGTGAGAAAAAACTCTTTCCCTGCTTTCCAGTCCCTGCCTCCTCAAAGCCAGTTTGAATGGTGGTTAGGTTGTTTATGGATAGACAGATTCCTTTTGGAAATGATGCACAAGTAGTGAGAATTAATCTTTGGCGTCTTCTTCCCCATCCCCCTATGGTAATTAGTTGAAGGTAAGAAGTTTCTGTATTCATTTATTTATGAAGTAAATAGCTTATTTATGAATCCATGGTCTGATCATAGATAGTAGAGAACTAAATAAAAGTATTTCTACAGTTGATAGAAAAATCAAATGGATATTTGTTTTACCTTCATATTTCTTACCTAATAAGTTACCAATTTGGGAATATTTTCAAAATTTATCCTCTCCTATCCATTCTCAGCGCTATTGTTTTGGCTTATGGCGACATCATTTCTTGTCAGGATTTATTGCATTTCTCTTTTTTTTTTTTTTAAATTAATTAATTTATTTATTTTTGGCTGTGTTGGGTCTTCGTTTCTGTGCGAGGGCTTTCTCCAGTTGCGGCAAGCGGGGGCCACTCTTCACTGTGGTGCGCGGGCCTCTCACTGCCGCGGCCTCTCCTGTAGCGGAGCACAAGCTCCAGATGCGCAGGCTCAGTAGTTGTGGCTCACGGGCCCAGTCGCTCCGTGGCATGTGGGATCCTCCCAAACCAGGGCTCGAACCCATGTCCGCTGCATTAGCAGGCAGACTCTCAACCACTGCGCCACCAGGGAAGCCCTGCATTTCTCTTATGTGGTGATTTCTTCCTCTCCTGCCAGAGAGTGGGATTTTCCAATATCAGATCAGTTACTCTTCTGCTTAAAATTCTTAGTTTCCTCAAAGCCCTTGTTGTGATACACACAGGCTCTCCATGATATGACCTCTAGCCTCCTTCCCAGTCATAAACTTCACTGTTATCAACAGTTGAAGATATTATTTCACTGTTTGCTGGCTTCTATTGTTGGTGTTGATGGGTCAGACAGCATAATGGCAGTTCTCTTGAAGGTGATGTTTTCTTTCTGGGTGCTTTTAAGAGTCTTTTTGTTTTGTGTTTTGTTTTTAAATAAACCTCTGTGTTACACAGTTTCACTATGATATATCTTTACCCTGCTTGGGATTCTTTGATCTTCCTTTGAGGATTGGCTTTTTTTAACACTTCCAGAAAGTTCTCAGCCATTATTACTTCAAATTTTTCCTCTCCTTATAGAGCTTTTATTAGGTGCATTTTGGACCTTCACATGCCTTTTTTCCAAGTAGAATATTGTGAAACGATATAAAGAATCAAAATGTCCAATAGAGGATTAAATAAATTCTATTTCAGCCATAAAAATAGAATAGTAGACCCATAAAAATGATGTGGAAGAATATGTAATGATATACAAAGATATTAACAATATGTTAAATGAAAACAGGTTACCAAACAGTATTCATAATGACTCTGTTTTTATAATATGTTTATTTATAATATTATATTTAATATTATTATTTAATATTTGCCAAAGTAAAAGGACAAATAATATTTACCAAAATGTTAATATTAGTTACTTAAACATCATAGGATAATGAGCGATCTTGTTAGATCTATTTTTGGGGGCTTGGATTTTTAATTTTCTTTTTTTTAAAAAAATAAATGTATTTATTTATTTATTTTTATTTTTGGCTGCGTTGGGTCTTCATTGCTGCGCACGGGCTTTCTCTAGTTGCAGCAAGTGGGGGTTCGTTGCAGTGCGCGGGCTTCTCATTGCGGTGGCTTTTCTTGTTGCGGAACACGGGCTCTTGGTGTGCAGGCTTCAGTAGTTGTGGCACGCGGGCTTCAGTAGTTGTGGCTCACGGTCTTAGTTGCTCCACGGCATGTGGGATCTTCTCGGCCCAGGGCTCGAACCCATGTCCCCTGCATTGGCAGGCGGGTTCTTAACCACTGCGCCACCAAGGAAGCCCCTTTAATTTTCTATAAATGGGAGGGAGGAGTCTGTTTTCATTTCTCTTGTGTATTTACCTAGTGGTGGAATTTCTGGGTTATATGGTACCTCTGTGTTTACCTTTTGAGGAACTTCCAGACTTTTTCAAAAGCATTGTGTCATTTTACATTCTCACCAGCAATGTAGGAGGGTTTTAATTTCTCCATGTTCTGGTCAAAGCTTTTTTCTCCTCACTTAAAAAACTCTGTTTTGGGACTTCCCTGGTGGCGCAGTGGTTAAGAATCCTCCTGCCAATGCAGGGGATGCGGGTTCGATCCCTGCTCCGGGAAGATCCCACAACTTCTCAGTTGCTCCCAGATCTCCGGAGCAACTGAGCCCGTGGGCCACAACTACTGAGACTGTGCTCTAGAGCCCATGAGCCACAACTGCTGAGCCCACGCACTGCAACTACTGAAGCCTGCGCACTCTAGGGCCCGCGTGCTGCAACTACTGAAGCCCGTGCGCCTAGAGCCTGTGCTCTGCAGCAAGAGAAGCCACCGCAATGAGAAGCCCCGTGCACCACAATGAAGGGTAGCTCCTGCTCACCACAACTAGAGAAAGCCCACACGCAGCAACGAAGATCCAACGCAAACAAAAAAATTAAAAATTAAAAAAATAGTAAATAATAAACTCTGTTTTATTTGTACCAAGCTTATAAACATCATTGTTACAAGTGTTTATTAACACTCTCTAATTGTATTACAGAAAAGCTATCACATCCAATCCCTGAAATAATGCTCTTCTCAAAATTTCCTGCTTGTACAGCTCTTTTTCTAGCTTTATTGAGATAATTGACACATAACATTGTATTAGCTTAAGGTGTACAATGGCCAGCACTTATGTGTTTTTGATTATAACCATCCTAGTGAGTATGAAGTGATATTTCTTTGTGGTTTTGATTTGCATTTCCCTGATAGCCAGTGATATTGAGCATCTTTTCAGATGGTATTGACCATTTGTATATCTTTTTGGAGACATGTCTTTTCAGATACTTAAGTTGGACTATTCATCTTTGCCATTGAGTTGTAAGAGTTCTTCACATATTCTGGATGCAGGTTCCAGATCAGAGTTGCAAGTGTTTTTCCCCGTTTTGTGTCTTTTTACTTCTTTGGAGCAGAAACTTTTTTTTTAAATTTTTGACGAAGTCCAATTTATTTAATTTTTCTATTGTTGCTTGTATATTTTACTACTCATAGTTGCAGGATCCATTCACAGAAACTAATTTCCTGTACTGTCAGAATTTCCTATACGGTCAGCATCCTATGATTAATATAGTTGTAAGTACTGTGTGTACATATAGTAGTTCTGTTTTTTTTCAACTTAGCATTTTTATGTATAAATTTCCTTCTATTTATATTGTCCGTGCTTCATTTTTAAGAGTTGTGTCATGTTTTGTGGTTGTACCATAGTTTACATAGTTGTCATTTTTTGCTTGTTTTTCAACTTCACGATTTAAATAATGCTGATAGGTAACTATCTCCATCAACTTAAAAGTTATACTTTTTTCTTTCCTTAGGTCGGATTGATTTAAAACAGCTGATAGCAAAGAAGATACAGTTGACAGCAGAGGCAGAGGTAAGTAACTCCCTCTTCCAGAAACAAAAATGTAGAGTTTTAGGGTAAAGAGTTTTATTCAGTACAATTTTTAATGCTAAACTGTTTAAAGAGTTATTTACCTTTCTTATCAGTCGACATGAAACAGGAAAATAAGGTCTGCCATCTCGTCATCCTACATAAGAACCAGATTGTTTTTTGGTTTTTTTCTGTACTATCATCCATCACTCTCATTTTCTGGCTTTTACCAGTAAAACTCAATTTTAGCAAACATGATACAGTTGAATGCTTGTGTAAGTGCTTGTGTAGGTGCTTTATGAAAGTATCTGTCATGTTTCATAGTAAATAATAGGCGTTCAATAAACATTGAATCTGAATTTAGAAGTAGATTCCCTGTTACGGATGTAGAAGAAATAGAAATATCAACTCACAAACAACATCAAGACATTTCAGGGAATTCCTGGCGGTCCAGCAGTTAGGACTCGACGCTTTCACTGCGGTGGCCCGAGTCCAGTCCCTGGTCGGGAAACTAAGATCCTGCAAGCTGTGCGGCGCAGCCAAAAAATAAATAAATAGCAGACATTTCAAGCAGGGCAAACAGTTCTACAAGTTAGAATTCAGCAGTGCCCTCAGGAAATTCTGGAGGACAAAGAACACTTAAAAAAAACAAAAAAAACCTGGGACTTCCCTGGTGGCACAGTGGTTAGGAGTTCTCCTGCCAATGCAGGGGACACAGGTTCGTGCCCTGATCTGGAAGATCCCACATGTCGCGGAGCAACTAAGCCCCGTGTGCCACAGCTACTGAGCCTGCGCTCTACAGCCCACGAGCCACAACTACTGAAGCCTGCACCACGCCTAGAGCCCGTGCTCCGCAATGGGAGAGGCCACCACAGTGAGAGGCCCACACACTGCAGTGAGGAGTGACCCCCACTTGCCGCAACTAGAGAGAGCCCGCACGCAGCGACGAGGACCCAACGCAGCCAAAAATAAATAAAGAAAATAAATAATTTTATATATAAAAAAAATCTAATACTCTGTGTGCCGAATATAAGTTGACTTCAAATCCAAGCCAGCCTCTCTTTTTCCCAATAAGATCACTTTCAAAATTTCTAAGGTTTCTAAGAGTCTTTGAAATACACCATGTCTATTATTCTTTTTAAAAATTTATTTCGGTAAACGGTTTCCTCCAAGCATATGAATAACTTGTATTAACATAGGCTTAGTGGAAATGCTTGGGTTTTGGAGTCAGACAGACCCACCTCTATACCCTACCTTGTGAACTTAGGCTATTTGCTTATCAGTTTATTCATTCACTGACACTGTTTTGAACACCTTCTACATGTCAGGCTCTGTTATTAGCACTGGGATACATAACTAATCAAAATAAAGGGCCCTTTCTTCAGGAAGCTCACATTCTAACACAGGAGATTAGTCAGTAAATAAACCTGAAAAGCAAATGACTTATATGGTCAAAAATACATAAGTGCTCAGCAAAAGAAAAAAAATTATTGGCCAACTTGAATATATAAACATCCAGTGATGTGGATGAAATAGCCCTGTTTTTATTAATTTAGTTACGTATGCATGCATGCATATATGCATTTATATAGAATACTTTAAATTTAGATATTTTTATCCTGTTTCATAAAACAGTATATGCAAGATTGTTTGCATTCACTTTGATATTAGTGTCTTTGTAATTGTGAGAGCTAGTTTTTAAGTTATTTCCAGTCCTGGGGTATTTTCACTGTCATCTCGTTTGTTGGAGATCCAGCACTTTTTGAGTCCAGGGATGGTGCTCTCACTAGACATTTTACTACAAGTACCTATTTGCTTAACATTGCGATATCTCCTCCCCTTCCCCTCCCCCCCAGTTCTGGAGGTATATATGTGTTTTCTACAATATAAGCACTTTACATTGCTTTATAAAGTGGTATTCAAAAGATATATTGACTATACTTGAAACTGAGAGTCTAGACTCCTAGTTAATAGTGTGTTACATTTTATTTTTCCTGATTCCATTAGGTTACCTGTGTAAGCCTTTAAAACTACAATGATCAAGGCCATTTCTGGTGAATGTCTTTTCCAGTTACTAATTTGTTGTCCCATTATAAGAGATTGAAGACTTGATTATTTGGTAACTTGGACTTCTCTGATGGATAATTTATAATTTTGGCTAACAAAAGAAAACTATTTAGTATGCAGGCATATGTGCTATTTTTAAGGGCCCATTCTTGCAAATTTAGTCATTACAATAAAGAAATTTTGTTTTTATGGCTTACCAGAATATTCCTGACCTTTATTCCTCTAGACGGGCTGGACACCTTCCATTCCTTTTCAGATTCCCTTTCTGTTCCTCTCTTGCTCCTTGTCCCCTTCCCAGAAAGAACACAAAGCCCTTACTGTGCTCTGCTTGTGAGGGAAAGTTTCACATTCGTGAAAGCACAGTCCATCCCTGCTGTCATTGCTATTTATTTTAAAAATCTGAGGTGGGAGGGGAATTTAAAAAAAATATAGCATCAGTAACCCAAAGAGGAAAGGGAATGTGGAATGAGAAGTAAAAGGGGAGGGGAGGGGGGGAATGGAGGGAATGTTTCAAGGATTTAAGTTGAAACTTTGTTTTTAAAGAGAGTATTCTACTTCTCTACTTTATATATTAATCAGTGAATAATATTATATTCTGTAGTTTGGTCAGTTGGAAAGATTTGAAGGAGAGAGAAAGAAATGGATGAAGTAAGGGAACAGAAGCTGAGGGAAAGGTGGAGGTTGGTTTAGCTAGTATTATTTATTACTCTGTGTTGTGCAAGACTTGTTCCCGGTTATTGAAGGAGGGCATGGCTTGAACAGAGGTATGGAGGAAAGAAACTTAAACTGTGTCTTGGAAGTTACACTTGATTAGCATCTGTGCCCCTGGTGGAGCATGATAGAAAGAAAAATAAAATTTGGGCTAGATTGTAAGGCATTTTTTTCCTACCTTCATGCCCTTGTTCATGAAGCTCTTTCTACTTGAAATTTCCTTTAACTTCCTACCTTCACCAATCAAAATATTGTATATCCTTCAAATTCTCACTCAAATGCTGCTGCTTCTAAAGTTTTCTAAATACCCCAGCTTGAAATGATGTCCTCCCTTTTACACTTCTAAGGTCTTAGCAATACTAAGACCTTAATACTCTGTTTGTTATACACTGCTTGTTCTGAATGAATCACCAAAATTCCTTTGGTGAACTTATGGACGATTTGACTTAGGAGTGTTTTAATTGGCAATTTGGTATCTGAAGAGATTGAACATCTTGCCACTGTTAATTAATTGCAGTGTTTTTGAGGGAGATACATTAGGAATGCTATACTGATATCAAAGTTGAAGATACAGAGTTTGGAGACAATGAGACCAGATTGGAAGCTACTGTAATATTTTAGTATTCTAGACTGAGTAAATAGGGGCAGGGAGGAGAAGGGAACTACATTTAGAAGTCCTGTTATGGGCTAGGCCTTATACTAGGTAGGTGCTTTATGTATGCAATCTTATTTACTTAAATTATCCCATTCATAACAGTGATGTCTAACTGGTTATGTGTTTTTGTTTGCTTTGTTAATAACATTTACTGTTACGAAATGACCATTGAGGTGGCAGGTACGTGAATATTGTTCAGAGCCATGAAATTTACTTGTTCTTTTCCCTTGTGGGATTTTAGAAATAATTTTAGAGACAAATGAAAATAAACAATCTTTCTAATCATTGGTAATTTGGTGTCATGTTCCAACCCAGTTGGACACTCTTACCCTAATGTTTAAAGTAAGAACACTGGACTAGTTATCTCCGGGGTACCCTTCAGCTCTAACGGTCTGTGTCATCATTGTGTAGCTAACTTAAACTTTTGCTCCTAATTCTCTACTTCCTGTTGTAAAGGGAATAGATAGACTATAGCTCTTACTGGGCAACTCTTTCGGCTCCATGGCACTAGAGTTGTCAGATAAAATACAGTATGCCTAGATAAATTTGAATTTCAGGCAAACCACAGATAGTTTGTTGGTCATCATGCAATATTCGGGACATACCTAGACTAAAAAAGTTAGTTGTTTATCAAATTCAAATTTAACCAACTGTCCTAAATATATATATTGAGGGGGGGTCTCCTATATTTTTATTTGCTAAATATGGCAACTTACAAAGAATTCAGTGAAAATTTATATATACAGATAGAGGAGCTCCTATTAAGGAGAAAGGTGTGAAGAAGGTTGTCAAGTACTGAGCAAGCTCTTTGGTCCTAAGGGAAGAGAAATGAGAGAGGTGATGACATTAGTGGGTTGAACTGACTGAATTTTTTTTTTTTAATTTATTTATTTATTTTTGGCTGTGTTGGGTCTTCGTTCCCGTGCGAGGGCTTTCCCTAGTTGCGGCAAGCGGGGGCCACTCTTCATCGCGGTGCGCGGGCCTCTCACCATCGCGGCCTCTCTTGTTGCGGAGCACAGGCTCCAGACGCGCAGGCTCAGCAATTGTGGCTCACGGGCCCAGCCGCTCCGCGGCATGCGGGATCCTCCCAGACCAGGGCCCGAACCCGTGTCCCCTGCATTGGCAGGCAGACTCCCAACCACTGCGCCACCAGGGAAGCCCGATTGAATTTTTTAAGGTCACTTCTAGGTCTAAATGCTGTCATAAAAAAACTTTGAAGTACTTAATTAAAAAAAAAATGTGGTGCTAGTGGGGTCATACAATACTATGTATGACCTTTTGAAATCCTTAGAATTGTGTTGTAACAAGCCTTTAAAGGTCTTGGAACAGTCCAAGGAGATTCAAATGATTAGGTTCCAACCAGCTACATCAGAGCTACATTCTCTACATTAGTAGAGAAATTAGCTTTAACATTGTTTTATATTTTTTCTATTGGTTGCAGATACCAGAAACCTACTTTGCCTTATTTAAGCATAAAAGGAAGTGTATTTGAAAGATTAATGTATCTCACAGAATCCTAGGAGAAGTTGAACACGCTCAGGCTTTGGAAAGGATATTTATTTTAATGGCAAGAGTTCAGCTATTTCTGAATTTTTCAGTTAATAAGGTTTCCAGTCACGCTTTCTAAGCTCAGAGTTTCAGGTCTATGAGAGAGAGAATTGAATTTTGTTCAGAAGGGCAGGGCCATATAGTACAGCCCTAACCTGGACATGGGGTGCCTGTCCTCACCTTTGAGGACAGTTTCCAGAGGAAAGTGAGTATGTTGAGAAAAGAGGATATCTTTACTATCGATGTTTGTAGAACTTTTATTAATGTACACAATTTTATAGAGGAAATGTTAGATCTAATGTGAAAATTGAAGAGATGAAAAATTACTTTCTGCTTCTTAAAAATACATATTTATATTTCACTTGCTTCTTATATAGCATTTCTAGTGTTGTTTTTCATATCAGTATCTAGTGCAGTTGCCTGACCATTAAATGAGCGATCTGTAATGAGTACGACTCAAATGGCATGTCTGCAAACGAGGCCTCCTCTTCATGGCTTATCACTTGTTCAAGTAAACTAAAGAAGTTTTTGGATAGTGCCAACTTATTTGATTTGTTGGCAGACTGCTGGAAAGACAAGTCTAAGTGTTTTCTGCCCAGAAATTCTTTGATCATTTGTATAAGTTGAGATTAGCTTGTGCCGTAATAGCAACGCAAGATGAACACAAATAATTGTGGCTTAAACAAGATAGAAGTGCATTTTCCTCTTGTGTCAATGATCCAGAGGTGAGAGGTCCACAGCTGGTATGGTGACTCTGGTCCTCAGCGACTCCTCCTTCTACCTCCCTGCCTCACCATTTGTAGGCTGTGATTTGTCTTCTCATTGTCCAAGTGGCTTCAGCCATTTCATCTGAGTTTCAAAGAGCAGAACTGATGTAGGGGAAGAAAGGCGGCAAGGAACAGGTACCAGCTGTCTTTTAAGGAAGTTTTTCTGGAGGTTTTGTCAAACCGATTCTGCCTGTATCTCATTGGCAAGAACTTAGTCACCTGGCCACACCTAGGTGCAAAGGGAGACTGGGAAATTTATTTATTCTGGGCATTTAGATGCCCAGGTAAAAATTAGGGGTTCTAGTACTAAGGAAGGGGGTGGGAAATGATAGGTTGACAATTAACAGTCACTATAATAACTATCCAACTATCCATTGTAGTTTACTACCCCTGATCTTCTGGTCAAATCTTATCTTCTTTTGGCAGTGTAAGTGTGACTACATTCTTCTATTTCCCTTTCTGCCTTTTCTCATTTTACTTAAATACATAAATAAATGTATTAGTCTCCAGTCTGCTTTGATGAACTTTGGGAAGGTCAGTTCATTGTTCTTTATGATTTCATCACTTATTTACAAAATGAAGAAATGTACCTGCCGCATTCCCCCCTACGAATGTTCAGTCATTTAGTTCCATGAACAACACTTACTTGGTTCCTTTGTCTGTCAGGCACTACATTAGGTGCTGAGATTTTGAAGACGTCGTTTCTGTTCTCATGCTAGCCGAGAATACTATGTATAAAATGGATAAGCAAGGGGAACAGCAATTGAGTTAGATACCTTTAAATTGTTCATTGAAAGCTCTAAGGTGATGTCACTGTTAATTGGTATTCTTGGTAAGAAATTACATGATTTTAGAGCTCTATTGAAGATCTTACAGGTGATGGTTACTCTCTGTTTTGTAATGTCTCTGGAAACAAGAAAACACTGTGCTGTGTAGTGTAATTCACTTGGCAGCTTTTTTTTTTCCATAGTGCCAAACAAAGATCAGTGACATCTTAGATTAGATAAGGTACCTTCTTTTAGAAAAAAAGTGCAAGGTTTAAAAGATTTTATTTTAATGTTTTGATACCATATCACAACAGGAGGATTGTTTGAAGAACAGGAGGAATATATTTTCTTAATTAATGTAGGTTTTTTTTTTTCTGATTATAGAATTAATATAGGCTCATTGCAGAAAATTTATGAGACAAAGTATAAAAAGGAAACACCACCCATATGCCCACCACTTGGAGATAATATTTTGGTTTATTTTCTCCAGTAATTTGTTTTCCTTCTTATATCGTATGCACAGATCCAAGTAGACACATGCAGGCATCTGTGTCAGATACATTAGCAAAATCAGCATCCATTTATATATTCAGTTGTATATTTTTCTTAACATCATTTTGTGGCTTTTTTTGTGTTAAAATATTCTTTGAAAATGTGATTTTTAAAAAATTATTTCATGATAGTCATTTGTACGGATGCATCATTTGGTAACTACTGGGAATGTAATATTTTTACTCCTTTCTTGTTTTCTAGCATTTAATAATGGCTAATGAAGTGAAGGAGGTAGGCAGTGATGATGAGAAACTGTAATATATACCATTTGGATAGTTAAGATGCAGGAGCTACCTAAGTAGATTAAGGTAAATAAATGTGTTTCAGCTCAGTTTAGACTGATAACAATATGATATCAAGAATATTGTAGTCTAACTTAAGTTGGAAAATAGCCCAGGATGAATTTTATTTTAAATAAAAAGGGATTAAAATTCAGAGCTCTGATTTGATTAGTTCCTGGTTTATCTTGAACCTTTGGCTTCCTGTATTAAGGATTATGTAACAGTTACACTCAAGACTTTTTTTGACTATGTAGAAGGAATTTATTACAATGCACCATTTAGGACTTTAAACCTCTTCTACACTGATGCCTTCAGATGAAATGTTTGTAACAGAACTAAGCTAAACAACACCTGTTTACTGGATTACCTACCATTTTCAGGCTACATGTATGTACATCATTGACTTTTTAGGTTTTACTTTTTTGGCTTATGGCGCTAATCATATAGAAGCTATTTTATATAAAGTACAGTGGAAAGCAATATAATGTAATGCGAACTCTGAGGTCAGATAGACTGGAGTTCTGATCCTAGTTCTATAGCCTACAAGTGGTGACCTTGGGTAAGTCACATCACTTGACTTGTTCACGCTTAGATCTCTCATATGTAAAATCGGAATTCTATTGCCTACTTCAAAGACTGTTTTTTTTTTTGTTTTTTTTTAATTTATGGCTGTGTCGGGTCTTCGTTTCTGTGCGAGGGCTTTCTCCAGTTGTGGCAAGTGGGGGCCACTCTTCATCGCGGTGCGCGGGCCTCTCATCATCGCGGCCTCTCTTGTTGCGGAGCACGGGCTCCAGACGCACAGGCTCAGTAGTTGTGGCTCACGGCCCAGTCGCTCCGCGGCATGTGGGATCTTCCCAGACCAGGGCTCGAACCCGTGTGCCCTGCATTGGCAGGCAGATTCTCAACCACTGCGCCACCAGGGAAGCCCTCAAAGACTGTTTTAAGACTAGAAATAATATTTAAAAGCCCCTAAGAGAGTATCTAGCATAAAGCAGTCATTCAGTTATTAACAGCCATTATCAACAATAACAACAGTAGTGATTTTTAGTCCCTTTCCCTTTATAGTTTCCACAAAGAAGTCAGGGCTACGTAGTTTTGTTTTGTTTTAGATATCTACTTTCTGCTTCATAACAGATATCGAATAAAGCAAGCAGTGGTATGAGTAGGGGTTTCGGGGGCAGGAGTTGATATCAAAAGCTGTCTGGAAATATACTTAACACGTACAGTCTTGGCAGTTGTTTTGCTGAGAGGTGACTGTAGAGTGGTTAACAAATAGACATGGTTTTAAAGTCAGGTGGGGGAGGTGGACATTAAGACACCAAAAAATAGAAATATAAAGCATTTCAGATTGTATTAAGTGCAATGATGGAAAAGAATAAGATGCAGTATATGTTAGAGTGAATTGTTAGGGGAGCCCTCTCTTGGGGATTCAATTTAAACGCTGTATTACCTGTTCTGTTGTGTTACTTGCTTTGCCCGAAAAGGTCAGGTTTCTGGTTCCATGCCACTGTGAGGTTAAAAGATTCTCTGTGCAAAGCCAGGTGGTGAATCAGAGAAACAAGTAATTCATGAACTAGTGATATGACCTTGTGAAGTCAGAGTATAATTTTTATTTTTTAATTTTTTTTATTTACTAGATCACCAGTTTATTATAAAAGGATATAATAGCTCAGGAACAGCCAGGTGGAAGAGGTGCACAGGGCAAGTATGGGGAAAGGGTGCGGAGCTTCCATGCTCTCTGAGTGAGCCATTCTCCCTGCGTCACCATGGGTTCACCAACCCGGAAGTTCCACAGTATAATATTTTATACTCTCTACTCAGAGTGTACATGTTTATTTTGTGTTTCTTTCTCTCAGCCTACTTTTTAATTTTTTCATGCCTCTGTAAGGGTTACTTTATCCGTAAACGACCCTGCTCTTTTCTCATTTTAAGACTCAGTCCAAAGTAACCTCTGTTTGGAAGGCTTTTTAGAATCGTTCTCTTTCTGAAGTGCAAATCTGAATATGTTTATAAACCTTGTGCTTAAAACATCATTGGTTTTCAGTTGCCCTTAGGATAAAATGAAAAATTCTTAAAATGGGGGAATTCCTTGGTGGTCCAGTGGTTAGGACTTCTCCTTGCTTTCACTGCTGAGGACCCAGGTTCAATCCCTGATTGGGGGAACTTCCCTGGTGGTCAGGTGGGTAAGACTCCATGCTCCCAATGCAGGGGTCCCGGGTTCAATCCCTGGTCGGGGAACTAGATCCCACATGCATGCCACAGCTAAGGAGTCCACATGCTGCAACTGAAGATCCCGTGTGCTGCAACTAAGACACGGTGTGGCCTAAATAAATAAATAAATAAATAAATAAATCCCCGGTTGGGGAACTAAGATCCCGCAAGCCGAGTGACATGGCAAAAAAAAAAAAAAAAAAAAAACAACCTTAAAAGATCTGTCATGAACTATAGACCCTATTTGCTTCTCCAGCCTCGTCTCTGATCACTCGTGCGTGCCTTCACTGCGTTCCAACCGTAGAATCTTTGCTTCTTGGTGGTTGTTCCCCATTCTTAGAATCTTAGAGGTTGTTTCCTTTAGCTGCTTGTTTTAAAAATGAGGTTCTTTGATAGATTATCTAAGCACCTTGCTTATCTAGTTTCTAGTTAACTGCCTGCCTCCTTCCTTCTGTTGTCCTTCTGTCCATCTGTTGTGCTGGGACAATCATGTAGTCCATGGGCTGGATGAAATTAATGTTAACAGAGATGAGATTGAGAAGATAAGTAAATTAGAAAGCCTATAAGCTTATCTCCTTTTCAGGTTACTGATAGACATTTTCAGGTTACTGATAGACATTTCTAGACAGATTTATTGTGGTCACGTTTTGAAGTTCTAATTAACACAAGTTTCATGCAATAGAAGAACTCAGAAGAAGGCAGAAGTGGAGCACTTCTTGTACTGTGTTTTCCTATATTCCCTCTTACAAAGGGAATGACAGTAATAAGCAGTCACTCTTTATTTCTGTCAGTACTTGGATACATGAAAGGAGGAGGTTAAGGAAACTTAATAGTGTCCACAATAGAGTTCTTCCTTGTGTTCCATTGGTAGCAGCTTCAATCAACTTTAATTCCTCAGAGAAAGAGGACAAAGGCATCGTTGATGAAAAAAATTAGTAAGTCCTTCTAAGAAAGAAGTGGACAATCTTATTCACGCCAAATTGAGGATTATAACCTGGGAACAGCCTCTCAGAAATTTCCAAGAACTGTTCTGCCTATGAGAGGTCATAGACAGTTATATTAAGTTTTTGAGATAGAGGGCTGTACATTAAATGACAGATTATTGACAGTTGACACAATCCAGATCTAGAGGTACAAAGCAGGTAGTAGGTCATGGTCTTTGGGGCCCCTTACAAGATTAAGAAGGAAGGTTATCGCCTAAGGAGTTGTGACCCTTGATGAGATTAAGAAAGAATGTTATCTGCTAAGGAGGTTTGGTTAATGCACATGCACAATACACACTAAAGGGGGGAGGGAGGAGGTCCAAACAGGCAAAGGAAAATATTATGTTTAAATCTTTCTCGTCTTGCCATAAAATGTGAATTTTATATCATCAGCATTAAGAAATGCCTTCATGCTGTTGTTGTCAAACCCAAGTTTGTGTGCCTGGTGCAGTGTGAAACCAAACAACCAAAACATCAGAGTTTGGAGCAGAGAAAAGTTATTGCAAGGACCAAGCAAGTGTTACCCGAAAAACTGGGTTCACTTCTTGGTGGGTGTCAAGCCAAAAGACACAACCAAGGCAAAGAGTGGGAGAAGGATTTATTACTTGGAGAACACTGGGGATCTTTCCCAAAGCATTGTCTCCCCAACAGCAAAATTGGGGAAGTTTTAAGACAAGGGTACATGCATATTCATAGAGGGGCTTGAGCTGAGAAACATAGAATTGGGCCAAAAGTCCACAGAGTCTAAGCTTTAGTTGAAGTCATGAGGGTCAACATCGTTACTCCATCCTCCACCCGCGTGAGGGCCTTAGTTCCTGCTGAACTCAAAGATATTATGTATATCCCTTGAGGAGGAACTAGGACTATTGTTTCTTAACTCCTTTTCTTTTGTTCTGCATTCCCTTACTTCCCTTAAGATCATTAATTATGAGATCTGTTCAAGGGCAAGCATTGTGACCAGGCTTAGATCACAATATTACTTAGGCCAAAAATGGCTTCTCATATGTCAAGAAAGCCATGCCTAGTTTTCTTTCTCTGGGGACCCCCTACCCTATTTGCTTACACAAGGAGAATGAGTGGCTCATGCTCAGAAGACATGAACTCTGGGTGGTTTTCAGGGAAGAGTTTTTAAAGGCAACATTTGGGGTGGCGGCTGTAGGGTGTATGACTTTCTTCTGATTGGTTGGTGGTGAGGTAACAGTGTGCTGTTCCAGGAATCTCAAATCAACCTTCTGGTTGAGACCAGTCTGGGGTCTGAGCCTGCAGTTCCCATCTTCCACCTGGAATTGTTCCTGTAGAACAATTCGAAGATATGTATCAGATTGTTATGTATATCCCTTGAGGAGGAACTAGGACTCTGTTCTATTGTTGAACTATCTTTCTTGACTGCTTTTCCTTTGTTTCTGCATTCCCTAATTAGTAACTGCATGAATCTGCCCTTTAGAACTCTGGGAAGGTCTAGGAGGCTCAAGCTTTTTTCCTACAAACAAGAAACAGGAAACACAGAAAGGCTTTTATACCTGGAAGGGCCATGCAGGTTCCTGCTCAGTTTCACTGTCCACTGAAAGAACAACTCAAAAGGTAAAAGTTGTGAGTTAAGTTTTTATTCAGGAACCTTATTCAGGAACCTCATAGCCCAAGAAATAGCCTCTTAGTGGCTCTGAGGAGACTGTTCAAAAGAGGCAGGAGAGGGCTTCCCTGGTGGCGCAGTGGTTGAGAGTCCGCCTGCTGATGCAGGAGACACCGGTTCGAGCCCTGGTCTGGGAAGATCCCACATGCCGCAGAGCAACTAGGCCCGTGTGTCACAACTACTGAGTCTGCGCGTGTGGAGCCTGTGCTCCGCAACAAGAGAGGCCGTGACAGTGAGAGACCCGCGCACCGCGATGAAGAGTGGCCCCCGGTCGCCGCAACTAGAGAAAGCCCTCGCACAGAAACGAAGACCCAACACAGCCAAAAATAAATAAAAATAAATAAATAAATTAATTAATTAATTAATAATAAAAAAAAAAAGAGGCAGGAGAGGAGCCAGGATATATATGAGATTTTTGCCTGGGAAAAACATGTGGTCAAGCATAGGAGGATTACTGCTAATCACAAAGAATAGACATCTCAAATTAGTGATTTTAGTACTTTTCTATGTACAGGAAGATGCAAGAATCTGGGGCCATTTGAAAATTTTCCTTAGATGTGCAATTTACTGTCTAGGGGTCAGTATATCCAAAGCATGGAATGCTTCCTTGTTTTCTCCATCCTGAATTCCCCTCAAGGGTGGGTGACTGCAGTGGCAGTGGTTTGATCCTTGTAGAACTGGAATGGTGGGCAACATTCTTTGCTTACAGTAGGAGTTTTGGAGTATGGGGAGAAAAAGAAGGGGAAAAGAGAATGGTTTGATTGATGAGGAGGGTGAGGATAAGGAGGTTGCTGTAGGCTGTGGAAATTGCAAGTTTTGGGGCATGTACGGCAACGGCTCATCTGTGGGCGAGTAGTAAGGCACGAGCTTGTGCCGTGAGAAGTTGAGTATTTTTCATTTGAGTTGGGTAGATAAATATCAGCTTTTACTGATATTTTTATAACATTCATTATGGCTTGTTTTTTTCCCATGCTTCTGGTCTACTTAACCCGATACTTAATTGGGAAGGGTGCTAGTTCCAGAGTATGAGGAATCCTAGTTAAAAGATTCCAGGCTTCTTTTTTAATGTTGAATAAAATTTCAATGCACTAATGTGAATAGTGGGTAAAGTGTTAAGACCTTACATGGTTTCGCCCCTCTCCTGCCACCCTCCCCTTCTTTTCTGACCTCAACTCTTATCACTCTTTTGCTTCAACTATAATGTCCTGTTTCCTTGCTATTACTCAAACATTTCAAGGGTGTTCCTGCCTCAGGGCTTTTTACCCTTAACGCTTCTTTCTTCTGGTACTTTTCCCACAGGTATTGACTAACTTGCCCTCTTACATTCTTCAGATCTTATCAAACGTCATCTTATTTTTGAGGCTTTCTCTGACCTCTCTATGAAAAATAGCACCCTCTTTCCCCCAGTCCCTTCTCTTTCTTTCTTTCCCTAACACCATCTGGCATACTGTATGTCCTGTTTACCCCCACTGGAGTTTTAAGTTCCATGAGGGCAGGCACTAGGTTTTGTTCATTGTTGGATCTCCAGTGCCTGCAGCAGTGCCCAGAACTACACCTAGCACTTAGTGGAATGAACGAATTCTTTCCCTTCTTCTCTTTTAGTATATTTCTACGTGAGACAGCGTTTTTGTACCTGAAAAATACCTTCATTTATTAAGCAGTCCAATGCTAGAACTTAATGAGAAAATAGCCCACCCCCCGCTCCTTTTTTTGTTTGAGTGTCACTTTTTTGGGTGTTTGTTTTGTTTTTGGTTAGGGAAGCACTGTAACAGGGAAGAGCCAATTTTGACTCCACATTGGATCTGTTTCTTTTACTTTAACCTTTGCTTTTCGTTGCTTTTGTTATTATACATAATGGCCTGACTCAGGGAACCCTGCCCCTCTGCCTGAATGTTAAACTAAAGTTCCTATGTTCAGCTCTTAGGGAGACAATCTGACCCTGCCCACCTGTAAATGGCTACAGAAAAGAAGAAATTAACACGTCCCCTCCTTTTTTGCAAGATAAATGGCCTTATTACTTTACTTCCTCACCTCCTCCTCCTTTCTGTTCTATAAAAGAAACTGGCATCCAGACCCCGATAAGATGGTTTTTTGGAAACCCTAGTCCTCCATCTTCTCGGTCTGCCGGCTTTCCGAATAAAGTCGTATTCTTTGCCTCAACACCTCCTCTCCCGATTTATTGGCCTGTTGTGCGGTAAGCAGAGTGAGCTTGGACTCGGTAACAGCATCATGCCTATTGAAAAATTTCAGAATGAAGATGGGCATATAATTGAAACAAGCAAAAGGAACTAAAATAAAATACTATTTGATAACCTTAATATGAACAAATAATTTTATAAAACTCTTTATTTCTTCCAGGGAACATAGGTTCTATATGTTTTTGTCCTTAAAACCAGGCAGCATCATTCACATTTTCTGTTTGGCTAATACTTTCCTCTCTTGGGTTTTCATCATATTGTCTCCTCCTACCACTTTTTAGTTAATCTTAAGTCCTACTTACTGAGATCCTTAAAGGTTTCAGCTTGACATCCAGCTCAAAAAAGGCATTTCCAGTCATCTCCGGTTTGCTTTCTTTGCTAAACTTTTATATTTTCTTTGAGTCTTTTCATTAATGGTTCTATTTCTCAGGTGACATTTAGGTAGTCTACTGTGTATTGTTCATTTGTGTATATCTCGTATTTTTCATCTCCATCAGCTATTGTTACTGAACAAGGTTTGTGTGCCTGACACACAGTGAGGCCAAATAAACTGAAACATCGGAGTTTGTGTTACCGAGTCCAGGCTCACTCTGCTCGCCGCACAGCAGGCCAATAAATCAAGGAGACGAGGTGTTGAGGCAAGGAATAGCGACTTTATTTGGAAAGCCAGCAGACCGAGAAGATGGCGGACTAGGGTCGGCCCCCCCAAAACCATCTTATTCAGGGTCTGGATGCCAGTTTCTTTTATAGAAGAGATGGGGAGGAGATGAGGAAGTAAAGAAAAGGCCATTTATCTTGAGGAGGGGATGTGTTAATTTTGTCTTTCTGCAGCCATTCACAGGTGGGCAGGGTCAGAATGTTTCTCTGTGAGCTGAACAAAGGCCTTTTAGTTTAACAGACAGAGGGACAGGGGTTCCCGGTGGCAGGCCATTATGTATGCTTACAGCTATAGACAGTGATTATAATAACAAAAGCAACGAAACGCAAAGGTTAAAGTAAAAGAAACAGATCCAACCTGGAGTCACAGTTGGCTCTTCCTTGTTACAGTTTGGGGGTAGAAGTTTTTATAGGCAAAATTTGGGGTGAGGGCTGTAGGGTGTATGGCTTCCTTCTGATTGGTTGGTGGTGAGGTAACAGGGCGGTGCTCCAGGAATCTTGCACTCAGCCTAAAGTTGCCATCCTCCTTCTGGGTGGGGGCCTTTGTTGTGCAGAAGAGCTCAAAGATATTGTATATTCCTTGAGGAGGAGTCAGGACCCTGTCCCAAGGCTTGCACTATTGTTTCTTGACTGCTCTGCCCTTGTTTCTGCATCCCCTCCCTTCCCTGATAAACAGCTGTTTGAACCTTCCCTTTGGAACTCTGGGAAGGTCAAGGAGGCTGAATGAAGCCTATTTCCTACAAACAAGAAATGGGGAACACAGAAAGGCTTTTGTGCCCAGTTCTCACTGCCTGGGACCCCAAAAACATTTGGGAACTCTGGAAGGAAATAGTTTGAAAAACCTTCATATAGTTCCATTAGATACATTAATATTTTCAGGCTTTACTTTTTTTTTTTAATTAATTAATTTATTTATTTATTTATTTTTGGCTGTGTTGGGTCTTCGTTTCTGTGCGAGGGCTTTCTCCAGCTGTGGCGAGCGGGGGTCACTCTTCATCGCGGTGCGCGGGCCTCTCACTGTCACGGCCTCTCCCGTTGCGGAGCACAGGCTCCAGATGCACAGGCTCGTAGTTGTGGCTCACGGGTTTAGTTGCTCCGCTGCATGTGGGATCTTCCCAGACCAGGGCTCGAACCCGTGTCCCCTGCATTGGCAGGCAGATTCTTAACCACTGCGCCGCCAGGGAAGCCCGAGGCTTTACTTTTAAAAGACTTGGCCAAGCTCTTGTTAAAACAGAGTCCAGAAAAACAAAAACAAAAACAGAATCCAGAAAAAAGGCTACTTCAGATATTTTAGGTTCAACCTAAATAATATAGTTAGAGGAGAGAGCATTTTTTTTTCTTGAAAAATTAGTAACACTTTGTTTTCCTTTGTGTAGATGAGTCCTGCCAATTTTAAAATACCACAATTTACAATTTGAGCATCCACAGTAGGTGGCCCATTATAATTTGAAGAAAAAAATTTTTTTTGCCTCATACTTTTCAAAAACTGTAAGTTTTAAAGTGTTAAAATGTATAACAATTCTGTGTTATAAAAGTGTGTGTTATAGTTAGATAACTATATAGCTGTGGAGGTAGGAATATACATTATTGTATAAATGTTGGTATCACAGAGAAATGACATGACTTAAAATATTCAATATAAACACTGGACACTTGGGGCTGAAGGGGTTGCTTGAGAAGAAAGGGGACTTAAAATTATATAATGGTGACATAATATTGATTTTTGTTTTCCGTATAAAAATTTGAAGAGAAAAAAAATAATGTCATTTTTAGCATTTCTGTTATTCTGTTTTCGTATATCATTCGTAGGAGTTCATTTAGTAGGTGATTACTTTGATTTATGCCTAAAAGTGTATACATGCTTTTTTTTAAAATTTATTTTATTTATTTTAATTTTTTTGGCTGCGTTGGGTCTTCGTTGCTGCGCGCGGGCTTTCTCTAGTTGCGGCAAACGGGGCTACTCTTTGTTGCGGTGCGCGGGCTTCTCATTGCAGTGGCTTCTCTTGTTGCGGAGTGTGGGCTCCAGGTGCATGGGCTTCAGTAGTTGTGGCTCGTGGGCTCTAGAGTGCAGGCTCAGCAGTTGTGGCACACGGGCATAGTTGCTCCGCGGCATGTGGGATCTTCCCGGACCAGGGCTTGAACCCGTGTCCCCTGTATTGGCAGGCGGATTCTTTTTTTTTTTTTTTTTTTTTTTTTTAAATTAATTAATTTATTTATTTTTGGCTGTGTTGGGTCTTCGTTTCTGTGAGGGCTTTCTCTAGTTGCAGCAAGCGGGGGCCACTCTTCATCGCGGTGCGCGGGCCTCTCACTGTCGTGGCCTCTCTTGTTGCGGAGCACAGGCTCCAGATGCGCAGGCTCAGTAGTTGTGGCTCACGGGCCTAGTTGCTCCGTGGCATGTGGGATCTTCCCAGACCAGGGCTCGAACCCGTGTCCCCTGCATTAGCAGGCAGATTCTCAACCACTGCGCCACCAGGGAAGCCCCTTTTTTTTTTTTTTTTTAAAGCAGATATTCATTTTTTTTCTTTTTTAAATTAATTAATTAATTAATTAATTAATTATTTTTGGTTGTGTTGGGTCTTCGTTTCTGTGCGAGGGCTTTCTCCAGTTGAGGCAAGCGGGGGCCGCTCTTCATTGCGGTGCGCGGGCCTCTCACTATCGTGGCCTCTCTTGTTGCAGAGCACAGGCTCCAGATGCGCAGGCTCAGTAGTTGTGGCTCATGGGCCTAGTTGCTCCGCAGCATGTGGGATCTTCCCAGACCAGGGCTCGAACCCGTGTCCCCTGCATCGGCAGGCAGATTCTCAACCACTGCGCCACTAGGGAAGCCCCGGCAGGCGGACTCTTAACCGCTGTGCCACCAGGGAAGTCCAAAGGGTATACATTCTTAAAAAGACAAATCATCATGTTGCTTTTTCAGTAGCAGTTTCTGAAACTACAGGTCAGCTGTAGAAATCACTTTTCTGTTTTTATTCCTGTGAATTCACTTATCATGGATTCCTTTTGATCCAGCTCTATTTAGGAGAACCCTTTAAAAAATGTCAACAACTCATAAGCTAGTTAGCTCCTAATGTTTTCCTTTATTTGTCTTAAAATTCTAGGAATTGAAGCCCTTTTTTATGAAGGAAGTTGGCAGTCACTTTGATGATTTTGTGACCAATCTCATTGAAAAATCTGCATCATTAGACAATGGTGGTTGTGCTCTCACATCCTTTTCTGTTCTTGAAGGAGAGAACAGCCACAGAGCTAAGTAAGTACGAGTAATAGTTTCTTTTAATGCACAAGTCTACTCTAGCACAGCTCAGTGGTCTCAATGTGGATTGCACTAAAAAAGCCTGGATTCACACCACACTACCTTTTTTATTAGCCATGTATTGCTATTTTAAACACTTGAAGGGTGGGTTTCTTCATCTTAATATGTGGATTATAACAAACATGCATACCTCATTTAAGACCATGCTGACTTATAAAATAACATAGCCAACACTTGTTGAATGCTTTACATTTAAACCAAACAATGACCCTGTGAGGCACATAATATAGCTGCATATTACAGGTTAGGAAACTGAAGCACGAAGCAGTTAAATGTTGTCCAAGATTACACAGTGGGGATTTGAACCCAGTGTCCGTGCTCTTCACTGTGTCTTATACTGCCTCTCTATTGTACTCTATACAGTACTTGTAATAAAGTACAGTGCAATTAGTATACGTTATTTTAATTGGTCAGTCATCCAGAGCAGTAGAGGGAAGGCTATCCAAGGCCAGTGTGTGCTAATTTGCCATTTTGTGCTTTCCTTGGTTTTATGCCTCTTTGGTCTCTGTCAGTCTCCTGTTCTGGAGAACTGTTTTGACCAGAATAGCTAACCATAGCAGAGGTGCTAATGGTAGTGCAAAAAGCCCTAAAGAAGGTGATAATGTTAGATGTTAAAATGTGAAGTTTTAGTAACTGGAGGTAACCTTTTAGATCAGGAGGCTGTTGGGGATTGTTGGAAGACCTTAGGGGAGGGTATCATAAACATCAGTGCAGTTTTGGAGGACAGACCAAAAATAGTATGCGAACTGAGTAAAGTATGGCTGGAGGCTTGTCCTTAGGGGTGTTTAGGAGAAGGAAGAGTGGTTGTCAGCCTGTGATTCCAGGAATGCATCTCCATAGGGGCTGGGCTGTGGGGTCTTTTTGAGTGCTGCTCTAGTTAGGTTTGCCTAACATCTCTTCCTTCCTAATCAGATATGTCTGCACCTACCTCACAGCATTGTTCAGAGGGAGCAAATGACAAAACATGCATAAAACCCTAACACAGTACCTGGATCATAGTGAGAAGGCAGTTAATATTATAAGCTGTAGTTGGTAATATTGCTTTTCTTATCCATAGGTTTAAATTTCTTGTAATACTTGAAGTACTCATATTTTAATTTTTTGCTCTTCCCAGAGATCTGAGAGCACCTCCAGAACATGGAAAGATTTTTGTTATAAGGCGATCTCTCTTAGAGTGAGTATTTTTAGTTGCTTTTGTTAATTATTTGAATTTTTAAAAATCAAACTATTCTGATGATTAGAATCACTGAGTACTCTATGAATGTTTAATAGGTTTGTTCTGTATTCATGTAATACACTGGTTTTGATACTTGTTTTTGTACATTTGCCATCTCTTGCTCCTCCTTTCTGATCTTTTGGTTCTGTATCTAGTTTCAAAGGAGTTGGAGATACGAATGGTTATTGGTCCTCTGATAAATTCCTTGAAGTTGTGCTGCTAGAACAGAAATTTTCTAATTAGGTAAACCACTTCAAGAGAGTTTCGGTGGTGCTGTCTTCTTGATACATAAATTTTTTTCATCTCTTCTTTGGCTAGCCAACTTTGAGACTTGATGGTTTTCTCAGATTTACTTGTTTTAGAACCCCGATTGTGTAGATTTTATGGGGAAAAAAAAATAGGCAATGTAAATTAATTGTGGCAACTTCATTTGTGAACTGAAAATTAAAGGTACATTTTGAGTAGGTAATGAATATTTCTTTTGAAATGCTGTCTGAGTTGATTATTTATCATTGATTTCTTCATTAGAATACTGATATTCATGAGTAATGTTCTGTGATTACTGTTTGAGATGTTTTTGGAGTGTGGATTAAGCATCTTCTGAACTGCTTTGAAGTAAAGTCTTTAATATATGGTGTTTTAAAATTAAATATCGATTAATTTTCTTTGAACTACATTTACAGTGAGCTGTTTGAGGTGGACCACATCAGAACGATATATCACATGTTCATTGCCCTCCTCATTCTCTTCATTCTCAGCACACTTGTAGTAGATTACATTGATGAAGGAAGGTAAGACAGTATTGTATACCTGTTTGCTTAGTTGATGCATGGGGTGTTGGGAGTTTTCACTATATTTAAATTTTGAAAAAAGATGATTTGGTTAAATTGCTTCAGAAAATCCCAAAGCAGCTGATTTGAGGGTGAGAGTTCTCTCTCCTGAAAAGTACAACTAAAAAGAATATTAAAAGTTTTATGACTTTTATTTTTAAAATGGTCTATTTTAACAGACCATCTTAGTAGTTTCTAGGTAATTTTCCTAAATGAGAGAATATTGTATATATGACTTACCAGTTTTTCTGCTATGGGTATGCATTTTAGGTTGTTTCTAAAAGTAGGTAGTTTATTGGAATTTAACGTTTGAAAAACATGGTATTTTTAATATAAAAATCAAATTATAACTAAAAATGACAGTGTGATAATCATACATTGAATTATGTGCTTTATTAGTAAATTAAAATTTGAGATAATCATAATAGTATATTAGATTTTCGAATTGTACTATTTCATTCTGCGAAATCATCTTTTGTACATAAATGATTGCTATTTAAACATTTAAATATTTTAAATATTTAAATATTTCCCATAGCATATTTTAGACTTTAAAATGTATTAATGTCAGAATCTAATCTTTGAGAAGTTCAGAGTCTTGTTATCTTAGGTTAGTAGTTTAGGTATCTTATGTTCAAAGACCATATTATCCTAGAGCTTTTAGAAAATAGATAAATAAGTTATGAAGCTGAGGCTTAGGAGCACAAGTGTTACATCCATGACTTCTGTGTATTAGTGTTGTTGTGTCTCCTAAAGTTGAAAGTTTTGGGTCTGAAAGTTTTTAACTTTATAAATCAGTGCGTATTAAAAATCCACTTCTGAGTTCTTTCTCTGTGCTTTTTTTCCCCAGGCTAGTGCTTGAGTTCAATCTCATGTCTTATGCTTTTGGCAAACTTACTGTTGCTATGTGGACGTGGTGCACCATGTTCTTATGTACACTTACAGTTCCCTATTTCCTGTTTCAACACTGGGCCAGAGGCTATCACAGGAGTTCTCATCCAGTAGTCCATTCTGTCTTGCATTGCTTCCTTTTTGTGGTCTTCCAGATTGGAGTTCTAGGTTTGGGACCACTTTATGTTGTATTAGTGTATACACTACCACCAGCTTCCCGATTCATTGTTATACTCGAACAGGTAAGGTTTTGAGTGTTACTCAATACAATGCTATGCTTAGTTAATAATAATAATAATAACAATAATAATTGTTATTTTTTGTTGTATTAGTTGGATAAATTTTCATATCTGGTTCTTTGTGCTATTATCTATAAAATTAAAGTGTTAAACTACATCATCTTGTCTTTTAAAATTCGTTCTAGCTTCAGTGTTCTCTGATTCTTGATAATTGAAATAAATTACATTGAACTGTTCCGGATGAATTCAAATTTTGTTCTTGAACACTTTGTGTAGAAGCCATCTAAAGTATAAAATACTTTTGTAATTAAAAACTCTACTTTTGAAGTGTCAGATTCATTGTTTTGTCATATAGCCATCTAAAAGATTTATTTTGTTTGTACGCCCTTCAGAATTTTCTGACTTTTATTGGCTATCTTTAATGCTCGGTTTGGCTGTCTCTAATGCTCTGTTTGACTGATGGAGAGGACCATTTCAGTAGACCTTCTTTGAACAGGCTTTTAATTTCTTAATTTGTAATATACCTGTAACAGATGGTGCTGTTAGTTGCAAAATAATTTGAGTAATAACATGTCTCTCTTTAGAGTTTGTTTTTCATTTGTTTTAGTCCATAAAAGTCAGTTTGAGTTGGTATATACAAAATTAAGTTCTTTGTGTGTTTATAATCTAGTGCTGTTCTGTGGTTGCTTATAGGAGACAAGTCAATGAAAGAAAATTCATCTTTTTTCCCCCCTCCTTTGTAGATTCGTTTTATAATGAAGGCCCACTCATTTGTCAGAGAGAATGTGCCTCGGGTACTCAATTCAGCCAAGGAGAAATCAAGTATGTAATTCCATAAGTCAAAGGATTATTCACAGAGTATTTCAACCTTTGGTGTTTACTGGAATGGCATATTACATTCTGTAGACATTATGTTTGATTTTAAATACAAGGATCCAAAAAAAAAAAAAAAAACTGTTGGGAGAGGAGGAAAAAATATATATATATGATCTGTATTGATTTGGAAGACCTTCTCACTGTTTCCTGATTGTTCCTGTTTTACCTTTGGTCCCCAAAATTTAAAACATTGATCATTAGACTCTTGCAACTTTTGCGTTATTTGTATAGAATGTTAATAGAGTCATTACACCCCGTGTGCTTACTTTTCTTGAATTGCTGCTTCAAACTCTAGAAGTTACGTCTAAGTCACAGGAGTAACTTAGTTTAGAGGGATTGGTAATATTCAATTAATTTAGGAATAAGAAGTCATCATTTTGGGAGAGCAGGAAGAAACAACATGAGCTAAGGAGAGGTAGCTTTTTGTCTTCCCTATTCTGTGCTTATTTTCCTCTTTCAGTTTTGCTGAAAGAAATTGAAGAGCCTCCAGTCTAAGCATAGTTTTCCTTTTCCAGGCACTGTTCCAGTACCCACAGTCAATCAGTACTTGTACTTCTTATTTGCTCCTACCCTCATCTACCGTGACAACTATCCCAGGTAATGGCATTATGAAGCAGAAATGGGGTAGCACCAGGAGTGTGCCAGGAAGGAGGTGGGGTAGGTAGACCAGTTCATGTAGTGCTACAGAGCAGTTAGAATGGGTTTTAATTTTCTTGCTGGCATGGGAAACCCCAGATCATGATTCTAGCAATCTGATTTGATTTCAGTCATTCTTGACAGAATTATACAAGTTCTTCCTATGTCAAAAATGATGTTCTGTGTGGAAAGATACTGTGAGGACCTTTTTTAAAGTTCATTTATTTTCTTTATTTAGAAAGTAATTTTGTTTCTTCCGTTTTAGGACTCCCACTGTAAGATGGGGTTATGTGGCTATGCAGTTTGCACAGGTGAATTTTTTTTAAGTGCCTAAGGTTTGTTGGATGGTGGGAGATGGGGATTTGAATATAATAATAATTTAATATATTTAAAGTATTGTTTAATTCATGTCTCCTGGGAGCTCTAGAACTCTTACTGAAGTCTTTAAACTATTCCTAGTTCAGTAAATGGTGTTTGCTTTGCCAATACATCAAAAGTAATTTTCTACAATTAAAAAAAAATTTTTTTTTAAGTAAAATAATTCCGTTTGGTTACTTCAGTATGCATCTACATTAATTTCCCCCTCCCTTTCTGTTTTTTATTTTATTTTTGGATGTATATCTGTGTGGATGTGGTCTGACACTCCCTCAACCCCTTATCAGAATCATAAATCCCAGAAGATCCCATTTTAAAATCTTGTGTCAATCAAATACCCATTTATGAAATAGGTTCTTTTGTTATGAGTTTCATGTAGCAGGAAAGAGAGATTCCAGAGTCTGATCTTTCAGAAATGCCATTTGGTAAAGGGTTGGGAATAGGTATGGTAGAAATTAGGCTTGAGTACTATCTCTGAAGGATTACAGTTCGGAAATCTTACATACTAGTGTTAAATGGAATATATATGTAAATGTTAGTTTACAGGTCACATATATATGTTCTTTTGAAGGAAAAAAAATTACTTTTCATCTTTCCTGATCCAGCTGTCTTTATTATAATTATCTTTGTTATGTTCCAGGTTTTTGGTTGCTTTTTTTATGTGTACTACGTCTTTGAAAGGCTCTGCACCCCCTTGTTTCGGAATATCAAACAGGAGCCCTTCAGCGCTCGTGTTCTGGTCTTATGTATATTTAACTCCATCTTGCCAGGTAACATATGGGTACTGGTTAATTTGGCTATTCATAAAGTTGCAAGGAAAATAGAAAGCCATTGCGTGTGAGCACCTTTGATTTACCTGCTTTTTGCTATAAACTCATCTACGCATCTGTACCCATCTTTAACCTCTTTCCGTCTATCTGACAGATGAAGCATCCTTTCAGTCCCTGGCCAATCTTTCCATTTGTCTTCTTTCACGCAAGTTTTGCTTCTCTGACTGTGGATAGTCTGTATTCATGCTTTATCTTCCCGTTCACTCTTCAGTCACTGTAATCTTGCTCCTAATCAGACCAGGTCATTGAAATGGCCTTTATTAAGATCTCTAATCTCCTCCAGTAGTTGGCTTAGCCCTTATTCTGTTTGATCTCCATGAAGTATTGGGTGCTGTTGACCACATTTTGAAGTCTGTCTTGCCACTCTCTTATTCTCCTGTCTTTCTGGCCATACCATACATAACAGTGAACCAGACACACATACTCTTTATCCTCTGGAAGCTTGCAGTTTAATTACATTTAGTTTCCTTTACTTACTCTTTCTCTTTTCTCTACCCATTAAATGTTGGTATTGTTTTCTGCCATCACGTTCTTTTCTTCCTCTCCCTCTCTCCCAGACATCTGCTAGTAATCCTCCATGATTGCCCCTCAAGATTTACTCCAATAAATTCTTTTATCTGTCCCTCTGATGGGATATGTGTTACATATGTGTGTCTTCCTCACTAAGCTGCAAATTCCATAAGCTCAAGGATTGTGTCTTATAGCCAGTCATAGTCTCTCCTAACATTGTCTTATACATAGTAGACTAATATTTTTTGAAAAAACAAGTGAATGAAAAGGATGGGCATGTAAATTGATATTTTAAAATATAGTGTAATATATAATATACTAAGGTGCTGTTGAACTTTGTCTCATAGTGGAGATGACATTTAACATTGGGTATTGAAAAATAAATAGTCGTTTGCCGGGCAGAGAGGTGGTGGAAAGTTGCTTCCAGGTAGTGGGATGGATTCAAAGGTATGGAGTATTTGGGAATGGCAGAAGTCCAGTTGCTGATGATGTTTGCTACATTGGGAGTAGAGGCAGAGATAAGTTAACCTTGTCACTATTGACATTTTGGGCTGGATAATTCTTTGTTTGGGGGGCTGTCATGTGCATTGTAGGATATTAGCCACATCCTGGCCTCTAACAACTAGATATCATAGCACAAGGCCCACTTCTTGAATTGTGATAACCAAAAATGTCTCCAGAATTGCCAGCCATCTCCTGGGGGCAAAATCTCCCCCAGTTTTAAACAGCTAGTTTAGAGGAATACACGGCCAGATTTTAAAGGGCTTTTTACTACCAAGTTAAGCCATACATCTAGGCATTTCCATTAAAAACAGGCTGGGTCATTTTTGTCTATAGAACCCACTTGGAAGAAAGTTATTTCTTTATTAGGTTAAAATAATTAACTTTCAAAATACACTGTATCATTTCTGGAATGGGTAAGCTGGAATAATAACTTTAATTTTACAAAATAATTCCAGCTAAGCAAATGATGACATATAATTAACTGATCGGTATGTGAGCTATTTGGAAAGAGTCTTAATATTGTTCATCTTATTTTTAGCTGTGCTGATACTGTTCCTTAGTTTTTTTGCCTTTTTGCACTGCTGGCTCAATGCCTTTGCTGAGATGTTACGCTTTGGTGACAGGATGTTTTATAAGGTAATGTGTACTTGGACTCATCTTCCTTTTCACATTTTATTTGTGTCCTCATTGTTAAGTATTTGAGCGTTGTTGGCTACTAGCTTTTTAACATAAACGTTGTGAAATCATTTTCTTCCACAGTTTTTACCAATATTAAGTCTGAAATTCTATTACTGATTTAAGTGGCGTAGTCTTGTCTTTTCTTCTACCTCTAAATCTGCTCCCTTAGTACTGCATTTGGTTCCTACTGGATCCTGTATTGGGGATTACAGTGGGAAAGCAGGTGTCCAGAGGGCATTCTGAGACTTTGCTGACTTTTTATTCATTTGAAATCGGCCGTCTGGTGCTGTAGGAGTGATCTCAGCAAATTATTCTATTTAAGATTGTTGAACAGTTCATGAAGGAAATAACTTCTCCCTCCTTTATTTTGAAAGGCATTAATTCTGCTTCAGATAGTATTCTTACACTTCCAAAGTTGGAATTAAGTTGTAGAGTAGAGGCAGAGTGGTTCACAGTGTTCTGTAATCCCACCTAAAGCCCTCTAGAACTTTGTCTGTCTGTTCATGTTTTGGCAACACTCCCAGCCTACCCCTCCTTTCTCAAAGAAGCAGCGAGTGCGGGTTGCAAATTTTATATGTCTTATTCCATTGGTCTGATCTTAGAGTAAGAAACAGGATATATATATAAAGGAGCACCAGGACTTGGAGGAAGCCACCATCTCACTCGTGGTGCAACTTAAATTTTGCCGTTTATGATACCAGCAAACTGCTCTTGAGGGTTATTATACTACCTAAGTCTGTGTGACCTTAGAATCTCTCATTGTGTTTTAGCAAGGTACGGGGGATTTACTGATTGTAATTTAGATGAACATTAGATTTAATGATAATGTTGTGTATCTTCCATCATAACTTGTGTGATAAAGAGATAGTGAACCTGGGAACTTAATCATCCACAGAACTAGGATTAATGTCACACTGAACACAAATAATGCCTTCAAAATGCCTTTGAAGATTTTTCTGACGTCAGTGTATGGACTAACAATTTATCATAACACGCTCTAGGTGTTATATTATGTGTGTATATTCTCTGGGAGTAGGTTTTGCTTTGGTTTTGTGTATATGTATACCTTTGCTTTTTTTCCTTAGGATTGGTGGAACTCCACATCATACGCTAACTATTACAGGACCTGGAATGTGGTGGTCCATGACTGGCTATATTACTATGCTTACAAGGACTTTCTCTGGGTAAGCAGCAAGATTTAGTTAATGTTGTTTAAGAAATGGAGATTCTTTTCCAGAAAAGTATTACTATTGTGCAGCTGGAGGAAGTTATACTTAGTTGTCTTCAATTCTCTTGTGAGCCATTAATGTCTAAGAAACCTTCTGCTCTGAATAGCACTGAGACCAGTATCTACAGTTACTAGGGCTAAGACGATGTTTTTGCTCTGGATTTTTATTTTACATGACTACAAAGTAAGAATGCGTGCAGGCATTTGGAGAAGTTGAAATGATCCACCAGTAATGGATCATTTTGTTGGAGTCTCATTGCCAACAAATAACCTCCCCTAGCTTTTTCCATTTGTTTTTTTGTTTTTCTTCCTTTGTTAGAAGTGGAGAAACCACCTATGTTCTGATTTACAACTCTCCGATATAGATTATTAATATATGTCTTTGAGACATTCTTTAGAGCAGAACTTTAGACTGAAGAAATGTACTCTTGAGTCTCATGGTTGATTAACGTTGGTATCTCTGGATTGCAGGTTTGAATTGTTAAATAAGGGCACTATTTGGCTAAATGACAGTGTGTTGTGGTGCAAATAACACAGTATTCTAATGTTCTTTCATTTATAAATGTAATTTGACTTATGGATGAGGCAAGTCCCTTGTTTCTAAATCTTAGTTTTGTTACCTGTAAAAATGGTACCTGCCCAATCTACCATACAGTGCTACTCTAGATTTGATGTGTCCGTTTATAAATGAAAACTATGTTTTGTCAACCATAGTGAGTTACAAATATAAGTTATTAATGTTTTTGAAAATATGCTCGATCTTTCAACATTAATGGTTTTGAAAATGCCTCATTTAGTAAAGTAAGGATTTTTAAGCATAGATGTTTTTGTCATTATTTTAGTACATTGGATTACTCCGAGTAGACTTAGAAAATCAAATATGAATATAATTAAATAGGTGCCTTTAGTATGTGTTAATTATAAGTCTTATGTAGTTCATCTTTAATTACTTACTTTCTGAAAATTGCCTCTAATATTTTCCTTTTACCCTAGTTTTTCACAAAGAAGTTCAGGTCAGCTGCCATGTTAGCTGTCTTTGCTGTGTCTGCTGTAGTGCACGAATATGCCTTGGCTGTTTGCTTGAACTTTTTCTATCCCGTGCTTTTTGTGCTCTTCATGTTCTTTGGAAGTAAGTATCTTGGCATCTCATGAGTACTGAGTATCATGCTAAAAGAGAAATTTAGAAAATAAAATATAAAGTCAATGTAGAAAACTAGATAGTAAATAGTAATACCATTTCAAGGCAATGTTGTTTATCTGATGGTAAGAACATTAATTTTGAGTAATTATGTACAACTCTGTTGCAAGATGCTTACACTTTGATGTAGAGAAATGAACTAAATAACCTCTTGAAGACTATTGATAACACTGACTTGGTAGCTCATAAAAACTATAAACAACCTCACCATTCTTAAACTCTGTTCAGTGTTCACCCTCTGAAAAAAACTAACCCTTTTTTGGGTGGGGTGGAGAGGGACGAGTTAGAATATGAATGCGTCCATGAAATATGTTTTCACCTGTTCTGAATACTGACTGATTTCCAAATAATCACTGATTAATAAATTTCAACAGTGAAGCTTCATTTTTACTTATGGGACCAATGGCCAGAATAGAACGTGTATATACACAGTTGATGCTGTTTATGATAACTAAATGATTGTAGCAGATATCTGAGGGCCCTCATCTCCTGGTAGATTTTGTTTTGATGACTATATGTATTTCTTGTTGTTTTCCTAACTTTAGTGGCTTTCAACTTCATTGCCAATGATAGTCGGAAAAGGCCAATTTGGAATGTTCTGATGTGGACTTCCCTTTTCGCGGGCAATGGAGTCCTCCTGTGCTTTTATTCTCAAGAGTGGTATGCACGTCAACACTGCCCCTTGAAAAATGTGAGTCATCAATCAGGCTGGAGTGGTGAAGTAACCTATTTGTCCCCTGATTGTGAGGGTTGGTGGGCAGTGTTAAGGAGAAGGGAGTAGTGGAGATGGTGATAAATGAATGTTAAGGGGAGGGAAATGTGGAGTAAAAGCAGTAACTTATCTTACTGCACTGTCCTTGAACTTTTTCTTTTCTTTGGTTTTCTTCCCATTGAACTCTCCTAGTTCTTGGTTCTCTCTCTCTTTTTTTTCTCTTGATCTGATTTTTCTTTAGCTCCTTCTAATATTCTTCCTGTGCCCTGAAAATGTAGGTCTTCTCCAAGGTTTTCCCAGTGGCATGTGTATCCACCCCCAGGCCCAAATACACATCTTTTACCTCTTCCTTCCCGAAGTAATAAACTCTATAAAAATGTCCAGCTAGACTCATATGCCTAGGAGCCCATTTCCCTTTTTTTGTTGTTGTTTTCTTGTTTGTAATTTTGTAAGAGCCTCATTCTTAGAGCTTTAGCTTTCGGCTGCTTACAGAAAACTCCCAAATATTTGGGGTGGGGGGCTTCTTGATACATCTGCTTGGGTATTTCTCACAGATACCTATAACTGAAGATGTTCAAAATCAAATTAATCAGTTTCTCTCCCAAAGCTTCTACTGTCCACCCTGATTTTGCTATGCTGCCCTCACATCCCCTCCTTATTTCCTATGAGTCCCCTTTGTGCATTTGAACTAACTGCTCTGGACTCTGGACTCTGTCTCTGGTCACTCTGCTCTTTGCACTCAGATTTCACCTGTCAGATTTTATCAAGATCTGATTTGGATGCAATGTCGTCCATGAAGCTTATTTATTTATTTATTTATTTATTTGGTTGGTTGGTTGGTTGCACTGGGTCTTAGTTGCGGCTCACCGGCTCCTTACTTCTGGCATGCGAACTCTTAGTTGCGGCGTGCATGTGGGATCTAGTTCCCTGACCAGGGATCGAACCTGGGCCCCCTGCATGGAGTCTTAACCACTGCACCACGAGGGAAGTCCCCATGAAGCTATTTAAAATTCCTGCTCTAGTCTCTTTTCTATTTCTGAACGTTCATAGTATTTCATCTGTTCCTCATTTAGATAATTCAGTAATTTAAGCTTTGTATTATAGTAATTTGTGTATATTATCATCCTTAACCTACCACCATTTAGATTTTGGGCTACTAAAAGTAGGACTGTGCTAAAACAAAATGCAAGATACAGAAAAAAAGGTAGTGCCTATTTGGAATTTGGTCAGGAGTCCATGCAGTTGTGCAGAGTTTATTGGACTTAGCTTCACGTAAAGCTTCTAAATCAAGTAAATCTGTGCTATAGATAAAAATGATGAACATCTTTTGAATTAGTGAGCTGCTTATAGCTTAAAGGTTACTGAAATGCTGGGAGGCATTTTAGAGATGTGCCATGTGTAACATTAACACCCCCTATCTACCCCGTCTCTCATACATACAGTGCACACAAATAAACTACTCTTCCATTCTTTTTTTTCCCCTCGAAGCCCACATTTCTGGATTATATCCGGCCACGTTCCTGGACTTGTCGTTACGTGTTTTAGAAGCTTGGACTTTGTTTCCTTCCTTGACTGAAGATGGGGTATTCTACCTGATTTGGGGCCAGCATCTGTTTCCAGCCGTTACTGAAGTTATCTGTGTTATTTGGACCACTCCAGGCTTTACAGATGGCTCACTCCATTACTAGGTCACCTGAAGCTGAGCTGTTAGAAGTTTCCTGGAAGCCTGTACACTTTTAAGCAGTTCTTAATTTTTTCCTTTTTGGGAGAAGGGAGACTTGTAGCTGATATAATGACAGATTTTTTGCTGGGTCATATCAGCTTAAACCTCAGAAATGCTGTTTTGTTTCTTGATTCCATCTAATTAGAGACTAAACATCATGTTTTCTTGGCCACTGAATTACCCAAAACATTGATGAAGAAATCATTTAAGTACCTCTGGCTTAGAAATTTTTTCATGTGCGTTGTTGGAATGTCTGCTAATTGACCATGCAATTGGGAAAGAAAATAATGTGGAATGTTTTGCTATTTCTAGTAGAGAGAAAATATCTATTTTTCCAAAGATAATCTTGTTATATATCCTAATTTGTATTTTTTTTAAAGTTCAGTTCTATTTTTATCTTGTTTTTGCTATACACTGTAGGTCGTGATGTCTGTGAAGCAAAATTATCCCTTTCACTTTGAATTCTTGAGTTTGCATCCATAGTATTATATATTGAGGAGGACAGAAGTAGGAAGGGAAAAAGAAGTGGCACAGGACAAAGAAAAATATTTCCTCTTTTAAATTCTAAAGTAATTTTTAAAAACTTGCAGAGTCAATCATGTGTTTAAATTATTTTATTGTGGAACTTATGTGGAAGATACCTGAAAGTTTAAACAACAAAAGTTAATAACTTCTTTGAAGTTATTTAGAAGTAACCTTTGGTACAGTTATTTTATCTAATAAATACTGATGTGAATTATTTTTCAGACTAGTAAGTCTAACATAAGTATTAATCACCACCATTAATATTAAAGGGAATATTAAAGATCCAGAAGCTGGCTTCTGCATTTGCTCAATTATTATACTTTTAATGGTAGTGTACTTTAGTTGCAATAAATTAATAGGTGATCATTTTCAAGAAAATTTACTTTATTGTGTGATGTTCCATGTTATAAGATGCCTATAGCTAATACAGTGTGGTGTGTAGGAATTATTTTGGTTGTTTGAATGATATATGATTATGTTGGTAAAGACTGAGCTTTGGAAGGGTTTTTCGTTTTTTTTTTTAAACATCTTTATTGGAGTATAATTGCTTTACAATGGTGTGTTAGTTTCTGCTTTATAACAAAGTGAATCAGCTTTACATATACATATGTTCCCATATCTCTTCCCTCTTGTGTCTCCCTCCCTCCCACCCTCCCTATCCCACCCCTCTAGGTGGTCACAAACCACTGAGCTGATCTCCCTGTGCTATGCGGCTGCTTCCCACTAGCTATCTATTATACGTTTGGTGGTGTATATGTGTCCATGCCACTCTCTCACTTTGTCACAGCTTACCCTTCCCCCTCCCCATATCCTCAAGTCCATTCTCTAGTAGGTCTGTGTCTTTATTCCCGACTTACCCCTAGGTTCTTCATGACCTTTTTTTTCCCTTAGATTACATATGTATGTGTTAGCATACAGTATTTGTTTTTCTCTTTCTGACTTACTTCACTCTGTATGACAGACTCTAGGTCCATCCACCTCACTACAAATATCTCAATTTTGTTTCTTTTTATGGCTGAGTAATATTCCATTGTATATATGTGCCACATCTTCTTTATCCATTCATCTGTCGATGGACACTTAGGTTGCTTCCATGTCCTGGCTATTGTAAATAGTGATGCAATGAACATTGGGGTGCATGTGTCTTTTTGAATTATGGTTTTCTCAGGGTATATGCCCAGTAGTGGGATTGCTGGGTCGTATGGTAGTTCTATTTTTAGTTTTTTAAGGAACCTCCATACTGTTCTCCATAGTGGCTGTATCAATTTACATTCCCACCAACAGTGCGAGAGGGTTCCCTTTTCTCCACACCCTCTCCAGCATTTATTGTTTCTAGATTTTTTGATGATGGCCATTCTGACCAGTGTGAGATGATATCTCATTGTAGTTTTGATTTGCGTTTCTCTAATGATTAATGATGTTGAGCATTCTTTCATGTGTCTGTTGGCAATCTGTATATCTTCTTTGGAGAAATGTCTATTTAGGTCTTCTGCCTACTTTTGGATTGGGTTGTTTATTTTTTTGTTATTGAGCTGCATGAGCTGCTTGTAAATCTTGGAGATTAATCGTTTGTCAGTTGCTTCATTTGCAAATATTTTCTCCCATTCTGAGGGTTGTCTTTTCGTCTTGTTTATGGTTTCCTTTGCTGTGCAAAAGCTTTTAAGTTTCATTAGGTCCCATTTGTTTATTTTTGTTTTTATTTCCATTTCTCTAGGAGGTGGGTCAAAAAAGATCTTGCTATGATTTATGTCATAGAGTGTTCTGCCTATGTTTTCCTCTAAGAGTTTGATAGTGTCTGGCCTTACATTTAGGTCTTTAATCCATTTTGAGTTTATTTCTGTGTATGGTGTTAGGGAGTGTTCTAATTTCATACTTTTACATGTACCTGTCCAATTTTCCCAGCACCACTTATTGAAGAGGCTGTCTTTTCTCCACTGTATATTCTTGCCTCCTTTATCAAAGATAAGGTGACCATATGTGCATGGGTTTATCTCTGGGCTTTCTATCCTGTTCCATTGATCTATGTTTCTGTTTTTGTGCCAGTACCATACTGTCTTGATTACTGTAGCTTTGTAGTATAGTCTGAAGTCAGGGAGCCTGATTCTTCCAGCTCCATTTTTCGTTCTCAAAATTGCTTTGGCTATTTGGGGTCTTTTGTGTTTCCATACAAATTGTGAAATTTTTTGTTCTAGTTCTGTGAAAAATGCCAGTGGTAGTTTGATAGGGATTGCATTGAACCTGTAGATTGCTTTGGGTAGTAGAGTCATTTTCACATTGTTGATTCTTCCAGTCCAAGAACATGGTATATCTCTCCATCTATTTGTATCATCTTTAATTTCTTTCATCAGTGTCTTATAATTTTCTGCATACAGGTCTTTTCTCTCCTTAGGTAGGTTTATTCCTAGATATTTTATTCTTTTTGTTGCAGTGGTAAAGGGGAGTGTTTTCTTAATTTCACTTTCAGATTTTTCATCATTAGTGTATAGGAATGCCAGAGATTTCTGTGCATTAATTTTGTATCCTGCTACTTTACCAAATTCATTGATTAGCTATAGTAGTTTTCTGGTAGCATCTCTAGGATTCTCTATGTAGAGTATCATGTCATCTGCAAACAGTGACAGCTTTACTTCTTCTTTTCCAATTTGGATTCCTTTTACTTCTTTTTCTTCTCTGATTGCTGTGGCTAAAACTTCCAAAACTATGTTGAATAATAGTGGTGAGAGTGGGCAACCTTATCTTGTTCCTGATCTCAGTGGAAATGGTTTCAGTTTTTCACCATTGAGCACAGTGTTGGCTGTGGGTTTGTCATATATGGCCTTTATTATGTTGAGGAAAGTTCCCTCTATTCCTACTTTCTGGAGGGTTTTTATCATAAATGGGTGTGGAGTTTTGTCGAAAGCTTTCTCTGCATCTATTGACATATGGTTTTTCTCCTTCAATTTGTTAATATGGTGTATCACGTTGATTGATTTGCATATATTGAAGAATCCTTGCATTCCTGGAATAAACCCCACTTGCTCATGGTGTATGATCCTTTTAATGTGCTGTTGGATTCTGTTTGCTAGTATTTTGTTGAGGATTTTTGCATCTATGTTCATCAGTGATATTGGCCTCTAGTTTTCTTTCTTCGTGACATCTTTGTCTGGTTTTGGTATCAGGGTGATGGTGGCCTCCTAGAATGAGTTTGGGAGTGTTCCTCCCTCTGCAATATTTTGGAAGAGTTTGAGAAGGATAGGTGTTAGCTCTTCTCTAAATGTTTGATAGAATTCCCCTGTGAAGCCATCTGGTCCTGGGCTTTTGTTTGTTGGAAGATTTTTAATCACAGTTTCAATTTCAGTGCTTGTGATTGGTCTGTTCATATTTTCTATTTCTTCCGGGTTCAGTCTCGGAAGGTTGTGCATTTCTAAGAATTTGTCCATTTCTTCCAGGTTGTCCATTTTATTGGCATAGAGTTGCTTGTAGTAATCTCTCATGATCCTTTGTATTTCTTCAGTGTCAGTTGTTACTTCTCCTTTTTCATTTCTAATTCTATTGATTTGAGTCTTCTCCCTTTTTTTCTTGATGAGTCTGGCTAATGGTTTATCAATTTTGGTTGGTTCAGTGGGTTGTGTAGGCTTCCTGGTGGAGGGGACTGGTGCCTGGTGGATGAGGCTGGATCATGTCTTTCTTGTGGGCAGGACCACGTCCAGTGGTGTGTTTTGGGGTGTCTGTGACCTTATTATGATTTTAGACAGCCTCTCTGCTAATGGGTGGGGTTGTGTTCCTGTCTTGCTAGTTGTTTGGCATAGGGTGTCCAGCACTGTAGCTTGCTGGTCGTTGGGTGAAGCTGGGTCTTGGTGTTGAGATGGAGATCTCTGGGAGATTTTCGCCGTTTGATATTACGTGGAGCTGGGAGGTCTCCTGTGGACCAGTGTCCTGAAGTTGGCTCTACCACCTCAGAGGCACAGCCCTGATGCCTGGCTGGAGCACCAAGAGCCTTTCATCCACACGGCTCAGAATAAAAGGGAGAAAAAATAGAAAGAAAGAAAGAGGGGGCTTCCCTGGTGGCGCAGTGGTTGAGAATCTGCCTGCCAATGCAGGGGACACGGGTTTGAGCATTGGTCTGGGAAGATCCCACATGCCGCGGAGCAATTGGGCCCGTGAGCCGCAATTACTGAGCCTGTGCATCTGGAGCCTGTGCTCCGCAACAAGAGAGGCCACGATAGTGAGAGGCCCGCGCACCGCAATGGAGAGTGGCCCCCGCTTGCTGCAGCTAGAGAAAGCGCTAGCACAGAAACGAAGACCCAACATAGCAATCAATCAATCAATAAAAAAATAAACATCTTAAAAAAAAAAGGCTTTCATTTAAAAAAAAAGAAGAGGATAAAATAACAAAATAAAGTTATTAAAATAAAAAATAATTGTTAAGAAAAAAATTTTTTTAAAAAGTAAATACCAAAAAAACAAACAAAAAAAACCAGACGGACAGAACCCTAGGACAAATGGTGAAAGCAAAGCTATACAGACAAAATCTCGCACAGAAGCATACACATACACACTCACAAAAAGAGGAAAAGTGGAAAAAATAATATATCTTGCTACCAAAGTCCACCTCCTCAATTTGGGATGATTCGTTGTCTCTTCAGGTATTCCACAGATGCAGGGTACGTCAAGTTGATTGTGGAGATTTAATCCGCTGCTTCTGAGGCTGCTGGGCGGGATTTCCCTTTGTCTTCTTTGTTCTCACAGCTCCCGGGGTTCAGCTTTGCATTTGGCCCCGCCTCTGCGTGTAGGTCACCTGAGGGTGTCTGTTCTTCGCACAGACAGGATGGGGTTAAAGGAGCAGCTGATTCGGGGGCCCTGGCTCACTCAGGCCGGGGGAGGGAGGGGTACGGATGCTGGGCGAGCCTGTGGCAGCCGAGGCCACCATGACGTTGCAGCAGCCTGAGGCTCGCCATGCGTTCTCCCGGGGAAGTTGTCCCTGGATCACGGGACCCTGGCAGTGGCGGGCTGCACAGGCTCCTGGGAGGGGAGGTGTGGATATTGACCTGTGCTTGCACACAGGCTTCTTGGTGGCGGCAGCAGCAGCCTTAGCGTCTCATGCCCGTCTCTGGGGTCCGCGCTGTTAGCCGCGGCTCGCGTCCGTCTCTGCAGCTCCTTTTTTTTTTTTTTTTTTTAATTTTTATTTATTGGCGCTCCTTTAAGCAGCACTCTTAATCCCCTCTTCTCACGCACAAGGAAACAGAAGAAAAAGTCTCTTGCCTCTTCGACAGGTCCAGACTTTTTCCCCGACTCCCTCCCGGCTAGCCATGGTGCACTAACCCCTTCAGGCTGTGTTCGCGCTGCCAACCCCAGTCCTCTCCCTGCGATCCAACTGAAGCCTCAGCCTCAGCTCCCAGCCCCCGCCCGCCCCGGCGGGTGAGCAGACAAGCCTCTCGGGCTGGTGAGTGCTGCTTGGCACCGAACCTCTGTGCGGGAATCTCTCCGCTTTGCCCTCCGCACCCCTGTTGCTGCGCCCTCCTCCGTGGCTCCGAAGCTTCCCCCTCCGCCACCTGCTGTCTCCGCCCGCGAAGGGGCTTCCTAGTGTGTGGAAACCTTTCCTCCTTCACGGCTCCCTCCCACTGGTGCAGGTCCCTTCCCTATTCTTTTGTCTCTGTTTTTTCTTTTTTCTTTTGCCTTACCCAGGTACGTGGGGAGTTTCTTGCCTTTTGGGAGGTCTGAGGTCTTCTGCCAGCGTTCAGTGGGTGTTCTATAGGAGCAGTTCCACGTGTAGATGTATTTCTGATGTATCTGTGGGGAGGAAGGTGATCTCCGCGTCTTACTCTTCCGCCATCTTCCTCTGGAAGGGTTTTTGAAGACCATGTAGGTTCAACCCAAAGAAGGGAGACTTATGAATTACCCAAAATTTGAGAAGCAGCCCACTTGAGAAACTATCTTGGTGTTCTAGCAGCCCTACTGCTATCCAGAAAGTTTTGAGAAATCTTTTTCTAATTGTTTTCAAAAAGTTAGTTTGAATCTCACAAGAAGGTAAGTAGAGTTTCTTAATTGTCACAACTTAATTTGTACCACAAGTTCTCAGCTAAGTTTCCCATACCTTTGGTCCAGTTGAGTTTAGGCAAATCCAACCTCAACAGACAAAAGTGTACCTCAAAGAAGGTTCTTTTTAAAAGGGTATTCCAGGACTTCCCTCGTGGCGCAGTGGTTAAGACTCTGCCTGCCAATGCAGGGGACACGGGTTCAAGCCCTGGTCCAGGAAGATCCCACATGCCGCGGAGCAACTAAGCCTGTGCGCCACAACTACTGAGCCTGTGCTCTAAAGCCCAGAGCCACAACTACTGAGTCCACGTGCCACAACTACCGAAGCCCGCATGCCACAACTACTGAAGCCTGCACGCTTAGAGCCTGTGCTGCACAACAAGAGAAGCCACCACAATGAGAAGCCCACGAACCGCAACCAAGAGTAGCCCCCACTTGCCGCAACTAGAGAAAGCCCGCGCACAGCAACAAAGACCCAATAATAAATTAATTAATTTAAAAAAAGAAAAGTAATGAGTTTAAAATTTCTTTCCTATAAAGTATTAATGATAGTAATCATTAGTTTGGGTGTGTTATATAAGAGAACAACTAAGATCTCTAACTTTGTCATAAATTTGTTAGAAGCTCTTATTCTCAATTCTGGGTAGTGAGGAAAAATGGAGGGGTTTTTTGTTTGTTTTTGGTGGATTAATTACTGCAGTTGCCTAGGTAAAGTTGCTTCCTCATGTTAGAGCTTAATTAGAAAATTGAGGCTGCTTTTACCCCTCTCGGTAACCACAACATTTGGAAGCAAAAGGAGTAGTGGAAATGTTTTCAATAGTTACAGGGTGAAAGTGGGTAATATTTGCAGGTTAAGAAAGTACAGTGTGTAAGTATTCTATATTTGCATACACAGATTATGTTGTAGAAGTAATTAATTTAGTATAGGCAATTTCCATCATAGTTTAAAAATTATACTTACCTGAAAAATTGAATCCTGAAGTCTTTATAGGAAACCTAACAGAACATTTTATTTTTTAGAAGTTGGTCAGGTGGGCTACATAGCCTAAAAAGATATGTTATGAATTGTTAAAGTCTTTTATGCAAACATATTTTTGTTTTGTGCGGTCATAAGTAATTTTGAGTAAAGTTCATTGTTTTCTTTGGAGGAAAATAACGAAGATGAACTAACATAGCTGTAGTAAGCAGGTGGCCTGGTGTAGTATAGTAATTTATACTTGTTAGTTTTGAAACCTTTAAAAAAAAATTGTTAGGCTTAAGCCCAGCATGTAAAACAGACAAAATATAGCTGTTTCTGGTTGAGACAGGGATGCAGGGCTGGAGCCCTTGTTTGGTTATATCCATTTCCTCCTACCCCCAAATACCCAGTTTGAAAACCACTGGTGTGGTGAAAAAAGTCCATGCACAGACTTGTGATTAAGATAGCCCCATACTTACTAGCAGTGGCACCCAAAGTTGCTTAATTTATCAGAGCCACAGTTTTCCTCATCTGTAAAATGGGGATTAATAACTACCTCATTTGGTTGCTGCAAACCACTAGCCCAGGCAGAAATAAGGCTTCGTTATTTTCTTACTCTCCGTAAATTCTAAACCTAAATCCTTACTATTATTTCATTGGAATCCTTAAAAAAAAGACCTGGGATTGGGGGGGTGGGTGTTTCAAATGCTGCACACTCCCAAGAATATATACTTTTAAATAGACTCTCAGGCTGATGGTGAATTGGCTTTGCACCTTGATAGATACAGGCTCTCACATAATAGAATTGGTAAGAATTTAACAGGATTGCTAAAAGCATTCTTGTTTCCAGCTCTCCAAAATTATTGATACTTTCAGATTTATCTGTTTAGCATTAGGGTAGGGTTGCAAGCTTCTGAAAAGAAATGCATTTCTGCTTTTACCTAAGTATTAAATCAAGTGTTTAGAACTAGTGTGTATACTTTATACTTAAGTTTTAGAAATTACGGAGAGAAAGGAAACTAATGAGGCCTTACTTCTGCCAGTGTAAGGATGCTTCTAGTCTTGGAAGGCAGAATGAATTTCTTAATGGAAGATAGTTCAATGATGCAAAATTTCATGTAACTTATGTAGTTTATATAATAGTTATATACGTGTGTGTGTATATATATATTTACTATCAAAGAAAGACCTGTCTTGGACATTCTTTCACATATCTTATCTCTAGGCTTTATGATTATGGCTCAGAAATGGAGGGAACTGGGACGTAAATGTTTTGAGGAACAAAATGAATATTGTTAGTGAAGCTTATGTAAGTATTTGATTAGTTTCTAACATCACTAAAGTCTCTTATCAGGTCACAGAGTGTTGGAACCCAGTTTATAAAGGAAGTAGAATACAGCTACTCTGGTTGAAGTGGAGAGGAGTCCTTACTTGGTCCACCCGTGCTCTTCCCCACCCTGAATTTAATGTCCAGTGTGAAAATCAGTAGATACTGATAAAATTCATAAGCTTTAGGTTAGTAGGAAAGCTGTACAATCTATATAATCTGCTAAATCCTTAATAAAGTTTCCTTTTTTTCTTGTAAAGTATAAAGACTTTTAAATAGCTAATTTGGATTTGAGAAAAGTAAAGGCTTAATTTCAGAAGTTATGCAGTTTTTAAAAAAATCTAAAACTGTCTCTGTGCTCTTTTTCTAAATGCTTTCTTCCTTCTGCATTATTACATTCACATTTCTGCTGTCAATATGCCCTTCCCAACAGAGTGCTACCCTTTATGCTAGCAGATACTTCACCATGCTTTGTGGTGTTCTTTAGTTTGTGTTAATGAGATGGTAGGTATATTTCTCTTCTCTTAGGGATACAATTTGAATTCCCATGTGCAAACCTGCCACTTGGGTGGGAAGAGAGCTGAAGCCCTAGTCAAGGCTCTGCCATTGGGGCCAGTAAGGCAGCTTCCTTCCTGTATTAGTACCTTTCCAGCATGTGCATTAAACCCATAGTGTTTTCGTTTTTTTTGGAGCCTTGGCTAAACCTTTTTTTTTTTTTTAATAAATTTATTTATTTTATTTATTTATTTTTGACTGCCTTGGGTCTTCGTTGCTGCGCGCGGTCTTTCTCTAGTTGCGGCGAGCGGGGGCTACTCTTCGTTGCGATGCACGGGCTTCTCATTGCGGTGGCTTCTCTTGTTGTGCAGCACGGGCTCTAGGCGCACAGGCTCAGTAGTTGTGGCTCGCGAGCTCTAGAGCACAGGCTCGGTAGTTGTGGCGCACGGGCTTAGTTGCTCTGCGGCATGTGGCATCTTCCCGGACCAGGGTTTGAACCCGTGCCCCCTGCATTGGCAGGCGGATTCTTAACCACTGCGCCACCAGGGAAGCCCTAAACCCATAGTGTTTTAAGAGCTGCAGAAAAGTCCCGGGAATCTGAAGTTGTTATAAGGGTTATTCTGTAATTAACGATGTTTTTTCTAATTCGTTCTTGTTTACTCTTTTCCTGAATTACTATTCCTCCTCCCCCACCCCCTATATCTTTGTCTAATCACTGGTATCATCACTTTGTTTAGCACACATTGTATTAGCATTAACATTTTTTAAACTTTAAAAAGAATACATACAAAAGGGCAAAATAATTGCATATGTGAAGAATGTGATAAATAAATTTGGAAAAAAACCATGTCTCGTTTTAAAAGTAACTCAAGTTTGATATTAACCCTATATTAACTATGTATTTCATGTTCATAAATGGTTTTCACCTTAATATCACACAGCTTTATATGCTGAATATAGCCAACAATTTTTATTGGAGTATAGTTGATTTACAATGTTGTTAGAATTTTCTTTTTCAGGATAATGGAGGGAGCCATGTTACAGATTACAAAGAAATAATGGGGCCCAGTTGTGATTCTGTATTTGCATCAAGAAAAGCAGTGACACTGGTTCTTCAGCCTCCTCTCTTTCTGTGGTCATTATTTGTTGCTTGACTTCTTTTCCTGTCAGCCTTTTAAAACTTGTGAATGGGTATTTCTAAAAGTGTACTGCCCACCCCGCTCCCCAGTGGGTAGAAATGGATTTAGGTTTCTAATGAAAAGAGAAAATCTGTTGACTGGGAAGTGTGCCTTTTCAAACAAGACTTGGGGAAACTAATTTTGAAGCAAGATAGGTTACTTCCCTTCCCTCCAAAGAATCTCCTTATAATAGGAAACTACTATGAGTAGGATTTGACATCATAACATTCTATACATTGAAGCATATATCATAGTAACAGCCAAGAAGTACTGAGTTAGCCTCCATGGTCTGGCTCTACCCACCTGCCTCTGCAGTGCCAGAGGAGTGGGAAGGGGGAAGTCCCTTCAGAAATTAGATGTGCCCCTGATTCTTGGACCAAGTGACTATTCTTTGCCACTGGGGGTGAATCCACAGTGTGGCAATTTTCCTTGATGAATTTACTAAAGTTTAGGGTCTTGTCCTTTTAGGCTCAGCTTGTGTTTGGACCCAAGTTAACTGCATTCATGAATCTGACTTACAGAACTGGAACACCAGTTTGTAAATGTAGCATGAGAAATTGCACATGGGGTGGCATACTCAGGTTGGCCATGGTCACTGAATTTACTCTTGCGGAAGCCCAGCTTACTGTACAATGAGAAAGATGAATTTTTTTGCCTAGATGGCATCAACACCATGTGATGCGCACTGAAGATAGGCTTGTGAACCAGACGAAAAGCCTATTTCTTCCTCAAGGCACAGCCATGTTGTTACCGGAACGCAACTCTGTGTGCCCGACGCACAGTGAGGCCAAACACCACCAAAACGCTGGAGTTTGGGACAGAGAAAGGATTATTGCAGGGCCATGCAGGGAGATGGGTGGCTCATGCCTTAAAAAAAAACCCCAAACTCCCTGAAATCTTTCAGCAAAGCCCTTTTATAGGAAAGGTGAGGGAGGGGCATGGTTAGTTGTTGCACACTTCTTGGTGTCAGATCCTTTGTTCTTGAGGTCCGGTCATGGTCAGGTCACGATGTTCCTGTAACATCGTGGGACATAACAGGGACAGGTTTACAGGGACATAACAAATAAACGTTATCCTTTGTTCTGACAGGAAAGGGCAAGGTTCCAAGGCTCAACTTTTCGCCCTCCGAGGTCCAGGCCTGGCTAAGAGAAGGGAGACCCTGCGAGGTGGGGCGCGGGGAGGGTGGGCGGTTACCGTGCCCCAGAGCGTTCGTCCAGCACCCAGTCTGGGTCCTCCCGCCAGTGCCCAGACCTGGCTGAAGAGGCAGATCTCAGTTGGTGACTCCCTCAGGGCCAGGTCCCCAGACACTGCCCAGCTGCCATCACTGAGGGAGCCAGGCGCCCAGGACCCAGCCGGCCCTCAGGCTCCTCAGGCTGCCCAAACGGTGGGGGCCAGGTGCCCCAGGCTGTGTCCCATGCAGACGGCCGCTGCCATTAGGTTGCAGAGGCAGGGATGGGGGAGAGGTTCACTTCCGCCTCAGGGCCTGGGCCCGGCCAGTGGGCGGTCCTGGTGAGGCCTCTGGAGCCCGAAGCTGGGTGAGCTGGAGGGCCCCAGGGAGAAGGCTGGGATCCGCCTCTTACTCTCCACCTGACGACCACCACTCTGCCAGCCCCTCTAAGGGTCGCCCATTGACGCTGGCTCGCTTGGGGGAGGGGCCCACTGCGGCATCGACCAATGGCTGAATGGGGCCCCCTGTGGCGCCGACCAATGGCTGAGCAGGAACCTCTAATGCTGGTCTAACCGCCCCGCATTAATGGTCTCTCTATTATAAGGTGAAATCCGAAGGAGGGTACTTGGGTGAACTGCATGACATAAAAACTAAGACAGACTGAAGCATCATTTCAGTTTACAGATGCCATTGTTTTATGGAAGCAATACTCTTCCATACTACTCTTCCCCTGGGAAGTGTTTGCTAAGCAGTGTCCAGGTTTCTTTCTCAGTGTCTCCTTGTAAACATTTGTGACTGATACCTTCATTTTTCTGTTATGTTAAATACAGATACTGGCCTACTTCCCACTCAGACTCCAGGGAGCTTTGCGTGCTACATTTAAGCATCCATGGATGTGTGTATCACCCTTGTTCACACTTAGGAAATGAGTTGGTAAAAAGATTGGTGCATAAGCACACGCTGTGTTTGTTTGGTCCTAGTTCAGGGTATGTCTGGTGATTTCACTGACTGGCTGTCTTCCGAGATACTGTTTTGTCCACTTGACACCCTGGAAGACCCTACTGCTGAGTGGGTATAAAGCTGCCACAGAAGTCAGCCAACATCAAGAAGCACAGTTAGCCCTGTTTCTAACTGTGTCACTTTTACTATGTCTTGAAATTTTCTATTTAGGAAAATTATTATCTGCTTGCATTTTGCTATGGTATTTTCCATCAAAGACCTCAGTAATACTTTATCTTAACAACATTTCAGCGTTCATCATTGTGTATAATTCACAATGATGAGAGGAGTTTCCCAAGAGTAGCAATTGTATTCTTCAATAGTTATGGTCTTATTGTAATGTTCTTATGTTATCTTTTCTTGTACTTATATTTCATATACTTCTACAACTTTAACCCAGACCTTTGGCCAGGAACTGGTATGTATAATCACCACACCATTGTACAGGATAGAAAATGAGAAGTAACATTTGATGTCTTTTTCTTCACACCATAGAACCAATCACTTCCCAAATCCTATAGATTTTACTTTCTATGTATCTCTTGAATCTGTTCATTTATCCCCATCTTATCAATGCCCTACTTTAGATTTTTTTAAAACTTAAGAATGTGAAAGATGAATTACTCTGTTCCTCTAATACCTAAAAGCTTGATAAACCATGTATAAACTGATGCTGGAGTTTGGGGACCTCTGAAGTTCAGTATCCTGGTTATGGTTCCAAACTCTAATGTAGAGTCAGGACACCAGTGAAGAGGGAGGAAGACAAACTTTGGAGGAAAATTACCTTCCACCTGCTTGTGCATTGCTTCTGCCCCTCACCTGTTTTGATGGCTGCCAGTCCTTAAGGTGAAATATGTGTGTGCCATGTGTATTTTAATTCTTGGAAAATCTAGAAAATAACCTAGGATGATGGGAGATAGGGCTAAAGGCTAAAATGTTTAGATACCCAAGGTGTTTAGAAGAATTAAAAGGGGCATAGAGATTGTATTGTTTTTGTTTTCAACACTTTGCTCATATTTCTTTGAGTTATTATGAGTCTCCCAAAACCCAGAGACTTAAGCGTATAAACACAGAAGCATTAGAACTGTCCAGCTGATTTTCAAACATCATGTATTGAAGGCGTTTGTGCCAGGCACTATGCTTGGTACTAAGGAATATGATGACTGAACAAGAGAAGTTTTCTTCCCTGCTGAAATTTATTTTTCAGACTAGAGGCATCTAGATGCTGGGAATCCACCAGCATTACTTGGCATTAAGGTTCCATCCTAATACAAAATGATCCTGAAACCAAGCAGCAGGACCCTGTGAAGCCCTTCGGGGGAAAGACACCGCCCCACACCTCCATCCCCTGCCTCTTGTTTGCAGAAAAGCTTCAGCCTCCTAGGCTTTCCCCAAGTTCCAAAGAGCAAATTCAGAGAAGTGAGAAAATGCAGAAAGAAAGGAAAACAGTCAAGTAAAATAATAGTTTAGCTGTAAAGCAAAACTCAAGGACCCTTAGTTCCTACTCAAGGGCTATAGATAATGTTCTGAGCCATATCCTTGAGTTTTTTACATATACTAACTCCCCCACCAGATGGAAGAAGTTGACTGCATGTTAACAAAAGCACATAGACCCCAGACCGTTTGGAACCATAAGGCTGATGATGTTGCCTCCCGAAATACCACCTGGTTACCTCCCCACCAACCAGAAATCAATCGGAAAAATGTCCACAAGCTGATCAGGCACCTGTGACTCTCTCCCTCACCCTGCCTTTAAAAACCCTTCCCTGAAAGCCACTGGGGAGTTCAGGTCTTTTGAGCCTATTCTCCTTGCTTAGCACCTTGCAATAAACTCTGTATTTTCCTTCATCACACCTTGTAATAAACTCTACTTTCCTTCATCACAACCAGGCTATGCTTTGGGCGAGCAGACCCAAGTTTGGTTGGCTAACAATCCTGGTGGTGGTAAGAGGCGGGTTCTCAGCTCCTCCGTTCTAATGTGTTTATCCCATTACCTCCTGAGAACAGGTTTTTAAGCAGTAAGACCCAACGATTTGACTTGGGTTGGCTCTGCCTGAAGTGCAGTCTCCTTACCTGCCTCCAGCCAAAAAAAGTCTGGACCTAGGAATGCCTTCCCCCTGCACGGAAAGGGAAGAGTAGGATGGGAAGGGGGGCGGGGGCGGTGCTTAATTATCCAAGGAAGACTCGATGGAAATGCCAAGGACAGGAGCAGCTTCTGCAATAATGCCTCAACTGATAGGAACACAGAGTTTTTGTTTACCCAATTTCCCCCTGAATGTGGCTTTTAGAAAAACAGAGGAAACAAAAAAAAGTGGGAGAGAGTGATGCGAGAAACTCTTGCTGAAGTCCTACCCCGCCTTTGGTCACAAGCCTCAGAAGTCTTCCCGGGACAGGGGGTGAGCGACCCCAGGAACCGCTAGCGCCTGCGCACTGGCGCCGGCCTGCCGCGGAAGCGCCGGGATCCAGACACTTTCTGACTCCGTGAGAACGGCCCTATTAAACATTTTTATCCTTCATTGCTGTTGAATCTATGTTGAGATTTAAAACACATCGGATCCCCGAGAGACTCTTTCTTAGCCGTCTCTGTCCTCCGCCGGCACCGCCGAAGGCAGCCGCCATTGAGGGTTGCTAAGGCTTGGGGTCCTGGGTTTCTATGACGACACGCAGGTTGCCTGGGAAAAGGTGCGGCTACAAGATGTCTGGCGGGAAGCACAGTTTACCGGTACGGGCTGCAAGTGTCGGTTTCCTATCACTTGTGATGCAGAAACGGTGCGAACTCTGCTCGACCGCGAGTCGGTGGGGTGCGTGCGCCAGGCGCTGCCTGTGGGGAGGCCGGGACGTCGAGCGAGGGGCGCCTTCAGGTGATGCCGGTGGCCGGAGGGGTGGGCCGAGCGTGTACTTCCCGACCTGGGCCCAGACTCCAGGCTTCTTAGTCGCATCAGAGGACTTTAGAGCCCAGAAGTCTCCCCAAAGAAAACCCATGCTAGATGAATTGTAAACTCCAATTTTAACATAAACAGTTAACGGGTCTCTCTCTCTTCCTCTCTTTCTTTTCTCTCTCTCTCTTTCCGGCAGGTCAATGTGGCAGCCCTGCCAAATCCCAGTAATGCCGCTGATTTGTTTCTAGGTTAGCTTTCTGGAGTAATTAGTAATTTCAAATTACTAGAGAGTGATAGGAGGCATTGCTTACTATGTCGCTCCCGAAAACGCCCTCAACGTCAACACCTGAGGACAAAAATTTGAAAATCTCTGCATCCAAGGAAGAGACAGGTAAAGTTCTTCAAGGCATAAATAATCACGGCCATAGTCAGAAATCACAGTACGTTCACTATTTTCCTTAATCTGAGATTTCAGGATACTTTAATTAGTTTCGTTTTTCCAATACACTTGTTTCAATAAAATCAAAAGCCGTTCCTTTTATAGTGTTTTTCACTACTCTGCGTAAGGACTGTGTTTGTAAGTTTTTTCAAATGCTAATGAGTTTTATATTGTTCTAAATTCAACCTATTTTAAATACCAGTGGTTGTATGAAATAGTACCTTTTTTGGGTATTTGGTAACAAACCAGTTTGTATCAGGTTTTAGTAATTCTTCTGAATGAAAGTAATTATTTGTATAAGATTTTCATTCATATATAGGTAAATGCAGATCTGTACTGGAATAAGAATCTGCTAGTGACTTCCCTGGCGGTCCAGTGGTTGACTCCGCGCTTCCATTTCAGGGGGCTCCGGTTCGATCCCTGGTCTGGGAACTAAGATCCTGCATGCCAAAAAAAAAAAACCAAAGAATCTGCTAGACTCATGCCTACCCCTCATTATGTTAAAGCTTCCTCCAACTCACCTACATCTTGTTTTTAGGGGAGATTCTGCTGAAGTCCCACCTAACTTTTTTTTTTTCCTTATTTCCTCTGATATTGTGACTCCATCCCAAACTTTCAAGAGATAGACATTTGGTAATGTGAACTTCGGAGGTTTTGATGGTGATCAAAGCATGATACATCCTTACAGAAATTAACGTAAACCATTCTATGTGAGGGGCATAGATTAGTTGAGAGTTCTTTAAGAAGAGTGACAACCCAACCCTCCTTGCTGACTGCATAGGAGACCTTTTCCTATATTAGGCCTACTCCCCTACCTTTATAACTCCTCTGCCCTAGTCAAGCTGAGTAGAACACTCTTTGTACTGAGTCTTACTCCACTAATTTGCTCAGATTATTCCACTCTCTTCATTTCTAAGGATCCCAATTCTACATTTAAATCCAACTCAGATCCCTTTCACTCTATAAATATTCCAGTTTAATTTTCACCTTTGAACTTATATGGAAAAAATTACTAAATAATTTGACAGTTTTGAGGAGAGGACATTTCTTTTGTCATTTTCACATCAAAGGGAAAATAGACATTCCCATCATCTTCATGCTATCTTGGTTAGTTGATCAAGTGAAGTGAGTTTAATTTTCCACTTTGAATTTGGAATAATGGAGGTTCATCTTTGTACCTGAGTTTTTGAATTCATGTCTGATGTAAGTGTGAGTAGGGCAGACAATCTGAGTTTCTTTTTCTTGACTAGTTGATTTTCAGTGTTTTAAATATTGCTGCTATTCTTGGCAACCGGAAGCAATGTTTCTCTCTGTTAGCAACATATATATGGGATTGATGAGGTAGCCTGGGAATCTCTAATTAAATCTCAAAAAAACTACAGTAAACTTTTCTTTCCCATTATTTTCTTAGGACTTCCTAAGCTAAGGGAGAAAAAAAGTCTGGTGGATCCATTAAAACCCCTTCCTACTTCCCTTCAGAATGAGTTCATCCCTCAGGAAGTTCTACTTTCTCTGACCTATGCAGCTAATGCTGGTCCTTGTCCTGAAAACTTACTGCCTCCTAAGAAAATTAAAACCCCAAAGGTGTGTATATACATATATAAAGTACTTAGGAACATTTATCTTTTGGTATCCAGTTCATTAAGTATTTATTTAGCATATGTTATATATTCCAGATTGTCTTAAGAATATTTTAAAATTAATTTCCTAGATTGAAAACTAAAATCTTTTGCATGAATATTTTCAAGGAAATACTTGAGTATTTCCATTAACCTGCTTTTATGTGATTTACCTAAATGATCATTACTACTCTTAGTCTTGATATTTTTCTTTCACTATTGAATTGTCCTAGTTTCAGTCTTTCTCCTTGGTATTAAATAAGAATTCTGCTCTCTTTTTCCATAGAATATTCAAATGCCTTTAATGTAAATACTCAAAAATGATTAAGAATAGATTTCACTTGACTAGAGCACCCTCTGCTGTGTAGTCATGTTTTTCTTTTTCCCAGGGTACTCTCCCACGCCCTGTAGACCACGTCTGGCATAACCCTATTCGAAGAAATAAGTTCAAATATCTGATTGACCATCCTGTTTCCCTAACAGGAGCTGGAAGGTAAAGAAGGAAGATAGTTGGGTAGATGCAGATGAATAGTCATTATCTCATTTTGTATGATTTCCTTGGGGGGAGCAGAATCAGAAAAATTGTAAAATCATAGAATCATCGATTTTAAATCAGAGAATAAAATCATAGAATCAAGATTTCAAAGCTTGAAGTATCTCTTTTCTTGAAATAAATTTATTTATTTATTTTTGGCTGCATTGGGTCTTCGTTGCTGTGCGTGGGCTTTCTCTAGTTGTGGCGAGCGGGGGCTACTCTTCGTTGCGGTGCGCGGGCTTCTCATTGCGGTGTCTACTCTTGCTGCGGGCTCTAGGTGCACGGGCTTCAGTAGCTGTGGCACACGGGCTCAGTAGTTGTGCCTTGTGGGTTCTAGAGCGCAGGCTCGGTAGTTGTGGTGCACGGGCTTAGTTGCTCTGCAGCATGTGGGATCTTCCCAGACCAGGGCTTGAACCGGTGTCCCCTGCTTTGACAAGCAGATTCTTAACCACTGTGCCACCAGGGAAGCCCGCTTGAAGTATCTTTAATGAACCAGAATACAATCTGAAGAGGACATGGGTCTACCTTTTTGTGTATGATTATTAACAGGATGGCAATAGGTGCTGGCTCTGTTGACTTTTCACTTGTTTTAAATTTGCTTTTGCACGCCTTCATGTACTTGCCCCCTTACTCTCCTATTCTTTGTTGTACCCTAGTAGAAGGGACAATATCAGGCAGAATGCCTTTAGGGCCTCTTTTATTTGCACATCTGAAAAACAAGTGCTTAATCCCTGCTTTTCCTCAAAGCGAACCCTTAACCTTTACACTGTTTTAGATCAAATCAGCAAATTATATTTGTTGTTTTTATATCATTCCTAAAAATATCCAAAATGTCAACATTTTCCCTGTGAAGATTGTAATCTGCTAATTTTCTGTGTATGGTTCATTTATCAATTTACTCCCTCCAAAAAAAAATTTACTCCCTCCATGCTCCTTACTGAAATATCACTTAATAGTAAGTTTACAGTTACTAATACTTGGGTAGGTTATTTAGTCTTTCTGAGTTCCATTTTCTCACTTGTAAAAAGGGAATAATAGACTTGCTCCATTTTGTGTACCTTCCAGGGATATAGAAAGCACAAATGAGATAATGCAAGAGCACTTGTAAAACTATACACTGCTATGTAAATATAAGGTGTTATTACTCAGCTATGTCTCAGTGCTAGAAAAAGTGGCAGAAATTTAGGCTATTCACTTCTGTGTCCTGGGGCTTTGGTGTCATAAGTATTGGTACTTTATGCCATCAGACCATGGCTATAATTATTACTATATAATAATTAGTAGTTATGAGATGTTTGAAGTACTTTAAAAAATAATTAGCTATATCTGAATGCAGCAATAAACTTACATTAAAGTTTTAATGTCAAATGACATCTGAGTTGGAATTTTTTAAAATGTGAAGATCTGTAGTGTGATAGACAGGATAATGACCTCCCTGAAATGTCCTCACTGCAGTCTTTGGAACCTGTGGATACATACCTTACATGGCAAAAGTTACCTTGATTTGGCATTGGCAAGAGACAAGAGGAGGGTGACTGTAAAGTTAATAAGTGTTAGTGATAGATATTGAGGACAAAGGATGGGACGGAATCAATTATGGATGCTGAGATTTTTGATGAGTTGAGTGGTGGTGCTGACAGAATTAGTGAATATAGAAGGGTGAAAAGTGAGAATGAAGGAGAATTATTCAGTCATATCTAGAGGTAACAAATATGATAAGGTGAGATTTGATAGCATTGCCAAGGGAGAAAGTGTAGGGAGAGCACAGAGGGATGAGGACAGGACGTTGTGAGCATTTCCATTTGGTAGGCAGGAGGTCACGGAGATGTTCAAGAAGGGGTAGGTAAGATGAAAGAACCAGGAGAGTCCAGTCATACAGAGGATAGAGGAGAGGAGAGTGTTTTTAAGAAGAGAGGTGATCAACCCTGGAAAATATTCCAGGAAAATAGTGGAAGATGAGAACTGATGACTTAGCTGTAGAAAGTCATCCTCAGCTTTCTGGAGAATGATTTCAGAAGAGAAATGGGAATGAAATCCGATTGCAGGGAAATTTTAAGAAGTCTGATGTTTAGCAGAAAGTGAGAGATAGATAGATCAAGGTAACTTGACAACAATGCATGGTCAAGGTATGATTTTTAGAAGGGGAGAAGACTTGAGTTATAGACCAGGGGGAATGTTCCAAGAGAGAAGGAAATACACAGAAATTAGGATTGATGGAATGAGGTCCCCAAGGATGTGGGCAAAGATGAAATGAAGGACTTAAGTGGAGGAAATAATCCTGGGGAAGAGAATACATCTTAACATGAGGCTGAAGGAAAGGCGAATGAGAAATTTGAGATGGAGAAGAGGAAGAGTGCGGGGGGTGGGTGGCGGGGAACCCTAATGCCTCAGCCTTCTTAGTAAAGTATGAGGTAAGGAGACCAGTTTTGTGTCCCTTTTTATCCACTAGAAGGATGTGTGTGGACTTTACCCACTCTTATCCAGTAGCCAGACAAAATTTATTTTGTAAATATATTTTTCTTATCTTTCAGGGATATTTCTTTTCTGTACGATGTTAAATATGTTAAAGGAGAGACAAGGGAGAGCACAGTTTGTCCCCCACAAATGGACCGTTCATTACAACCACGTGATGGTGTCCTTGTGCCTCATAAGGTAAGTAAAGTATTTGACAAATAATTTTCTCTCCCTCTCTCTACTTAAGAAAAAAATTTCCGCAAAATATAAAGCCATGTCATACTATAACAACCTGCATTGTTTATGTTTTCATAGCACTTTCTAATTATTTCTAGAAAAGGGCATTTAGTGGGAGATGATCAAACATATCTTATTTTAAGCCATTTTCCAAGCTACAGTTATTTAATCTAGATAATACAGTGTAGGAGACTAGATTTTTTAAAAAAAGAAACCAACAGCTTAAAGTTGTAGAATTCTTGAAAGTAACACAACATTGTAAATCAACTATACTTCAGTTTAAAAAAAGGCAGAAGAAAGAATTGTAGAATTCTTACTTTTGGCTTGTTGCTAAGGTGAATTTTAAATTCCTATTGAATTTTAAAGTTGATAGATTTTTGTGTAATTAATACTAAAACCAAGATTGTTCTTTAGTTCATGGCTAATTTTTTATTTTATTTATTTATTTATTTTAACATTTATTTATTTATTTTTGGCTGCATTGGGTCTTCATTGCTGTGCGCGGGCTTTCTCTAGTTGCGGTGAGCGGGGGCCACTCTTTGTTGTGGTGCATGGGCTTCTTATTGCGGTAGCTTCTCTTGTTGCGGAGCATGGACTCTAGGTGCGTGGGCTTCAGTAGTTGTGGCACATGGGCTCAGTATTTGTGGCTTGTGGGCTCTAGAGCGCAGGCTCAGTAGTTGTGGTGCACGGGCTTAGTTGCTCCGCGGCATGTGGGATCTTCCTGGACTAGGGGTCGAACCCGTGTCCCCTGCATTGGCAGGCGGATTCTTAACCTCTGAGCCACCAGGGAAGCCCCATGGCTAATTTTTAAATTTATGCTCTGCTAAAAGTTTATTACTCCTTGCCATGACCCATATTACTAATATTGTTATTTCTTTAATCAAAAACTCTTAATAAATATTATCCGTTTGGTATAGGGATTAGGATTTGTGAAACTCAATTTTTTTCATCTGCTTGTTTTTATTCTTGTTGTTCTTTCTTTCTTTTTAAGCCAAAGAAATTATCAGATACTTTGATTCCTGAAGAATTTCATATTGTGTCAAATACAGGAGTTTCAGGTTTGGAGTGTTATGATGAGTGAGTACTGTGGTATATACTGAATATCTGACAAGTTGAACTGTTTGCTACTTCCCAGACATAGAGGAACCTGAGCAGTTCACTCATGTTCCCAGGCAATATCTACAGTGAAATGAGTAAACATCTGGCTTACCATCCTAATACAATTTAAGAAAGGTATCAAAAACTAATGAAAACAGTCTTACTTAAAAGAGTTTGGAGCAACAAGAATTTACTGTATAGCACAGGGAACTGTGCTATTACAGGATATTGAATATCTTGTAATAATCTATAATGGAAAAAAATCTGAAAAAAAAATATAACTGAATCATTTTGCTGTACACCTAAAACTAACATAATATTGTAGATCAATTATATTTCAATTTAAAAAAAGAGTTTGAGATTTTAGTTTAGATTAAATTGTTCTCTGTCTTTTCCTACTGTTTAATTTTGAATTACAAAAAAAAGATCTTTGTTCTGAATGCTTGCTATACCTCTTTGGGAATGGTTTTGAGCAGTGACAAAGGAAAGTAGCCCTCTAAGTTGGAATCTCATAATGCACACTCTAGGGCTTAGCTCCAGACTTCAGACTAGTCATTTCAAGTTTTCTTTGATTCCTGCTAATGGGATTGAAAATGGGATCTTGCTTTTATTTTCTGAAACAACACTTGAATGTTTCATAGTTTAAAAAACTAGAACTTTGGGCTAGGTTTTATAGTAAAATATGCAGAAGCTGTCACTCTTTTCACCTTATCCAGTACATATGTTAAACGTCATTTCCTTATGATGGTGGGTTTCAGAACAATATTTTGCCAAAGGGAACTAAATGGAACTCATTTTTGGGGTAACTTTTAATTCTTATATAATTTCAAAATTATAAAGAAGTTACAAAACTGGGACAGGGAACTCCTGTATACCCTCTATCCTGACTCACTGAGTGTTTACATTTTGCCTCATTTGCTTTAATACACACACACACACACACACACACTTAAACTATTCAAGAGTAAGTTGGAGGCCCTCATGACCCTTTGCCACCAAATACTTTAGTGTGTATTTCCTTGTAACCCACTACTTATAGATCTTTTTGATGACTTTTTTAGCTCTGTCATTCTTGTATATATTAGTTGCCGTTTTACAATATAGACTCATAGATTTGTTTTTTTCACTGAGTTATAATTCTTTGCTATCGTTGATGTTCAGATTTTTCCTGATTTTGCTAATGCCAGATCCTTTGAGCTGGCTCTTGTGTTCTTTAGGCATGTCCCCATCATTCTTTGAATGTTCTCTTATTTTCTGGCTCAATGAGATTTTCAGGTTCATCTTGTATTTCCCAACTCCAGCTTTGGAGTGAGCTATGAGTCACTTCTCCACGGAGTACTGTTTTCCTTTTAGTGGAGAAGGGTTCTTAGAAACCAAGATCTGGGTGCTAGGTGTACTCATTGCTCCTGGGGTGTCATTGCTTCTAGTCCCGCTCACATACTCATTTTTGAAACTTTATTTTGAGTCTTTATATTCCCTGGATATTTTTCACTAATCTAAACTCTGAAAGTGGACCTTATTAATGAACTGTGTTCCAGTAGGGGGCAGAACCAAAGGAGATGTTTTTTAACTAGGGGAAGAAAAAAGATATATATATAAATAATAATGAATTTGAAGAATTACCATGAGGTTCTCATTGTGCTATCCATTTAGGTATAAGCAAGTACTTCCAGAGGACAGATATACATGCTGGGCATCAGGAAAATTGGGTTCTAGTTTCATCTCTGCTTATTAGTTTTATAACCTGTTTAGTCACTTAACTTTGTTGACTTTAGTGTTCTTAAAACATTCTTCCACCTTTGAAATGTCATTTTTTTAAATGAATCAAAGAAATTTTTGTATTGTGATACATTGAGGAATGTGATTAAAGCTCTTTTACTTAAAATTTTTTAAAATATGATAAGTATCATTATATCTGTGTCTGTAGATGTCTAAGGCTATTCAAGTATCCTCTTGTGTGTAAAACGATGGACCTTTCTGATTGTCTCCAAGCTTCTCAATTCTGTGAGGTCTTAAGTTTTTCATGTGCTGTTATGTGATAAATAGGCCAGACAGTTTTCTTACAATAATATTTACCTGTCTTAATTATTTCAGCAAATATACTACTCTCCTCACAGATAGTGAAAATAGACTATTGCTCTTCCCATCCATGTAAGTACAGTTTATTTTTGAGAGTGTTTCTAAGAAAGAATAACTATATACACATATTTTCCTTTTTATTGGTACTTTATTACACAAAAATATTAAAATTACTGCAGAAAGCCAAGACAATAATTGCCTACAATTCTATCATTTAATCAGTGTTTTCATTTGTCCAACTGCATATTGATTTTTTACATATTTATAATAATATCAAAGTGCTAAAAACACTTTTTTTAACCATTTTAAATGGTTTTTTTGGTTTGTTTTTAAATTTTATTTTATTGTGGTAAGAATACTTAACATGAGATCTACCCTCTTAATAAAATTTTAAGTGTGCAATACAATATTGTAATTATAGGCACAGTGTTGTATAGCAGAACTGTAGAACCTTGTATAACTGAAATATTATGCCCATTGATTAGCAACTTTCCATTTCCTTCTCCCCTCAGCCCCTGCAAACCACCATTCCACTTTCTGATTCTATGAGTTTGACTATTTTAGATACCCCATGTAAGTGGAATCACACAGTATTTGTTTTTCTGTGACTGGCTTATTTCACTTAGCATAATGTCCTCCAGGGACATTCATGTTGTTGCATATTGCAGAATTTCCTTCTTTTTTTAAGGCTGAACGATATTCCAGTGTGTGTGTATGTATGTATGTATGTATGTGTGTGTGTGTATACATATATATATGTATACACACACACACCACATTTTCTTTATCCATTCATCAATGGACATTTAGGTTGTTTCCACATCTTGGCTGTTGTGAATAGCTTCAATAAACACAGGAGTGTTAATATCACTTCAAGATCCTTTTTTTTTTTTTTTTCTTTTGGCCACACCACGCGGCATGCAGTATCATAGTCCCCTGACCAGGGATCAAACCCATGCCCCCTGCAGTGGAAGCATGGGGTCTTAACCACTGGACTGCCAGGGAAGTCCCTCTCTTCGAGATCCTGATTTCAAGTGGGATTGCTGGATCATATATAACTTTATAAAAGTTATAAAAATTTATAACTTTTATATTCTAAATTTATCCATTAGTGTTTCTCCATTTTGCTATAGGCTTTTTTTCTTATCTATCCCTTGTCCCTTTTCTTTTATATTGTGAAGTAGCGGATCTTAGCAGCTTGGTGTTTATTACTCCACATTTTTCTGTGTTCTTACAATCTTACACAATAGGGGTATAGAGTTTTTTTGGGAGGTGGAACATTATTTTCTTTTATGAAAAAGAGGATCATACATTGCATTTTTGTTGGTTTTTGTTTTGTTTTGTTTTTGTATTTTGTTTTACTGTATTATTGATATCCCACTAGATTAGTATTGTACATATAGGTATAACGCTTTAAAATACCATTAATATTCCATAGTATGTACATTTTCTTTATACATATTATGTTCCTTTTGCCATCTGAGCATGACCTATTGTAACACTAATTATATATGTCTGCCATCTTAATCTTTTAGGAAACCTAATAAAAGAGTAGAAGTGGTCCAGCTGAATGATGTGATGGATACTATGCTAGAGAGGGCTGGTGTGGAAAATCAGGCATATACAGGGCCAACCAAGGTAATTGCAAAGATCAATGTAAACCAGTGCTTAAGAGCATGCACTCTGGAGGTAAAATGCCTGGATTGGACTCCTGACCCTGCCGTTTATTAGCTGATGACCTTGGGCAGGTCATTTAGTGTATTTGTATCTTGATTTCCTCATCTGCAAATTACAGATAATATTATTTACCTCATAGGGTTGTTGTAGAGATTAAATGACATAATGAATGTAGATTGCTTAGGACAGTGCTTGGCATGTGGTAAACATTGTATAATTAATTTTTAGTCATTATTATTGTATTTAATTGAATATAAGGCACTACTGATTATAAGACCCTTATTATTTTATGTACCACTAAAAACACTGCCAATTAAACCATGCTTTCTTATCACTTATAATTTTTATTTTGCACCTAATGAAAGAGCTCTTTCAGTCTTACATAGATACAGATTTTTTTTCTTTATGGGGCTATTTCTCTTTTGTTTTATAAATTTTTATTTTTATAGAATTTGAAACTTATAGACAAGTTCAATATAAGTCACTCCTATGTAACCTTTACCCAGGTTTGCTAATTGTTTACACTGTGGCCTATTTGCTTTATCATTCTCTTTCCCTCTCTATGTATCTCTATGTGTATGGTTTTTTTCTGAACCATTTTAGAGTAAGCTGGCAACCTCATGCCTCTTTATCACCAAATATTTTAGGGTATATTTCCTATAAATAAGGACAATCTCTTATATATCCATAATACAGTTATAAAAATCAGGAAATTTAACATTGATATGATAGTATTATCTAATATAGTTCATATTCAAGCTTCAAATTTTATTAATTGTCCCTGTAATGGCTTTTATAGCTATTTTCCCCTACATTTCGGGATCCCAGGATCACACAGTGCTTTTAGTTGTCATGTTCCTTTAGACAGCTAGAACCTGAAACCGTTCTTTGTTTTTCTTGACCTCAATATCTATAGAATGTTCCTCAATTTTGGTTTGTCTGATGTGTACTTATTCAATTCAGGTTTTGTATTTTTGGCAGGTATAACATAGTGGTGATATTGTGACTTTCTCAGTGCATCATATAAAGATGTGCATGATTAGACATAGATTTTTTTTAAATGTATCATTTTTTATATATGTTTATAAAGGAAAATGTAAGTGAACAAATTAATCAAGGTATTTCTAAAACTTATTCACATTGAGTGCTTACCTCCTAAGTTGTTTTTTCCTGGCAAGACTGTAGTAAATACTGATTATCTTACTTATCTTTTGCCAGATGCACAAACTACTTCATATATTAAAGAAGGAACAGACCATTTATAATACAGTATTTCATGAACTTATTCGACAAGTCAGTGTGGACTGTGCAGATAGAGGAGAACTACTATCCAAAATCAGGTTAGAGCTGTTATTGGAGTACCCCAGTTTCCTCCTGAATTTTATATTAGAATTATATTTATATCTGCTTTTAAGAAAATCACAAAAGTAACTTCTCTACTCTATTGATAATAAGGGACCTAAGTGCATTTCTATTATATTTTCTATAGTAAAAATATATTGGTTGAGAACTTCCTTAAGGTGGTTTCTGTTCGGATGTTTGACACCATATTCTTTTATGATTGGGAGTGAAGTGTCTCTTAGGCCTGTTACTGTAGAAGGAGGGTTTCATATGAAACAGAGGTTCATAATAAGCATTTTTTATAGAGGGAAGAATAACTGACAGATTGGTTATAAGCTGAATAAGACTCAGATTACACAGAAATAGGGCTACTGCAGTAATTATTTTTGGTTGACACTATAAATATCTTTGGATGTAGCCATCTGACATTGTTCAGTTATTGTTATTTTTATTTTTTCCTATATTTTATGAAGGGAATTTCCAAATACCCACATAAAAATTGAAAGAATTTTACTGTGAGCACACATATATCTAGATTCTGCCATTAACATTATACTGTTCTCGCTTTATTGCTTGTCTGTCCATCTAGCCATGCTTCTGTTTATCCACCAACTTCATGTACTTCAAAGTAAAATGCAGACATCAGTGTATTTCCTTCAGATACTTCAGCATGTATATCATTAATCAGAGTTCATTATTTATTTGCCTTTTTTTCCGTTTTAAGTAAAATTTACATATAATAAAATGAACAAATCTTGTCTGCATTTGTTGACTTTTGACAGATACATACACTTAAATAACCCAAACCCTTATCAAGATATAGGGTATTATGGTCACCTCACAAAGTTCCTTAATGCTCTTTCCCTGGAAATGCCCACCCCTGCTTCTCCAGAAGTTCTGACTTCTTTGACTCTTAGATTAGTTTTGCCTATTTAGGAACTTCATACAAATGGGATCATACAGTATATACTCTTTTATGTAAGGCTTCTTTTACAGAGCATGCTTTTGAAATTCATCCACATTGTGCATATATGGGCTGTTTGTTCCTTTTTATTGCTGAGTGGTATTCCATTGTATGAATGGAACAAAAAGCAGTTTATCTGTTTTCCTATTGATGGGCACTGTTTCCAGTTTGGGGCTATTATGAATAAAGCTACTGTGAACATTCTTGTAAGAATCTTTCTGTGAACATATGCTTTCATTTCTTGGGTAAATATGTAGGAATGGGATTGCTAGTTCATAAGTTTGTTTTTTAAATTTTTTTCGAAAATTGTTTATTTTTATACAAACTTTAAAGATTACTTTCCATTTACACTTATTAAAAAATATTGGCTATATTCCCCATGTTGTACAAAACCTCATAAAGTAAGTTTAAGTTTATCTATTTATTTATTGGCCATGCCTCATGGCATGTGGGATCTTAATTCCCCAACCAGGGATTGGACCTGTGCCCCCTGCAGTGGAAGCACGGAGTCTTTACCATTGTACCGCCAGGGAAGTCCTGGTTTAAGTTTATTCTTATAAGAAATTATCAAGGGGTGAAGTCAAGATGGCGGTGTGGGAAGATGTGGAGTTAGCATCTCCCCACAACTAGGGTGCCTGCTGCTGGTGGAGGACTCTGACACTCAAGGAGACAGGAGGAACCCCAAAGTGAACCGGTAGGACATGGGGGGACTGAGGAGGGAGGAGAAGTGGAGGCCAGACAGGATCGGTGACCCTGAGGCAGGGGAGATCAGGAGAGGCAGGCGGGAGGGGCACTTGGGGAGGAGTGGGAGAGAAGCGGAGGGCGATTGCCCCGCCCACTCAGGCCTGGGGAGCCTGCTGAGCTCCCAGGCAGGTCCCCTGCCGTCCAAGCCTCCCCCCTCCCCGCCCCAGCCGCATTGGTCCTGGAGGCATAGGAAGGAGGCCAGGGAGATCAGGAGAGGCAGGCAGGAGGGGCCCTCCCAGACTGGAGGAGCAGGAGAGGAGAGGAGGGCGTTTGCCCCACCCACTCGAGCCCAGGAAGCCTGCTGGGCTCCCAGGTGAGGTACCCTGCCCTCTGAGACCAGGGGTGGGGGGCATGCCTGGGCCCCGTCTGTTCTTTGAGCCTAAGCCCCACCCCCCACAACCCCCAGGGCCTTTTCCAGCCCTGTGGGTCCTGAGCATTGGCCCCGCCCACCACCCAAAGCTCGCCCTTGCTTAGGCCCTGCCCTCCACAGCCAAGGCCTTCCCCCCCCCCTTTTTTTTTTTCCTTTTCCCTCCTCCCCTTTTTTACTATTGTGGTACTGATGTACCTTCTGGTTGTTGATTCACCTATATTTTAATTGTTATATTCTTTCTAACATATCTGTTAGTTTCCTGGTCTAATTTTATTTTTTACTTTGTTATTGTTAGTTTTTGGTTTGTTTTGATGCCCCATGCGGCTTGTGGGATCTTGGTTCATGAGCCAGAAGTTGGGCTGAAGCTCCTGTGGTGGGAGCTCCAAGTCTGAACCACTGGACTAACAGAGAACCTCAGACCCCAGGGAATATTCATCGGAGTGAGGTCTCATGGAATTCCTCATCTGAGCACCAAGACGCAGCTCTACCCAATAGCCTACAAACTCCAATGTTGGAAGCCTCAAGCCAAACAACCAGTAAGACAGGAACACAATCCCACTCATTAAAAAAAAAAAAAAAAAAATGTGATGGCAAAAAAATATGTCACAGATGAAGGAGCAAGGTAAAAACCTAGAAGACCAAATAAATGAAGAGGAAATAGGCAATCTACCTGAAAAAGAATTCAGAGTAATGATAGTAAAGATGATCCAGAATCTCAGAAATAGAATGGAGGCATGGATTGAGAAAATACAAGAGATGTTTAACAAAGAACTAGAAGAACTAAAGAACAAACAAGGATGAACAACACAATAACTGAAATGAAAAATACACTAGAAGGAATCAATAACAGGATAACTGAGGCAGAAAAACGGATAAGTGAGCTGGAAGACAAAATGGTGGAAATAACTACCGAGGAGCAGAATAAAGAAAAAAGAATGAAAAGAATTGAAGACAATCTGAGAGACCTCTGGGACAACACTAAACACACCGACATTCAAATTATAGGGGTCCCAGAAGAAGAGAAAAAGAAAGTGTCTGAGAAAAATATTTGAAGAGATTATAGTCGAAAACTTCCCTAACATGGGAAAGGAAATAGTCACCCAGGTCCAGGAAGCACAGAGAGTCCCATACAGGATAAACCCTAGGAAAAAAACACCAAGACACATATTAATCAAACTAACAAAAATTAAATTCAAAGAAAAAATATTAAAAGCAGCGAGGGAAAAACAAAAAATAACATACAAAGGAATCCCCATAAGGTTATCAGCTAATTTTTCAGTGGAAACTCTGCAGGCCAGAAGGGAGTGTCAGGATATACTTAAAGTGATGAAAGAGGAAAAACCTACAACCAAGATTACTCTACCCAGCAAGGATCTCATTCAGATTTGATGGAGAAGTCAAAAGCTTTTCAGACAAGCAAAAGCTAAGAGAATTCAGCACCACCAAACCAGCTTTACAACAAATGCTAAAGAAACTTCTCTAGGCAGGAAACACAAGAGAAGAAAAAGACCCACAAAAACAAACCCAAAACAATTAAGAAAATGGTAATGGGAACATACATATCGATAATAACCTTGAATGTAAATGGATTAAATGCCCCAACCAAAAGACACAGACTGGCTGAATAGATGCAAAAACAAGACCCATATATATGCTGTCTACAAGAGACCCACTTCAGACCTAGGGACACATACAGACTGAAAGTGAAGGGATGGAAAAAGATATTCCATGCAAATGGAAATCAAAAGAAAGCTGCAGTAGCAATACTCGTATCAGATAAAATAGACTTTAAAATAAAGACTGTTATAAGAGACAAGGAGGGACACTACATAATGATCAAAGGATCAATCCAAGAAGATATAACAATTATCAATGTTTATGCACCCAACATAGGAGCACCTCAATACATAAGGCAAATGCTAACAACCATGAAAGGAGGAATCGACAGTAACACAATAATAGTAGGGGACTTTAACACCCCACTTACACCAATGGACAGATCATCCAAGCAGAAAATAAATAAGGAAACACAAGCTTTAAATGACCAGATAGATTTAATTGATATTTATAGAACATTCCACCCAAAAGTGCAGAGTACACTTTCTTCTCAAGTGCACATGAAACATTCTCCAGGATAGATCACATCTTGGGACACAAATCAAGCCTTGGAAAATTTAAGAAGACTGAAATCGTATCAAGCATCTTTTCTGACCACAGCACTATGAGATTGGAAATCAATTACAGGAAAGAAACTGTAAAAAACACAAATACATGGAGGCTAAACAGTGCGCTACTAAATAACCAAGAGATCACTGAAGAAATCAAAGAAGAAATTAAAAAATACATAGAAACAAATGACAACGAAAACATGACGACCCAAAACCTATGGGATGCAACAGAAGCAGTTCTAAGAGGGAAGAATCAATCTCACCTCAAGAAACAAGAAAAATCTCAAGTAAACAATTCAACCCTACCCTTAAAACAACTAGAGAAAGAAGAACAAAGAACACCGGAAGTCAGTAGAAGGAAAGGAATCATAAAGATCCTAGCAGAAATAAATGAAATAGAAACGAAGAAAACAATAGCAAAGAGCAATAAAACTAAAAGCTGGTTCTTTGAGAAGATAAACAAAATTGATAAACCCTTAGCCAGACTCATCAAGAAAAAAAGGGAGAGGACGCAAAGCAATAACATTAGAAATGAAAAAAGAGAAATCACAACTGACACTGCAGAAATAAAGGATTATAAGAGACTACTCCAAACAACTGTATGCCAATAAAATGGACAACCACGAAGAAATGGACAAATTCTTGGAAAGGTACAATTTTCCAGGACTGAACCAGGAAGAATTAGAAAATATAAACAGACCTATCACAAGTAATGAAATTGAAACCGTAATTTAAAATATTCCAACAAACAAAAATCCAGGACCAGTTGGCTTCACAGGTGAATTCTATCAAACATTTGGAGAAGAGCTAACACCGATCCTTCTCAAACTCTTCCAAAAAATTGCGGAGGGAGAAACACTCCCAAATTCATTCTACGAAGCCACAATCACCCTGATACCAAAACCAGACAAAGATACCACAAAAAAAGAAAATTATAGACCAATATCACTGATGAACAGATGCAAAAATCCTGAACAAAATACTAGCAAACAGAATCCAACAGCATATTAAAAGGATCATACACCATGATCAAGTAGGATTTATCCCAGGGATGCAAGGATTCTTTAATATATGCAAATCAATCAATGTGATACACCACATTAACAAATTAAGGAATAAAAACCATATCATCATCTCAATAGATGCAGAAAAAGCTTTTAACAAAATTCAACACCCATTTATGATAAAAACTCTCCAGAAAGTGGGCATAGAGGGAACCTACCTCAACATAATAAAGGCCATATATGAGAAACCCACAGCAATCATCATACTCAATGGTGAAAAACTGAAAGCATGTCCACTAAGATCAGGAACAAGACAAGGATGACCACTCTTGCCACTCTTATTCAACATAGTTTTGGAAGTCCTAGACACAGCAATCAGAGAAGAAAAAGAAATAAAAGGAATACAAATTGGAAAAGAAGAAGAAAAACTGTCACTCTTTGCCGATGATATGATACTATACATAGAAAATCCTAAAGATGCCACCAGAAACTACTAGAACTAATCTATGAATTTGGTAAAGTTGCAGGATACAAAATTAATGCATGGAAATCTCTGGCTTTCCTATACACCGACAACAAAAAATCAGAAAGAAAAATTAAGGAAACACTCCCATTTACCATTGCAACGAAAAGAATAAAGTACCTAGGAATAAACCTGCCTAAGGTGGAGAAACACTTGTACTCAGAAAACTATAAAACTCCGATGAAAGAAATCAAAGATGACATAAACAGTTGGAGAAATATACCATGTTCTTGGATTGGAAGAATCAATATTGTGAAAATGACTGTACTACCCAAAGCAATCTACAGATTCAGTGCAGTCCCTGTCAAACTACCAATGGCATTCTTCACAGAATTAGAACAAAAATATCTTACAATTTGTATAGAAACGCAAAAGACCCCAAATAGCCAAGGCAATCTTGGGAAAGAAAAACGGATTTGGAGGAATCAAGCTCCCTGATTTCAAACTGTACCACAACGCTACAGTAATCAAGACAGTGTGGTACTGGCACAAAAAGAGAAATATAGATCAATGGTACAGGATAGAATGCCCAGAGATAAACCCACACATATATGGGCACCTAATTTACGACAAAGGAGGCAAGAACTTACAATGGAGAAAAGACAGCCTCTTCAATAAGTGGTGCTGGGAAAACTGGACAGCTACATGTAAAAGAATGAAATTAGAACACTACCTGACACCATACACAAAAATAAACTCCAAATGGATTAAAGACTTAAATGTAAGACCAGACAGTGTAAAACTCTTAGAGGAAGACATAGGAAAAACACTCTTTGACATAAACCACAGCAAGATCTTTTTTGACCCACCTCCTAGAGTAATGGAAATAAAAACAAAAATAAACAAATGGCACTTAATTAAACTTAAAAGCTTTTGCACAGCAAAGGAAACCATAACCAAACAAAAAGATGACCCTCAGAATGGGAGAAAATATTTGCAAATGAAACAACAGACAAAGGATTAATCTCCAAAATATACAAACAGCTCATGGAGCTCAATATAAAAAAAAAAAAAAAATCCAGTTAAAAAAATGGACGGAAGATCTAAATAGACATTTAACCAAGGAAGACATACAGATGGCCAAGAGGCACATGAAAAGATGCTCAACATCACTAATTATTAGAGAAATGCAAATCAAAACTACAATGAGGTATCACCTCGTGCCAGTCAGAATGACCATTATCAAAACATCTAGAAACAATAAATGCTGGAAAGGGTGTGGTGAAAAGGGAACCCTCCTGCACTGTTGGTAGGAATGTGAATTGATACAACCACTATGGAAAACAGTATGGAGGTTCCTTAAAAAACTAAAAATAGAACTACCATATGACCCAGCAATCCCACTAGTTGGGCATATACCCTGAGAAAACCATAATTCAAAAAGAGACATGTACCACAATGTTCATTGCAGCACTATTTACAATAGCCAGGACATGGAACCAACTGAAATGTCTATCGACAGATGAATGTATAAAATAGATGTGGCACATATATACAATGGAATATTACTCAGCCATAAAAAGAAATGAAATTGAGTTATTTGTAGTGAGGTGGATGGACCTAGAGTCTCTTGCACAGAGTGAAGTAAGTTAGTAAGTGAAAAACAAATACCGTACGCTAACACATATATATGGAATCTAAAAAAAAAAAAAGTACTGATGAACCTAGTTGCAGGGCAGGAATAAAGAGGTAGACATAGAGAATGGACTTGAGGACATGGGGTGGGAGGGTGAAGCTGGGATGAAGTGAGAGTAGCATCGATATATGTACACTACCAAATGTAAAATAGTTGACTGGTGGGAAGCAGCAGCACAGCACAGGGAGATCGGCTCAGTGCTTTGTGATGACCTAGAGGGGTGGGATAGGGAGGATGGGAGGGAGGCTCAAGAGGGAGGGGATATGGGGACATGTGTATGCATATGGCTGATTCGCTTTGTTGTGCAACAGAAACTAACAGTATTGTGAAGCAGTTATACTCCAATAAAGATCTATTAGAAATATATATATATGAAAAAAAAAGGGGGATAATCAAATCATACTTTTCCCTAAAGTGTTTGTACCATTATATACTCCTGCTAACAGTGTGTGAGAGTTCTGGTTGCTCCATATTTTTGCCAACATTTAGTTATGTAGTTCTTTTTAATTTTGGACATTATGGTGGATGTATAATAATATGTTACTATGCTTTTAACCTACATTTCCCTGCCAACTCTTTTTTTTTTTCTTTTAAGATTTATTTATTTATTTATTTTTGGCTGTGTCAGGTCTTAGTTGCAGCACTTGGGATCTTTTTTGTTGAGGCATGTGGATCTTTTGTTGCGGCGCGTGGGCTCTTTGTTGTGATGTGTGGGCTTCTCTCTAGTTGTGACATGCGGTTTTTTTTTTTCTCTTCTTTAGTTGTGGTGTGCAGGTCCAGGGCGGGTGGGCTCTGTAGTTGTGGTGCGTGGGTTCCAGAACGCATGGGCTCTGTAATTTGTGGCATGCAGGCTCTCTAGTTGAGGCATGCAAGCTCAGTAGTTGTAGCACACAGGCTTAGTTGCCCCGTGGCATATGGCATGTTAGTTCCCTGACCAGGGATCGAACCCACATCCCCTGCATTGCAAGGCAGATTATTTACCACTGGACCATCAGGGAAGAACCTCCCTGCCAACTCTTGATGTTGAACACTTTTTCATGAGCTTATTGACCGTATGTTCTTTTTGTGAAATGTCTGTTCAAATCTTTTGCCTAGTTTTAAATCAGGTTGTTTGTCTTTTTATTATTGAGCTTTAAGAGTTCTTTATACATCTCAGAAACTAGTTTTTTGTTATATATATAATTTTATTTTATATTTACATATATTTTAATGTATTTAAAAATATACATACAGCTGACCCATGAACAACGTGAGTTTAAACTGCATGGGCCTACTTAAGCATGGATTTTTTTTTTTCCTAATAAATACAGTACTACATGATCCATGGTTGGTTGAATCTGTGGATTTCAAACCTTAGATACAGAGGGCTAACTATGGGACTTGAGCATCGTTGCATTTTGGTGTCCACAGTGGGTCCTGGAACCAATCCCCCACAGATACCAAGGGATGACTGTTCACAGATTTTCAACTGCAGAGGAGTGGGTGCCCCAACCCCTGCAGTGTTCAAGGATTGACTATACTTAATATTTTCTCCCAGCTTGTTACTTGCCTAGTCATTTTTTAAAAAATGTGCTCACCTTACTTTCTTTTAAAAAATAAAAAGTTAAAAAAAAAAAAATTTTAGGACTTCCCTGGTGGTGCAGTGGTTAAGAATCCGCCTGCCAATGCAGGGGACACGGGTTGGAGCCCTGGTCCGGGAAGATCCCACATGCTGTGGAGCAACTAAGCCCATGCGCCACAACTACTGAAGCCTGTGTGCCTAGAGCCCGTGCTCCTCAACAAGAGAAGCCACCATAACGAGGAGCCCACACACCGCAACCAAGAGTAGCCCCCGCTCGTCACAACTAGAGAAAGCCCGCGTGCAGCAACAAACGCCCAATGCAGCCAAAAATAAATAAATAAAATAAATAAATTTATTTAAAAAATAGTTTTAGATCTACAGAAGAATTGAACAGATAATACAGAGTTTCCATATACCCCTCCCTCCTCTGTATACAGTTTCTCTCATTATTAACATCTTGTGTTAATGTAGTATATTTGTTATAATTAATGAACCAATATATCAATATTATTGACTAAAGTTCATAGTTTACATTAAGGTTTAGTCTTTTGTTATACAGTTCTATGGGTTTTGACAAATGCATATTTTTCAACCATAGAAAGGAATGAAGTACTGATACATGATTTACCATGGATGAACCTTGGTAACATTATGCTAAGTGAAAGAGGCTAGTCACAAAAGATCACATATTGTATGACTCAATTTATATGAAATGTCCAGAAGAGGCAAATCTAGACAGAAAGTAGATTAGTAGTTGCCAGGAAATGAGAGAAAGAGGAATGGAGAGTGACTGCTAACAGGTACCATTAAGAGGTGTTTGAGGATGATGAAAATACTCCAGAATTAGATAGGTTGAGGGTTTCACAACTTTGTGAATGTACTAAACACATTATCATACACTTTTTTTTTTTATAAATTTATTTATTTATTTTTGGCTGTGTTGGGTCTTCGTTTCTGTGTGAGGGCTTTCTCCAGTTGCGGCGAGCGGGGGCCACTCTTCATCTTGGTGCGCAGGCCCCTCACTGTCGCGGCCTCTCTTGTTGCGGAGCACAGGCTCCAGACGCGCAGGCTCAGTAGTTGTGGCTCACAGGCTTAGTTGCTCCTCGGCATGTGGGATCTTCCCAGACCAGGGCTCGAACCCGTGTCCCCTGCATTGGCAGGCAGATTCCCAACCACTGCGCCACCAGGGAAGCCCTATCATACACTTTTAAAGGGTGAATTTTATGGCATGTAAATTATATCTCAATAAAAATTACGAAGTGTTCGTCAGTAGTCATCTCATCATTGTGATTCCTCATTTACATTGCCCATATTACTTTGTGTATCAAATTTCACATAAGAAAAGATTTAAACACCTTCTTTATATAAGTTTAATCTACCTTCCTATAACTTCTACCTGCTAATCCTAATTTTTTTTTTAATTTATTTATTTTTATTTATGGCTGTGTTGGGTCTTCATTTCTGTGCGAGGGCTTTCTCTAGTTGTGGCAAGTGGGGGCCACTCTTCATCGTGGTGCGTGGGCCTCTCATTATCGCGGCCTCTCTTGTTGCGGAGCACAGGCTCCAGACACGCAGGCTCAGTAATTGTGGCTCACGGGCCTAGTTGCTCCGCGGCATGTGGGATCTTCCCAGACCAGGGCTCGAACCCGTGTCCCCTGCATTGGCAGGCAGATTCTCAACCACTGTGCCACCAGGGAAGCCCCTAATCCTAATTTTGTACTCTGAAAATCCTCAAAAGAAGTCCATTCTTTCTTTCACCTTATAGCTCTTTAAATATTTGAAAACAGCCATTTTGTCTTTCCTCTTATGCATTCTGTTACTTAGGCTAAATATCCCCAGTTCTTTCAAGTTTTCTTAGTGAAATATACTACACATGGAAAGCACACTAATTTGTCCATGTTGATTTCAAAATATGGTATCAGTCGGTATCACAACATTACAGTATCATACAGAATAGTTCACGGTCCTAAAAACCCTTGCGCATCACCTATTTATCCCTCCTCCCTTCCCATCCCCCCTCACCCTGAACCTTCAGTAACCACCGATCTTTTTACTGTCTCTATCCTTTTTCTCTTTTCTAGACCATCATACAGTTGAGGTAATATGTTATGTGGTCTTTCCAGACTGGTTTCTTTACTCTCACTTGAATTTTAATCTGATGAAAAATTTCCTGACCATTATTTTGTGGAATTCATTAAATTCTGGGCACCATATCATTGCTTTGGAACAATTTGACTATGATGTGTCTTGGTGTAGTTTTCTTCATGTTTCTTATGCTTGGTATTCATTGAGCTTTTTGGATCTGTGAATTTATATTTTTCATGAAATATGGAAAATTTTTGGCTCATTTTTCTTCAAGTATTTTTTCTGCCCTCCCCCTCTTCAGGGGAGTCTATTTATATATATCTTAGGCCGCTAATAATGAAATTATCCCACAGGTCACTGATGTTGTGAAGTCTTTAAATTATTTTTTTCTCTTTTTCTGTTCATTTTGGATAGCTTCTATTGCTGTATCTTCAAGTTCACTAATCTTTTCTTCTGCAGTATCTAATCTGCTTTTAATCCCACCCAGTGATATTTTCATCTGAGATGCTGTAGTTTTCATTTCTAGAAGCTCAATTAGGGTCTTTTAAAAACTACTATCCATGTCTCCTTAACTTTTTGAACATATGGAATATAGTTATGATAACTTTTAATGTTCTTGTCTGTTAATTCTAACATTTATGGCATTTCTGGGTCAGTTTTGATTGACTGATTTTTCACCCCATGGTTGTGTTTTCCTACTTCTTTGCATGCTTGGTAATTTTGATTGAATGGCAGACATTGTGAATTTTACGTTATTGGATGCTATGTATTTTTGTACTCTTAAAAATATTCTTGAGCTTTATTCTGGGACACAACTGTTACTTGAAAACAGTTTGACCTTTTGGGACCTTTAGGCAGGACCAGAACAGTGCTCAATTTAGGGCTAATTATTCCTGAATACTGAGACTAGACTTTTCTTTGTATTTTATCCTCTTTCCCATGAATCATGAATTTTTCCAGTTTGGCTAGGTGGAACAGGCATGATTTTGAGCCATGTGTGAGTGCCAGGCACTCTTACCTTTGATCCTTTCAGATGGTTTTTTCCCTGGTCTCAGATAGTTTCTTCACATTTATGCCCTGATCATTACTTAGCTGAATACTTGAGGGAGACCCGCTGTAGACCTCCAGAGGTCTCTCTGTGCAGCTCTTTTCTCCCTGGTAGCTTGTCCTCTGAACTCTAGCCACTTTCATCTCTCTAGACTCTTAGCTCTGTCTCCTTAAATTAGGGAGTCCAGTGGGGTCCTCATGGGTTCCATCTCCTTATTGCATGGCCTGAAAACTCTCTCAGGCCAGCAAGTTGGAGCAATCATAGTGCTTACCTTATTTATTTCTGGTGTCTCAGTAATCACTTTCTTTCATTGCTTGATACCCAGTGTCTCAAAAATTGTTTCACATACTGTGTCTTTTTTTGTTGTTGTTGTTGTTATTTTAGGAAGGAGAATGTATTTGGTTCCTCTGGATTTCTTTCTTTATTTCTTGTACCTATATCTGTACCACGATCCTATGTATAAATTAATGTCCTTCATAAGTTTTGGAGAAGTATCAGTGATGATCTCTTTGATGAATTCTCTATTCTCTCTGTTTTCTCTTCCTGGAACTCTGATTAGACATATTAGATCTTCTCATTCTATGCTCTTTGTCTCTTTATCTCTATTTCATAATTTCCACCTCCTTGTCTCTGTGCTGCATTCTGGGTATTTTTTCCAGGACATTAATACCCTCTTTAGCTACGTCTATTCTGCTGTAACTCATCTATTGAGTTTTATAGTTTGATAATTACGTTTTTCCCCTGAGAGTTCTGTTGGTTTGTGTCCATATCTGTCTCATCATATGTGATAAGTTTTTTGTTGCTTATTCATGTTTAAATTCCATCTTTTATTTCTCAGACATTTCATGCATAGTTTTGTATTCTAAATCTGATAATTCTAATATATGAAGACCATTGGTATCTAAATCTACTGTGTGTTGTTTCTTCTGCGTCTCATTCATGATGGTTTATTTACATGAGTATTTTCCAGTCTTTGCTTGTGTGACTAATATTTGGCTAATCTTAATCATGAAATCCTCAGGGTATAAATCATGGATGCTTCCTGAAGAGATGATTTGTATTTTTTCTTTTCTGGAATCTTGGCTTCATCCAATAGTCCTACTTCCAGGTTGCCCACTTTGAAGAAAGCCCAAGGCTTAGTCTCTGGGACCCAATGTTGGTATTTTTACTGGGCCACCTCTGACCTTGGGTTTTCCTAGTGAATACTGGTTACCACCTCCCACTCCATTGTTAGCTTACCATATTTAGTTTGTTGTTGTTTTTTCATCCCTAGAGACTTCTATTTCTTTCTGTGAGCCCAGTAATGCTTCAAGAAGTATGCTTTATCATGGATATAGTTGTGTTGTAATGGGAAGGCCCTTCAGAATATTTTGTCCCTATATTGCCATGAGGGAAGGTCCTAAAGAAAGTGTTTTAAAAATTGATACGTCCCAATGTATGAGCTGCACATTGAGCTGATAAACTCCCTGTCACTTTAAGTGTTTAAGCAAGGGCTGGATAATTCTTTTTGTCAGTGGGTGAGAGATCAAGCTAAATGATTATTTCAACTCAAAGATATTAAAATTCTAGGGTCTCAGGCTTAGAATACAATACCTAGATCACTTTTAAAATAAATGAAGACTGCTCAGTTACGGTATTTATAATTTATCATCTGTGATCATTTCCAAATATTTTGTTTGGTTTTATTCAGAAGCAAGAGAAATTACTTCTTAGTACTTAAAGACTTCTTTGTCTTTGTTTATTTTTAAACAGTTGGTGTCTTTTTACATTTTGGTCAGTTTGAGAAAGTGGTTTTATTCATGAATTCAACTATTTACAAAAAAAACTATTTAGAAAAATTCTAATATATTCAAGGCACTCTGTTAGATGTTGTAAATGTGTAAATATGTAAGACATAGTTTTTATCCTGATAGAGTTTATAATTTAGAAGAAGAAATTAAAAAGTCCTTATTTTGTTTCACATCTCAGACATTATATTCCAAATAATTATAACTCTGATTAAAATTCTCCACAGTTCATTCACTTGGAATGCTCATTCATTCATGAGCATGGCAGGAATTCACAGCCTAGATCCTTTTCTTTTTCTGTCTTTTTCTCCCCACATATCTTTTGTGAGTATCTGTTCACTATTTCTTTCCCTAACATTACTTTCTCTCTCACATATTTTCTGGCTCGTTTTTCCTTTTCTTCTTCATGATGTCTTGTTTTCCTTCTTTCTCATACAGAGAGCGGTATGTACAAATGCTTGACCAAATTGCCTGGCATATGACTGACTTCTACAAAGACATGGTAACTCAGCGAGTGATGGACCAGCGCATTTTAGAAGAACTGTACAATTTTAAGAATGTTATTGAGGAACTGACCAGGTAAAAACTGTGCTTCTCAAAGCCCTGTCTCTAAAGAGAGTAAAAAATACTCAGAGAAAGTAGAATGATTAAAGGTGAAGACTCTCTGATTCTCTTTTCGTGTTTTGCAAGAGAACAGAAAGACCTGAATATAACTGTAGAAACGGGTTACACATGTTAACACAAAACTAGGGCTCTGTTGTATGTTTGATAGGGAAAAGACTCTTGTTCTTCCTTCCAAAATAGAGATGCTTATCTTAGTTTGGTTTACAGAGCAGTGCCGTGATTATGGATGTTAAGGTTCAAATCCCAAAGAGAATAAACATTATATATAATAGCAATCACATTTAGTGATCAACCAACCTTGTGGCAAGATGATTAGTGGCAAGAATGAAGAGGATAGGATAGGCATGTCAGAGGGTAGGATAGAGCAGCCTTAAGGCCTTGCCTGCCAGCATCTGCCTTCACTCCATTCTAAAGAATCCTCCCCATCTTCTTTCTGCCTTTTCTAGCCAGTCTGATACCATTTCCAAACGTGGTAAGAGTCCACCTGAATGAACACTAGATTTCTTGATTTGGTTTATAAGGTAGAAAAACTAGGAGGAGATGTACACATGATAACTGAGAAGATTCCTGAGTATAAATCTGATTTCCTAGGTAGAAACATTTTCAAAATCTTCAACTATGAATACAAAATTTCCTTGCTTTATTTCAGGGAGCTGTGTTTGGTTCGGGCACATGATATGAAATTAACAAAGGAAGCAGAGAAGGCCCACAGAGCTTTGGCACAAACTCTTTTAGACGCTGAAAAGAATGCCAGGTGAGTTACCGAATGTTAGCCATTATGTCATACTTGCTTCACACCTTATTTCAAGAAATAAAATTTTTTAGAAGCATTTGAAGTTTTTTGAATTACAACAGTGCTTGAAGGAGTTAATATATGTTAAAGTTCATTGTATATATTAACTCTTCCACACACTGTTGTAATACACATCTTGTGTCTTCCTTGTGTGAGAATTTTCCAGGGGGGTAAACCTAGAAGTGGAATTACTGGGTCATAGGATATGCATAGCCTTGTCTTGCTGGATGTTACCAGATACTCCACAAAGTAGTTGTACCAGTATATCCTCTAATCAGTGTATGAGATTTCCCTTTTGCTCATATCTTTTATCAGTCTGATAGATATGAAATGTACCTGGTTTTTGTTTGCATTTTCCTAGTTAGTAGTGTGAGTCTAGTTCTTTTTTAGATTTTAGTGACTACTGTGGTCCTAATGTTTTTATTCTATTTCAGGGGTTAGCAGACTTTTTCTGTAAAGGGCCAGATGGTGAGCTATGGTTTCTGATGCAACTACTCAATCAACTCTTCCTTTGTAATGTGTGCCACTGTAGTGCAAAAGCAGCCAAGGACAATACCAGAACATGATTGTGTTCCAATAAAATTTATTTATTGACACTGAAATCTGAATTTATAATATTTCCATGTGTTACAGAATATTATTCTCCTATTGTTTTTTAACCATTAAAAAATATAAGAAGTATATCAAATATATAAAAAATAAAAAAAGTAAAATTCTTAGCTCATGTGCTATATAAAAACAAGTGGTGGGCCAGGTTTGACCCACAGGCTGTAGTTTGCTAACCTCTGTTCTATTTCATTTTCATATTCTATTTCGTTTTCTGTTAGAGTTCTGATTACTAGGAAGCTCTTGGGTATGTATCAAAAGATATATTTGATTGCAGTTTAATTTTTTATTTAGTTGATTTAAAATATTATTATATTATCATAGAAGCAGTACATGTGCCTTATAAGAAAATTAGAAAACACAGACAAGCGAAAATAAATTTTTAAAAATCACAATTTCGGGACTTCCCTGGTGGTCCAGTGGTTAAGACTCCGCTCTACCAATGCAGGGGACCTGAGTTCAATCCCCGGTCAGGGAACTAGATCCTGAATGCCGCAACTAAAGATCCCGCATGCCTCAACGAAGATCCCACACGCAACAATGAAGATCCTGTGTGCTGCAACTGAGACCCGATGCAGCTAAAAATAAAATAAAATTAAAAAATAAAAAATAAATAAATCTTTAAAAAATAAATAAATTAGAATTTTCTTTTGTGCTAATGTCGATTATCAGAACAACATCTTCTAAAATCAGAGAGAAGGGGAAGAAAAGACAGAAATAAAATTTCATTTTCTTTAAACATTGATGGTTCTGAAGTATGATGGTTCATTTTGTGTGTGTGTGATTAGATATTGTAGGTAATATTTTTTTCTTATAATGACTAATTATTTTGTTGAAAATTTGGAAAATACAGAAACATAAATAAGAAAATTAAAAACATTCACAATTCTCTTACAGTTAACTACTATTAATATTTCAATATATTTTTCTTTTTTCTATATATTTTTTATAAAAATGATATAAACTGAATATGTACTATTATCATTTGGGTTTTCTTGTTTTATGTTGTACACAAAAATTTTTCCGATGTACCAGAGTATTAAGAACATGATCTTTATTTTTTATTTTTTAAATTATTAATTAATTAATTAATTAATTATTTTTGGCTGCATTGGGTCTTCATTGCTATGCATGGGCTTTCTCTAGTTGCGGTGAGCCGGGGCTACTCTTCGTTGAGGTGCACAGGCTTCTCATTGCGGTGGCCTTTCCTGTTGCAGAGCACGGCTCTAGGAGTGTGGGCTTCAGTAGTTGTGGCACGTGGGCTCTAGAGTGTAGGCTCAGTAGTTGTGGCTCATGGGCTTAGTTGTTCTGTGGCATGTGGGATCTTCCCGGACCAGGGCTTGAACCCATGTCCCCTGCATTGGCAGGCAGATTCTTAACCACTGCACCACCAGGGAAGTCCTAAGAACATGATCTTTAATTAGCTACAGAATATTTTCATCATAGAGCTGCATTATATATTTTATTTGGTCAGTCCCTTGTTGTTGGACATTAAGATTGTTTCTGAATTTTTTCTTTGGCTGTTATAAATAAGGGTCATTCATATATACACTACCAAATGTAAAATGGGTGGCTTTTGGGAGCTGCTGCGTAGCACGGGGAGATCAGCTCGATGCTTTGTGACAACCTAGAGGGGTGGGATAGGGAGGGTGGGAGGGAGGCTCAAGAGGGAGGGGCTATGGGGATATATGTATACATATAGCTGATTTACTTTTTTGTACAGCAGAAACTAACACAACATTGTAAAGCAATTATACTCCAATAAAGATATTTTTTAAAAAAGATAAATAAGGGTCATTAATTCCCTTTTTAAAATTGAGGTCTTTTAGATAGTAAAGTGCATAACTCTTAAGGTTATTGCTTGTTGAATTTTTATATGTATATTCATCTGTGTGCCACCTACAGTGATTAATTTTTTCTCAGTTTGAACACGTAGAAGCCTCCAAATAGAAGGAGGCTTTAGGAACTGATGTTGGCGGTTAATGGCTTTCAACAAAATTAGAAGAATTTTGTGTCACTGGCCTTTTATTCTTACAGAAAAGTTAATATTCCTTAGGAGGAAGTGTTTCAAAAGGTTTGTGAAAGGCTACCAATCACTTTACAACTTCTGTGTTTGTATTTAATCTCAGAAGGGCTCTTAATTCTAAAAGAAGCTTCAATGTAAGTTAGAAGGAAAAGGTATGTTCTGGTAAACAAGAAGAAAAAACATTTAAGAAAAATGTACTTAATTATACTTAAGCTTTTGGTTGATTGGTAGAGAATTTCTTTAAATCTTATACTAATTATATATAATTTTAAAATGTAGCTCACAATTATTGGGCTTTGTGCCTTTGTATCTTCTTAATAAAGAATCCTAAATTCTGTGAGAAAAAAATAAATGAAAACAGCTATATTACTACTACTTGTATTCAGAATTTTTCATTACATATAGTGTTGTTATACCACTGGAGTACCATGGTGTGAAAATTCTAGTGAATAAAGAAGAATATGATGAAAAGTGTTTAGAGCAGGGAACAATATATTGAACTTTTTACTTTAGGACCTTTGTAAGATTTATTCATGAAATGTGAGTATTTTTCTTCTATTTCACTGTATATTAGTGTTACTAATATATCCAGAAGTTATACCATAATTACCTTGTGATGAGTTTTAAAGGAACAAATTGCCTACTTTAGAACAAAGTTATTTTTTAAAATATGTATTTATATAGCTGTTTTTAAATTTTTCTTTTAGAATTGTAGAAGAATATCATGACTTATATACATTACAAAGAGGAAGGATGGAGAGTGATATTAAGCAGTTAATGGCAGAAAGAGATATCTGGAGCTCAGCCACATATGAATTGTCCATAAAGGTTGGTTCATCTGAAATTGTAACTTATTTTTTGGCTAGATAAAGTTTCATTTTACAGTTTTCAATAATCTAGACAAAATTTTTATTTATTTATTTTTATTTTAATTTTTAATTTCTTTTTTACTTTTTTTTTTTTTGGCTGCGTTGGGTCTTCGTTGCTGCATGTGGGCTTTCTCTAGTTGCGGTGAGCGGGGGCTACTCTTTGTTGCAGTGTGCGGGCTTCTCATTTTGGTGGCTTCTCTTGTTGCGGAGCATGGGCTCTAGGTGCACGGGCTTCAGTAGTTGCAGCACGTGGGCCCTAGAGTGCATGGGCTTCAGTAGTTGCGGTGCATGGGCTCTAGGGTGTGCAGGCTTCAGTAGTTGTGGCCTGCGGGCTTTAGAGCGTAGGCTCAGTAGTTGTGGCACATGGGCTTAATTGCTCCGCGGCACGTGGGATCTTCCCGGACTAGGGCTTGAACCCATGTCTCCTCCATTGGCAGGCGGATTCTTGACCACTGCACCACCAGGGAAGTCCCCAAAATTTTATTTTATTTTTAAAGTTTTATTGAAGTACAGTTAATTTACAATGTTGTGTTTAATTTCTGCTGTACAGCAAAGTGACTCAGTTATACATATATATACATTGTTTTTCATATTTTCCATTGTGGTTTATCAGAGGATATTGAATATAGTTCCCTGTGCTATACAGTAGGACCTTGTTGTTTATTTGTCCTATATATAATAGCTTGCATCTGCTAATCCCAAACTCCCAATCATTCCCACCCCGATCCCCCTTACCTTTGGCAACCACAAGTCTGTTCTCTATATCTGTGAGTCCGTTTTTGTTTTGTAGATATGTTCATTTGTGTCATATTTTAGATTCCACATGTAAGTGATATCATGTGGTATTTGTCTTTGTTTCTGACTTACTTCACTTAGTATGGTAATCTCTAGGTCCATCCATGTTGCTGCAAATGGCATTATTTCATTCTTTTTAATGGCTGAGTAATATTTCATTGTGTGTGTATATATATATCTTTTTAAATTTTTTTAAAAATTTTTTATTTTTTTAATTAATTTTTTATTGGCGTATAGTTGATTTACAATGTTGTATTAGTATCTGCTGTACAGCAAAGTGAATCAGTTATACATATACATATATCCACTCTTTTTTAGATTCTGTTCCCATGTAGGTCATTACAGAGTACTGAGTAGAGTTCCCTGTGCTATACAGTAGGTTCTTATTCATTATCTGTTTTATATATAGTAGTGTGTATATGTCAATCCCAATCCCCCAATTTATCCTTCCCAACCCCTCTTTCCCCCTTGGTAACCATGTTTGTTTTCTACATCTTTGACTCTATTTCTGTTTTGTAAATAGGTTCATTTGTACTTTTTTTTTAGGTTCCACATGTAAGAGATATCATATGATATTTGTCTTTCTCTGTCTGACTTACTTCACATGGTCTCTAGGGTCCATCTATGTTGCTGCAAATGGCATTATTTTGTTCTTTTTAATGGCTGAGTAATATTCCATTGTGTGTATATGTGTTTGTGTGTTTCTGTGTACCACATCTTTATCCATTCATCTGCTGATGGACATTTAGGTTGTTTCCATGTAGACAAAATTTTAAAAAATGAAGATGTATATTTAATTGATGAATAATGCAGCTATTCTATTATGGGCCTTGAAAAGGAAAAGTTACATTGTTTTCTTTTGTTTATTCTCTATTGGATAGCTGGCTATTGTCCAATTAAGGGCTCTTTTTCCACCAGAGCCTATGAGTATGAGCCAGAATTCTATTTCTGTTGTTTGTGAACATGTTAAAACTTTCAACTTTAATTATACACTAATAAACTAGGGAAAGTGGTTCTTATTTTTTTACATAATGTAACTGTATTACGATCACTTGATAACTCACTTTGGTTCTATTACCTTGGTACCCAAGATGACAACTGACTTGAAATATAGCAGCCTGTGGACAATTATAGTGATGCTTTAGGAAAGTAGTAATGTCCCACAATACAGTGTTCTATTTTTCTAAAATGTTTGCTGGTTGGTTGCCTAATTTCACATCTGAGAATTATAATATTAACAATAAATTATGACCCTCAACAGATGCAAATTTTTATCCCATTTTCCTCTTTAATAGTCAGACCTCATCTATGACACAGATGTTCCATTCTGATGCAGAACTTTAAAAGGGACATTGACATGTCGGAGAAAACAATTGTGAAAGTAAATATATAATATAAGAAACAAACCTGGAAAAGAAACAGACTCACAGATTCAGAGAACAAACTAGTAGTTCCCAGTGGGGAGAGGGAAAGGGGGAGGGGCAAGATAGGGTAGGGGATTGAGGTACGAACTACTACGTATAAAATAAATAAGCTACAAGGATACATTGTACAGCACAAAGAATATAGCCAATATTTTATAATAACTATAAATGGAATATAACCTTTAAAAATGGTCTGTCACTATGTTGTACACCTGAAACTTATATAATATTGTACATCAACTATACCTCAGTTTAAAAGAAAAAAGAAACAAATCTGGGAGCTAACATGTTCAGTAGGAGAAAAAAAGATGACAAGTGAGTTCCCTCACTCTAGAAGTATTTAAACAGTAGAGAACTAACTGACCAGTGGTAGGAGATTTCTGTAGAAGAATACCTTGAATTAATGGGGCTTTGTGTTGGATCATCCGTAATAGGAAATAACAGCTATAATGTCAACTCCCTGAAAATAAGGACTTTGTTCACCGATATACGCACAGTGTCTTGAACAGTCAGTCATTCACTGAATGACTATATAATTGATTCAGTATATCAGTGGTTCTCAAAGTATGGTCCATGGACCCCCTTGAAGGTCCATAAAACCCTTCATGAGGTGAAAACTAGTGTCATTGTAACACTGAGTTATCATCTGCCTTTTTCATTCTCATTCAGATATGAATGTACAGGGGATTTTTCTTGAAGCTACATGGTATGGGATATTGCAACAGATTGAATTCGAAAACAAATGAAAATCCAGCTCTATTCTATTAAAGCAAACATTAAAGAGATTTGTAAAGATGTGAAACTGCGTGTTCTTTTCACTAATTTTTTTTGTTTTAGAAAATATAGTTATTTTTCAGAAAAACTATGTTAAATATATAATGGGCTTATTAATGTTTAAGTGAATTAACAAATACATATTTTAAATAATTTCAGTTTTCCAATGCAATAAATAAAAATAGATATAATCCATATAAACAAAAGCTCTTCGGAGTTCTCAATAATTTTTAAGAGTATAAAGGGGTTTTGAGATAAAAATTGAGAACCTCTGCTATATACTATGTTCAATTTGGTTCCAGTTCAGTAGTTTCAGAAAACGAATTTATGATTCAAGTTAGTTCATGATTTAAATAAGAAATTGTGATTGAATTAATGATTCAATGAAAAATTGGTACGTGAAATTGGTTTGGGTTTAAAAAATTACAATGGTTTGTTAATGTTTTAGGTTCCTAATTTTAGTACTTTCTAAAAATAGGTAATTGAAAGAAATAACGTCATGTTGGCTAAAAGACTTTACCTCAATGAAAAAGGCTGGAATAAATATACTAAGCATTTCATCATACTGCTGTCAACTAAGGTAAAGCTCAGTTCACTTAAGTCATGGGAAAAGCGACTCCAACTGTTGAGGGTTGAGGCTACAAGAAGCCTTTGTTAATTTATAGATTTTTTTAAATTTTAATTAATTAATTAATTTATTTTTGGCTGTGTTGGGTCTTCGTTGCTGCGCATGGGCTTTCTCTGGCTGCGGCCAGCAGGGGCTACTCTTCTTTGCCGTGCGTGGGCATCTCACTGCGGTGGCTTCTCTTGTTGTGGAGCATGGGCTCTGGAGCACAGGCTCAGTAGTTGTGGCGCACGGGCTTAGTTGCTCTGCGGCATGTGGGATCTTCCCCCCCGAACCCGTGTCCCCTGCATTGACAGGTGGATTCTTAACCACTGTGCCACCAGGGAAGTCCCTAATTTATAGATTAAATTTTAAATATAGTTTTATATTTCTGCTTTATTGGGAGCAAAATGAAAAATCTAAGGAAAAGTGAATAAAGGCCCTTCTTTACATTTGTCTTCTATAATAATTAGAGCAATTTAAGCAATTTGTCTAAGTTAATAACACTGCACATGTTACTTATAGAGTTATAGTGCTTAAACAAAAGTGTAACTGTGTTCATTGAAATAATTGCATTATTGATGCATTCTGTGCAATATTATGGGAAAATTCAGTGAGCACACTAGGTTGAAAAGGAAGGAGGTGGCATTTAGTATGTTTCTAGAGCCAAACCATTTACACTAGTCATTTCGTTTAATTCTTATAACAGTCCTGTAAGATATATATTAGGGTCTTTATTTTATAGATAAGAAAACTTAATCTCAAGTTAAATAATATCCCCCAAGATTATACAGCCAGTCAATGGCTAAGATTTACATTTGGTTCTGTTTGGCTTTGAAATTCCTGTTCTTTCCAATGTACTGCACTGCCTGCCAAATCCTATGAGGAAACTGGGTTCATGTTGCAAAGGAAAAAAATCTTGTTCCTAATGCTTTTTTTATTGTGGAAAAATTCACCACCAAAGGGACTGTGTAATAGTGTCACTGATATTTTGAAAGAGGAATATCTTTTCAATTTTTGGATCCATTTTCTACATATGACTCTAGTATTGCAACATTAATAATGGCCTGGTGTATGTATTTGTTACATGAATAAATGAATCAATGGTTTAATTCCATGCATTTATCTAGGACACTGCAGACCTTGCACTGTTGCAGAAGTTGACGGAGAAATGGAGAAATTTAGTGAATAAATTTAAACAGGAAGTGGAACAAAATGAAGAGTCTACAAGAGAAAAATTGCAAAGTGTTAAGGATGGCCTTGTCAAATGGCAGCAGTTCTTCAGAAATAATACGTGGGTCTCCAAGAATCTTGTTTTTCTGATTATGTGACATCATGTTTGATAACTCAGTCCAATTCTTCCTCTCTTTTTATCTTGTTTCTCTTTTACCTTGTAATTACTCTACCATTGATTTTGGTTAGGTAACCAGCTGCCCTTACATGGGCACAATCCTGCTAGGAGCTTGAATGGTCTTGCAGTTTCTAGTGCTAATCATCTCTGATCATCTTGATCCCTGTACCCAACTGCTGCTGCTTCCACTTAAGTCCAACTCTTTTTCTTTTCTTCTCTTTACTCTCTTTTTAAAATCAAGTCAACTTATGTCATTACTCTTGGCAAACTTGAATATCTGGATCCATCTGCAAATTCTGTAGCATAGTGCATGTGCTGAGAAGTGGAATCAATGACTGGCAGTTATAAGGAGGTTGATTCTGATTGGATATCATATCTTGTAACAATTAGAGAAATTTGACAATGGAAGAAGCTGCCTTCCTTTGTTAATTAATAAAGTAGTTAATTGGAGACTGGATGACTACATCACAGCCAAGGTTAGTGGGAATCCATACTTTGAATGCAGGCTGGACTCAGTGATTTCTAAAGGTTTTTTTTGTTTTTTAAACTTTAAGATGCTTCGTCTGTTGAGGAAACACATTTAGGTACCATTTCCATTTCAAATTGAGAAGAGCGGTTTCAGCTTTTCATGTCCTGTAAGACAGCTGTCCCCAGCCTTTTTGGCACCAGGGACCGGTTTCGTGGAAGACAGTTTTTCCACAGACTGGTTGGGAGGGATGATTTCGGGATGATTCAAGAGCATTACATTTATAGTGCACTTTATTTCTATTATTATTACATCCGCTCCAGCTGAGATCATCAGGCATTAGGTCCTGGAGGCTGGGAGCTAAACCCAAACTGCCTGGATCTAAACCTGCTCTAAGAGGTTTGCCAGTGAGTAGATTTGGAAGTTGTGGAAGCTGAAGCTGGTACATATCCGAGCTGGTTGCTGCTGCCATTGCCGGCTTCTACTGTGTGTTGACGCTCAGCTGGGAGAGGAGCACAGGTGGCAGTGGTTCCCTTCTCCCTTTCTCCTCGGGAACTTCTTTACCAAGAGCTTTCTCCTTGTGAGGCTTCAAAAGATATTAAAGGAAACTCTTAACAGAAGTTAGGGCTCCTGACCTAAATGTTGAGTTTTAATTGTTCTTTAGGCTTCCTTTCTATTTATATATTGTTTTGGCTGCTGTGTTCCACAGGAATCATTCTTATCATGACCTAATTTTGGGTGCTGAGGACCCAGAGACCACTCTTTTAATACTGTCATGGCCTCTGACCCTTGCTTACTTGCTTACTCAGGTCTGATTAGGGTCTAAATTTATATTTATATTTGTAAATTTAAAAATAAATGCCTATGAGGGAGAGCCTGAACCTGAAAGGCATTTGGGAAAATCATCAGGGAGAAACATATTATTAATTGTTATAAATGTGTGGATTCATGATTTTCTTTGTTTATATCTTGTTATGAGACCATGCTCTTGCTCTTTTTCCTTTCAGTGGAAAAGACATTTTATCCCCTAGTAAAGAAAATAGATTTGAATCAGTTGTTCCAGACTTCAAGCAGTGGCGAAAGGTAAGACTTTCTAGTAAACAGCTTGGTAATCAAAATGCTGTTTGTAAACTTGTTACTCTTCACCTACAACTGAGTCACATCTCATCCTTTAAAAATGCCATACTAGGTTTTACTAGGAAAGCATCAAGACTACAGGGGCTTTTAAAAGTACTCTTAAAGATTCTATTTTCAGTTCTATTTTAGATTTTCGAGTCAAAGTTAGGCTGCCAGAAAAAAAATTGGGAAAAGATACTTGGGTGGCAGTTAGGGTAGTTCTGATTCTCTCATCTAATTGTCAGACATAAGTAACATCTGTGCCTCTCATGTACTTGACTTTTTTCTTTCTTTTTTTAAAATAAATAAATTTATTTATTTATTTTATTTTTGGCTGCTTTGGGTCTTTGTTGCTGCATGCAGGCTTTCTCTAGTTGCGGCAAGCGGGGGTTACTCTTCGTTGCGGTGCACGGGCTTCTCATTGAGGTGGCTTCTCTTGTTGTGGAGCACGGGCTCTAGGCACAAGGGCTTAAGTAGTTGTGGCTCGCGGGCTCTAGAGCACAGGCTCAGTAGTTGTGGCGTGTGGGCTTAGTTGCTCCGTGGCATGTGGGATCTTCCCGGTCCAGGGATGGAACCCATGACCCCTGCATTGGCAGGCGGATTCCATGCCACCAGGGAAGTCCCTACCTGGCTTTTTTCTTAAGGACAAATTGGACTTTTAAAATTAATAACATCTTTTTTAAAAATTGTGGTAAAATATACATAACATAAAATTTACCTTTTTAATCATTTTTAAGTGTACAGTTCAGTGGCATTAAGTACATTCACATTGTTGTGCAACCATCACCACCATTCATGTCCAGAACTTTTTTATCTTCCTGAACTGAAACTCTACCCATTAAACAAACAATAACTCACCATTTCCTCCTCCTCCCAGCCCCTGGCAACCACCATTCTACTTTCTGTCTTTATAAATTTGACTACTCTAGGCACCTCATATGAATGAAATCATATAGAATTAGTCCTTTTGTGACTGACTTATTCCCTTCAGCATAATATCCATAAGGTTCATCCATGTTACGGCATATATCGGAATTTCCTTCCTTCTTAAAGCCAAATCATATTCCATTGTATGTATATATCATACTTTGTTTATTAATAACATCTTTTTAAGAGGGTTCAAACTTTGAAAATAGGTTTCATTAATCGAATTACTATCATGTTATAGTAGTCTGACAAGGAAAAATATATGATATTGAAATCCTCCAATGTGAACATCAAACTCATGACCTAATGAAATCTCATCCAGATCCCAGGAAACCATTTTCTTTTGTTTTGGAATTATTTGAGCAGAATATTCTAAGAATTGAAGATGTTTGTTGTCATATATACAACATAGCTAGTTTAGTGACTTTTTTTTTTTTTTTTTTTTTTACTGTTTATCTGTTTGACATTGCATAGATAAAATTGAAAAAAATCATGCTTCTTTTTTGAGTAGGAATAATAATAATTCTCATTCATTAACTTGTCAGGCTGAAGGTGCTTTCCACATGTTGCTTTACTTATTCTTCATAGCATCCACATGATGCAGGTTTTATAATCCCCATCTCACAGATGTGGAAATTGAAGGTTAGAAATGTTAAGTAACTTGCCTTAGTTTTCTGTAAATGGTAAATGGCTGAGTCAGAATTTGAGTCCATGTCTCTCCAATTCCAAAATTCTTACCCTAATTGCTCTGCTACAGTGCTTCCCTATACTGATTACTGATAAGTGTGGGTGATTTGTTTCCATTATCTGAGTCACAAATAATGGCAAGCTTTATATATAGGTTGCACTTTATTTTTTCCACAAATATTTATTGATATGTCAGATATAGCACTTGGACTTGGGGTTAAACAGATAAATGAAAACCTATACATTCTACGAACTTTCCCAGTTTAGTGGGGATCATGTAAACAGAAATATTACATCCTTACCAAAGCAAATAGTAATTAAAAATGCTCAGCTCTCTGAGACTTAATTGCCTATCACTAATTTTTTTACCTATATAGGATATAATATAATTATTTTCATCCCTGGTAAACTATGGGTTATCTTACAGAGTATCAAAATTAATTAAAATTCACTTTAACTTTGAAAATAAAATATATGTCATATGAAGAAATGGTATGACAAATAATAATAAGATATGTAATTCCAAAATATTTAGGAGTCACCTGAGTAGACTTTGATGAAATCAGTGAACAATGTGCTAACTTCCTCATCCCCCTTTCACTCTCTAGATGTTGACTGAAGACAAAGACAAGTTTTCTGGGGATCTTCTAGTGTCAAAATATGCTTCTCTCAAGATTATTAAACATTTACAGGAAAGCTGGGCAGATATTGGGCTTGGGATATTTAGTCGCCATAAAAGTATGGAGGGAAAGATACCACCAGAGCAGAAGCACATGGAGGAAATTGTGAAAAGTACAGGAAGACTCTACAAAGAATTTGAAATAAGAATAAATGGGGATAATGGTATGGAAAAAAAAACCAATGAAAATGATAATTAGATGGCTTGACAATATAAAGCATTTTAATAGTAATTATTTTCAATACAATTAATATTTAAAAACAAAATAATACATATAGTTTTAAAAATCAAGGAATATAAAGCATGGAGCATCACTTTATTGAGATATAAGTCATATACTGTACAATTCATCTATTTAAAGTATACAATTTGATGATTTTTTAGTATATTCACAAACATATGCAACCAGATGGTAAATGGTTTAAAATAAAAGAGGAAGTCAAAATGATGAATGAGAGTGAAATTAACAAGTCATTTTGAATACTCCTAAAAGATTAAAGTTTACTGATGAAGGCAGTGGGAATATTTTCATCAAGGACAAGAAAAAGTTTGTTTTTAAATTATTTCTCTTTATATATCTCTGAGATGGGAGCATTTTCATATCTTATTTTGCAAATGAGTTTAGACAAAATTATAGAGAGGGTATTTTGCCATGATCTCACAGTGAATCAGTCAAAAATTAGAATCCGAACTTGATACTTATTCAGACCAAAACGATAAACTTCATGTAAACCTGAACAATAACCTAAAAAATGACTCAAGAACTATAACCGTTCTAGTTTCTGTTATTAACTATCTTATAATCATGAAGAAACTGTTTTTCATCATTGTCTTCTTAACAGGATAACTCAGTGAATTAATACCTTTAACAGAAACTGCAGTTCATGGTTTCTGGGTTTAATGCATTTCATTCTCAGCTGAGAAGAGAAGACAGTGTAAAAACTGTCATCAGCGAAATAGTCCATCAGTCAGAAAAGCGCTGATTATGTAGTTTTTATTCACTAAATATTTATTTAGGAAACTACTCTTTGCAAGATTCTCTGCTAGGCAAGCTGTAGGATAATAAGAAAATGAAAAAAGATATGCACCTGCCCATTAGTATTTCATAATTTATTATTGAAATAGTAGACTTACAAATACTTCTAAAATTTAATGCTTTTCTCACTTTTCCAGGTATCTCTAAAATTCTTCCAGATTTGGTTAGTTCTCTTGAATTCTGTTTTTTCAAGTTGGAAAACCTCCTGGAGTCTCCTGAACTGCTTCTTGAAGAATGGGAGGGACTTAATGAAAAAATTAATGAAATGAAATCTCAGTTGGATGTATCGTTAAACATTATTGGTACTGTTCCGCAGTACATAGATGTGGATTCTGGCTCGTAAGTTCCCATAGGTCTCTGCTGGGTAGAAGGGAATCCCCACTTCTCAACTGCATTTTCTCAGTACTTCGCCTCAGCAATGGGTATTTGGGGTCAGATAAAAAACCTTTGCCTCCTCTTCCTCCAAGTAAGAAAGCCATCTGACTGGGAGCTGGAGGGTGAGGGAGTCCTGGCTTCTTAACTACAGCAGTCTAGGATGGAGTTTCTGCCTCACTGAGCTGAGAAGGGGAAGAGCGGGAGTAGTTTTGGTTCAAATACCATAGACTCTTGCCTTTCCTACTGAATCTTCATAAATTGTCTTGAATATAAGTTTCTTCAGTTGCTGTTTGTCCTTAGAACCATTTCCAGAAGCTTTCAATGGTTTTTGTTTTGTTTTAGTAATTTTCACTAATTTCACTGTAGAGTGGGTCACCTTTTCTCCTCCCACTGTCATGTTGGAAGTTGATCTCTTGAGAGGGTTTTAAAACTCATTCTTCTCACTTTGTGGCCTCAGTGGTCTAGAAGTAAATGTAAAGGGAGTGAGTGTAAGTTTTTACAGTAGAGGTCTAACACTGAAAGTAAGGTCTACATTGTCCAGAGTGCATTTCACCTAACCTACGTGAGGTTAGGAAGGCTGTCAGTGAGTAGCCATTCTACCAGATAATTCAAGGATTTGATTCACCTTTCTCTGAGTTCTCAAACAGTTGTCCACACTGACGTTTACTAGGCCCAGCCAAATAAAACCCTTTCTTTTATCCGATAGTTACTTTCATACTCTTAAGTAAGTCACTTATCTTTATTTTACTTGCTTTTTCCTTCAGGGTACTCCAAGCACGTATATTTAACATGATTCAACAATGGCTTTTGAAGACAGGCAATGAGATTAACAATGGTAACATGGAACTTCAGCGCCAAGTATGTACTTGTAGGAATTTGTTAGATTATTTTTTGCCTTGGCTGGGAGTTTTCTTCAAGGAAAAACCAAGTTATGCCTATCCAATTGAAGCAGGAGATTGGGAGGGCAAAATGGGAACTTATATAATATAATTACTGAAATGATTTTCAGTGGATTTTTAAATGCGGTATGTTCCTGCCTTTGGAATGAAGTTTCAGAGATGATCAAAAGTTTTTGTGATCTAATTAATATCTTTACTCTTTACTCAGTATACCGAAAAAATTTTCCCTCAATAGCATTAATCATTTTAAGAATTTATGTTGGTGCCCTTGACTGGCTGAAGGGATGACAGAAACATGTTTCTAAGAAGAAAGACAAGATGCTACAGTACTATTGGTCTACAGTTAGTAGAAGAAATAGGGAATTGTCCTGCAGTTCTGAAGAACTAAACCTGTGGAATTCTTAACTAGCACAACATGAAATAATAATTTCCAAAGGATGTCTTAGTTTTTTACATTTACTGCCACTTCCTAGTCTTAATTATAATTTAAATTCATACAGGAATCTCTTATTATAAGTCAACTTAATATGCAAGTATTTGACCTTACAAAATTGATAAAATGAATTTAATTAATTTTAATATTGCTTAAATTGGGAATTTGAAAGGCAGAGATCAGCATGCTGTATAGGAATACTACTTATGAAGCATTATATCACAGTCTGTGAGCATATTGTGAACATAGAGACATCAAGAGTTGAGGAGCAAATATGTTAAGACTGGAAGTATGGATCCAGGGGATCCCCAGGCTTGGGAGAAATTTCTATGACTTAGAACACAACCAAAATTAAGAAGAAAAAGGGTAAGAGAGTGCCTGTCACATAGTGGAACTCAATAAATATTTCTTGAATGAAGTAAGGAAGAACATTCCAGCATTGTTGATGTTTTATGGTGTTGCTACATTAACCCTTTCTTTGGTAAGTTTACCATTGGATACTCAGTTTGCCATTGGGGATTATCTCTGGGGAATCATATTCTCAATTTTTAAAATTGTGGAATTCAGTTTTTATAATATAGGATTATTTAGAAAGTACCTTTATATACTTCTCATTTTTATATTTTATATACTTCTCTATTTTAACACTACAGCATTATAATATAGTTAAGCTGCCTAGAAAACTTGCAAGATTATACATTCCTTGAGGAACTGTGTGTATCTATATTAACTGGTATAAGTATTTAAAAATGGAAAAGTTTATCTTTTTTAACCCACCATTCATTTTCCTTTCTGATCCATTTTCTTTCAGATTTTTTGGTTTTGTTTTGTTTTTTTCTTTATACCTTTACTCCATCTAATCTGTGCTGCTTGGCAGTCTAAAACAGTGATCTTCAAATATTTTTTATCATGTATCTCTATCAGCAAAAAATCTTTGAACAAGTCATTTCTAACTTACTATTTCTAACTTACTTATGAGAATTTCTCTGTTAACCTTTTTGGTACATTATAAAATATAAACAAATAGTCAAAAGAGACGAAATGAATAATATTTAAAAATAATTTTTAGTAATGGTTTTAAAAAAACTGATGTGATTGAACAGGCTTCATAATTTTTTTTACAATCACAGGTTAATACTTAGTGATAAAGCCATTTGAAGGTCTGCTCCTAAGTTCAGTTTACTTCGTTACTTGTTTTTAAGGACTGTCATTGCTGAAATAATAGCTCACAAAAGAACAATGCAAACTGAAGAAGCGCATTATTGGCAGTATTTATTACATAATGCTCATATTTCAATTCCATCAGTCAGTTATGTAAAGATTTTTTTTAAATTGATCAGTAAAATTTTCCATCTACCATAATGTCAATCAGTTGTTCTTATAAACATTAGGCAATGTAGCATTTCTTTTTTCTAACAAAAGATCCCCAACCAATTGATGCACTTTATTTGTAAGATTTTAAAAGAATTAGAAACATATTTCCAGATTTTCAAGTATATAAATTTGAGAGTTTTTAAAAGTGAGCTATGTATCATTTTCAGCAACAAAATCATACCAAGATGGAAATCCTTCCAACTCTCCATTTTCAAAATGACTGCTCCATAATGTAAATTTCTTTTACTCATTGTTAAACATCAATTATATTTTGAAGGGACAAATTAAGTGTGATTTTTTTTTTTTTTATATCAGCTAGGCGATGGCTATGTTGCCACTTGCCATCCCTGAAAAGATTAGTAAATTTGAAACAAGCTGTTTTATAAAAAAACACTTCATCTTAAAGTTTCTCTTAAGAATTTTATATCAGAATCACAGTAAATCTCTGGTTTATTATAAAAATTATCATTTTCACTCTCCATCTAATTAAAGAGAATGATTCCATATCTTAGTGAAAGTAAAAGATATTCTGTGTTTATTTTGATTCTAATTTTAAATTCCCCTATGACCTATTACATGACCTTGATTCTACCATTTAATCTCTCTAATATAACTATGAAATGAAGATAACACATATTTGTGTTTATTTCACAGGGGTGGTTTAAGGATTTATTAATATTTTATGTAAGCGAAAATGAGTTATTTCAATGACAGTATCATCCAGGCCATTGGTATATGAAAGAACAGATTAGAGAATTAATTAATTCTCTAAGAAGAATTAATGTAATTGAGTAGCAGCAGGGGCTTAGTGGGGAAAATATCTTTGGCTTGTGAAAAGAAGGTCATAGTTTTTTAAACTCTTTCTCAGGAAGAGTTGCCCTTTTCCTGACGTGTAAATTCAGGTGTAAAAAGACACTAATCAAGATTACTTTAGGGACTTCCCTGGTGGCACAGTGGTTAAGAATCCGCCTGCCAATGCAGGGGACATGAGTTCGATCCCTGGGCTGGGGAGATCCCACATGCCACAGAGCAACTAAGCCCATGAGCCACAACTACTGAGCCCACATGCCACTCATGTGGCATGCCACATGCTACTGAAACTTGCACGCCTAGAGCCCGTGCTCCACAACAAGAGAAGCCACCGCAATGAGAAGCCCGCGCAACGTAGCAAAGAGTAGCCCCCGCTTGCCGCAACTGGAGAAAGCCCGTGCACAGCAATGAAGACCCAACACAGCCAAAAATAAATAAATAAAATAAAATAAATTTATTAAAAAAAAAAATTTGCTTTAGGTCGTTTATGGCCTTTTCTTTTGAGGCAGGAAGTTTGGGTTTTAGTACAAGGATAGACGACCAAGCTTCATTTTTATTCATTAATTTAACAAACATTTATTAAGCACTTACTCCCTGCTAAGTACTGTGTGTGGTATTGAGGGATAAAATGATGGTCCATGCCTTAAAAAGACTCACAGACTAAATGAGGAGACAGATATGCCAACAATTATAATAGAGATATATACAAAGTACTATAACAACATAGGATAAGGAGCAAATTAAGTCCAGTGAAAGTTAAAAAGTCTTCTCAAAGTAGATTATGTTTAAGCCAAGAAGAACACTTAGGAACTCACCAGAGAAAGGGACTAGACTACATAGGGCATTGAAGAGAATGGTTGACGTTTGCATTTCATAAAGTTTTTTGCATCTTATTTCTGGGACCCAGCCTCAGCAAACGCCATTTGCGAAGGTTCCCAAACTTTCTCTGTTCTCTGTGCCTAAGGGTTCCCCAGTATTTTCACACTCCTAAGCCAAAAAATTACCACACAGTCCAATTTATTATTACATAGGTAGGTTCAAACAGCTTACTAAATATTTATGTCCTAAATATTAGTATAACTTTTGGAAAAATATTATAATACATGTTAAAATAGTTAAACAAGGAGACCATTGGACTGTAGCTTTAGTGCTTTTAGTAGCCTGTGTAAACAAACCAAAGCCAGAGTCGATGCACCAAAGCCAGAGTCGATGCACTCGAATCCAAGAAAATGAAACTCAAGAACAACTAATTCTAAACAGTCCACTAGATCTTCTCAAATATGAAAAAATGAAACTCAAGAACAACTCTCATAACAGCCAGATAACTAAATTTTCCTAAATAAGGCAAACATTGAAATTACAGCCAATTAAATAATTGCTTTGCTTTGCTTAGTGTCTTCTCTGTAGAAATCTCTGTCCTAGCTCCCACCTACAGAGTGCCTCTAACCATATTTTGGGTTTGGCACTGCCTGATTGGAATTGTTTGCCCAAAGATATTTTGTAAAATTTAATGTGTCTCAGTTTAACTTCATTGACAGAAAAAACCCTTTTATTAATTAATTAATCTTTAATTGAGGTATATTGACTTAAAATATTAGTTTCAGGTGTACAACATAGTGATTCGATATTTTTATATATTACAAAATGATCACCATGATAAATTCAGTTACCATTTGTCACCATACAAAGTATTACAATATTATTGACTATATTCTCTATGCTACACATTACATCCCCATGACTTATTTATTTCATGACTGGAAGTTTTTACTTCTTAATCTTCCTCACCTATTTCACTCATCTCCCCACCTCCACTTAAAAAATCCTTTTATTTTATTCTCATTTAATCAAAGTTACTTACTAATGGAATGTATATGCTTTTGTACTGTAAAACCTCTCTAACCTTGAAATCAGATTGGACGTTGCCATCCTCACTTCCTGTCCCACCTTGACTTTCACACGGTAATTGTTTTTAATCACACAACCACCAATAAAACCAGCTTTCAAAGATATGGTGTCATCAAAAGTGATATAGTGTATCTAAGGTTGAAACTGTGAATCATGTCAAATTCATGCTATGTCTGACAGGTGTCACATATCATTATTATCTCCCTCAAGAATTTTAAATCCCATGGCATCCTTGAGAGCTCACTGTGAAGCCCTGGAATGCCTTGGTGCACACTGGTGGGAACTTAACTGTGGCCTTAACTGGTTAATATGCTTGACCAAGCTAAAGAAGAGGGTAGTTTAATGTAGTGTAGTGAGCAAAAGAAAGTAAGGTTACAGTAGTTGAGTAGTGATGATTTGATTTCATTAAGAATAATAGTGTTGAAAATTGGACACAGGTATGATCAGTTCTGTTTTTATATGGTTTTTACTGTTTGATTTATTTTAAATGGGTCATTTGTATTATAATCATTTTTTTAAACAGATGGATGAATTGCATATACCCATGATTCAATGGATGGTAAATTTGCTGATTTTAATGGTACCTGACTTTCCTGATCCAGATACTCTCATAAAGTTGGAGGAGGAAAGTGCTGAAAAACGTGACCTAGGAATTGCCAAGTTGGAGCTAGATGCGATTGCCCTGGCAAAAAAGTTGTCCCAATATTCCATCTATTTGAGCAGGTGAAACTATCTGGTTATTTTATTACTTCCCTTTTGAAGATTAAATGCGACATAAAACAGAGGAGAAACTAATGCAACATTGTAAATCAACTATACTCTAATAAAAATTAAGGAAAAAAAAAGCAGAGGAAAGGAGGGTAGTTAAGTAGCAGCAATAAAAGATTGTTTTAAAACCTTGAAAGAAATGCTAGTTTGGTTTTTAAACTAGCTTCAACACTGCCATGTTGGAATATGAGATTTTGGTGTTGTCTTAATGGCTTTAGAATTCCTTTGAAAACAATGTTAGCATAGGCAGGATGGGAAGTGTATATGTATGTGGGAGTGAGAATTAGTAAAAAAACAAAACAAAACAAATCACTTACTTGCATAAATAAGTTGCATCTTGCATTTTTGCACCTACTGTGGGGGAGTAGGTATAATTTGCCTGTGTAATTCCATGCAAAGCTGAAGGTATACTTTTATATATATCACTAAACACCAACCAAAACATCTCTTAAAAATACAAAAAAGTAAAAAAAAGCCTTATATCTGAAAAGCTAGAAGATTCCTGTCAAATAAAGAAGATGTCTATAAAAATTGTAATTCATTAACTAGGAATCATACTGTCACTATGATTACTTCAAATTCGGGAAGTAGCTTTTACAGTCTAGCCAGTTTCCCCTTCATTTCCATTCAGTGTTACCAGTGGTCAAGAGTGACAGGAAGGGAGGGGAGGAAGAGGACAAGAGTGAGAAACTGAGCAAGAAACAAATTATTCTCTGGTCAGTCAGTAGCTTAATTATTATGGTAAACTTATACTGTATCTGGACTTAGGAGAGGAACCAACAATAAAAAGGTCATGCTCTGTATGTGTGCTCTTTTTTTTTTTTTTTCCAGTTGTTGCAAAGAGATGGTAACAGCTATGGCTCCGAGTAAAGCAGGTCACTTAGAAAAAAATCCTACTAAGGAACTTAATGAACTGGATAAGATGAAGGTAATAACTCTGTATTCCCCTTACTTCTGTTTTGTTGTTTTAAGTAGACTTTTTAGGTTTAATTGATTTACAACAAACTGCACGTATTTAAATGTGCAATTTGATAATTTCTAAAATGTACATACACCTGTAAAATCACTATGATTAAAAAAGGTATATATCCAACAAACTCAAAGTTTCCTTGTACCCCTTTTTAATCTCTCCTTGCAGCCTCCTCCTGTCCCGAGACAATGTCTGATCCACTTTCTAACACCAAAGATTAGTTTTCATTTTATAAATGGAATCATATGGAATGTATACTTTATTTGACTTCTTTGACTAAGCATAATTATTTTGAGAATCACACATATTGTTGCTTTTATCAAAAGTTCATGCTTTTTAGTGCTGAGCAGTATTTCATTCTACAGATATACAGTTTATTTATCAACCATTCTCTGTTGATGAACGTTTGAATTGTTTCCATTTTTTTATTATTACAAGCAAAGCTTCAATGCTTATCCTTGTACATATGCATTGCTTTCATTTGTCTTAAATAAGTGTCTAGAAATGGAATGGCTAAGTCATATGGCATGTATGTTTAGCTTCTTAAGAAACTCAAACTGTCTTCCAAAGTGGTTAAACCATTTTACATTCCTGCCAGCAGTGTATGAGAGTTCCAGTTGCTTCACATCCTCATCAACACTTGATATGGTCAGTGATTTCAATTTTAGACATTCCAATAAGTGGGTAGTGGTATGCCATTGTGGTTTTAATTTGCATTTCCTTCATGATCAATGATGTTAAACATCTTTTCATGGGCTTATTTGTCATTACATCTCCTGTGGTGAAAGTTATATTTGAAAGTTGCTAAGAGGGTAGATCTTAAAAGTTCTCATCACAAGAAAAAAAATTGTAACTATGTGAGGTAATGGATGTTAACTGAATTTGTTGTGGTAATCATTTTGCAATATGTACATATATCAAATCATTATGCTGTACATCTTAAACTTATGCAATGTTATACATCAATAATATCTCAATAAAAACTGGGAAAAATGCTAAAAAAATGCAATTTTTTTATAATTTGGGTAGTGGATAATTGAGATATTTAAACTATTACAAGTGAAATAAAATTATTTATGGAAAAAAAGGTGAAATGTCTGCTCAAATCTTTGGCCATTTATTATTGGTTTGCTTGTTTTCTTATTATTGAATTTAAGAGTTCTTTATATATTCTTGATACAAGTCCTTTATCAGATATGTGATTTAGAAATATTTTCTCTCAGTCTGTGACTTGCCTTTTCTTCTCTTAACGTCTTTCAGAGGGGAACTTCTTAACTGTGATGAAGTTCAATCTATCATTTTTTTTCTTTTATGGGTCTTGCTTTTGATGTTGTATCTAAGAAAAATTTTGTATAGTAACATCATGAAGATTTTCTCCTAGAAGTATTACAGTTTTAGGTTTTGTATATTCAGATCTGTGACCCATTTTGAGTGACCCAGTTTTTTTCTTATCTGGTACCAGGTATAGGTTAAAGTTCAGTTTTTGGCATTTGGATATCCAATTGTTTTAGCACCATTTGTTGAAAAGACTATCCTTTCTCTATTAAGATGTCTTTTCATCTTTGTTGAAAATCTATTGGCCGTATACATGTGCATATTATTCTGGACATTCTATTATGTTCTGTTGATCTTTGCGTCAACATTGTCACCATTATCAAACTGTCTTGATTACTGTAGTTTTAAAATAAGTTTTGAGATTAGGTAATGTAAATCCTCCAAATTTTTTCTTTTTCAAGTTTGACCAGGCTATTCTAGGTCCTTTGCTTTCCATATTTAAAGTTTTTAGAATTAGCTTATCAATTTTTCAAAAAAAGCCTATTGGGATTTTTATTATGATTACATTTTATCTATTGATCAATTTGTGGAGAATTGACATCTTAACAGTATTGAGTCTTTGGGTCTGCGAACATGGTATATTTCTTCATTTACTTAAGTCCTTCTTTATTTCTTTCAACAAAATTTTGTAGTTTCAGTGTACAGGTCTTACATATCTTTTGTAAGATTTGTCCCTATGTATTTCATATTTTGGTACTGTTACAAATTATATTCTTCTGTAATTTCAATTTCTGATTATTCTTTGCTAACACAGAATTATCATTGATTTTTAAAACATTTTAATTTTATTGGAGTATAGTTGATTTACAATGTTGTCTGAGTTTCAGGTGTACAGTAAAGTGATTCAGTTATACATATACATGTATTCATTCTTTTTTAGATTCTTTTTTCTTATAGGTTATCACAGAATATTGAGTAGAGTTCCCAGTGCTATATAGCATGTCCTTGTTGGTTATCTATCTGGTATAAAGTAGTTTGTGTATGTTCATCCCAAGCTCCTGATTTATCCTTCCCCCCAAATTTCCCCTTTGGTAACCATAAGTTTGTTTTCGATATCTGTAAGACTGTTTCTGTTTTGTAAATAAGTTCATTTGTATCATTTTTTAAAAATCAGATTCTACAATGAGTGATACCATATGATATTTGTCTTTCTCTGTCTGACTTACTTCACTTAGTATAATACTCTCTAGGTCCATCCATGTCCCTGCAAATGGCATTATTTTATTCTTTTTTATGGCCGAGTAATAGTCCATTGTACATATGTACCACATCTTCTTTATCCATTCCTGTATCGATGAACATTTAGGTTGCTTCCATGTCTTGGCTGTTGTAAATAGTGCTGCAATGAAGGTTGTATCATTGACTTTTTTTTTTCTTTAAAGTTTCCTTTTTTTTTTTTTTCACAACTCACACACACACACTGTATTTTATTTTTACAAGAGATAAAGAAGCTGACACCAAGCATTGTAAATGGATGACCACAACAAAAGCAACAATGATTGCAATTACCAAACACGAAACACACTCATACTATGTCATAACATTGACATTCAGTCCAGTAATCCTCCACTGTAACAGCTCCTTTACTTTGCAGTGAAAATTGATTTGCATATTTTTTACCTCTGAGTCCTTGTGGGATTTTTTTTTTTTATTCAAACAGAAAGTCACAAAAATTATAATCATCCTCATCAGTTCACTCAGTCCCATGTAATTAATTTTTTTTTATCTTGATTTTTGTTAGCACTTTTATGAATTCATCAGTTTTCCATTAGAGTTCTGAAAATCCTTATTCATTCAGTTCAGCAGTATAGTCAGTTACCAGAAACCTGTACTTGTCAGAGTCTTTTCCATGAATTCCTTGAAGATGAAACCCTTTTATAGGAACATTTTTGCGAAAGCATCAGAGTACACCCAGAACTGTCTGTAAATGACAAAAGACTTAAAAATGACCACGGTTAAAGATTTGATGAAAGTTCATAATAATGCAATTGACAAGGAAATTTAGTTATTTCTGAGATATACATTTTAAACTAATAACTAGAATTATGACTTATAACATTATACCAGAACATATAAGATTTTTAGAAATTTCATGTAATGTCTGAAACATTTATATTAACATATTTCCATACAAATACCCAAAAAAAGTTTAGTATTAGTTGTTTTTTTTGTTTCTTTGTTTTTTTATACTGCAGGTTGTTATTAGTCATCAATTTTATACACATCAGTGTATCAGTGTATACATGTCAATCCCAGTCGCCCAATTCAGCACACCACCATCCCCACCCCACCGTGGTTTTCCCCCCTTGGTGTCCATACGTTTGTTCTCTACATCTGTGTCTCAATTTCTGCCCTGCAAACCGGTTCATCTGTACCATTTTTCTAGGTTCCACATACATGAATTAATATACAATATTTGTTTTTCTCTTTCTGACTTACTTCACTCTGTATGACAGTCTCTACATCCATCCACATCTCAACAAATGACTCAATTTCATTCCTTTTTATGGCTGAGTAGTATTCCATTGTATATATGTACCACATCTTCTTTATCCATTTGTCTGTCGATGGGCATTTAGGTTGCTTCCATGACCTGGCTATTGTAAATAGCGCTGCAATGAACATTCGGGTGCATGTGTCTTTTTGAATTACGGTTTTCTCTGGGTATATGCCCAGTAGTGGGATTGCTGGGTCATATGGTAATTCTATTTTTAGTTCTTTGAGGAACTTCCATACTGTTCTTCATAGTGGCTGTATCAATTTACATTCCCACCAACAGTGCAAGAGGGTTCCCTTTTCTCCACACCCTCTCCAGCATTTATTGTTTGTAGATTTTCTAATGATGCCCATTCTAACTGGTGTGAGGTGATACCTCATTGTAGTTTTGATTTGCATTTTTCTAATAATTAGTGATGTTGAGCAGCTTTTCATGTGCTTCTTGGCCATCTGTATGTTTTCTTTGGAGAAATGTCTATTTAGGTCTTCTGCCCATTTTTGGATTGGGTTGTGTTTTTAATATTGAGCTGCATGAGCTGTTTATATATTTTGGAGATTAATCCTTTGTCCGATGATTCATTTGCAAATATTTTTTCCCATTCTGAGGGCTGTCTTTTCGTCGTGTTTATGGTTTCCTTTGCTGTGCAAAAGCTTTGAAGTTTCATTAGGTCCCATTTGTTTATTTTTGTTTTTATTTCCATTACTCTAGGAGGTGGATCAAAAAAGATCTTGCTGTGATTTATGTCAAAGAGTGTTCTTCCTATGTTTTCCTCTAAGAGTTTTATAGTGCCTGGTCTTACATTTAGGTCTCTAATCCATTTTGAGTTTATTTTTGTGTATGGTGTTAAGGAGTGTTCTAATTTCATTCTTTTACATGAAGCTGTCCAGTTTTCCCAGCACCACTTATTGAAGAGACTGTCTTTTCTCCATTGTATATCCTTGCCTCCTTTGTCATAGATTAGTTGACCATAGGTGCATGGATTTATCTCTGGGCTTTCTATCCTGTTCGATTGATCTATATTTCTGTTTTTGTGCCAGTACCATACTGTCTTGATTACTGTAGCTTTGTAGTATAGTCTGAACTCTGGGAGCCTGACTCCTCCAGCTCCGTTTTTCTTTCTCAAGACTGCTTTGGCTATTCGGGGTCTTTTGTGTCTCCATACAAATTTTAAGATTTTTTGTTCTAGTTCTGTTTAAAATGCCATTGGTAATTTGATAGGGATTGCATTGAATCTGTAGATTGCTTTGGGTAGTATAGTCATTTTCACAATATTGATTCTTCCAATCCAAGAACGTGGTATATCTCTCCATCTATTGGTATCATCTTACTTTCTTTCATCAGTGTCTTATAGTTTTCTGCATACAGGTCTTTTGCCTCCCTAGGTAGGTTTATTCCTAGGTGTTTTATTCTTTTTGTTGCAGTGGTAAATGGGAGTGTTTCCTTAACTTCTCTTTCAGATTTTTCATCATTAGTGTATAGGAATGCCAGAGATTTCTGTGCATTAATTTTGTATCCTACAACTTTACCAAATTCATTGATTAGCCCTAGTAGTTTTCTGGTGGCATCTTTAGGATTCTCTATGTATAGTATCATGTCATTTGCAAACAGTGACAGTTTTACTTCTTCTTTTCCAATTTGTATTCCTTTTATTTCTTTTTCTTCTCTGATTGCTATGGCTAGGACTTCCAAAACTATGTTCAATAATAGTGGTGAGAGTGGACATCCTTGTCTTGTTCCTCATCTTAGAGGAAAAGCTTTCAGTTTTTCACCATTGAGAATGATGTTTGCTGTGGGTTTGTCACATATGGCCTTTATTATGTTGAAGTAGGTTCCCTCCCTGCCCACTTTCTGGAGAGTTTTTATCATAAATGGGTGTTGAATTTTGTCAAAAGCTTTTTCTGCATCTATTGAGATGATCATATGGTTTTTCTTCTGCAGTTTGTTAATATGGTGTATCACATTGATTGATTTGCGTATATTGAAGAATCCTTGCATCTCTGGGATAAATCCCACTTGATCATGGTGTATGATCCTTTTAATGTGCTGTTGGATTCTGTTTGCTAGTATTTTGTTGAGGATTTTTGCATCTATGTTCATCAGTGATATTGGCCTCTAGTTTTCTTTCTTTGTGACATCTTTGTCTGGTTTTGGTATCAGGGTGATGGTGGCCTCCTAGAATGAGTTTGGGAGTGTTCTTCCCTCTGCAATATTTTGGAAGAGTTTGAGAAGGATAGGTGTTAGCTCTTCTCTAAATGTTTGATAGAATTCCCCTGTGAAGCCATCTGGTCCTGGGCTTTTGTTTGTTGGGAGATTCTTTTTTTAAATAAATTTATTTATTATTTATTTATTTTTGGCTGTGTTGGGTCTTCGTTTCTGTGCGAGGGCTTTCTCTAGTTGCGGCGAGCGGGGGCCACTCTTCATCGTGGTGCGCGGGCCTCTCACTGTTGCGGCCTCTCGTTGCGGAGCACAGGCTCCAGACGCGCAGGCTCAGTAGTCGTGGCTCACGGGCCTAGCTGCTCCACGGCATGTGGGATCTTCCCAGACCAGGGCTTGAACCCATGTGCCCTGCATTGGCAGGCAGATTCTCAACCACTGCACCACCAGGGAAACCCTGTTGGGAGATTTTTAATCACAGTTTCAATTTCATTACTTGTGATTGGTCTGTTCATAGTTTCTGTTTCTTCCTGGTTCAGTCTTCAAGGTTATACCTTTCTAAGAATTTGTCCATTTCTTCCAGGTTGTCCATTTTATTGGCATAGAGTTGCTTGTAGTAGTCTCTTAGGATGCTTTGTATTTCTGCGGTGTCTGTTGTAACTTCTCGTTTTTCATTTCTAATTTTATTGATTTGAGTCCTCTCCCTCTTTTTCTTGATGAGTCTGGCTAATGGCTTATCAATTTTGTTTATCTTCTCAAAGAACCAGCTTTTAGTTTTATTGATCTTTGCTATTGTTTTCTTTGTTTCTATTTCATTTATTTCTGCTCTGATCTTTATGATTTCTTTCCTTCTGCTAACTTTGGGTTTTGTTTGTTCTTCTTTCTCTAGTTCCTTTAGGTGTAACATTAGATTGTTTATTTGAGATTTTTCTTGTTTCTTGAGGTAGGCTTGTATAGCTATAAACTTCCCTCTTAGCACTGCTTTTGCTGCATCCCAAAGGTTTTGGATTGTGGTGTTTTCATTGTCATTTGTCTCTAGGTATTTTTTGATTTCCTCTTTGATTTCTTCAGTGATCTCTTGGTTATTTAGTAACGTATTGTTTAGCCTACATGTGTTTGTGTTTTTTACGTTTTTTTCCCTGTAATTGATTTCTAATCTCTTAGTGTTTTGGTCAGAAAAGATGCTAGATATGATTTCAGTTTTCTTAAATTTACTGAGGCTTGATTTGTGACCCAAGATGTGATCTATCCTGGAGAATGTTCCATGCGCACTTGAGAAGAAAGTGTAATCTGCTGTTTTTGGATGGAATGTCCTATAAATATCAATTAAATCTATCTGGTCTATTGTGTCATTTAAAGCTTGTGTTTCCTTATTAATTTTCTGTTTGGATGATCTGTCCATTGGTGTAAGTGAGGTGTTAAAGTCCCCCACTATTATTGTGTTACTGTCAATTTCCTCTTTTATAGCTGTTAGCAGTTGCCTTATGTATTGAGGTGCTCCTATGTTGGGTGCATATATATTTATAATTGTTATATCTTCTTCTTGGATTGATCCCTTGATCATTATGTAGTGTCCTTCCTTGTCTCTTGTAACATTCTTTATTTTAAAGTCTATTTTATCTGAATCGAGTATTGCTACTCCAGCTTTCTTTTGATTTCCATTTGCATGGAATATCTTTTTCCATCCCCTCCCCTCAGTCTGTATGTATCCCTAGGTCTGAAGTGGGTCTCTTGTAGACAGCATATATATGGGTCTTGTTTTTGTATCCATTCAGCAAGCCTGTGTCTTTTGGTTGGAGCATTTAATCCATTCACGTTCAAGGTAATTATCGATATGTATGTCCCTATTACCATTTTCTTAATTGTTTTGGGTTTGTCTTTGTAGGTTCTTTTCTTCTCTTGTGTTTCCCACTTAGAGAAGTTCCTTTAGCATTTGTTGTAGAGCTGGTTTGGTGGTGCTGAATTCTCGTAGCTTTTGCTTGTCTGTAAAGCTTTTGATTTCTCCATCGAATCTGAATGAGATCCTTGCTGGGTACAGTAATCTTGGTTGTAGGTTCTTCCCTTTCATCACTTTAAGTATATCATGCCACTCCATTCTGGCTTGTAGAGTTTCTGCTGAGAAATCAGCTTTTAACCTTATGGGAGTTCCCTTGTATGTTATTTGTCATTTTTCCCTTACTGCTTTCAATAATTTTTCTTTGTCTTTAATTTTTGCCAATTTGATTACTATGTGTCTCGGTGTGTTTCTCCTTGGGTTTATCCTGTATGGGACCCTCTGTGCTTCCTGGACTTGGGTGACTATTTCATTTCCCATGTTAGGGACGTTTTCCACTATAATCTCTTCAAGTATTTTCTTGGGTCCTTTCTCTCTCTCTTCTCCTTCTGGGACCCCTATAATACAAATGTTGTTGCATTTAATGTTGTCCCAGAGGTCTCTTAGGCTGTCTTCGTTCCTTTCATTCTTTTTTCTTTATTCTGTTCCACATCAGTGAATTCCATCATTCTGTCTTCCAGGTCACTTATCCATTTTTCTGCCTGAGTTATTCTGCTAATGATTGCTTCTAGTGTATTTTTCGTTTCAGTTATTGTATTGTTCATCTCTATTTGTTTGTTCTTTAATTCTTCTAAATCTTTGTTAAACATTTCTTGCATCTTCTCGATCTTTGCCTCCATTCTTTTTCCGAGGTCCTGGATCATCTTCACTATCATTATTCTGAATTCTTTTTCTGGAAGGTTGCCTATCTCCACTTCATTTAGTTGTTTTTCTGGGGTTTTATCTTGTTCCTTCATCTGGTACATAGCCCTCTGCCTTTTCATCTTGTCTATCTTTCTGTGAATGTGGTTTTTGTTCCACAGGCTGCAGGGTTGTAGTTCTATTATCTGTTCTTGAGTGACGTCATTAACTATGGTCTTGTAAGGAATTTGTAATTTCATCTAATTTGTCTAATTTATTGACATAGAGTTGCTCACAATATTCTCCCATTATCTTTTTAATAATTATAGGATGTCCACTCTTTTGTTCCTGTTATTGAATACTTGTGTCTTTTCTATTTTTGTCCTCATCAGTTTATAAAAAGATTTATCAATTTTCTTGATTTCAACAACCCAGCTTTTTTTTTTTGGCTTCATTGCATCTTCATTGCTGCATGTGGGCTTTCTCTAGTTGCAGTGAGCGGGGGCTACTCTTCGTTGTGGTGCGCAGGCTTCTCATTGTGGTGGCTTCTCTTGTTGTGGAGCAGGGGCTCTAGGTGCACGGGCTTCAGTAGTTGTGGCACGTGGGCTCAGTAGTTGTGGCTTGTGGGCTCTAGATCGCAGGCTCAGTACTCGTGGCGCATGGGCTTAGTTGCTCTGCGGCATGTTGGATCTTCCCGGACCAGGGCTCAAACCGGTGTCGCCTGCATTGGCAGGTGGATTCTTAACCACTGCACCACCAGAGAAGCCCAACAACCCAGCTTTTTGTTTCACTAATTTTTCTCTAGTTTTCTGTTTCCTTAATTTCCACTGTGCTCATTATTATTTCCTTTTTTCCTACTTACTTTGTGTTTAATTTGCTCTTCTTTTTCTAGTTTTATAAGGTATAGCTGAGCTTATGATTTTGAGACCTGCCCATAAACAGTGGAATGGATAAATATATTATGGTGTATCAGGACTGGTATATAGAATGCAGGCAATTTTCTATTCTTTGGCCTGTATGATATTTAAATGACTGTTATCATTAAATTCTACATATGTATTTTATATTCTTCTGTATATGTAATAGATCTCACCATTTTTAAAAAGTGGATTATAAAAAATTTTTAAGTGTAATATCTTACTAATAAATTTTAAAGTATCTAGGAGATGGAGACTTTTCTAGGAAAATATAAAGTAACATTAACTTTAGAAGGAAAAAACTGGCCAATTTTCAGAGAAGAAATTGATGCCTTTGTAAAAAACAGACAAAATACCTCAAAATTTTGCCTGGACTCCATAGATAAGTGAGTTCAGACTTTCAAGGAGCAGGTAATCCCCATGCTATATAAGCAGTTTAAGAATATAGGTAATGACTGAAAGTTTTCCCAGTTTATTTCATATAGCTGGCAAAGTTTTTTTAGCCCCAGTAAATATAAGAGAAATCAACTTCATAACTATGGATGCTGAATCCAAATTTTAAAATAGCAATTCCATTCAGTAGAAAATTAAAATAATAAAACACTATGAATAGCTAGGGTACATGTCAGAGGAGTAAGAATATTTTACTATGTGAAAATGTGTTCTTTTAGGTATATTTCACTTCTCATCCAGGAACTGAAATGTCTCAGTTTTAGTTTTGTTTCTGGGAAGACCTCAGAGGTATTGTTTATAGCAGACTGCTGTGCCTCTGAAGTGAACAGTCTATTGGAGCTTGTAGCCCTTACTGTGCATCTGGAAATGTGCTCACATCTTCTCAGGCCTGCTGCTACCCACCCCAGGTGTGGTGGATATCCTGGTTTTGGTAGACTGGATCTGCCATAGATGGTAATGGGGACTCACTGGCCTGTTCCATAATACACCTTAGTCCTCATTTACTTGAATGGGGATAGATCTATGTGGTGAGACCATGTTTTCAGATAAGGACAGTTTAGAATGAGGATTCAGGATGCTTTGAGGTGTATCTCCCCATTAAAGTTAAAGCTATAGCAACACGGGGGGACATTATTGTGAGGGACGCTTCCTAAGGGGATCTTGGGGACTTATATAAAGCCATCCAGGGAATTCCCTGGTAGTCCAGTGGTTAGGACTCAGTGTTCTTACCACTGGGGCCCCAGTTTATATCCCTGGTCAGGAAACTAAGATCCTATAAGCTGCGGGCATGGCCAAAAAAAAAAAAAAGAAGCCATCCATATTAGGAGATTTTGTGAGAGCTTTTTGCAGTGGGCCATTCATTGCCTGTTCCACCCCAGGCCCTGACCGGAGGTCCATGACCTGACCATCTCTGAGAAACCTACACTTCCCACAAGGCTAATTAGGTCTTCTATTAAGCTGTTTCCCATTTACTAACCCTTTGCTAGCAATTTCAGATTAATAAACTGGGGAAGTGTTATCAGAGGAGGCTGAGGATCTGCTCTTGCACCAGAAGTAACACTCTAATTGGTCCCATTCTCAGGCCTTTTTTCCTACCAAATGAATATGTCCTCTCTTTAAGCCTGAGCCTGAGGCCTTTCAAGGGTACATCAAACTATTTTATGGCTCAACAGGCCACACATCTGCCCTGGGAGTGCCTCAGTACTCTTTATTTTAAAAAAAAAATTAATGGTTAGTTCCGCTTTCATTAGGGCTATCTTCATTTCAAAGTCATCCCCATCCTGACTACTGTCTTCCCCTGGTTTCCTGAACAACCTGTGTGGTATGTGAATCCTTATGACATCAGACTCTGGGACTTGTATGGCCTTATCTGTATCCCACATGCTGTGTGGCTTGTGTCACACCCAGCTACATTCCAGCACCTGAAGAAGAACATCTTGTGAACATACTGGACTGATATTTGAATGACATTAGTGATGGTTTCCCACAACCTAATATTTCTTGGGCTCCTTTCTGATAAATGAGAGTTGCATGATGCTGGACCGGGCTCTGGAGTGGAAGACGTTTTGAGTAAGCATCCTTTGGAGCTTGATCACTCTTACTGATGGTTCTTACTCCACTCTTCCATAATAACCACCTAGATAAATTACTTCCTCATGAAGTCCTGGGGATTATCTAGTTCCCTAAGACTATCAAGGCAGTCCAGTAACTAATGACCCTATTTAGCTCCCACCTGATTCTGGCATATTCAATCTGACCTCACACAGCTGTGCTACAGTTAAATGCTGGAGATCGTTTTCCAAGAGGACTCAGTTCTTGGGATCCTTACCCCTGTGCCTATTTCTGAAAGAAGTTGATCTCAGTGCATACCAGCTGCTTCACTTGGGAATGAGGATTGCTTGTTTTCATTTGAGGTTTAGAAGCACTATGTCAAATAGTCCTGGCATCCAGTGAGAGTACACTGGGTCTGCTACAGCCGAACCAGCTGCTGAAAACCTAGAAGAAACTTAGTCCCCAATAAGCTGGATAGATGTCTTTTTTCAAGTGCTTTAGGTTGATCATCTATAATGTGCCAGGTGTCTAGATTTAGAGTCACTGATGCCCTGAAGTTTGGTCATAATCTGAGCAAACAGCAGACTACCTGGAAGGGTTTCTGAGATAACTTCATCAGGCCAAGACTGGTAAAAGACACACATTGACCAGCACCTGATAGTGCTGAGAACATGTGGGAAGGAAAAATCCCTTCTCAATGCCAAAGAAATACCTACCGTGATGGAAATGAGAAGACTTCTATCTGGTGCCCTCCAAACTGACTTCTGGCTGCAATTGACTCTCTCCATGCCATTCTTTCCCGTCTCTGCCCTGTGTAATCTATCAAGACCCTGCCATCCACCTTGGGCTACAGTAACCTCCTTTATGTTGCCCAAGATACTACTGCCAGTTTCAGGATTTGGCCCTCCAGCAGGAGTATGACTTTGAAGAGTGGTGCTGGGGAGTTGCCTCTTTCAGTGTTGCAGCAGGTAAATTCAGGGATCTCAGCTTTCCTGACCTTTTGGGGGGACCTGGAGATGATGGATTCTTTTTTTTTTTTTTTTTTTTTTTGATGTGGACCATTTTTAGACAGTTTTTAAAAAATTTATTTGTTTGTTTATTTATTTATCTATCTATCTATCTACCTTGGCTGCACCGGGTCTTAGTTGTGGCATGCGGTATCTTTAGTTGCAGCATGTGGTATCTTTTCTCAGTTGCAGCATGCGGACTTCTTAGTTGTGGCATGTGAACTCTTAGTTGCGGCATGCATGTGGGATCTGGTTCCCCGACCAGGGATTGGACCCAGGCCCCCTGCATTGGGAGCTTGAAGTCTTACCTGCAGGACCACCAAAGAAGTCCTTATGGATTCTTGATAGCTACATTACCACCGTAGTCTCATCACTTATAAAAGACTATCCCTGTAGCCTTTTGTTCTCCTGTTTTTGATCTACTACAATAGGCTTAACATTTAGGACCATCCCTTCTTAAATCCTCCTTCACCCCAGATATGAATTTTAGTCTTTTTACTTCACACAGGAAGCATTTATTAACACAGCCCTGAATCAGACATTATCAGAATTAGAGTATTGATGGAAGGAGATCCACGTATATTGATTGGCAACCAAGCTGTCCTCGTCTATAGCTGGTCAAAGGTGATGTTGGAGGTTTTGAAGGAAAACTTGTTTACCTCTATGAAAAACTTGCTTGACTCTATAGATTACCATGCAACTTTTATCAAAAGGCTCCCACTGATATTTTCCCCATCAGAAGTCCTATGGTAGTATTTTCAATGTCTCAGAAGTTTATAAGAAAATGACTAGGATCTGCTTCATAGAATGCAAATACAGCTGAGAATAGTTTAATTATTTCTCATGGATGGTAAGTTAACTCTGAAGAGCTAAGTTTTTTAAATGTAATTACTGTTTTCAAAATTAACAAATGCTTTTGTTCTAGGTACGATAAAGTTAAAATATGCATCAAATTTTGTAGTTGGAAGGATCTTTAGGAGCAGTGGTATGATGCAGGCTCATGCTGGCTTACAAGAGCCGACCATGCAGACCTCTTCCCAACTCCACATTCAGTGATAACATACTGAATTAATGAATACCATTGAAATTGCCATAGTGGGAGTATATACTATGGAAATCAACAAATGCTACAAATTAGGGAATCCCCCCCCCCCCACTGCCAGTGAATGTTTTTACCAGCTCCCCAGTGCATAGGGGTCATCTAGAGTAAACCAACAACCTCATTTGTTTTTAATAGATGAAGACTATTAAGAGTTTACTCAAGAAGTCACAACCAATTAGGTGAACTTAGGACTAGAACCTAATACTTTCATCTCCCTTGTTTGACCCTCTTTTCTGATATGCAGTAAGACATCAACCTAACCCTTTGAATGCAGAATTTAAACTTATCAGTGACATTAACAGAGCTGTGGTAAACTTATTTTACCTATAGAGGCTTCCATTCCTTATCCATAACACAAGGGTTTGGATTTGATTTTTTTTATTTTTTGGCTCTGACATTTCACAGTAATTCCACAATTAAAAATAAGTCTAATCATGGGAAAAATGTGAGACGTAGTACTGCTTTTTATGGGTTATTTTAAGGACCTAAAGTGGGTGTGAGTGAACAGATCACCTTCCCCAGAGGAAATAATGTTTCCTAGTTCCCTCTGCTTTTTCTCACTAATAAGGAATAATACATTTTTTAAACATTGAAACCAGGTCTTAGCTGTTAGAAGATCTTGGTAAAGTAAATGTAGTTTTTCTATTCTCTTTTCAGGGATGAGACCTGCTATGGTGAAATCCTGTATCTCAATAGATAAGGGGTGAGCACCTTTTCCAAAAAAGTGCTTCAACTCTTTACTCATTCACTTTATTGGGGGCAGGGGAAATAATATTTTTGTAGTGGTTAAGAGCCCTGGCCACCTGGATTAGAATTGAAGCACAGTGCATAAATGTAGTATATGTGACCTTGAGCGAGATATTTAACTGCTCTGTTCCTCAGTTTCCTCATCTTAAAAAATGAGGATAGTAATAGTCTCATAATGAGGATCAAATGAGTTGATAATGCACAATACTTAGAACAGAGTCTGGCATATAATTAAGTGCAATGTAAGTGTTTGCTGTTGTTATTGTTATACAATTATAGTTGACCCTGGTCAGTTGCATAATATTTATTGAGACAAACCATTAGGCCTTAGTAAATCCAAGAATCTTTCTGCATCTAGTTTTATAGCACTTCACTACTTGTCCCATTTCAACCCAGATCCCAAACCCTGTCCATAAGTGATGATATGACTTAGGTCTATATTAATAGAAAATCACTTCTGCACAAATCTTTGAACTGAACTGATACAAAGTTAATTGAATGGAGTTATATTTAGAGGAATTGTTCTTAGCAGTTCCTCAGTAGGAGTGAGTGAATAAATGAGTTGGTGTAATATGATTTTTTCTGCTTAGTGATTATCTTTTATCTCTTTTCAGAGAGAATGTTATGAGTGGATCACCACATGCTCTCACCTCCTTTCTGGCCTCAGAGGCAGGAAAATAAAGTTACTGACACGTGAAGAAAAATGGCACCTACTTGGAGAAGAGGTATTTGCCATGTGTTAGCACTGGTCATTATTCATGCTCTTTCAGTATTTCAATAGATAAGGGTACTGTGACTTTTTCCAGTCAATGTTTTGAATCCTCATTCATTTACTCTATCAGAAGAGAATTTTGGTTGTGACCAAGAGCATTGGCAACTCTTTTCCCTTCTAAAGGAGAGAATCATCACCCAAACGTCTCTCCTCACTTTCTTGGAGGGTGATTTTGCCTCCTACTTTATGGAGGAAAGGATGGCTTTCAGAGGGGAGTTACCTGCCACTTCCTGAGTCATAGCCTCAGACTTCTCTGCTTCTGCACGCACCCTCCCTCCTCCCTTCCCACTGAAGTCTCAGTCTTCCCATCCAAGGTTATTTCTTCCTTTGTGTACTTAATCCCATGCACATTTTCTTCTTTCTTTTGTATCTTTAATGCCTTCCTCTCTATAAACATGGTCTCTCTCCCATCTGAAAAAATACGCCCCTTGATTTTGTCTCTTTCTTTACTACTTCTTTCCCTCCTTCCTATCACAATCACTTTTCTTAAAACTCTAAAACTACTATAAGGTCCCTAATGACCTTATTGCCAGATCTAAGTATCTCCAATCCCATATTTAACCTGACTTCTCTGTAGCATTTGATCTTGTTAACCATTCACTTTTTTGGTAATCTCTCCTTGCAAGACCAAAATTCCATCTTTCTCCTACTTCTTTATTTCTTTTCACACCCTTCTTTTAGTCTTCAACCTCTGCCTGCCTCTTAAGTGTTGATATTCTGTCCTTGGCTTGTTTTCCCTTCTCATTCTACACTCTCCATATTACTATGTTAATCCTGTAGTTTTAACCACCTGTTTACTGAGGATCCCAAGTCAATGAATATCATGTACTTAATGGGAGTCACAAATCTTTATTTTTACTTCAGTCTCTTTGAGGAAGTTCACCTCCAGCAAAGTCTGAAGAAGCTCCTGTTGCTATCAGAGCCATAAACTATACAGGTATGATCTGATGGCATGTATGTCAATGCTCTTGGGTCTAAGAAGGAAGGTTCTATCTACACACTTGCAGCACTTTTATTTTACATTTATTTATTTATTTATTTTTAAAAAATATATTTTTTAATTTTGGCCACACTGCATGGCTTGTGAGAGTTCCCCAACCAGGGATTGAACCTGGGCCACAGCAGTGAAAGGTCCGTATCCTAACCACTAGACCACCAGGGAACTCCCTTATTTTACATTTAAACACTGAAGAAACACCACCTTTCTAAATTATACACCTTTAACAAATTCTCATTTTTCTTTGCTGCCCATGTCTTGGCCAGAATTATTTTGAATTAACCACTGAATGATCTCAACAACATTATACATCTTAATTACAGTACAGTTTTAGAAACTTAGTGAAGTACCATAGACATGATCTTGGCTGCACATCACATCTAGGAAAAAATTCAAGACCTATACAGAATCACAGAGACTTAAGAACAAAAAGGATTTTAAAGGTGGTTGAATTCAGCCAACCATCTGATGCGTCAATCTTAGTATAACACCTATGCTTCATCATTATGCCTATGTTTGAGTATCTGAAGTGATGGAGATCTTTCAGAGTTAGTCCCTTCGTTTTTGGTGAGCAGTGACAATTAGAACATTATTCTTTTATTGAACTAAATGATACATGTTTCCCTGTAGCTTTTTTTCTACCTACTGGTCCTAGTTCAGTCTTTTGGGTTGATATGAAAGGGCTGATTTGTCTCCCACATTATAGTATTTCCATCTATTCTGGTACAGTATTTCTAATATTTGAAAATAGCTATATTCAACCTAAGTCTATTTCTGGGTTTTCTATTATTTTATATTAATCTGTCTATTCACAAGTCATCACCACAATCTTTTAATTATTGAGGCTTTTTTTAGATCTGGTAGGGCCAGCCCTTCCTCGCTGATCTTTTTCAGGTGTTTTTTTTTTTTTTTTAAATATATGTTGCCTTCTTTTTTTTTTTTTTTTAATTTTATTTATTTATTTATTTATTTACGGCTGTGTTGGGTCTTCGTTTCTGTGTGAGGGCTTTCTCTAGTTGCGGCAAGTGGGGGCCACTCTTCATCGCGGTGCGCGGGCCTCTCACTATCGTGGCCTCTCCCGTTGCGGAGCACAGGCTCCAGACGCGCAGGCTCAGCAATTGTGGCTCACGGGCTTAGTCGCTCCACGGCATGTGGGATCTTCCCAGACCAGGGCTCGAACCCGTGTCCCCTGCATTGGCAGGCAGATTCTCAACCACTGCGCCACCAGGGAAGCCCTTTCAGGTGTTTTATGGCCATTCTTGCTTACTTATTCTTCTATATAATCTACCTCTAGAAAATATATGATTCTTAAAAACTGGGATGATATTAAATTTATATATTAACTTAGAACAGACATATTTATGCTGTTGAGTTGTTCTATGAAGAATATGAGATATAGGATGTCTACTTTTATGCCTTTCAGTACTGTTTTATAGTTTGCTCATTTTGCACGTTGCTTATAAGGTAGGCCTGAGTATTTTATTTTATTTTTTGGTATTTTAAATGAGATCTTCTTTTCCATTATATCTTCTAATTGGTAACTGTGTATATATTACTGATTCCTGTATTTTAATTTTATGTACGGTGACTCTACTAAATTATTTTATTGTTTCAGTAGTTTTTCAATAGATTCTTTTGGGTTCTCCAGATATTCAATCAAATCACCTACAAATAGAGACAGTTTTACCTCTTTCTTTCAATTATTATGCCTTTAATTGCTTTTTCTTATCTAATTGCATTGAATAATTCTTCTCCTCTTTCATTCTGCCTTAGCCTTTAGAATTTTCATGAGTGAGGATCTGTTGGAGGCAAACTCAATTTTTGTTTGTCTGAAAATATCTTTATTTCACCCTCATTCTTAAATTTTTTTTTGCTGGGTATACAATTCTAGGATGATTTTTCTCTCAGCACATATTATGATACTATTTCCACTGTTTTCTGGATTTTATTGTTACCAAATTGACAATTGAAAATCCGGCTGTCAGTTCTTTTGAAGTTAATCCATCTCTTCTCTCTGACTACTTTTAAGATATTCTTTTTGTCTTTGGCATTTTGTAGTTTCACTCTGATACATGTGGGTGAAGATTTTCTTTTCTTTTCAAAGTTTGCGTGGGATTCTCTTGGTTTTCTGACTCTTTGGCTGGGTAATTTTCATTAGATTTGGAAAATTTTCAGTCATCATCTCTTCAATTATTATCTCTACTATATTTGCTCTCTCCTTTCTTTCTGGAACTTTGAATGGATATATATTGGAATCTGTCCCCCATGTCTTTTAACCTTCTTTCATATTTTCTATCTCCTTGTCTCTCTGCATTGCATCCTGGATGATTTCTTCTGACTTACTTTCCAATTTACTAATTTGCTCTTCATCTGAGTTTAATCTGCTATTAAAGCTTTCTGTTGAGTTTTTTTGTTTTGTTTTGTTGTTTTTTTTTTTAATTTGTTGGGTTTCATTTATTTACTCAGCAGATATGTAGGGAGTACTCGCTATATGTTCAGCACTATGACAGAGGAGCTATGTGTACAGTGTTGAATAGCACGTTTACCATTCTTGCTCTGTGGGACTTAGAGTCCAAGCTTGGGCCCAGAGAGGGAAAGGAAGGGATCCAGGGCTCGTTGAAGTTTCCATTAGGGCAGGTGGAGTTCCTCAAACCAAACTGACCAATTATTGAGGGGTGCAGTCACTCCAGTGGGTGTTGAACAGCATCTTACTGAAGTAAAACAGAACATATCAGAGTGACTTGAACGCCCTGAGGAAAAGAACAATTTCCCCCAATTTTGTTTCTGTCATATACGTGCAAGTCTGTATTGGATCAATATGTGCAATGTACTTCTTACTGAGGGTCAAGTTAAAAATAGAAAAAAATAAACCTTGTGAACCTTCAGTGAAGGACGACCACTCACCTATAACGCTATACTCCTTGAAGGAACAATCATGCCTTAACTCATTTTTTTGTTCCTATAATGTGGATAGATGAAATTGGATGGATAAATGGATGGATGGGTGATGCATGCATATGATGGATGGATGGAGAGATAGAGGGATGGATGAAAAATGAATGGTTATTTGGGTGGGTGGATGCATGCGTGGATGGTGAATGGAAGGATTATAGATGGAGGTAAAAAGATCCACAGGCGAAGTTGGTGCCTGCTGAGGGTAGGCAGCAAGAAAGGGGTGAATTGGTCTGAGGAAAGTTGGAAGCACCCAAGTCTTCACGCGAGATTCTTTGATCTCACCGCCACCCAACTGCGCAGCGAGCTCGATCCCACCAGGTTGCTACAGACCACACCCTGGAGCGCTGCAGCAGTGAAGATGGAATCCTCCCTACCGCAAAGGCCTCTGGGTAGAGGGGCCGGAAGTGCACGAGAGCACCAGAGGTCGGCCGCTGCAGTCCCTACCCTTTTGGGTGCATCTGGGGACGGGCTTTCCTGAGCGGCTGTTGGACGCTCTGCGTCTGGCTGATTAGAGCGCTCAGTGGCTTAAACTGATTCTCTCGCCGCCTCTACCCATTGTGACCAGGCCGTCTTTCCTGTCTGAGGCGGCTGGATGGGCTGCAGGGGTTTCCGGGGGGCACGTCGCCGGGGGGAAACCATGGAGAGGTGGCCCTCCGTCCGCCCAGTCCGCCCCCTCTTGAGTGTGGGTTAACGCGCTTACGTCATTTTCGGTCACCTCTGGCAGGGTGAGGAGCGCCGGCTTCTGAGGTGGACGCCGCCGGGTCAGGCAAACCGGGAGGGCGGGGTGAGGAGCGCCGGCTTCTGAGGTGGACGCCTGAGGTGGACGTTGCCGGGTCAAGCAAACCGGGAGGGAGGCGAGAAACGTGGAGAGAGCTGAGTTTGCACGCTGAGTCTCGAAGGGAAGTGGGGGCCGCAGCCTGGTTCCGCCCCCACTGCCTTCCGAGGGCAGCTGTGAGTTCGGGCCTGGGGCTTTCGCACTTAAAGCTGGGGAGAGTCTGAGAGAGGGGAGCAAGGCTTCTCTGAGGGCCCGAGTAGGCAGAGCAGGGTTGGGGACAGCTTTGGATCACCAGCGTAGCTTGGAGGCAGGCCTGCAGGTGTGTCCCCCGCTTCTCAGCTGTGAGCTGACGCATCCATACCAACCGGCAGCGCGTTAAGATGGCTGGCTATGCCGCTGCTCCCAACGCCTTGCAGACACTTCAGGAGGAAGCGGTGTGTGCCATCTGCCTGGATTACTTAAAGGATCCTGTGCCCATCAGCTGCGGGCATAACTTCTGCCGAGGGTGTGTGACGCAGAGTTGCGCCCACGAAATTACGCTCCCTCTCCGTTGCCCTCCAAGCCACCAAGCGGAAAGGGCGGGGTTCGCGCTGAGCCACGTAGGGACAGTGAAGACGCTAGGCGATCCTTAATGGGAATGGGGCGTGCACTTTCTCTCTTCCGCTTCTTAGACCTCATGCCCCAACCGTGAAGAGCCTTTTTAAAATATCTTCTGTTGAGTTTTAAATTTAATTGTTGAAGTTCTGTTTGGTTCCTTTTCAAGTCTGATTATTTTTGTAATCTTTTGCAGTTTCGATCCCTTATTTCTTTAAAAGTGTAAATATAACTATGTAGTCTATCTGATAATTCTAACATATATCTGTATAAGAATATTAATTACAACATTATTTATAATTGCAAAATATCAGAAACAATATAAATATTGATCAATAGGGAATTGGTTTCATAAATTATGGTACATTCAAATAATAGGATTCTGTACAGATAGATGATTATGTAGTGAAATAAGAGTCACCCATGATATGTTATTGAGAAAAGCAGATTAGGGAACATAACATATATTATTATTTCATTTGTATGAACATGTTTATATGTGTATAAAGCAGACTAGAAGAATATTCAGCAAAGTGATAGAAGTTGTTACCTCTGAGGGTTCAGATTATTAATTTCTCTGTAGCTTTCAAATATTTTACATCAGTAGTGTGTTATCAGGGAAAAAAAGGTATTTTCACTTTGGAAAAATATCCTAATATATTGTGAATATTTTTCTATACCATGTACATAATTTCTGCAGCATAATTTTAAATTGCTATAAAATGTTGTATGGTTTATACCATAATTTTTAAGCGCATTTTCCTATTGTGGGCACTGAGCTTATATCTAGCTTTGTTGTATGAGCATCGCTGCAATAAACTTCTGTAGGACAGTCTTCAGTCAATATTTGTGCAGACTCCGTTGAGATATTCAACACTGTTTACTCCTTCTCTCCTCCCTTTTGGCTTTCCTGGTGGCCCTCTCACACTTCTGAGGCAACTTTTACCCTCTTTTGCAGGCTCCTCTTTCTTCCCCGACCCTTTATGTGACTAGGTTCCTGTCCTAAGTCCTCGTCCTCTAGTCATTTCACAAGTTCTCCTTTGGCGATATAATTTATTTCCTTGGCTTTAACTAAATGTAGATAACTGTTAAATCTTTACCTTTAGCCAAAATCCCTCCAATCTAAACTTCAGATCCACAAATTCAGCGATTTGCTTATTTCCACTTGGCTATCTTAGTGGTGCCTCAAACTCACACAGCCTAATCTGAATTCATCTATGTTCCCAAACCTGCTTATCCAATTTTGTTCACTATCTCTGTGAATGGCATTATCATCTATGCAGTGGCCTATGCAGTGGTATATAATGTATATACCAGGTGACATTCAAGATGCTTCCTTTCCCTCACCATCCCGTATCCATTCAATCAATTAATCACCCCACCTTCCCTTCCTTCCTCCTCTTTAAATCTACTCTCCTGTTGCTAGAGTGGTTGTTTTAAAATGCAAAACAGGTCAATCGATTTATAGGTACCTCATTGCCTTCAGGATAAAATCCAATCTCTCTGGCATAATATTCTAGCCCTTCCTCTGTGATTGTGCCCCTGTCCATCTGCCTCTAAGTTTCTGTCCTCTTGAACTACTTTTGTTCTCAGAGCCAATCATGTGCAAATAACATTCTCTGCCTGGAACTCCCTTGTGCCATCTTTTTTCTCCTCATTCATCCTTCAAGAAGAAACTCAGACATTATGTCCTCCAGGAGACCTTCCTGATTAATCCTCTCTTTCACCCCTGCCCAATACCAGATCTGGATTAAGTGCTCCTACTCTGTGACTATATGTAGCCATAGCATTTTCTTGTCCACTGAATTCTAAGCTGCTTAAGGGCAGGGATTATTATTAACCTTTGTATCCTTATCACTAGCACAGTTCCCAGTTGCAAAATTAATGCTCATTAAATACTTTTGAATGGAAATATTGCTAGTATTCTAAAATATTTATATCCATTAAGCTATAATATAATATTGTTTTGTCTCATAGGACACTGTAAAAGAATTAACTACGCCTGAAGCAGACAAGCTTCTTAAAGAGGATGAAGAAGGAAATATGGAGGATAAGAAACTTGAGGAGAAAAAGGAAGAAGAGAAAGCAGAAGAGGTAAGATTAGTATTTTTTTCCTTTTCCTTTATATTTTTTTTTTTTCATGTAATGTCTGAAACATTTATATTAACATATTTCCATACAAATAACCCAATGAAAGTTTAGTATTAGTTGTTTTGTTTGTTTTTTTTATACTGCAGGTTCTTATTAGGCATCAATTTTATACACTCCTTTATATTTTTAAAGGATGAATATATAATGAATATATATATATATACACACCATTGAAAATAGAAATAGCTCATCTGGAGTGAACTCTTCAACTTCTTTCCTTTCCTCATATAGGTTTAATCATACCTGCAGACACACTTATCTCTTTATTTTCCAAGGATAGGGTGTTCCTCTTCCTTTCTAAATTCAGCCATTTCTCACTAGCCTCATTCACCTATACTACTGTTAACTACACAATCTACCTCTCACCCTGATGCTGTTTCTTTATCCCTTCATTGCCATATTTTTCAAATAGTTGTTTAAACTCCTTGTCTCCACTTCTTCAGCTCCCATTCTGAGCTGCCTTTTCTCACTCCCCCCAGGCCATCCACACCTCTCTGTTCCTTATCCTGTCTCCACCCCTGCTGTGGCAGTAGTAGTAAAAACAACCCTTCTTGGGGCATCTGTAATAATAATAGTAATGAAAATACAATGGTAACTACCGATAATTGTGTGCCTACCATGACCTATATGCTTTGCACATGTTAACTCTTATCTATACAACACAACCTCAAGGTAAATATTATTGCCCCCATTTTACAGATAAGAAAACTGAAGCTCAGAAAGGTTGACTGACTTACTGAAAATCATATAGCTATAAATGGCAGAACCAGCATTCAAACCTAGTTTAGTCTGGCATAAGAGCCCTCGCTAATTCCTGGGTGGACTACTATTGTCTTTAGCTTTCAGAACTCATGATCACTCTCCATTTTGTCTTAACTTACTTCCCTGGGGTGTTTCTTTTGTGAATAGTTTAAATGTTGGCATGACCCCAGGCTGTGACATAGATCCTCTACTCACTCTACATGCAGTACAACAGAACAAAAATATTATATAACACCAAAGCCTCTTTTCACCAGCATTTTCTGTTTTACTTCTGGTACAGTGCTTGGCATATAAAAGGCAAAATAAATGGAAAATATTATTTTTTGGCCACTAAATCTGTCATACCTTTTTTTTTTTTCTTTTTTTAAAATTATTTATTTATTTATGGCTGTGTTGGGTCTTCGTTTCTGTGCGAGGGCTTTCTCTAGTTGTGGCAAGCGGGGGCCACTCTTCATCGCGGTGCGCGGGCCTCTCACTATCGTGGCCTCTCTTGTTGTGGAGCACAGGCTCCAGACGCGCAGGCTCAGTAGGTGTGGCTCACGGGCCTAGTTGCTCCGCGGCATGTGGGATCTTCCCAGACCAGGGCTCGAACCCGTGTCCCCCGCATTGGCAGGCAGATTCTCAACCACTGCACCACCAGGGAAGCCCTGTCATACCTTTTAAATCCCCTCCTTCCCTTCTTCTGTGGCCTTAGTTCAGGCCCTTTTTTCTCTATTTTACAAACTCCTCTTCAGCTTTCAAATATCATTTTCTCTGTAAAAAAATCGCTGAGTGTCTAGACAGAATGCAGGGCCCTTTTCTGGGTGCACATAGCTCTTGGTACGCACCTCTATGCTAAAAGTAATCATGTAGACCATAATTATTTTATTGCTTATCTCTCCCACTGTTCTGTGAGTTCCTGAGGTCCGGAAGAAATCCTCTTTGTTTTTCTCACAGTTATCTCCCCTTGTCCCCACTTCCCCATCCCCACTAATTTCTCCCACAGTGTTTCCTGTAAGTCTTCAAAAATGCTTGTTGAATGATTAAAGCAAATGGAAAACGAAAGCTTCAGACATGGTGCCAGACAGCTTGCCATGCCACTGTGTCACACACCAGCTCACTAACACGTCCGTGGTATTTCCATGCCCTAGAAACCTTCAACATCTACAGAGAAGGAAAAACTCATTCGAGTCATTGGAGTAGACGAAAATGTCCATTCCCAACCTCTGTTTGGAACAGATGCATTGTCTTCTTGGGTATGTAGCTGAAACTCAACTAGGAAATTCAAAACTAGAGGGAAAAAAACTAGGAAATTTAACATTTGTAAAAATGATATGGATCTAACATAACTTTTAGCTTTTCCAAGAGAACTCCTAAGTAACATATTTTCCAGATATTTTTTTCTCCCAGCATCATCATCCTTGGAAAAACTCGTTTGTTCACCTTAGCTTTATAAAAACTTTTCATTCTCTTCTTTAAACCTCATTTTATTTTACTTAATTTTTTAAATTAATTAATTATTTATTTTATTTTTGGCTGTGTTGGGTCTTCGTTGCTGCTCGCAGACTTTCTCTAGTTGCGGTGAGCAGGGCCTACTCTTCCCTTGCGGTGCGTGGGCTTCTCATTGCGGTGGCTTCTCTTGTTGCAGAGCACAGGCTCTAGGCGCACGGGCTTCAGTAGTTGTGGCTCGTGGGCTCTAGCTCGTGGGCTCTAGAGCGCAGGCTCAGTAGCTGTGACGCTCGGGCTTAGTTGCTCCGCGGCATGTGGGATCTTCTCACAGGGCTCGAACCCGTGTCCCCTGCATTGGCAGGAGGATTCTTAACCACTGTGCCACCAGGGAAGTCCTAAACCTCATTTTAAAATCAGCATTTCATCCCTTTCCTTAACAATGTCTTGGTCAATATTTGACCAAGTTTTAAATATATTCATTCAGCAGACTCTATTGATAACTGTGATAAGAACATACCACAAGAATTATTGGGGGGCTTCCCTGGTGGCACAGTGGTTGGGAGTCTGCCTGCCAATGCAGGGGACACGGGTTCGAGCCCTGGTCCGGGAGGATCCCACATGCCGCGGAGCAGCTGGGCCTGTGTGCCACAACTACTGAGCCTGCGCTCTAGAGCCTGCGAGCCACAACTACTGAAGCCCATGCACCTAGAGCCCGTGCTCTGCAACAGGGGAGGCCACCGCAGTGAGAGACCCGCGTACCGCAACAGAGAGTGGCCCCCACTGACCGCGACTAGAGAAAGCCCATGCACAGCAACAAAGACCCAATGCAGCCAAAAATAAATAAATAAAATAAATTAAATAAATTAAAAAAAAAAACGAATTATTGGGAAATTGGAAACCTTTAGACAGTAGCTATGGAAACTCAGTAGGAAAGCAGATTTTAAATTCCTTCACAAATGTTCTAAGACCATTCACACTTAAGTCAGCTCTAGATTGGTATCTCTCTGTACAGGATGCCATGACTTTAGGAGTCTCTGAGTGGGCTTCATCCCACTAATCCCCTGAAATGGTATGCACCATTTTGTATGTGTTTTCATACTGTGCATTTTCTTGGGGAAGCAGGGTATGTGCCGGAAATCCATAGACATCATCAAATTTCTAAACCCCAAAGTTAAGAATCATTTCATTGCTAGGAGTCTGGCGCATCTGAATAGGCACTGGTGCATGTAGGGGTGAGGAGCTGTGGTGAGGGTCCTGGTGGATGGCAGCTAGATCACTAAAGTGGCAGCATGGTCCAAAGTAGAGGCAGATTGCAAGGATGTGTGTCCAGGGAGGTTGTAGGAAATAGGCTCCAACTCTGGGAGGAAGAACTGGGAGATACCATGTGGAGAGTCAGGCAGGAGCTGGCAAAATTGGAGTTAGAGTGGTACATGGGGATTGGGGAAGGCTGCGATCACATTCTCCCAAAGTAATGCCTTTTCAACAAGTTTCTAAAATTATATGTTAATATGTCAGTCATTAAGACTGTGAGGCAAAGATGTAAGGGTAAGCAATGCAAATGCAATGTCATGAGACATATTTTAAAAAGGCAGGTAAAGGGTAGCACTATACTATTTGAGAACCCCCAGCAGTCCCACCCAAAGCCCTCCTGCCCCAGATTTGCTCCCCTGAGGTGAAAACTCTGCTATGCTATCCTGGCAAGTCATCAGGGTCAGGTCCAGAGTGAGTCAGGAAGCTGACAGGAAAATAGGAACCTGTAGCCTGGGGCAAAACGGAGGGTGTGGTGCTTGTCTTTGGTGGTGTGGGGCTCCTGCTCCAGGATGCCAGAATTCCATCTGGTACAGTGTGGTGCTATGTGGCTAGCTCACCTGAGGACGATGGGGCCCAGAAAGTCTATCTCTAGGCTTTGAAAAGTTGCTAATGTTCTACTATAGATCACTGAAGACCAAACTGTCCAGGTTCTCATTGACCATAAGGCCTGGGGAGTAGACTAAGATGCCATCCAGATGTACTTGCAAATTCCTGGAGGTAAAGAAGAATCACATTCATCTTATGGGATGGTGGCTGGACCACTGGACAGGTAGAAAGGGATCACGAGGTACTCAAACAGAGGGGCCCTAACTGTGCTAGGCAAGTGAAGACAAGGTTGATCTTTGGAGATGTTGGTACCCAGAGAATGAAGAGTCCTTGACCTGGCTTGTGAGGTCATAGATTCGGGGCAGGAAGTGGAGCTGGGGAAAGTGCTGTCTTGATTTGGACTGCACTGCAGGCTCCATGGGGCAGGAAGGGCCTTGGCTCTGTGCTCCTTCCATTCACAAAGACACTGGGGCTCCCTGAAGGCAGTTTAAAGTTTCAGAAGTTTCACTGTAAAATTTTCCTTTGCTTTTGTTTGCTTGTTTGTTTTTCCTTTATTTAAAAAAAATTTATTTATTTTTTGACAGACACTTAGCCTCTGGCCCTAAGAACATAAGCAACCATTTAGCAAGGATACAGATCCAAGGCACCAGTCGTATTGGGCAGTGGCACTCTCTCTTTCTGGTCTGAAAACACAACTCCCAAGAGGCAGTACGTTTGATTGACACTGGGGAAGGAAAGAGAAAAGGAAGGTAGGGATAGGGAAGCAGAAACCTTGTGGTTTGCAGGTATAACTTGTCTTGTCTCTGGGAGCTGAGTTATAGAGCAGGAGAGTGCCAAGAGATAGCTGGGTTCTGGGTTTCCAGTGAGAAGTAGCTCCAGACCACTGGGAGGCTAGGGACCTGAGCACGGAGAATTCTCCTCCTTCAGATGACTCCAGCACAGGATTTTCTGGGGGTTGAGATATGAGTGATAACAGGAGTAGTGGTGGTAAGTCACCACCAGCTTGGACAGGCTAATTGCTTGGCCTGCTAAACCAGGGCCTCATTCATATCGTTACCTGATGCCCTAGTGTCCACCATAACTAGGAGGAGAAGGGGTGAACTATCAATTATTCAAAACTCTCCTCAATTAGCTGGAAATTAGGACTTTGTGGGAATTCCTGAAGACCATACTCAAAGCAGGAACCATGTACAAAGCTTGGCCTGCTGTGCCTGTTTCAGGCAGTACCCAACTTGGCACTTGCCTGATTCACTGGTGAATCAAGTGACCCCAGTAAGCAGCATTGACTCTGCCTCTGCTCATCCTGGGGAAAGGCCGCTCTGCCTTCAGGTGCAGCCCAGTTTAATCAGGTCTGAGATCCTGTTGCAGGGCACCCCTTGTGGCCCTCTCTGAACTGGACTCATGCCAAAGTTGTCCCTGGAGGAGAAGCAGCCTGAGCTCTAACATTGCAACCGAATGGTGGAGATACGGGATGACTAAATTCAGCAGGTTCTCCCTGAGGCTACCCAAAGTGCTCAGAGCTACAGTGGACCCTAAGCACTGCCGCCTGGCTGCATGAGTTGGGTTGCCTGCAGCTCAGCTACTTTAACAAGCAAGATGTTAGAAACCATCTCTTTTAGGCCTATCTTCAAACCATAGGTCCTGGCTGTCTGTAAAGAGTTGTAAGTATGAGGAAAATGAGAGATTTTGCTGGATCACCTATGAACTCCTTTGAAAGGTAGAGTAGGGGCCAGACTTGGGGGGTCAGCAGTATTTTTTCACCAAGCTGAAGGAGGCCCTTAGAAGCCTGTGTTTTCCTCCCACAATACCATGTACCCCAGGCATAGGTATTAAGAGCAGTAACTAAGTTACCCATCTTATAACAGCAGCAGGGAAGAGTCCTTGGAATTGGTTCCAGAAAATATGTCCAAAGGTGACAGGGGCACTGTGGCTGGCTAGGAGTTCAGTACTGAGTGTTGGATTCCAAGGAACTGGGTCTAGAGCCAGATCCTCCCTGAGATAGTCTCAAGCCAGAGATATTAGTCCAATCTAAAGTCCATTAGTAGAGTCAAACCTCAGGAAGACCAAGCCAAAAAGGCCAAAGGCGTAATTGGAGTCAGAGAGAGAGACTAGCTCAAAGCTACAGCAGGTTGGCACGAACAAGAAAGGTCTAATGCGATTGCTTCCAAGAGCTGTGCGGCCCACGTTTGTCTCTATTATACAGCTGGTAAAAGAGCATAAAAGCCAGAGGAAGCTTCAAAATATGAGAAGAGGGCCCAAGGCAGTATCTGTGATAAGCCTTGAGACATCTGTGTCAGTACATGGGTGATGCAGGGAAGGTTGTCACCTGGCGTACATAGGGGAGGCCATAATTCTAGAAGCCCAACGTCCAGCATTTTGGACCATGGGAATTTCCTGCTGAAGGGTTTGAAATGGACCACAAAATATTAATCTATACTTGCTGCTGTTAAAACAGAGGGATGTTTTCCTCGCACATTGTAACTAAATATCTGTCTGTTGAATTAATAGAGTCGGAAGGCTCAAATGTACACGGCAGAGTACAGTCCTGGTTTACTTTGGTTTCCACCTACAATTAAAACTGTTTCATGCAGCTATATAAATCATGTGTGGAATTGCATTTCCAGATGGCTCTGCTCTGAAAGCCTTTCTTTTGGATTCAAAGAACAAATAAATTAGTAGTATGTGTTGTATAGGCACAGCCACATCACAGGTTGCTGGTCCAGGCTGAACAAAGACAGCATTTACTTCCCAAACTGCCCAAAGGGGAAACAAAACAAAAAGAGGAAAATATGTGACTGGGAAAATAAGAAGAGAGTAAAAGAGCTAGAGTAAAAGTGACAATGTTTGATACAGTTTCTTTTCGCTGGTTTGCTTTTAGAAAAAGCAAGCATAGTGCAATGGAATGTGTGTTTGAGGATGGAGAGGCCTAGATGAGGGTTTTGCTTTAACCCGCTAGATCACTGTGTGATTATGGCAGGCTGCCTATCCTCTGAGATCTCCCTTTCCATCTGTAAGGTGGGGTTTAACTTTTACTTGCCTCTGTTTGGGAAACATGAACAAATGAGATTTTTAAAAGTACACAGTTCTAGGAAAATGTCTCATAATATTCATTTTAAAATATGCTTATAGTTTTTGTCTTCTGAATTTTCTCTTTTATCTTCCTCTTATTTTGTTTTCTGGAATATAGAGTCAAAATAAGTAAAAGAGGTTTTGTTTTGTTTTTTTCATATTTTCTCTGCCTTGATATTTATGAAGTTCCCTAAGGAACTGAAAGACCTTATTGAATTTTACAATTTGCAATTTGTTATGTGCTTAATGAAGTAAATTATTAATAAGATAAATACAGTTAATTTCCTTGATCTTTAACTTAATTAAAGAAACATGTTTACCCTTCTCTTTATTTTTTAAACCTTTTCTTCTTTCCCTGCTTCTTTTTGTTGATATTGTTCCCCCTGCTTCTTCTTTACAACTCTAATCAAATTTATGTCCACCAGAGTGTGAATAATTTGCAAGCTGGTATGGTATTTGGCCACAGGAAATCCCTATTCTTCTTTGGTATTAAGAGTGTGCTTAATCATCTGCTATATAAACATGAATAGTAGAAAAAGAAGGCTTGGTCCAGAACATACTGAAGAAAGAGGCTATTTATCTTTGGGACTCTCAGTTCATTCATAGTACATACTTTCTTTGTCAGAGAGAATCAGCTAATGAAGGTACATTGGCCCCAAAGTATCTTGAAGTAATGGCTATAATTGAACGCATGCAGGAGAAGTTAATGTAAGTATGAGACACCACAATGGTAAGAAGACAAAGATTGCTGACCAGGAGGTTATCTGAGAAATGCACGTTTCTTGGCTTACCTTTGGTTCTCCTGCTTCCTTTTTCCTTACAAGTGGGATGGGTATCTTCAAATCTTCTGCTAGAGGCAGTGAACTACACTGCTCCAGGAGGAACATCTGTCCTCAGCCACAGTGAAGATGGAGGAAGTCAAGTGTGTATGTGTATATCTGGGGTGGGAGTAGAGTGTTAGGAGGGATCCAACTCAGTATGTTTCTAAGAGATGAACTTGAGAAATAAATGGAACTGGGAGAAGCTATTGTGTGCAGGAAAGAAGGTTACATAACCCAAATAGTAGGAATGACAACAGAGTTAAATAGCTAAGAATGCTACGAGAAGAGAATATAGACATATAACATGTGCCCTAGTAATTAAGAAACACACTTCAAACCAGTTTTCTTGATTGTAAGATCTGGTTTTAAAGGTGCTGGAAAAGAAGGGACACTATTTTATTTGTTTGTTGGATCGCATCAATAAAGAGAAGCCAAGATTAACCACTGAAAAGGGGTTCCTTGGCTATTGATGGAGAATTCCAAATACCCAAAAGTCAGATTTCACTAAGAAATGATAAATATATTGTATTCTTAAATCACACCATGACTGCACTCTGACATTACCATCCAGAGTAGCTCCTAGGCCCCCAATTCTTGGCTAAACATTGATGCTGCTGCTTCCCTTATTTGTACTGTTCAGATATATTCTTCTAATCCCACTGCCTTTTTTGGATAATGAGTTTCTAGATATGAAAGACACTTTTCCAAACCTTTCCATTTTATTGTGTTTCTCTGGATTTTGTCCACATCAGAGAGGTTGAAAGCAGAGCCAGACAAGCAGAGGAGAAGTTTGATGATGCGAATGAAAAACTTCATTATACCCTTATAAGAAATAAAGAACTGGAGAAAGAACTAGAGGAAATACTGATGAAGTATAAAGAGAAGGAATCTGAAGGAGAAGAAGAAGAAAATGAAGGAGAAAGAGAAGAAGAAATCAGGCCAATAGAAAGAGCCTCAAAATCCCCAAAGAAAGGTGAGGATTGCTTTCTCATTTTGCTTTATTTAGGTTGTATTTACGAGCAAAAATTTGATTGGGTCATAAATATTTTAGAAGAGTATCAGTATCTTTAGTGGTGATCTACTAGTTCGTACTTCTCCTAGGAATGCGCACACATATAATTATATAATTATCTTGTTCAGACAAGTCACAAAAAGGAACACCAAATGACTACAATGGTAACTAATAAACTAACATGAGATACAATTTTTACTTATAAAACTGGCAAAGCTTTTTAAAAGCAAAGAATACAATGCTGGCCAGAGGGGGCAAAGTAATTAGTTTTACAAATAATACTTGTGGGTGGACAGACAGATATAGCTCTTTCAGAAAATAATTTGAGTGTATGTATCAATAGGCCTTAAAAATACACATATACTTTGACTTAATAATTTCACTCTTGAGAATCTAGTCTAAGGAAATAATCCTAAATACAGAAACAAAAATTAATGCACAAAGATGTTCAGTGTATCATTGTATCTAAGAAGAAAAAATGAAAACAACCTACCTTTCCAATCATGGAAGAAAGATTAAATAAATTATGCTACATTAAAATACCTGAATATTATACAACCATTAAAATGGTATTTACAAGGAATTTGTAATGACATGAGAAATTCTTATGTTAAGATATCAAATGCAGGAAACAGGATATGACACAGTATTTTAAAGCTAGAAAAAAGACCAGAACAAAATATGCCCAAACATTGATATACATTGTCTCTGGTTGATGGAGGTTTACGGGGAATTTTGTCTTTAGTTTTTAGTACTTAGTGGATTGTTTATGATGAAAATAATCTTCTTTATTCTATAGGAAAAGGAATTTAACTCTTCATTTTCTTATCTGTAATTAATCTATAATCTGCCCTCAAACAGTTCTTAATATCCTCAGTACTGGAGGCTATTTTTTGATTTTTGCTTTCATCTTCAACCTGCGTCAGGTTCCTATGACAAGTCCTGGTGCCAGGGATAGTACTGGGCAGATATCTACTTTCTGTTTTCTCTGTCACCCCTGTCTCTACCTATGCCCCGCCCCCAGCAAAAGCAGTAAATTAGCCAATCCCTCACAGTCTCTGGCCCAGCTATGGTACATCATATCAGTGTTGGAGGAGGAGTGTGAGCCCATTTTCTCCCCTTCTGTTAACTCTGAACTGGTAAAATGTTAATCATTACAGGTGTGAAAATCCTTTAGCTTTAGGTCTGAATATATGTGAAGGAGTTTTCATGAATTAAAAAAAAATTGTATCTTCTCCTATTGTGTAATTTTATCCTGATAATCTGGAAACTAGACTTCTTCCAGATTACAGAAAAGTAAATACTGTATGCAAACCACACAAAAAGTCTATGTGTTAAACTGGAGCGGTTACCTTAACATGGAATGAGTGACTTTAGTTTTGTCCATTTCCATAAAAGTCTTGGGGATTAGTTTAAATCCAGAATTAAAAGGTTTTAATAATTTTAGGTAGAGGATAATGATATACAGTTAGGCCCCAACCTGCAAACAATAACCTACACAAGGTTAGGTTATTGCCACTCTTCCCCCTCCTCCACACCCTCATCAAAGTCATTGCCAGGGGCTTAAAAGTAGAGGATGAGAAACCTTGCAAAGCTTAGGGGAACTGGCGGCTAAGCAAGGCAGTCCCCATGCCGTGTGGTGACCTGAACATTTCTCTGAAAAACCCACAAGTTAGACATTTCTAGAATTAGCAGGCAGCTCCTTTAAAAAATGCAGACACCCCTGGAGCAATCTGACATGCATATAGCATATACTGAGTCATATTTATATGAGTTAGTGCAGGGAGATCACTTCTCTCCTGATGGTTGTGCAGTGAAGGAATGGAAAATCATATGGCAAAGGTAGGAGCCTTGTGAATGCTGAGTAAAGAGAAGATTTGGATAGAGTAGGAAGACATTTATTTTTGTTTTATGTCATTTTTAACAATTAGCAAATCACTGTGTTCTGAGTTATTAATGAAGAAAGGAATCGAGAGGGGAGTTTACAAAGATGAATATGGCTTAGTCTCTGATCAAAGTGAGGCTTATGATTAGGAATGGGGACAAGACAGGGTGTGAACAAGGTGACCGTCAAATGTGGGATGAAGGTGGTAGCAGCCAGTTGGAAGGATTCCAGTTGAGAACCTTGGTGTCATGGAGCAGCCAGGGAGAGCAGGCTTGACAGCAGAAGTCCTCCTGCGCCCATCCCAAGGGTGGGGCTTGTGTAGGGTCTGTGCACGGGAGACTGGAGGGAGGGACCAGGAGATAGAAAAGGGGTACAGTGATGGATTTGGGAGGATTCTGGATACTAGCTCTATTTGAATTTTTTTTCCCACCAAGCTTGGGGTATGTACTGGAAGGAAGAAATATTCTTCTTCTTTCTCTTCTCTCCTTGACCACATACTACTCTTTTCCAGGACCCACTAACTGACTACACTGAAACTTTGAGAAAATGCATTCTCAATTCCAATAACCAATGTAGAGTCAAGTTTTGGGCAAATAGTTTGTAGCTTGGGGCTTACTCATGCAGAACAGAATTTAAAAAATGCTTTGTAAAGTTAAAAGTCCTTAGTAAATATATTGTTACTACAATAATTGTTTTTGTCTTTTCAGAGGTACAGCGCAAGGAGGGTTCTAAATCCAGAACTCGGACTAAAACCACTTACAGGATGAAGTCCAAATAGCAACCATAGGACACTAGGCTTCACCGTGGTTTCTGTCACTGTACCCACCCCAGATATCTCTGCACTTTTGAGCTGACACTGTGGCTTGATTGAAGGGACTCCCTTTGCAACAGCTACCAGAAAAAGCCATGACAGACAACTCAGGGACATCTTCTCTTTAAAAGTCACAGTGATGGCTGTAAAGAATCGGTATATTGGCTTATTTCCAAGATTAAAAATAGGCTGTGCAAAGGTTTTCTAGCCTCTTCAATCGATTTCCCAGCAGAAGTCTATGAAAAGTGTCAGTTTCTGTCAAGAAAATAATGCTTTTTGAGGACTTTGAACTCTGCAGAGAAGAGTGGCAAATAAAAAGCATTATTTTTTCAATTTAAAGAGAGGATCCTGGGCTTCCCTGTTGGCACAGTGGTTAGGAGCCCGCCTGCCCAATGCCGGAGACACGGGTTCGAGGTCTGATCGGGGAAGATCCCACATGCCACGGAGCAACTGGGCCTGTGCGCCACAAGTACTGAGCCTGTGCTCTAGAACCGGCGAGGCACAACTACTGAGCCCGCGTTCCACAATTACTGAAGCCCACGTGCCTAGAGCCCGTGCTCCGCAACGAAGAGAGTAGCCCCCTCTTGCCGCAACTAGAGAAAGCCCATGTGCAGCAACGAAGACCTAATGCAGCCAAAAATAAATAGATAAAATAAATAAACTAAAAAAAAAAGAGAGAGAGGATCCTGATAATGCTCTTAGGTTTCTGTAGCGTTTTCAGATTTCTTATTTCAGGCATTCTTAAGATTTATCTGGTCTTCACAATAACCCTGCAAAGTAGGTGGAGGAGACACTGTTATCCCCATTTCTCAGAATGAAATAGAGGCCCCAAATGGGTATAAGACTCCCCAGGGTCACAGAGCTGATTGGTGCCAGAGCCCCCAGCTTGCTGGGCCTGTGTCTGGATTGTTTGACAATGGCGATGGGCCACCAGGCCATTTGCTCAGATGGCTTCCTTCACAGGGGCTAGTGTTGCTGAAGATTCACCCAGAATCTCCATTTTTAACTTTCATTGCCTCATTTATCTGCTCTGTTCGTGACCCTGGATGCATCTAGGCTTAGAGATGGACTAAGCTGCAAAAATATGTTGCAAATGACAAATGGACGTCTGGGCAGTCGCTCAGCAGGGGCCCCCTCCTACTTCACTGCTCCTGGCTCGCTTGCATTTGCTCTATCTCTCCCTGGCTCCAAACACCTCCGAGATTTCTGCACCTGCTTTGGCTCCGCATATTTGGTGTTCCTTTGGATTTATCTCCTGGAATTGTAGGCCTTTGCCTGCTCCTTAAACCTCAGAAACCCTCTGACTCCAGAGTCCTCAGCCCTATTTAAGCCCAACCACTGGTCAGGCCTGCCTTTGCCCACACATATCAAAGTGTTTGTGAGGTGGGTCTCAAAAGTGTTTGGGGTCAATCTAAGCCTACTGGATGACTTCTTAATTCTGGGGAAAGAAAACATGAAATTCTTCAGACAGTTGACTGGGCTCATGGCCCAACTGAAAGCCACAGCTCAGGCTACTGGCTCATGCTTCCAGTTACCACTTGGCTGGGGCAGAGCCAGCCCTACCCTTTTCACTTTCCTGAAGAGATTCTTGAATGATTCTAGCAAATTTGGGGCTTTTTAGTGGGACTTCAGCCTACTTTTTAAAAAATTAATTTCCTACTTTGTAGGAATGAGTCGTCATTTCCATACAAATCAGCAGCCCCCATCCCTGAACATGAGAGTCTTGCCCCTCAGAATGTGTCCACTCCATCGGGTGGAAGGCTGTCTTAAAGGTCAGAGTTATGCCTGGTGCCACTACGATTAGAATGAGATGTTTGGTACCATAGACCTAGTTGGGGTGGTTTGGTTGTGGGCCACAAAAAGCCATTCTTACAAACCACAAGCGAAAGGATAATTTATTGAAAGCATGTTGGGGAGCTCAGGAGACTGAAGGAAAGTCTTAAAGAACCAGGCTAAGAACAGATAGGATGAGGTAGTTTTAGATTTCAGAAGCAAGAATTGCTTCACCATCTCACCCAGTTGCTACCACCAAATGAACGCCAGTCATTTCTTCCATCCTTACATTATTTTTCAAGTCCCATGAGGAGAAAGGCTACCTCGTAGTCACAGACCACCCCATGGATGTACCAGGGATGGTGAGAAGACTTCAGGGATCTCTTTAGCTTCCTTAAAGGGAAGCAAGGACACCTTGCTCTGCTGTTCCACCAAGACAGAACACAGTATGGGGAAAGGAAATGCCCAGAGAGAATCAGGATGCTGGTAGGAAGGCATAATGAATGTTAGGTGGTTAAAAAAAAAAAAAAATTATGCTACAGAGAAGACCTCTGCACTGCTGCTCCCTGAAAGTTATCATGGGCAGCTCCACTTTCCCAAGTAGCTGATGTGTGGGAAGTTTTAGATAGTCCTTGAGTCCTGCCACACCTTCTCAAGATCACCCTGAGGTGGTCTCCTGAGCAGAGTGGAGAGAGGAGCTCTTGCTACACTTCTCTGTCAGTGGGGCTGCCAGGTGAGGCTGTTGTGCTTGTGTTAAAGGAGACCAGCCACTCTGTGTTCAGATGTCCAGACAGCTGTGCTGACTGGAGGTGCCTCATCACACTCCACTGGGTCCCAGTCCCCAGTCTCAGTGGTGATGTGGTCCACGTCCCTGGGAAGCCGAGGTGGTAGTGTCATAGGAATCCTAGGACTTGGAGCAAGTCCCCAGTCCAGCAGGCCTGGTTCTTCATCACACACCCAGACCAACTCCATGCATGTGGGCACTGTGTGATTCTCTCCCAAGAGTTCTGGTCCTATGCTATGGTCCTACTGACTTGACTGTGGTCAGGTCACTTGTCAGGTGCTTTCTGGCACACATTGACTGGGCTTTCCTCTTGTTCTTGGCCTTTCCTAGCTGGAGATCAGTGACTCTGATATTGCCTGGGGAACCTACATTTTGCATTTCACTTTCAAAGACTGCTGAGAATTCTGCTTGTAGGCCCCAAATCTCTAGAACACTATTTGCCCACTTCTGGAATTTCAAGTAAGTGTGCCACCTACCAGCAAGCATTTTCCCACAGGAAGCAGAGGAGCTGCTCTAAAATTAGGAGTCTTAACTGCTGTAGCCCTGTTGCCTAGGGCCTGCATACCTCCAAAACAGGAGTGCTTGCTATCTGTGCCTGAGGCTGAGGTCCTCTGTAGCCATGTTGATGGGAAGCAGTGTCTAGAATTCATCAGGACTTCTACCTCTGCCTCAGGAGAATGGAGAGTTCATTCCAGCCAGGTCTGCCACAGCCTCAAGACAATCTCCTATTCAGGACTGTTGAGCAAGTCCACCAATCCCCCTGACCTCAAAGATGAGCTCTGCCACGTGCAGCTTTTCAGGAAGCAGGACTTCTTAGATGGTGCATCTGAGAGCAAGACCAGTGAAGGCAGCCTTCCAGACGCTCCCTAGACAATCCCAGTACACAGCAGTGTCATTTGGCCTGGGCAGTGTTCCTGTTGTTCTGGAATGGCTGATGAAAGGGCTCCTGCATGCCTTTCTGGATTGCAGTGGCTCTTGTTTGGAGGGCATCCTCTTGTACTTGCAGGGGTTGGGTTCCATGAGCCCCTGATCTGACAGAGGCATACTTCAGGCTATCTCTAGGCCAGCTGTGAGAAACAATTTTGAAAGTCTGAAGATAAGATTAACAGTTCCCATCATCTGTCTCACCAGGGCAAACTGCTTTTTGGCAGACAAGATATTTCCATCCCAGATGTCCAGCAGATCCTGAAGTTCACAAGGTACAGCTGGTAATCCATTCCCATTTTCCACTCTGGCCACCCAAATAGTCAAACCCAGGTAAGAAAGAAGAGTGTATCTGATTTCTGGCCGGAACTATTGCTCATCGAGAGAAGAAACTCCTCTCTTCTGTCTAGCTTTTGCTTTACTATCATGCTAAAGAGCTCTACACCTTTGAAACAAATGCTTGAAATATTGCGGGGAGGATTCTAATACAGGAGACCTCATATACAACTTCTTAAGCTGGTTCTGTCCAAGAACAACCACCCTGGGGACAGGAGCTCCTAGCCATTGGGGCTACCTTTGAAGCATGGGGACAACAACCTGTATACGAGGCCAGGCTCCCATTTGGATGAGCCCAATTACTGTCATTTAGAGCTACTGGGCTAAAACCAGAAATATAGTAATAGTCATGATTTATTGAGCATTTATCTCATGTAAGCACTGTGCTAAGCACTTCACATGTATTATCGCATTTAGTCACAACAACTCTGTGACGTGGGTTCTACTTTTATCCCCATTTATGTCAGGATAAGTTGCATGTCCAAGGTTAAACGTCTAGTAAGTTACAGAGTCTGGATCAATCTGGTATATCTGACAGCAGAGTCCAAGCTCTCAGTTACAGTGCTACTTTTCCTCTCCAAGCTCAGGAAAAGCTAGAAGCGCAGTTGATGAACCCTCTTTGAAGGGATTTGACTTCTGCATTCTCTACTTATTGCTCAGCTCAAATACTCAGCAATGGCATTGACAGACAAGCCAAAATTCTAGAGGACATCAGAACCTGCACAGTCCTGATAGACTCTGCCAAAGAACATTGTAGCAGCCAGGAGCAATCTAATGAGGAGAAACATACTTACTCTATCATCCAGACATGATCCCCAAGAATATGGAACACAGAGGCATTGGCAGAATGACCTGCTAGGCCTCCCAGATATAGGGGAGTCCAAACTGCAGAGCTCCAGCATTACCCTGATACACTGGTGAGCTGGGGTTGCCCTTGAAGTTCTAAGGAAGGCCTGCTAAGCCCCCTTAGGATGACCCTCTCTGTTTTTTTGAGTTGTATGAGCTGTTTCAATGTTTTGGTTATTAACCCCTTGTTGGTCTCATCATTTGCAGATATTTTCTCCCATTCCATAGGTTGTCTCTTCATTTTGTTGATGGTTTCATTTGCTGTGCAAAAGCTTTTAAATTTGATTAGGTCCCATTTGTTTATTTTTGCTTTTATTTCTTTTGCCTTGGGAGACTGATCTAAGAAAATATTGCTATGATTTATGTCAAATAATTTTTTGCCTATGTTCTCTTCTAGGAGTTTTACTGTGTCATGTCTTACATTTAGGTCTTTAAACCATTTTGAGTTTATGTTTGTATGTAGTGTGAGGGAGTGTTCTAATTTCATTGATTTACATGTAGCTGTCCAGCTTTCCCAACACCGCTTATTGAAGAGACTGTCTCTTCTCCATTGTATATTCTTGCCTCTCTTGTTGAGGGTTAATTGACCATAGGTGCGTGGGTTTATTTCTGGGCTTTCTATCCTATTCCATTGATCTATGCGTCTATTTTTGTGTCAGTACCACAATGTTTTGATTACTGGAGCTTGATAGTATAGCCTGAAGTCTGGGAGGGTTATGCCACCAGCGTTGTTCTTTTTTCTCAGGGTTGCTTTGGCAATTCTGGGTCTTTTGTGGTTCCATGTAAATTTTAGGATTATTTGTTCTAGTTCTGTAAAAAAGGACGACCTCTTTCTGGTGATTTGGAGTCCAACAACCTGCAGTACACCAGCCCTTAAGTCACATGCCTGCGCAATAAATGCAGGTCTAGACCAGAGTCACTGTCAATCCCCAAATGTCCTGGAATATCATTGTCATAGACTTGTTCCACTCTTACAACCATGTTGTTTGGTTGTGGTGTACTCCAATACCAAATTAGAATGTGTTAACCCTTTTATCAGCTTACAGCCTGCAATAGACTGGATGTTTGTGTCCTCCCCCCACCGCACCCCCCAAATTCATATGTTGAAATCCTAACCTTCAGTGTGATGGTATTAGGAGGTAGGTATTAGGAGGTGATGGTATTAGTGTTTGGTAGGTGATTAGGTCATGATGGTGGAGCCCTCGTGAATGGAACTAGTGCCTTTATAAAAGAGACCCCCAAGAACCCTCTTCCCCCTTATGCCATGTGAGGATATAGTGAGAAGACGGCTGGCTATGAACCAGGAAGTGAGCCCTCATAAGATGCCAAATCTGCTGGCATCTTGATCTTATACTTTCCAGGCTCCAGAACTGTAAGAAATAAATTTCTGTGGTTTGTAAACCACCCAGTCTATGGAATTCTGTTATAGCAGCCTGAACTGACTCAGACACTGCCACTCTGTTAACGTTAAAGTAAATTTCCAGCGAAAAACTGTATGTATCCCTAGTATGTATCCTAGATTTGGATTATACTGTTCAGCTTGTCCTCTACTTATCATTTCAAGATCAGTAACCAGTTGGAATACAGCACCTGGGTCTCAAGAGAAGACTTCTGCTGCTAGCACCCTGTGGACAACACTATCAGCTCACCTAACTGGTCTCTGAAGAATTTGCCTTTGACTATTCATTATACCCTTTCACCTAGCACACAGTTTCATAGCAGCTTATCCCCATTATTCTTTCCCATTAAGCCCTCCTACCTTAACAGCTGGGAAGTACCTAAAGATACCATAGATTACTCAAGCAGATCTGGAAGGTGCCTCTGCAAGGTAATGAGCAATTTAAATGTTGACTAGAGACATCAGTGGAGACCAACCAACGGGTGATACCACAGACACTCCTCAGATATATAGGCAAATCTGCCTTTGACAAAAAGAACCTTGCTATAAGGAATTATTAAGGGTCATAAAGGCCATTGTTGCATTATTACCCTGGCATTCACTTATTGTTCTGTTCCTGCCTCTGGTTATGCCTGAACCAGCATGGCCTTACCTCCTCCTTCATTGCTCTTGCCAACATTTGCCAACCTGAACTCAGGAACCATCCATGTGGGGGTGAAAAGTGACCAGCAGCCCTTGATGCCACCTTAACTCCAATAACCAGTACACTGGGATGGGTATGGGCCAACCCTGAAAATACATCAGCCCCATATTTATAGTGATGTTTCTTCAGATTTTAAGCCACATGTACCAGATAAATGTTTTTGTCCTTTTATTTCTCTATTTAAAAAAAGAGTCTCTATAAAAATAATTCCTTTTAAGTTCTTTAATTAGGCGTAAATTTTATATCCCGCCCAAGTACATCTCTTTTTCTTTCATTCACTCAGAAACACAGAAGTGTCACTTGTGTGGTGCAACTCTCAGAGTTAGGTGCAAATAACCTGGGGTGGAGCACACAAGTTTGAGTGTGGTGGAGGAGGGGAATGATTAAGACCTGCCTCTGGGGAGTTCACGGTATAGTTGGAGAGAAGCCTGCATCTCAAGATTACAACAGAGTGTGATAAGCATAATGATAGGGACATGTAGAAAGGGCTGTGGGAGGAACAAAGACCTTGCCAAAGGGGCCAGAGGGCATACGGCGAAAAGGACATTTGAACTACATCTTCAGAAGTCAAAATTTAGCCACATATAGACTCAAAATTCTTTCCAAAGTAGAATGCTGGCTAAAGCTCTTTCCCATAATTACTCTGATTAGATGATCCACCTAAGCATGTTATATGGCTTCTCTGTCATTACATGATTTCACTGTCTTCTCATGTGTGTTGCTGCATTGTGACTTCATACATTCCAAGGGCATTCCACATGGCAACCAAAGGAAAGGAAGTGAGGACAGAGGGCCTTGCTCAGGGCTGTAGCAGTTATATGGCAGCCCTCTTTGCAGTCACATTATCCTTGTTTCTTCCTATAACATGGGAGAGTCTTTCTTTTTAGGGTTCAGTGGCTCAACAGGTTTGGAAGGATTTGGTAAAGGGATGCTTCCTTGAGTTCTATTGCTTGGAGAAGACAGGAAATTTAGCAAGTCAAATGGCAAAGGTAAAACCACTGTGGAAGGTTTCTCTGTGGACAAGGATTGAAGGGTGTGGAGGTACCGAAGCTGAACAGCAGCTGGAGTGCCTGATAGAATCTCGGCTGCCATCCTCAGGGACTCAGACGCAGCCTTCTCCCCTTCCGCAGCGATCATCTAGACAAGGGATGTGAAGAAAAGCAAAGTGATTTTTCTTCTTCACTCCATGAAGGTTTTAATACTACTTAATGTGACTCAACAAACAAGCACTAGTATCTACTGTGTGACAGGTGTTGCTAAGCTCAGGGTAGCAGACTATCTTTTGTTCTTAAGGATCTTGATCTAGGCAGAGAGATTACACTGTTAATTGTAATTTAGGGTAGAATTTTTTTAAGGGCCATGACAAGTATAGAGGAAGTGTTAGGGGAGTTATTATGTCTGGTGGGCCTTGGAAGAGTAGTAGGATTTTGCCATTTAGAGGAAAGGTTGGCCAGCATTCCAGGCAAAGACATGGAATTCTGAAAGAATGACTCCCAACTCAGGTTAGCATTTCAGTAGAGAAAGCATGAAGCTCACCAGCCAAATGTCACCTTAAAGTGGGCAAAGGGCACTGGACTCAGAGATCTAGAAGCAACTCTGCCCAGAGGACTGCCTTCCTCCTCCACCAAAGCTCCAAAGTTATCCACCCTCTTACATAGTTAGGAGTTTTTCTTTACCTACGTTCTGTTCCTTAAGGGAAATCCAACTCCCCTCCAGTCCTCATTTTCTCTTCCCAACACCCTTCCCGCCCACACCTCAATCCTCAGGAGCTGCCGGCAGCCACATCTTCTCCCTGGCACGCCTGAGTAGAGGCTATGAGTAGCACAGCCTTCTCTCAGCTCTGGCGTTGAGGGAATTGGGCCCTGATCATGGTTGTCCCTCCAGAACTTGTGCAGAGCTCGGGATACAGGTCGGGGTGTCATTAACCTAGAGGTGACAGGTGACTGACATTACCCAGGGAAAGATGCCAGTGCTAGAGAAGAGGGATGGAACACGGGGAGATGCCTTTAGGGAGAGAGGGAGAAGGCAAGATTCAAGGAGGAGAAGGTCACTGTTACGAATAGCTTCAGAGAGAGGGAGTAACAGGAAAAGAGACCTTGCACTGGTCAGTTAGGAGGCTGCTAACACACTTGAGGAGAGCAATTTTAATCGAGTGGTGTGGGCACAAGCCAGACTCCCCCCAGCGCCTAGATGAATAGGTGAGGAGCGAAGGGGAAATGTTCTCCATGAGGAGGCCTTCTTTTGGATTCTCTGGTGATCCTCAAAGAGCAGCTGTGCAGGAGGACGGCCCGCTCAGGGCTGGCTCACCCGCACTTTGGCCTGTCTCTGTGCTTCGGCTTCCACCGCCAGCGAGTGCTGCAGGCCGGCTGGCAGCCTCACATCCTTACTGAAAGAGAAAGGCATGGGTAGGTAGGTGTGCAGCACTGCTTTTAGCAGCCGGAGCTTTCATACAGACCTGCCACCTTCTCTGCTGTCATTTCATGACGCACAGTGAACTCTGATTTAGCAGCGTGTGTGGCCCCAGACCTCTGCGCAGACAGTGGGCAGGGAAGAGCAGCTTCAGGGCAGTGCCTCAAATGCTGATTTTTCTTATCACTGATGCTACAGTAGAGTTATGGTTTTCTCTTTACAAGTGAAACAAATTTTGTGTTGATATACTATGAACATTTTCCCACTTAAAGTTTAATCTAAATCCCGGCTGTTAAATTTCAATAATGAAGAACAACCTTGAAGAGCCGTACTATTAATAATGAGGGAAGTCATCTAAGTTTATAAAAGAGAACTGATTTTGAAAAGGGTAGAACTGACCAAATAAGAACAATACTTAATGTATTGCATGAAAGATACAAAATTGTATTTTTCCCCTGATTGTAACTATAAAAAAATACATAGATAGAAAAATTGGCAGTTCCTCAGAAAGTTAAATATGGAGTTACCATATGATCCAGTAATTCCACTCCTAGGTGTATACCCAAGGGAAGTGAAAACATGTTCACACAAAAACTTGCACATGAATGTTCATTGCAGCATGATTCATAATGGTCCCAAGGTGGAAACAACCCAAATGTCCATCAACTGATGAGTAGATAAACAAAATGTGGTATAGCCAGCTGCACAATAGAATAGTATTCGACCATAGAAAGGAATGAAGTACTGATTCATGCTACACCATGGTTGGATGCTGAAAACATTAAGGTAAGTGAAGGAAGCCAGACTCAAAAGGCCACAGATTGTGTGATTATAATATTTATATTAAATTCCTGGAATAGCCAAATCCAGAGAGACAGAGAGTAGATTAGTGGTTGTCAGGGACTAGGGGTTGAGGAGGCAATGAAGAATTCCTGCTTAGTGGATGCAGACTTTCTTTTGGAGATGATAAAAATATTCTGAAATTAGATGGTAGTGGTGGTTGCATCACTCTGTGAATATACTAAAAACCACTGAGTTGTAATTTAAAATGGTTAAAAATGGTGAGTTTTATGTTATGTGAATTTTATCTTTAAAAAATGTTTAAATCCATAGAAATATGAAAGTAATTTGCCCAGATGTTACAGTGGTTATGTTATGGCTATGAGATAATAGATAATTTTTTTTTCTTTCTTCCAAATTTATGCTAATATGGCTACAGTACTCATTCAATGAAAATAATTTTTCAAATAGAAGTTTTTAAATAAAACCAAAATATCTCCCTTTATCATATTGTTCTTCCTGGTTAATTTCCTACCCACATTTCTGTTCTCTCCACTTTGATTCCCCAAATACAGGTCACTGCATCCAAGGCAACCTGTGGAGGGAAGAGTTGAGATGTCAGTAAGAACCTCCGGGTGGGAGGAGGGCACCCCTATGCCCCGATGGCCGTTGCACTGAGAAAGCACATTTCTTCTAAAAGGACATTATGTACTTCCCTGTTTTGTTTTAACATTATAGGGCCTTGCAAAAGTTGTTTAACTTGCACAGTGCCACTCAACAAATATTTGTGGAATTAAAGATGGTGTGGTAGGCTGACTAATGGCTCCTAAAGACATCCATGCCCTAATCCCTGGAACCTGTGAGTGTTACCCCAAAAGAGACTTTGCAGATGCAATTAAGTTCCAGGCTCTTAAAGTGGGGAGTTTATGCTGGATCTTGCTGGTGGGCCCTAAAAGCAACTGCAAGTGTCCTTATAAGAGGGAAGCGGAGGGACATCTGGCTACAAAAGGGGAGAAGGTGGTGTGGTGATGGAAGCAGAGGTTGGAGTGCTGTGCTTTTAAGATGGAGGAAGGGGCCATGATCTGAAGAATGCAGGCGGCCACCTGAAGCTGAAAAAGGCAAGGAAATGAATGGATTGGGTAATTAATCACAGAAGGGTCTGTGACATCTTACCTCTTTTCATCTGAAAGTCTTATTTGAACTTATCATTATTTAACTTTGCTTGTTTCCCCAACTAGACTGTAAGGTCCCAAGATGCATTCCTTATCATCTCTGTATCCCACCAACCCATCCTGTCCAGCCCCACGACCCCTGCCAGCTCCGACTCCCACCACCTTGTGCTATGTGGGCACTTTACAGTGAGTCTAAAGCCACTCTTTGTTTTGAGAACAAAAACTGTGGCAATGACTGACTAATCAGCACAGATCGGTGACTATGATTGGCTCAGGGTCAATTTGGCAACCTCTTAACTGTCAGCTCCTTACAGGACGGTACCTTTAACAGTGAATGCATGGCACATGGAAGATTCAGTAAATGGCCAATGAAGAAAGGAATAAAAGATAAAGGGATATTTCAGCATACTTGGTGTTAAATTCATCTAAGTACCTTTACATCTTGCGCAATGCTCTTCCTCTCTAGAAGAATTTCAGTGAGGGATCGATGTGCTAGGAGACGCTTCATGGTGGTTTGCACAAGGAATTGGACCGCTTTGGACACATGAGCAAGACTGCTTAGGAGAAGAGAGGCATTTTCCATTCGGTAGTAGCAGATGGCATCTATCTCCATTACAAACATGTCTTTGGTTACAACCTAGGCAGAAAAAAAAATTTGGATGACAACACTGATTCTTGGGTTCCTTTCCCACATGAGGATAGAGGAGCTAAATATGTTCAAAGGGTATTTTCTCAGAGTAAGATGATGGTAAGAAGAAAGAGTAGTTGGCTCACCCTTTAATCAAAATGGACGTGTTTTTTTTTTTAATTATGGAGTTTGTATTAAATACACTAAAGAACTCACAATTTAAAGGAATCCTGTTGTAAATCCTTTTGTAAAAAAAAAAATCAGGAATAATTTTCTTACATGAAAACATTCAGTTGATTGTATATCAGGTCATTTTAAACCGATGCCAAAAAAATCTCCTAAAAGAGCAACATGTTCTGGGAAACAAGCACTCAAATGTATTGAGTGTGCATTTAGAGGGCAGTTTGGTGATACATATCAAAAGCCCTAAAAGATGTATGTGCACAACATTTCCATTTTTAGACATTAATCACAAGGATATATTTCAAGGGTTTAGCTGCAAGGATGTGATTCACAGTATTGCTTATTGTAATAAAAAAAGTAGAAATAATATCAACAATAGGGAATTAGTTGAGTAAATTCCAATTACTCAATTAGTTGAGTAAATTAGTTGAGTAAAATCCACACAATGAAATGCTGTGTGTCTGTTTAAAACAAAGAAGTAGAAACATAGGTAATACATGAAAAGATAATAACAATAGATTGTTGAGTGAAAAAAGACATGTTGCAAAATAGTATGTATGGTGTGAAATATATATATATACAAACAAATGCACACACATATATATGTCTGAAACTACAACCACATATATAGAAAAGTCTGAAAGGATACATTCTAAAATATCAACTCTATGGGTGATAGGATTAGGTATAAGTTTTACTCCTTTTTATTTTTTATTATATAAAATAAGCCTTTTAAAAGTATATTATTTTTATTCACATTTCCATTTACCAAAAGAAAGAATGAGAAAGAACCTCAGACTGAAAGTGGGAGACAGTTTAGGAAAGGCTTATAAATCTGAATCAGTAACAGGAAAGTCTAGATGTTATTTCTACATTTAACTTTTAATTGTAAAATACACAAAACATCAAATTCACCATCTTAACCATTTTTAAGTGCACAATTCAGTAGTGTTAAGTACATTCACATTGTTGGGCAACCAGTGTCCAGAACTCTTTACATCTTGCAAAATTGAAACCTGGTGAACAATTCCTCATTCTCTCCTCCCGGCAGTCCCCGCAACCATCATTCACTTTCTGTTGCTCTGAATTTCACTACTCTATGTTCCTCATATAAATGGAATCATACAGTATTTGTCTTTTTGTGACTGGCTTATTTCACTTAGCATACTTTTCTCAAGGTTCAGTCATGTTGTAGTATATGCTGGAATTTCTTTCCTTTTTTTAAAAAATTATTTATTTATTTATTTATTTATTTATGGCTGTGTTGGGTCTTCGTTTCTGTGCAAGGGCTTTCTCTAGTTGTGGCAAGCAGGGGCCACTCTTCATCGCGGTGCACGGGCCTCACACTATCGCAGCCTCTCTTGTTGCGGAGCACAGGCTCCAGACGCGCAGGCTCAGTAATTGTGGCTCAAGGGCCCAGCTGCTCTGCGGCATGTGGGATCTTCCCAGACCAGGGCTCGAACCCGTGTCCCCTGCATTGGCAGGCAGATTCTCAACCACTGTGCCACCAGGGAAGCCCAATTTCTTTCCTTTTTAAGGCTGATTATTATTCCATTGTCGGCATATACATTTTGTTTATCTATTCAGCCATCAATGGGCATGTGGATTGCTTCCACCTTTTGGCCATTGTGAAAAAAAATGATGCTGTGAACACAGGTATACAAACGTCTCTTCAGTACCCTGCTTTCAATTCTTTGGCATCTATACCCAAAAGTAGAATTGGTGGATTATATGGTAATTCTACTTTTAATTTTTTGAGGAACTGTCATACTGTTTTCTACAGTAGCTGCACCATTTTACATTCCCACCTACAGTATACAAGGGTTCCAATTTCTCTACATCTTTGCCAACACTTATTATTTTCTGTTTTTTTCTTAATAAGAGCCATCCTGATAGATGTGAGGTGGTATCTCACTGTGTTTTTGATTTGCATTTCTCTGATGATTAGTGATGTGGAGCATCTTTTCATGTGCTTTTTGGCCGTTTGTATATCTGCTTTGGAGAAATGTCTATTCAAGTCTGTATTGAAAGGTCTATTCAAGTCAAGTATATATACTATCTACCATATATGGAGGGCAATCTGCTTTACTCAAAGTCATCTGATTTAAATATTAATCTTATCTTAAAAAATACCTTAACAGCAACATCTAGATGTATTTGACCAAATACTTGGGTACCATGGCTTAGCCAGGTTGACACATAAAATTAACCATCACAAAGGCCTTTGTCCATTTTTAATTGGATTGTTTGCTTTCTTGTTGTTGAGTTATAAGATTTTATATATTCTGGATATTAACCTCTTATCAGATATAGTATTTGCAGTTTTCTTCCCATTCTGTAAGTTGCCTTTTCATTCTGTTGATTGTGTCCTTTGTTGTAAAGGAGTTTTAAATTTTGATGTAGCCCATATCTCTTTTTATTTTCTACTTTTGAGCAAAAATAGTCATTTTCCTCTAGGCCAGAAGTGGTAGCTCGGCCAGGGAAAATGTAGAAAGAAAGCAAAATCCACCACTTGGCTTACCTCGTGAAAGGGTATCTCCAAGGTTTGGAGGCGAAGGTCAACCTTGTGGTACGTATCCAGGCAGGGCAAAAAGAAGAAAAGGCCTAGAAGAGGGGGCCAGGGAAGTGACAGATGAATGGCTAGCATGGAGGCCGTTTGGGGTTCATTCTTTTGGCGTCAAGTTGCATGTTGCATTGCTTTTCTTAGCCTCCAACTGCACATAGACCATTGGGCCATCCAACCTCCACCCATGGTGTGTTTGTTGTTACTAAGGATACCAAATAATTTGTTGTTCAAGCTGGGACACTTTTGAGGGTGAAAGGAGAGCACTATTATGACTTATACCAGGACAACAGGCATAAACAGGGATTATCCCCAGCAAAATGGGCTGTATGGTCACCTTGGTCATGGTGCTGACCTGTTCAGATATTGGGTTACACATCTGTCTCCTTCACTAGATTTAAACTCTATAACAAGAGCATCTTATGCATTCCTGTTAGCCTTAGTGCCTAACTTAGTGCCTTTTGGGTGCTCTGTAAAACTATTTCTTGAATCCATGTGTGTACGAACTTTAGAGCCAGCAACCTCCATGTGGTATTTCTTAAAATGTGAGCCCCAAAGGAATCAGAATAGCAACATCATGATACCAGCCTTCTGGTTGGCTAGTTAGTCCTCACCCACCCAATATAATGTATAAGGTCAATGTGCAATCAATATTTTAGACTGATTTATTGAGATTTTCTGAGAGACCATTGGACACTGTAGGATTGTACAAGAGCCAAAGCTTTGTTGGAATCAGCAGTACCTCACAGTGCCCATGATCTCTCCAAGGAGCCACCCAGCTACTAGCCCTTCTCAGACCCAATCGAGAAGGATGCCAAAAACTAGAACCAGAACAAGGCAGTCCCTGTTCTGGAACTACAGGGTCTGGTTCTATTTTTGTGTGAACCATTCTGTTGGTTCTGAATCTTCAAACTGATTTGTGTCTCCTAGTCTGGTCTCTATTCTCTATCTGTTTCTGTAGAGCTGGCTTGGAACTTGGACCCTTTCCAATCTATGCACAGTGGGACTTTGCTTCTTCTCATGTCTTCCTGGCTTAGCTCGTCAAACCCCAACTATTAGACTTTTCAGACTAATGATACTTCTGTGCCCCATAATCAGCTTGGACTTCTGGATACAAACTCTGTAAGACTTTAAGGTCCTAGAGACTACAGACCATGTCTAATTCATCCGTCTTCATATCCTTTGTAGTTAAACAATGAAACACGGGAAGTGCTTAATCTATGTTTCTTAAATTTCATGAACTGAAGGCCAATTTGTTACTTGGATGCTGAACTTTGCCTATCTCGCCTGGTTTGTTCTGATTCCCTGGATCCTGAACTAGCTCAGTTTTGCTCTGAGAATTCACAGGACTCAGACCACTTACATGTTCTACTCAAACCAGTGCCTGGTCATAGGTCCTAGCCTACTTGCTACTCCAGCCAGCCTGGCCCTGGCATTCAGTTTTTTGCATCCACTCTCTCTTTTGGTCACTGTGACCTGGTAGTAATGCTCTCTGAAGAATTTCTTAATAACCTGTGTTACAAGTAACAGATTGAAAAATGAAGATATCATGAATCAATTTACTTCATGTAATCTGAGGGCTGTATTACAAATATGCATGGATTGAAGAAATTGGCAAGTCTCTGGGGGGTAAAAAAGGTCATTCTTACCAGGTCCTTTGGCTCTTCCAGGAAGCAGATGTCCCAGTCGGAATATAATTACTCTCTCATACTCCTGTATAACCTAAAGGAAAATTTAATACTTTTGAATCACTCCAAGAAATTAAAATGAAGTCTTCAAAAGACCCTGGTGTGAGAGTGATCCTAGGTATCAGAAATCTTTTGCTTTGAGAACCAAGAAAAAATTTCTGTTAATACTTACCTTTCCAAAATATACACTTAGTAAATGAAGAATTTCAGAAACCAGTGAAAAAGTATAATAATTTTTGAGCCTGGGGACAGAATTTTGATTAGAGAGTCATGGTTATCTAAAAAATAATTGCTTCCACCAAATCAAAGAAGTCACAGCATATTTAATCTTGTATATTGCTGTGATTGATGCATTATGAGCTTTTTTACATGTATCACTCATTAGCTATTTACAGACCTTACGGCGGCCATGCAGGTGCTCAGATCACCTTTCAGGAAGAGCCTGTAGTCAACTATATGTTCTCTGTAGGAGATACACTTTCTATTTAAATATACAAATAGGTTGAAAGTAAAAAGATAGAAAAAAAATACCACATAAAGAGTAACCAAAAGAGAGTAGGAGTGACTATACTGATATCAGACAAAATGAAGTTTAAAATACGCAAAAATGTTACTAGTGATAAAGAGGGACATTGTGTAACGATAAAATGGCCAATGCATTAGGAAATTATAACAATGGTAAACATATATGTACCTAAAAATAGAGTTCCAACATATATAAAACAAAAACCAAAAGAACTGAAGGTAGATATAGATAATTCAATAATAAAAGTTGGAGACTTTACTATCCCACTTTCAATCATGGATAAAACAACTAGACAGAAGGTCAACAAGGAAAGAAAAAACTTGAACAACACTATAAACAGACTAAACCTAACGGATAGCTATGCATAACTCCACCCAACAATAGCAGAATACATATTCTTCTCAAGCACACATGAAACATCTCCAGGATAGACCATATGCTGGGCCATTAAAAAAAACTCAATAAATTTAAAAGGATTGAAACCACACTAAGTATATTCTCTGATTACAATGGAATGAAATTAGAAATCAATAACAGAAGGAAATTTGGGAAATTCATATATATATGGAAGTTAAACCACACACTCTAAAATAACTGATAGGTCAAAGAAGATATCACAAAAGAAATTAAAAAACACTTTGAGGGACTTCTCTGGTGGCACAGTGCTTAAGAATCCACCTGCCAATGCAGGGGACATGGGTTCGAGCCCTGGTCCAGGAAGATCCCACATGCCGTGGAGCAACTAAGCCTGTGTGCCACAACTACTGAGCCTGCACCCTAGAGCCCGCGAGCCACAACTATTGAAACCTGCGTGCCTAGAGCCCATGCTCCACAACAAGAGAAGCCACCACAGTGAGAAGCCTGTGCACCACAACAAAGAGTAGTCCCCGCTCGCCGCAACTACAGAAAGCCCGCATGCAGCAACGAAGACCCAATGCAGCCAAAAATAAATAAAATAAAAAGTAAATAAATTAAAAAATGCTGTGAATTCAGAACACAATGATTAAAAAAAGTTTATTAAAAAAAACAAAACACTTTGAGATGAATGAAAACAAAACCTCAAGATACCAGAACCTATGGGATGCAACTAAAGCAGTGCTTAAAGGAAAATTTATAGCTGTAAATGCCTATAACAAAAGAGAAGAAATATCTCAAAATAATGCCCTAATTTTCTACCTTAATATACTGGAAATAGAAGCACAAACTAAACCCAAAGTAAGCAGGAAGAAGAAAATAAAGATTAGAGTGGAAATAAATGCAATAGAAAATAGAAAAGCATCAGAGAAAATCAACTGAACCAAAAGTTGGTTCTTTGAAAAGATCAACAAAATTGACAAATACTTAGCGAGACTGACCAAGAGAAAAGAGAGGAGATTCAAATTGCTGAAATCAGGAGTCAAAGAGGAATGACAGAGACATCACTACTGTCCTTACAGAAATAAAAAAGATTATAAAAGAAAATACTATGAACAACTATATACCAACAAATTAGATAACGGGTGAAATGGACAAATTCCTACAGAGTCATAAACTATCAAAACTGACTCGAGAAGAAAAAGAAAAATGAAAAACACCCAGAATTAAAAGATTGCATTAGTAGTTTAAAAATTTCCCACGAAGAGAAGTCCAGGACCAGATGGCTTCATTGGTAAATTCTGCCAAACATTTAAAGAGGAATTAATACCAGTTCTTCACAAATTCTCCCAAATAATAGAAGAGGAGGGAAATCTTTCCAACTCATTCTCTGAGACCAGTATTACCCTGATACCAAAACAAGACAGTGATATCACAAGACAAGAAAACTACAGACCAGTATCTCTCATGAATATAAATGCAAAAATCCTCAACAAACAACGAGCAACTTGACTCCAGTAACATATAAAAAGGATTATACATCATAACCAAGTGGGACTTATTCTAGGGATACACAGTTGATTTAACATCCAAAATTCAATGAATGTAATACACCATATTAACAGAATAAAGGGCAAATACCATGGAATCATCTCAATGGGGGAAGAAAAGGCATTTGACAAAATCCAACACCCTTTCACGAAGACGAAGGAGAAGAAGAAGAGGAAGGAGAGCTTGCGTGAGGAGTGAAATTGGCCACAGCCCCAGCAGCATCTGTAGCGTTCCAGCCAAGGACATGCTCTTCCCTGACAGCTCCGGCCAATGACTAAGAATGGCAGCGATACAAGGGCTTGGCCATTTCTGCCCATTGTGAGACTCATCTATGAGGCAAACTTTGCTCTGGAGTTCCCTTTAAGTCTGGCCAAGATTTTCTTGGAGTTTTCCCACAGTCTGAGGCACTCTCTGTCCAATCCTTCCTTCCCCTTCTCATATCACAGGTGTCAGATCTGCATTATCCTCTGAAGGTTTTCCCTGCCTACTCTTATTCTCTCTCCCCTTAATCTTTCACAGACAATGCCACACCATAAATCCCTTGCACTTCTAATACCATCTTGCTATGTGCTTCCCAAACTGACACAGGTCTTCATTTACTTCAGGGACAGCCATGTGTAACCACCTGTGGGCCCAAGATAATTATCATTTGTGGTCTATAGAAGCTGCCTGAGAAGTTTCCTGGAGGTGTCAGGAGTAGGCATCATGACCTCTTCTGGGCTGGTCTTTGTGTTATAGAGTGTAGATGAACTAGACATAGCTCCTGTCCTGAAGGGGCTCTCAGTCTAATGGCAGAGATTGTGTATCCACAAATATTATACATGTGGTAATTGCTAGAACTGATGTGAAAGTAGGATGACACGAGAGCACAAGGAAGGGAATGACAGTCTGGAGGAGTCAAGGAAGGCTTCACAGTTATCTCTGAGCAGGTATAAAGGAGTAAGAGCTCTCCTGGAAGGTGAGTGGGAGTGAGCGCATTCCATGCAGAGCAGACAGCACGTACCAAAACACAGAAATGAGAGCGGACATGGTGTGGTCAGTGAGAGACACCAGGAAATTACTTATTGGGTCCTCATGGAATCTCACCTTTATGCAGAACCAGATAGAAAAAGGGAAGGTCACAATGATGAAGAGCAGGGATGTGAGGACAAGAAGCCACTCACAAGCCCCTAAACTGGAAGACTTGGTACCTTAAAAAAAAAAAAAAAGCAAAAGAATAATTATATTGGAACTTCACCATATTCACTGACTAGCACCTCTAGTCCAGTCCTTGGTATTAGGGTCAGAGCAGTTTGCAGACTTTGCTGGAAATAGTAGAACGAGCTGGATATCAGCGTGGTCAGTTCCCAGAGCCTGGGGCACGGTCTGTGTGAAGGGCTTCGTGGGCAGAAGGAAGGCGGAGCGGGCTCCTGGAAAGGCAGTGGAGGGTACACTGGAACAAGCACAGAATCTGGGCAGAAGGTCTGGGTTCTGGTTCTGGCTCCACCATTTTCTGTCCAAATGACCTTAAGCAAGGTACACAACCTCTCAGTTTCCTCACCTATTCAAGGAAATGCTATTGCATAACTATTTCATGATAACTATCTCATGGAATAGCTCATATCTCTGGCATAAGAATGAAATGACATATAAACATAAAAGCACCGAACTGTGTTTTTTTACATGTCTGGTGTTGTCATTTAAAACTCGTGTTTACCTAGCGGTAACTGCTACAAAAGTACTTTTTCTATCTGAGCCCCTCTTAAATTGGTACCTTAAAAATACATGATCAATGAAATTGCTGCAAAATAGATTTATGTTCCAAAGGCTCTTAGCATTACAAAGGTTCCATTTAAGTCTTTATTTTTCAGTGTGAAAAGCAGATTGCTGTCAACTTTGTTAGACACGATTGGCTTTACTTTTGAGCTACCCATTTCCAACTAGAGGACAGAAGCTGTGCTCCTCTTATATGCATGTGCCAAAAAGGCATACACACACACACACACACACACACACACACACACACAGCCATACTTAGATGATATTTCCTTAGTATCCTCTAGAAGTATAATTTTGAGAAAAAAAACAGGACCCTTTGTCCCTCTCTGCATAGTTTCTTCTATTTGAAGTGGTTCAAACCACGTGTGTCCAGAGGTTCATCTTCCCTGAAATTACAGCTCCATCTACCACTTGCCCCAATGTCTGAAATTCCTCCATGAGAGCCCCTTCTTTGGCCTCAGGTGTGGATCTTTAGACAGTCTTTGAAAATCACCTATATGGGGTAATATTAGCCCATTTGTGCCTATAAAAAAGTGGTAAGGAACTGGAGTACAGGCCATCCAGGTTGCTTCGATGATAAATGAAATGGTATCAGGGAAAATTCAGTCTCAAGAACATAAGCTTCTTGGGACCTTGTCTTGTTTAAACCATGTCCCAGGACTGGAATAGTGCCTGACACATACAGGTGCTCAATAAATACTTGTTGAATGTAGGAAGGAAGGAGAAGTGGATAGTGAAAATGATTTAAATGTAATGGTTATAGAAATCTCAAGAATTTTAATCCACAGGTACTAGAAAACTGGCCAAAGGGATACTATTTGTCAGTTTAAAAATCTTATAGAGGAATAGAAGGTGACTAAAGATTAGAAATGGTGAAAAGTCTATTTTTAAGGGATGGGAAGGAAATGGATAACTAATTAGTAGGCCTGAAAATTTGATTTCCGTGCTTGCAAAATAACTGGAAAGGTCATCACCAAATTGACGTGCAGATTACTTGAAGAGGGCAGATATACAAGCTGCACCAGCACAAAACCAAACTCGGTGCTAAATGCCAACGTATGGCAGTTCCCAAATGGTGTCCCACGGAACACTAATCCTCCTGGGTGCTCCACAAAGCAAGTGTTCCTGGAGCAAACAAGTTTAGGAAATATTGTGTACTGTATCCCACTCCTGGAGCTTCCCAACAGTCACTGGCATATTGAAGCTAGGCGAATCCCTGCAGCAAAGAAGCATTCTTAGCTTTGCTTAACCTAGTATTTCCCAAACATTTGACCAGGCGATGTCTTCTCCAAGCAAATTCATGTTCTATGGAATTTATTTCTCATGCAACCTACTCTGGGAGATGCAGTTTTGGGAAAGGTGGCTCTATCAACATCGTATTAGTTTTTGCAATATTCTTCCCTAAGAGCAATAACAGTGTTATTGCCATGTTTACTAGTTTATAAATATATTTCATTTGCCAGTGGTAACCATGGTAAGTAAAAATAAATAAATGCACATACCGACAAAATTTATATTTTATAAGTGAAGAAAGTCCTCAAAATTCCTTCATACCATAGTTAGGGATGTGAACAGAAAACTAATATGTATACCCAAATCTAACTTGAAGCTTTACTCACAAAATATTATTCTCTTAGAATGAGTTCCTTGAATATCCAATTTGTTTAGTGTAAGTGAATAGTGAAACACTACATGTTAAAGCAGGAAGCGCCTTTAGATATGACAGTCTGAGAACCCTCAGCATTTCAGTAAAGTGAAGCTTCTCTTAGTTTCTCCCAAATCTTAGGTAGCCTGGCTGTGGGAGTGTGGTACTAGTGAGGAGGAGAGGCGGTGTTGATGTGTCTGCTCCCCTTTCCTCTGGGAGCCACAGAAACCTCCCAGACAAGGGCTCAGCAAGGGTGTCTCATCCTTAATGGGCTCATCCATTGCTTGGGGGGGCCTGAGGCTCTAGTCACTTTATAGCTGAACAGACTGAGTGAGGCCCACAAGGTGAAGCTACTAGCCCAAGGCCACAGCTAGTTGGTGGCAGTGCTGGAACCATGACCAGAAATCAGGGACAGCACCCTGCAAGGATGGGCTTTTCAATAAGACTGTTTTATTCTGGAATGCTGGCTTCTCCACTTCCCACCTGTAGATCTTGGGCAAGTTACTTAATTTCTCAGCATTTTTTCTCATCTATGCCACGGGAATGATAATACTCAGTAAAACACCTAGCGTGTGCCTGGCACATAGTAGGAGCTCCAAAAATGGGGCTCCCTTCCTTCCCTACCCCACCGATGTGGTCTGAAGCACAATACTTACAGACCTCTAACCTCAGCACTACTGTAGCAGTGAATCCAATAACCCTTTAATGACCAGAAGTTTCTGACCCGTGAAAGGGCATCAGTTAGGCAAAACAACATTAACATGGTCAACATAAACTACATCTCAATTGCTGGAATCTTTCTCAAGTCATAGCTTTCAGTGCTACAGCATATAGGGCAGTGCTGATAGCCAGGAAATGTTAAAATTTCATAGCAGAAAGTAGTATAACACACTATTCCTTATTTACTTTCCTTTAAACCTCCCTCAACCTGAAATTAAGGTGTAATGAGTTTTTTCTTCCATTCATTATAGAAAGGATTGGAAGCAGATAAATTTGTTCCTAAGAGTTGCTTCACCTGCAGAAGCCAAAGAGACACCTTTCCCTGTGATTCCCTCCCTTTGGTCTAACTTGCCTCTTTTAGCTTTCAAGGATGTTTTCTTTCTTTCCCTCCAGGCTTTGCGCAAGATAAGTGCTTTGAGTGTCTTATCTCATTTTATCCTCACAATTACCCTCTGAGGTGGGTACTATTGCTGTCCCCATTTGATACATGGTTAAGTCCCTGACTATGATCAAATAGTTAGCTGAGATTCAAACTGAGATCTAGCTTTTCTCTACTTGGCTCTGCTGCCTCTACTTTTTAGAAAGTATGATCACTGCAAAGTGTAAAATACTTTTAGCTAAGTCTGATGAGGAGAGAAGAATAAGCTACATAGTTGCCCTGAACCATGTTGATTGGTCCCCAACCTGGATCACACTCTCTCCCACCTCCCGTCCATGGCTGACCCCTGAGAACAGCGGTATTTAGCTGATGTTATTTGTATTTCTTCTGATGCATTTTGGTCTCCACCACTGAGGGGTCGGTGGGTCCTATCTCGCGTCTTTCATTTCCTGGGAAGCTGAGCAGGTCCAGCAGGCTGCTCTGGCCTCGGAAGCTCTCAGTGCGGTGCCTCATTGCACCTTAATTGACATCCCTTGGGGACCAGTTGGAAAGGCCGCACCCCCTCCCGGGGCCTCAACCTGACCGCTGTACCTTCCTCGGGCCGCTCGCTCTCCAGCAGCGCCACCACCTCGGTGCCCTCCTCGCCAGAGCCCCGGACCTCATCCACGTCCACCACGGTGGCTGCAGGCGCTCGGGGCTCACCCGGGCTCCCTGCCCGCCCGAGGGCCGGCTGCTCCGGCCCGGCGTCCCGGCGCCCGCGGCCTCTGCCGCCCCTCTCGGCCTTCGCCTTCTTGTTCTCTTTGTGGGCGGACCCGCTGCCTCTCCCGTGGGCCTCTCTGGAGGAGCTCCGAGCCCTTTTCTCCATCCTCAGAGCGACCGAATCCAGGAGCGCGGTTCCTGCAAAGTCGCTGGCAGGGATGCGGGCGCGCGTCCCGGGGGGACTATAATGACCTTGGGCGGGGGCGGGACCTGGGCGGTGGGCGGGCGGGGCTCTGCTCGGGGTGAAACCCGACAGCTGTTTCTCAGGGGAGCTGTGGACAGGGCGCGCCACCCCTGAGACTTGGTGCCACCTTCAACAGTGAGTTTTTGTGAAAACTCATGTGCCAGTTTATGGCGTTTTAAAATGTGTTTCTAGAGACGAAAATTTGAGCTGAAATACTACGGAGGCCCGCAAACCGCTGAAGGTGTGATGGCACTTTGCTTTATGGTTTGTAAATATCGTATAGAATGGGGTATGTGGTCCTCGCTTAAGACTAGAGAGCTTACGGGAAAGAAAAGGTCGTCCAGTTAGGGTAACTTTAAGGTAAAATTAGAAACTTCTCCCCAAGCAACTCCCTCTTCCCCCTAAGATCTTCCCAAGGTTACCTTTCCTCTTTCTCCTAATTTATTTTATATCCTGGCCCTACTCTTTCTGCTGAGATTTTCACTGGTAAAGGTGTTGACTGACTACTTCTGGGAACATTTACATTTTAAAAGGGGGAAGGAGAGGAAAATTCTCCCAGAACTCTTTCTCTCTCTCTCTCTCTCCAGACCTCTTCTCTCTCTCTTATGTATATTTCTTTATTTTTACTAATTTATTATTATTTTTACTAATGCTTAAGCCTGTTGATGATGTTACTTCTTGAAGAATCAGAAGGGAAGGGATCTGATTTAACTTCTGTTTTAGGAAAGGAACCCTTTTGTCCTTGGCTAGGCCCTGTTCCCATGCTTCTTTGATGAAGGCAGGAGTTTTGCTTTTTTAAGGTTCACTGGCCATGCTCCATCCAGCAGCAAACTGGGGTAGCTGCCCCACCTGCATCTGAGGAAATTGAAACATTGAATAGATCTATTTCTTTTTTATTCTCTATTAATAATTTCTCACTGAATGCTAGGTTGGTCTAGACAACCATTCAAACTAGAGATTTATGACTCTACTCAGATAGCTCAGATCACATTATTGTATTGTTCACTTACTTTAAATTTTTCAGTATTTATTGAGTTCACATAGTGATAGCTTTTTCTCCTCTCAAAAAGTTTTATTAAAGAATGAGGACCTGAAGTAACTCAAATTGGCTCTGGAAAAACCATTCCACTACTTTCTTCCATATATGCCATGCTAGGTCACTGGGAATAAAGTAATTAAAAGATTAGTAATAAAGTAACTTAAATAGATCTGTTTTTTACTCTCTAAACCTGATTATTTGTGTGGGCTACATAGGGAGAACAAATGTTTCCTCTCAAGTGCCTGACTCAATTAATAGTTCCTGCCCAGAACACTACACTGAAAAAAATTCTGAAGCTGCATTTGGCCCACAGGGGGAAAAGTATCAATGATTATTTAGTATTCACTCAAAATTAATAGTTGATATTTAACATAATTAGTTTTTTTAATCATCCTGAAAAGATTTCTCTATTTGGAAAAGCATGAAACTGTAGCATTTATTGATTTCTTTTTTCTCAGCCTTTGATTCTGTTATGAATTAATTTGATCTAGAGTCCTAGCTATAGACTCTTAAACTAAAATTGTACCTCAATTTTTGATCCAAGAATTGGCAGAATAGTTGGCCAAATGACATTCTCAAAGCTGTACCCTGTCTCCCAATAAGATAGAGGGATTTCTTGTAGGAAAATAATTGATGAGAAAAAGCCATGCTTTGGTGTTGGAGCCCATGTTGGGTACTTGTTCTCAGTCTCCTTTGCTGTTATATCATCACTACTTCATTTTCTATATCCATTTATAACAGTAACACAAGCACTTACTTATAACACAAGTCTGTTGGGATTATGAATGACAATGACAATATCAGAGAAAATGTGTAACATTCCATGTTAAAAAAGTCAACACAATGGTGGTGCGCTGAATTGGGCGATTGGGATTGACATGTATACACTGATGTGTATAAAATTGATGACTAATAAGAACCTGCTGTATAAAAAAATAAATAAAATAAAATTCAAAAATTCAAAAAAAAAGTCAACACAGCATCTCGAAGGTGGAGGAGTTGGGGAGTGCTGAGGCAGCAGCATGAGTCTCTAGCTGGCTGGCCTCATCTACTCTTAAAATGATGTTGCTGTTTTCTTTTAGATTCCTTTTTAATTGAAAGTGTTGGTCATCCCTTTGCTGAAAATATTAATGTACACATCTTTAAACTCTTAACGCTTTAGTCCTTGTTTGGGTTTGTTGCGAGGCTGACATCTGTGGGAACGGAGTTACTAGGAGAGGGGGAGGACCAATTAAAGTTGCTGGCTATGAGTTTGTTTCTAAAACAAAGGTCATGAAAGATTTCAAGGCTTTCTAAATTAATATACTTATTCTCATTTAGTGGTTTGAAATTTTATATCCATAATGAAGAGTGAATATTGATTTATATGACTTATGTAATGGAAAAACTGGAATTCATTATCACTAGATGAAATTGCAAATCTTATCATTTTAAAGCTGGAAGAAACTACAGGGAGTTAAATTTGACTTTCTCAACTTGCAGATGGCAGAGAAACCAACCAGGAGGGCACAGCAGTGGTCTAGGAAAGTGACGCTGATGAGAGCTGACTTTGGCAATGGGGATGGGTTAGATTCAGGAAATATTTCTGAGGTAGAATATCAGCAGAATTTGGTGACCACATGGGGTTATGAAGGGGTGGGGGGAGGATGGTGAGGGGATAGAAGACTTAAGAGATTTTGACCTTTAGAGGTTGAGCAGTTGGTCATAACTGCAGGCATCTCTGTCAGACCCACTTCCCCTAATTATACTGCTCTCAAGCGTTTTATGTTCTGGCCTTCTTTGCCTGGAGATGCAGTTGTCCACTTGTTAGGTGCAGATAAGACTGACTTGACTCCTCTCTCATTAATTCATTCCACAGATACATAGTGAGCACCTACTATACGTTTAGCACTGCTCACCTCTGAGGATGTAAAGGTAAGACATGCCCTTGAGGAACTTAGAGTCTAACAGGAAGAAACAGATATGTAAACACATAGATGTGTTAAAGTGTATGTTATGACAGAAGGATCTATAGCAGGGTCTCTCCACTTCAGCACTGTTGACATTTGGGACCAGATAATTCTTTGTTGTAGGGGGCTTTCCTGTACATTGTAAGATCTTTAGCAGCATCCCTGGCCTCTACCAACTACTAGATGCCAGTAGCACCTCCCCAACAGCTGCAGTGACCAAAAGTGTCTCCAGACATTGCCCGGTGTCCCATGGGGGCAAAACTGCTCGGGGCTGAGAACCACAGATCTGCATGTTACCAGGAGGACACAGAGGAGGGGGTAAGTAATTCTACCTGGGTGGAGTCAAAGGAGACCCAGTTTGAGCCATATTAAGAGGTAGCCAGGTGATCCTCAGATGGGCTTCAAGAACTAGGCCTTCCATCAGATCAAACGCCTACATGAAATTCTAATCACGGCTTTTTGATAAGCTTTCAATATTTTTGTTACCGTGGATGAGAAACGTGTTCACACAGTTTTGTTTTAAATTTATTTATTTAGTCATTGATTTTCCAGCTTTATCGCAGTAAAAACTGCACATATTTAAGGTGTATATATATACTGTGAAATGATTAAAAACTTGTAAAAACCATTTTTACAACACTTAATTTACACCAGTTGAACAAAGAATTGAATATCTTCTTTCATCAACAAATGTAATTTTGGTATTTCCTTTGATGGTACAAGTGGATTTCAAATCCAGTCAAACTTTCTCCTAACGAGTATTTCAAAATAACGATGAAACTTCAGGTACAGAAGCGGCTGTAGGCGCCGGAAGCGCGCCGCGCAGGAACCCCGCTCCCTCCCCCGCCCTCCCTGGGCCTCGCCTGCGGCTGCGCAGCCTCCGTGCGCACCCGGACGGGAACTTCCCCCGAGGATTCTCAGGGGCGGTCCTGGAGGCAGAAGTAGACGCCTGGCAGCGCCCAGCTTCCCGCAGCAAATTCAGTGAGTATCAAATGGCTCGCTGGAGGCCCGTGGGCATGCCAGCTGACCTCACTTGGTTGCCTTCTGAAAAGTGTGGGTGGAGGTTACTTTTGACTGGAGGGTCCCCAGCACCTCCTTTTCCCCGAACCCTCAAGCTACCCTTATGGGCTGAGAAAAATCAGTCTATTAGACCGCACCTGTAATCTATTCATGGTGCATGAAGCAGGAGGAGCTCCGATTCTCACGTTAGAGGGCATCAAAATCACCTGGAGGGCTTATGAAAACATATTGCTGGGCTCCTTCTACCCGCTTCCTCCCAGGTTCTGGTTGAGCAAGTCTGGCATGGGGTCTGATAATTGTTATTTCTAACTAGTTCCTAGGTTATTCTACTGCTCTGGAACCACAAGTCGAGAATCACTCTCATAGAGGTTAAACAAAGTGTCTTCTAAATACTCCATTTAAAGCAGCCCCTTCTCACTCCCTCTTAGCCTGGTTTATTTTCCTTGAGAGCAGTTATCATTACTTGACATTATATATATTTATCTGCTTTTTGTTTGTCCTTAGTAAGGTCCAGGAGAACAGACACTTTGTCTTGCTCTTGTAGTTCCATATTCTAGAACAGTGCCTGGCACATAGGGGGAACTAAAAGATATTTGTTGCTTGAAAGAACATGTGTTTTGGAAGGCATCAGACAAAGCTGAAGCCATGAGGGTGAAAAAGCTCGCTCAGGAAGAGGGGAAAGAGTAAAAAGGAGAAGGGCCAAGGACAGACCTTGGTGTGCATGGACATTCAATGGAATAACAGAAATAGGAAATAAGAGCAGAAGGCTCTTAGGTGCCAAGCTCAGTGCAGCAGCATCAGAGACACCCACAGAGGAGAGATTTTCAGAAAGGGAGGGGACACCAGGAGTAAACAGCAGAAATCATCTAAGATGAAAAGATTGAAAAGCCTTTAAGATTTGTCAGAAGATTTGTCATTGATGATTTTGGTAAAACTAACTTAAGATGTTCAGGATAGTAGGCTGATTGCTTTGGATTGAGTAGGGAATGGTGGATGAAAAAGTGGGAAAAAATGAGTGTGGACAGTTTATTCAAGGATTTGGCCATGAAGGAATGGCTGAAAGAAAGTATTTCTCTGTCTCTCTCCCTTTCTCTTTCTGTGTGTCTCTGGAAGTCGGAGCAAAGTCACTTTCTAGTGGTGAGGCAGGAGTGTGTAAAAAGTTTAATAGGGGACTTACCTGGTGGCACAGTGGTTAAGAATCCGCCTGCCAATGCAGGAGACACGGGTTCGAGCCCTGGTCCAGGAAGATCCCACATGCCGCGGAGCAACTAGGCCCGTGTGCCACAACTACTGAGCCTGTGTGCATAGAGCCCGTGCTCTGCAACGAGAAGCCACCGCAATGAGAAACCCGCGCACCGCAATGAAGAGTAGCCCCCACTGGCCACAACTAGAGAAAAGCCCACGCGCAGCAACGAAGACCCAACGCAGCCAAAAATAAATAAATTAAAAAAAAAAAGTTTAATAGGGATGTCAAAAGCTTAGAGTAATTGCTGTGGGAAATAGAATTGAACAGTGACATCAAATGGCCCCAAATTGGGCATAATGTTTAAAAACTGTGGGAGGTAGGAATGCTGTATAAGTTCTATTATGAGCTTCTAACTCACCTACTCCTTCACTGTGTTTTCAAAAGATTCTCTCATACTTGTCATGAGGCATATATTAAAGCTTCAGAAGCTTAAAACACACACACAACACAGAAACTCGTTACTGGCTGTTTTCTAAGGCAGGAATGCTGGTAGGAGCAGCTGCAATGGAAATATACTCCCAGATACAAGCAGGGATGGGAGGAGACCAGATGGAGACAGTTAATTACCAGAAGAAAAGTGGGCTCTGGTCATCATAATAGGCTGCAGGATGGCAAACACGTTGGCCTGATTCACAGAGCTCTCTGGTTGTGGTAATTAATTGTAGGATCCCAGGGAATGAACTCAACAAAGGACTCACTAAGTCTTTTTTTAATTTTAATTAATTAATTAATTAATTTTTTTATTTATTTATTTTTGGCTGTGTTGGGTCTTTGTTTCTGTGTGAGGGCTTTCTCTAGTTGTGGCGAGCGGGGGCCACTCTTCATCGCGGTGCGCGGGCCTTTCCCTGTCGTGGCCTCTTGTTGCGGAGCACCGGCTCCAGACGCGCAGGCTCAGTAATTGTGGCTCACGGGCCCAGTTGCTCCGCGGCATGTGGGATCTTCCCAGACCAGGGCTCGAACCCTTGTCCCCTGCATTGGCAGGCAGATTCTCAACCACTGCGCCACCAGGGAAGCCCCACACTAGTCTTTTTGATTTGTGTAACTACAAAAGCAAACAAACCAACAAAACACAATTCTCGGTCTTTGTGAACAGAGGCCCCTCATGAGTGAGCGACATGACTTGTCAATCCTATTCCAAGAACTAAATCAGATCCCAGACCCAGAGCATCTTGAGTGTAGCCTAAATATTCTTAAAGAAGGATGCTGCTGAAACACTGTACCTAAGGACTGCAAACCTTTTCTCCAGCCTTTCCCCAAAGGTTTTGCAGTCCCTTATGGATAACTGTTCTGGAGAAAAGGAGGAACTAAACTTTTCAGTAACTATCACTAATTTCAAACAAACACAAACATCACTGTTTGCTGTCAGCATTCTGAGCTTATAGGGATTAGGTGATAAATGAATTAAATTCTGGTCCAAGTTCACCTTTGGGCAGGGCTAGTGGGACTGTGAATTCATCCCGTGGTTAGTACCCTACTTGCCAAGTGAATAGCTGGAATAGGTAATCTTAGCAACTGACAGAATTCCTACATGGGCACATTCACTCATTGAGTAAGGGCTACTCTGGAAGAAAATGCCAAGTGGAGTGCCAAAATAGTAGATCAAAAGCATTACCACATACCTGGAGAATTCCAGAGGTGAGTGTCACCATCGAAGGCGTGAAAGATGCTAGGGTGATGATTCCCACCTCATCCCCATTCACTTCCCAGTTTAGCCATCACAGAAGTCTGACAGGTCTCAGAGAATGACTGCATTATTGTAAACCCAAGCAAGTGATGATTCCAATTGTAGCTACTCTTCCAAATGGGGTCTCCTTATTGAAGAAACTCAGCCCCTGACACTCAGCAGTTATTGATCTGGGATTTAGCTCCAGCATATCTTTGTAAAAAATCCTTTTTTTTACATTACTCACCAATAACTTTCTATATTCAATCAAAAGTTTTGTTTTTATTGCCTATCACTCTTATATCCTTGTTCATTTCTATCAGTTTCTTCACTTTAAAGTGGGGATCATAACTGTACCTTTCTCAGAGTAATCGGGAAGAAAATTTGATAATCTATGCAAAGAGCATGTAGTAAGTGTTCCATATGTGTTACCTATTATCTTAGATAATTGGGGATGAGAATCTGGGATGTCGTTTTTCATTTCATTGTTCATTTTGCTGGAGTCATTCTCAAGTTGTTTAGCGAGATGATAAACTTTCAGAATTTTTGCGTGTCTGAAATGTCTTTTCCTCCACTTAAATGCTGATTTGGCTGGTAAAGAATTCCAGTTTCAGCTTTGAAGATATTGTTCCATTGAGAAATCCAATGGCAGTCTAATTTCCATTGCTTTATAGGTAACCTATTTCTACATAAAAGCTCTTCTTTTTCTCCTAGGTTTTGTCTAGGCTGGGATCTTAGTTTCATTAGTTATCCTAAGGACTCAGAGGGCCCATTTAATCTGAAAATTTGTGTTTTTCTTCAAATCTGAGACATTTTCTTCTTTTAAAACGTCCAACCCTCACCACCATTCTGTTGTTTCTGTAACATTTGTCATTCAGATGTTGGAACATCTGGCTGGATCCATTCTTCATGTCTCATCATTTTCCTTTTTGTTAATTTGTGCTATTTAGCCCTGTCCGTTCTGCTATAAACCAGCCCATAAATCTTTTCTGTCTTTCAGAGATTACAAAATATTCCTAGTTCATTGATGGACCATTTTCTTCCTTAGAGGTTTTGTTTTTGTTTTTGTTTTTTTTTTTAATGTCATGGGATTTTAGATGGAAGATAAAGTAGATGCGTGTGCTCTGATTTCCCTCTTGATTCGAATTCCTTGGTTATCTTTTGGTTTGTCTTGTTCCTTTAATTGGATTGTATATTTTAAGGTAAAAGTCTTCATACTATGCCTCTCTAGTCTACACCTCTTATATACTGTTTTCTGGTTTTCTAGCACCTTATAAATCTGGCTTTTTCCACCTATTCAATAAATACACCCCCAGGTTATTTGCTCAAATACATCCTCTTCTTTAGTTTCCCAGCTCTTTCATCTCCAGGGGCACCTGGAATGTTCTCCAGTCATTCAAGAAGCCCTCCTCGCCTCACCCATTCCTCTCTTCCGGGAGCCTAAGTTGCATCTATCTAGCTCAGCAGTGATTCTCCACCAAGCACCAGAATTGCCTAAAATTTCCCCAATAGACCTAGACCTGCTGAATCAGAATTTCTGCTGATCAGACCTGGGCATCATTTTTCTTCCTTAAATAAGCTCCACGGGTGAATGAGAGGCACACCAAGGCTAAGAACCTCGCAGCCTCCTTCTCGGGCTGCCCATCCGTAGGGCGGGACTGACCCTCCCTGACCCTGGCCGGGAGGTGGTTGGAGGGGTTCTTGCTCGCTGCCGCACCGCGTGTCTTCCAAGCACGTCGCCAAGAGGCAGGCGCCCGCCATCCCAGAAGGCCACCTACGCTGCCTGGGAGCCCGGCCAAGCGGCCCCAGGACTGGGGCGGAACCCAGGCTAGACTCCGGAGCAGCCAGGACCTTCCCGACCGTCCCACCTGCAGCGCGCCCTCAGGGCCGGAACGCGGCGCCGTGGGAGCACCGCGCAGGCCCTCCGGCACAGGTGCGCAGGCGCGCAGCCCGCTTCGCAGCTCCTCTTCCGTGGCCGCAAGTTAGGGGAGCGCCTTTGACTTTGTGAGGCCCACGACGGCAGCGCCGGCGCCAGCTCCAGGGTGAGGGACGCTTCGCCTGCTTTCCTCCGGCCTGCCTCTTTTACCCTGGGTCGTGGGCAGTCCCCGGGGCAGGCGGAAGGACAAGCCCTCATTTTGCCGGCGCCCTTGAGAGACGTTGGGGGCGGGGCAGGGGCCCCCCTCCCCCCGCAGGGGCCCCCCTCCCCCACCTCCACCCCTCGCCCGAGCGAAGTAGGGAGGGGGTGGGCAACGATGAGGTCGTTGACTTGGAAGGGGACGAGGGGATCCTCCGCATGGGTTTGGGGTGGAGAAAGTATGCTGGTGCGAGCGTCTTTACGCGGAGCCCTGTCCTCGCGCTGGGAAAGGGGTGTTGCGTTTGCCTCCTTCCCAGCCCTGGTTCCCAAAGAGTGGACGAAAAGTTTATCTGATACGAAGTTTGCAGTGTAGAGTGAGACCCCGCCGAGCAATCCGAGTTAACGCTTCACCGAAAAACGAGCCAGGAACTCGGACTTCTCACACACTAGGCCGTGGCAGGGATTTCTTGCGATGCACACAGGTTAATCAACACAGGTTGGGATAAAGACTGAATTGTATGGGGGCTTTGCTAAACGAAGTTTCAGAGCACCCTCTTGGTACTGCTTCTGCCTCATCACCTGTAGAAGTCGCATCTCAGTTGTCTGTATTCCACTATTGGCCATTTTAGACTTCTTATTTATTTCTCCATCTTGGGTTTGCCTGCTTTTCCTCATGAGCAGTGTTTCTGTCTTAAGTCTTGTAGGGCACAATGTCTGAACAAGAGCGTAAACAGGAATGCCTGAGGAAGGAAATAAGGTCACTTCTCATTTCCACCAAAGATGGTTTGACCCCACAGCAGTTGGAAAAGGAGTACCTTTTGATGGTTGGCAACCATTTACCACTCCGAATCCTTGGGTATCGGTCCACCATGGAGCTGGTGTTGGATATGCCTGATGTTGTCAGTGTCTGCCCCTGTGGGGACGGTACTGTAATACTGAAAGGTAGGTTTAAGACTTGAAGGTCTATGAACTTTGTTAATAATAATCACTTAGTAAAGAATTGTTCTAGCTCTGCAAGTATCCTGCATCCCCGGCAGGGGATTTTACTTTTGTGAGAGAGAAGAGAGATCATAGGCACCTTAGAGGTTGTGGACAGAGTTAGAGCTTTAGCACAACCAAGAAACCTTCCCCAGAATACTGTGCATTCACAAAAACTACATTGTGCCTGTGATTTAATATTATTGCACCTTAAGTCAGGAGAAACTTAACAGTGGGACTTCAAATATGAAATCACGTTTAAAATTTCACGAAGCACAGAAACATAATTGTAGGGAAGTTTAGTGTTCATCTCCAGGGTTTCAGATCTTTCAGGAGTTAATTAGCAGCAGTGATAATGAATTGGGTTTTACTGTTCTCTCTTCATCCTGTAATAGAGAAGCTAACAAGCTGTTGTCTAAAATGCAAGAAATGGAGCAACCAAGGGTTCGTGTTTATCATGTCACCTATATACACAACTCCTTGGAGAGTTAAAAATTATATAACCACAGATGCAAAGAATAAAGAAGGAAGGAAGTTTTCACCTAAATATGATTTTTTTTTTCACACCTCCTTAGCCATTCCAGATGAATCCACCAAAGGAATAGCAAGTTTAGTTGCAAAACAGAGGGGCAACCATAAGTTTCGAAACTCCGTGCGGAGGGGAAGGGCCAGTGTTTGCTCTGGGCCCAGCTCTCAACGGCAAGTACCTTACCGAGGAAGGGTGCCCCCTATTCTTCCAGCTGTCGTGAAGAGTGAGTTGAAAGACCTCTTGGCGTTATCTCCTGTTCTCCTTTCTGATTTTGAAAACGCATTTGCCAAGCGATTTGGACGATCATTCCAGTATGTGCAGTATGGCTTCTTCTCTATGTTTGAAGTGCTGAATGCCGCTGCAGATGTCATTTCTGTAGAACAGACCAGAGCAGGTTCTTTGTTGAGGCTGAAGAAGAGCCTATCCGAGGAAAAGCAGAGAGGATGGCCAGCAGGTAAGCATATTAGCACTGGTAACTGTGTTGCAGATCAGCAGACTTTGGAGCAGTTGTAGTACATATGTACGTATGTATGTAATGGCTAAGCTCCAACAGTTTGTTGAAGTTGCATCCTGGCTCTACCACTTGCTAGCTGTATGATCTCAGGCGAGTTACTTAAAATGTCTAAGCCTTAGTTCCCTCATCTCTAGAATAGGAATAATAATACTTACCTCTTGGAGTCAGGCTGAGGGTTAAGTGAGATGAGGGTCTGTAAAGTGCCTGGCATTTAGTAAGCTCCTAATAAGTGGTAGCTATTATTATGAAAACGCAAGATCAGCTCTCTCTAGAGTGCTGTAAATGAACATTAGTTATATGTGTTCAGGTAAAGAAGATATAACATGGAAAATGAAAAGTTTTAAAAATAATACTAGTTTGTAGCATTTGCCATCTGATCTTTGCTAACACTGATCTTTGATATCCTAGCAGGCATTGTAGTAATTGATGTAGTGTAATGATAACCACCTTATTTGTATAGCAATTTACCTTGGATTCTCATACCATAGACACATTGGGTGAGTAACCCAATCTTATCCTTATAGATAAGGAAGCCAAAGCTCAAGAAAGTTAAATGACGTTCTGAAAATTTCATGACTTGAAAAGTGGTACAGCTAGAGTGAGATACTGAACTCTTAACTACTGCTCATTCAGTGCTTTTCCTACCCAATCACTGTCTCTCTTAAAGGCCCAGAAAACTGATGTGATCATTTGTATAGTGTCCCTCTAGACCCTTGACAGTATAGAATCTATACACTGCCTATTTGGGGAATTCTCTGCCCATTTCAATGATTTTTCTTTTTCTCAAAATTTGTATTTAGATTAATATAGGTGAACTGTGAGAATATCATGAATTTACAAACCAATATTTAAATTGTGGTGGGAAGTGTAATTTGACAAGAATATGCTAGGGGGTTTACAGGCTCTGGTCAGGGAAGGCTATGGGGGCCACTGAGTGTTTTGAGTCTAAACCTCAACCGTATCAGTATTTGTTTTAAAAATTTAAAAAAAAAACTTTTTTTTGGCCGTGCTGCGCGACTTGTGGGATCTCAGTTCCCTGACCCCCAGGGGTTGAACCGAGACCACGGCCGTGAAAGCCCGGAATCCTAATCACTAGGCCACCTGGGAACTCCCTGTATCAGTATTCTTGCGGTGCTCAAACTTTGGGAGAGTAACTCATGCTATTAAACTTATGTGAGATTGAGTTGTATAAAGCAGTTTGCCAACTTACTGACTTGTGGGGGGGTGGATATTCCTTCCCAGTGATTGAATTGTTCATTTTCCTCATACATGGTACCTTACTCCTCATCAGGATATCTTGGAAGTAATTTTTTGTGTGTGTGTGAGCTTGATCTTAGGGTAAAGAAAGAGCTAGGCCATGGTGGGGTCCAGTGATCTGTCTTTCATGTTGTATAACAGAATATACCTCTCCTGTAGTATTCCCCTCCCTACAAATCTTGAAGAAAAAAAATCTATACTGTAGAAGAATATCCTTTATTCTGTAGCTTTTCATTCCCCACCCCCTCCCCCCATACCACTAGATGGTTATCCAGTTTGAAAAGCAAAGTTCAAGCAGATTCCTTATTTGAAGACTTTTTGGTCTCCTAAACAGGATACAGCTTTTTAGGTTTATACCTATTGAAGCCTGCCTCTTTGTAATTACATTCAGGTGTCCTTAAGTGGAGTTTTAGATAGCCCCAACCTTTCAGTAACACACTTATGATCTCTTGGTTTTCTTCTGTAGGTGACTAATCATTCCCTTGTATGTAAATTTTATTGGCTGAATATAAAAATGTAAGCTTACTTAATTTTTATTTCTAAGTTGAGGGCCTAGCCTCTATATATAAACACCAGAAAACTAGAAATTGTTAGTGATAATTTTTCTCTCCTCTTCTTTTATTCGCAAAAGGTAAAATTTTTACCCAGCCTTTTAGAAGGAAGCAACAAGGGTCATATCACACAGTCTCCCCAGTAGCAATGGCACGCTTTTCACAACCCACTTCAAACAGGGAACCACCGAAGCAAATACTGGACGTGGAGAATATTTCTAGGTCAAATGTGGTGGAGACTTCAAGGCTGAACCACACTGAAAAATTAAACCAGGTGAGATATCCGACTTTGGAGTTATAAATACACCAAAAACGTGTTTAAATTCAGTGGCTATTACTTAGCTCTCATGGAAAAGCTGACCTTTTAAAATTCAAGTCATTCACTTATTTCACATTTAACGTAAGCATTTTCTATGGTTCTGTGGATTAGTAAGAAATGAGAGGTGGCAGTGAGAGAAGAGTACAATTTTATCAACTCCATGGTTTCAGCTGTTTTCTGCAGATGACTCCCAAATCTGTATCTCTAGTTCCAGCTTCTCACCAAAGTTATAGAAGCGTATTTGCGACTTAACTCATGAATATCTTCACCTGAATGGCTGGCCCTGAGCACTGCAATCCTGGTATTTTTCTGTGACTATAATGCTGAAGGACTTTGAGTAAAACCTACTAGAATAAAGCCAACAAAAGCCTGATTAAGTCAGCAAGATGATAACCTAAGTAGAGCTCAAAATAAGCACATGGAAATTAAAGACATAAAAGTGCTTCATTTCTGTAACTTAAAAAAATTAGCTTTAGTAACATAATTTACATATAGTAAAATTTGCCCGTTGAAAATGTACAGTTTGAGTTTTTTTGTGTTTTTTAAAAATAATTAATTAATTTATTTTTGGCTGTGTTGGATATTCGTTTCTGTGCGAGGGCTTTCTCTAGGTGCAACGAGTGGGGGCCACTCTTCATCGCGGTGCGCGGGCCTCTCACTGTTGTGGTCTCTCTTGTTGTGGAGCACAGGCTCCAGACGTGCAGGCTCAGTAGTTGTGGCTCACGGGCCTAGTTGCTCCGTGGCATGTGGGATCTTCCCAGACCAGGGCTTGAACCCGTGTCCCCTGCATTGGCAGGCAGATTCTCAACCACTGCGCCACCAGGGAAGCCCTTGAGTTTTGTTTTTTTTTTTTTAACATCTTTATTGAAGTATAATTGCTTCACAATGGTGTGTTAGTTTCTGCTTTATAACAAAGTGAATCAGCTACACATATACACACGTTCCCATATCTCCTCCCTCCTGCATCTCCCTCCCTCCCCCCCTCCCCATCCCCCCCCCCCCCCACCGGGCGGTCACAAAACACCAAGCTGATCTCCCTGTGCTATGCGGCTGCTTCCCACTAGCTATCTATTTTACATTTGGTAGTGTATATATGTCCATGACACTCCCTCACCGTGTCACATCTCACCCCTCCCCCTCCCCATATCCTCAAGTCCATTCTTTAGTAGGTCTGTGTCTTTATTCCCATCTTGCCACTAGGTTCTTCATGACCTTTTTTTTTTTTTTTTTCCTTAGATTCCATATATATGTGTTAGCATACTGTATTTGTTTTTCTCTTTCTGATTTAGTTCACTCTGTATGACAGACTCTAACTCCATCCACCTCATTACAAATACCTCCATTTCATTTCTTTTTATGGCTGAGTAATATTCCATTGTATATATGTGCCACATCTTCTTTATCCATTCATCCGATGATGGACACTTAGGTTGTTTCCATGTCCTGGCTATTGTAAATAGAGCTACAATGAAAATTTTGGTACATGACTCTTCTTGAATTATGGTTTTCTCAGGGTATATGCCCAGTAGTGGGATTGCTGGGTCGTATGGTAGTTCTATTTTTAGTTTTTTAAGGAACCTCCATACTGTTCTCCATAGTGGCTGTATCAATTTACATTCCCACCAACAGTGCAAGAGTGTTCCCTTTTCTCCACACCCTCTCCAGCATTTATTGTTTGTAGATTTTTTGATGATGGCCATTCTGACCGGTGTGAGATGATACCTCATTGTAGTTTTGATTTGCATTTCTCTAATGATTAATGATGTTGAGCATTCTTTCATGTGTCTGTTGGTCATCTGTATATCTTCTTTGGAGAAATGTCTATTTAGGTCTTCTGCCCATTTTTGGATTGAGTTGTTTGTTTTTTTGTTATTGAGCTGCATGAGCTGCTTGTAAATCTTGGAGATTAATCCTTTGTCAGTTGCTTCATTTGCAGATATTGTCTCCCTTTCTGAGGGTTGTCTTTTTGTCTTGTTTATGGTTTCCTTTGCTGTGCAAAAGCTTTTAAGTTTCATTAGGTCCCATTTGTTTATTTGTGTTTTTATTTCCATTTCTCTAGGAGGTGGGTCAAAAAGGATCTTGCTGTGATGTATGTCATAGAGTGTTCTGCCTATGTTTTCCTCTAAGAGTTTGATAGTGTCTGGCTTTACACTTAGGTCTTTAATCCATTTTGAGTTTATTTTTGTGTATGGTGTCAGGGAGTGTTCTAATTTCATACTTTTACATGTACCTGTCCAATTTTCCCAGCACCACTTATTGAAGAGGCTGCCTTTTCTCCACTGTATATGCTTGCCTCCTTTATCAAAGATAAGGTGACCATATGTGCGTGGGTTTATCTCTGGGCTTTCTATCCTGTTCCATTGATCTATATTTCTGTTTTTGTGCCAGTACCAAACTGTCTTGATTACTGTAGCTTTGTAATATAGTCTGAAGTCAGGGAGCCTGATTCCTCCAGCTCCATTTTTCGTTCTCAAGATTGCTTTGGCTATTCGGGGTCTTTTGTGTCTCCATACAAATTGTGAAATTTTTTGTTCTAGTTCTGTGAAAAATGCCAGTGGTAGTTTGATAGGGATTGCATTGAATCTGTAGATTGCTTTGGGTAGTAGAGTCATTTTCACAATGTTGATTCTTCCAATCCAAGAACATGGTATATCTCTCCATCTATTTGTATCATCTTTAATTTCTTTCATCAGTGTCCTATAATTTTCTGCATACAGGTCTTTTGTCTCCTTGGGTAGGTTTATTCTAGATATTTTATTCTTTTTGTTGCAATGGTAAACGGGAGTGTTTTCTTAATTTCACTTTCAGATTTTTCATCATTAGTATATAGGAATGCAAGAGATTTCTGTGCATTAATTTTGTATCCTGCTACTTTACCAAATTCATTGATTAGCTCGAGTAGTTTTCTGGTGAGGCCCTTGAGTTTTAACATATGTATCTAGTTGTGTAATCACCATCAAAATCAAGAAACAGCATTTCCATCATCTCCCCAAAGTTCCTTCATGACACTTTGTAGTTGATCTCTTTCCCCAACTACAGCTACAGACAACCACTGCTTTCTATAAGTATAATTTTGACTTTCCAAGAGTTTCATATAAGTGGGATTAAATAATGCTTAGCTTTTTGTGTCTAGCTTCTTTAACAGGATGCTTTTGAGATTCATCCAGGATTTATCAGTGGTTTGTTCCTTTTTCTTGTTGAGTATCATTCCACTGTACTGATATACCTCAGTTTGTTATCCATTCACCATTAGATAATATTTGGGTTGTTTCCTGTTTAGGGTATTATGAATAAAGCTGCTATGAACATTTGCTTACACTTTGTATGAACATTGACTTCATTTCTCTTGGGCCAATACCTACGAGTAGGATTGTTGGGTCAGACAGTAAGTTTAACTTTTTTTTTTTTTTTTTTTTAATTTATTTATTTATTTTTGGCTGTGTTGGGTCTTCGATTCTCTGCAAGGGCTTTCTATGGTTGCGGCAAGCGGGGGCCACTCTTCATCGCGCTGCGAGGGCCTCTCACTATCGTGGCCTCTTTTGTTGCGGAGCACAGGCTCCAGATGCGCAGGCTCAGTAGTTGTGGCTCACGGGCCCAGTTGCTCTGCGGCATGTGGGATCTTCCCAGACCAGGGCTCGAACCCGTGTCCCCTGCATTAGCAGGCAGATTCTCAACCACTTCGCCACCAGGGAAGCCCCCAAGTTTAACTTTTTAAGAAATTGCCAAACTGTTTCCAAAGTGGCTGTACAATTTTACTTTCTCATGAGCTATGTATAAGAGTTCCACTTGCATCTTTGTTAACATTTGATGTTATCAATTTAAAAAACCGTAGCCATTTGAGTGCGTGTATAGTAGTATTTCATTATGGCTTTAACTGAAGTTTCTCTAATGATGAATCATATTGGGTATCCTTTCGTAAGTATATTTGCCATTTGTATATCTTCTTTGGAGTGTCTAATAATATCTTTTGCTCATTATTAAAAATCGAGTTTTCTTTGTATTGAGTTGGAAGAGTTATTTATGTATGCTGGTTACAAGTCCTTTATTGAGACATGTTTCGCAAATATTTTCTCCTGGTCTGTGCTTACCTCTTCATTTCCTGAATCCTGTCTTTTGTGGAGAAGTCTTTAATTTTGACGAAATCTAATTTATTTATTTTTTCTTTTGGTTCTTGCCTACCTAATAGATTTTTGGTTAATCCAGAGTCACAAAAATATTTTCCTATGTTTTCTTCTAGAAGTTTTTTGATTTTAGTTCTTAGGTCTATTTCAAGTTAATTTTTGTGTAAGGTACCAGGTATGGATCAAAGTTTTCTGCATATGGATAGCCAATTATTCCAGCACTATTTTAAAAATTTCTATTATTTTAAAATTTAATTTAATTTATTTATTTTTTGGCCATGGGGCACGACACGTGAGAGCTTAGTTCCCCAACCAGTGATCCAGCATGCACCCCCTGTATTGGAAGCTTGGAGTCTTCACCACTGGACTGCCAGGGAAGTCCCCAGCACTATTTTTGAAAAACACTCTTTCCTCACTGGACTACTTTATTACTTTGACACTTCTGTAAAATCTGTTGACCTCATGTATGTGTAGGTCTCTTTCAGGACTCTCTGTCTCTCTCTCTATTCTGGTCCATTGATCTACATTGATCTGTGTTTTTGGAAGTATCACACTGTCTTGATGACTGTAGTTTTATAATATGTTGAAATTATATGGTTAGGTCCTACAGCTTTGTTCTTTTAAAAATTGCTTTGGCTACTCTAGGTTCTTTGAATTTCCTTATAAACTTAATTTGATATAAATCAGCTTGTCAATTTCTACCAAAAATAATTATGCTCTCTGCGATTTTGATGAGAATTGCATTGGATCTATAGATAAGTTTGGGGAGAATTGACATCTTGACAATATTTTTTTTTTATTTTAATTTTTTATTATTTATTTATTTATTTATTTATTAAAAGGGCAGTTTAATATGGATACATGGGAGCCATTTTTTTTTTTTTAAGTATTTGTTTATTTATTTATTTATGGCTGTGTTGGGTCTTCGTTTCTGTGCGAGGGCTTTCTCCAGTTGTGGCAAGCGGGGGTCACTCTTCATCGCGGTGCGTGGACCTCTCACTATCGCGGCCTCTCTTGTTGTGGAGCTCAGGCTCCAGACGCGCAGGCTCAGTAATTGTGGCTCGCGGGCCCAGTTGCTCCACGGCATGTGGGATCTTCCCAGACTAGGGCCTGAACCCATGTCCCCTGCATTGGCAGGCAAATTCTCAACCACTGTGCCACCTGGGAAGCCCCATCTTGACAATATTGAATCTGCTGATTCCTGAGCACAGTATAGCTCTCCATTTATTTAGGTCTGTAAATTCTCTCAGCACTGTTTTATAGTTTACAGTACACAAGGCTTGCATATATTTTGTTAAACTTACAGCTACATTTTTCATATTTTTGATACTATTATAAAAGGTATTGTCAACTTATTTTCTAATTAATTATTGCTAGTATGTAGAAAATCAATTTTTTTGGTATATTGACCTTGTATCCTGTGACCTTGAATCAAGGTACTTGATAAACTCATCTCTAGTTTATACTGGGAGTAAAGACAGTTTTACTTCCATTTCAATCTATATGGCTTTTTTTTCTTACCTTATGACAAAGGCTAGTTTCTCTAGTTTAATAATGAATAGAAGTGGTGAGAGTAAAAATTCTTGCCTGGTTCCTAACTATAGGGGAAAAGCATTCATTCTTTCATCATTAACTATTATGTTAACTGTAGCATTTTTATAAATGCCCTATATTAGATTGAGGAAATACTCTTCTATTCCTAGATTCTGAGAATTTTTTCCATGAAAGTATATTGAGTTTTTCTCCATCCATTGAGATGATTATAGGATGTGATACTATGATTTATAATAAGAAATATATATATTTGGTCTTCATCCTTTTCTGGCACGGAGCTCCTAAAACCTATAGAAATTCCTAAGTAAAGAGAGCAATAAAGGTATCTTCTGTTATTTTAATGAGGTAACTTTTGGAAAGCACCTAAGGATGGGTTGCTGTTGGAGCCAGCCATGTAATTAGAGGGTTGGAGATTAAGTTCAGTCATAGCCAATGATTAATCAGTCATGCTGATATAATGATGCCTCCATAAAAACCCCAAAAGACTGGGTTTAGAGAGCTACCAGGTTGGTGAACACCTAGAGATTTGGGGTGAATGGCATGCCAGGAGAAGGCATGGAAGTTCTTTGCCCCTCCCCATATACCTTGCCCTATGTATCTCTTCCATTTGACTTTTCCTGAGTTATATCTTTTTATTTTTATTTATTTATTTTTCATTCATTAAAAAAATCGAGATATAATTGACATATAATATTATATTAGTTTTAGTACAACAGGATTACAACAGGATTAGATATATGTATGTATTGTGAAATGATCACCACAGTAAGTGTAGTTAACATCCATCACCACACATAGTTACAAATTGTTTTTCTTGTCATGAGAACTTTTAAGATTTACTCTCTTAGCAACTTTTAATTATAGAATACATATTATTATTAACATAGACTATATATTATTATTAATATACAGTTAATATATATATAAGTAATAATTGCCATGCTGTACATTACATCCCCAGGACTGATTATAACTGGACGTTTGTACTTTTTGACCACCTTTACCCATTTTGCCCACCCCCAGCATGCTGCCTCTGGCAACCACCCATCTGTTCTCTGTTTCTAAGAGTTCGGGTTTTTGTTGTTGTTATTTTTGTTTAACAGATTTTGCATGTAAGGGAGATCATACAGTATTTGTCTGTCTGACTTATTTTACTTAGCATAATGCCCTCAAGCTTCATCCATTGTTATTACAAATTGTGGGATTTCCTTCTGGTTTTATGGCTGATATACATATTCCACAACTTCTTTATCCATTCATCCTTCGATGGACCCTTAGGTTGTTTCCATGTCTTGGCTATTGTAAATAATGCTGCAGTCAACATGGGAGTGCGGATATCTTTTTGAGTTAGTGTTTTTGTTTCCTTCGGATAAATACCCAGTGGTGGAGTTGCTGGATGATATGGTGTTTCTCTGTACTGTTCTTCATAGTAGCTGCACCAATTTATATTCCCAACAGTGCACAAGGGTTCCCTTTTCTCCACACCTTCGCCAACATTTGTTATTTCTAGTCTTTTTGATAGTAGTCATTCTAACAGGTGTTAGGTGATATTTCATTGTGGTTTGGTTTGCATTTCCCTGATGATTACTGATATCAAGTCACTTTTCATTTACCTATTGGCCATCTGTATGTTTTTGGGAAAATGTCTGTTCAGATCCTTTGCTCATTTTTTACTTGAATTATTTAGTTTTTTTTGATGTTGAGTTGTGAGAGTTCTTTATATATTTTGGATATTAACCCCTTATCAAATATAAGATTTGCAAATATTTTCTCCCATTCATTTTATCGAGGTCTTCTGTGCCGTAGATTTTTAGTTTGATGTAGTCCCACTTGTTTATTTTTGCTTTTGCTGCCTTTACTTTCAGTGTCAAATTCAAAATATCATTTCCAAGACCGAGGTCGAGGAGCTCACCATCTAAGTTTTCTTCTAGGATTTTTATGTTTTGTGGTCTTACGTTCAGGTTTTTAATCCATTTTGAGTTACTTTTTGTGTATGGTGTAGAGTTATATCCTTCTGTGATAAACCCGTAATCTAGTAATTAAAATGCTTCTCTGAGTTCTTTGAGCCATTATAGCAAATTAAACTGAACCCAAGGAGAGGGTTGTGGAAACCTGATTTGTAGCCACTGGATCAGAAGCTCAGGTAACAACCTGGACTTGCAATTGTCATCTGAAGTCAGAGGATGGGGTCGGGGTTCAGTCTTGTAGAACTTGGCCCTTAACCTTGGAATCTGAATGCTATCTCCAATGTCAGAATTGAGTTGAATTGTAGGACACCCAGCTTGTGTTGAAGAATTGCTTGGATATGGGGAAACACCCTCACACACATTGTAATTGGAGTCAGAATTCTGTAGAGCTTTTTCTTTTTTAATCTCTTTATATGATAAATTACATTTATTTTTTTTTATTTTTTTTTTTTAGTGTTAAAGCAACCTTATGTTGCTGAATGAATCCAGCATGTTGGTCGTCATGTATTAGCCTTTTTATATATTGCTGGATGTGATTTGCTGTTTTCTTGTTAAGGACCTTAGTGTTAATGTTCATAAGGTATAGTGTTCTGTAGTTTTCTTGTATTGTTTTATCTGGTTTTGGAATCATGGTAATACAGGCCTTTTGAACTGAGTTGGGACGCCTTCCTTCTTTTTTTTGGCAAGAGTTTGTATTAGGTTTCCCTAAACATTTCACTGAATTCATCAGTGAAGCAGTCTGGGCCTGGGGACTTTTTGGGTAATGATTTTAAATTACAGACCCGGTTTCTTTAACAGATAAAGAGCTATTCAGATTATCCATTTCTTTTTTTTAAAAATAAATTTATTTATTTATTTTTGGCTGCGTTCTGTCTTCCTTGCTGCGCGTGGGCTTTCTCTAGTTGTGGCAAGCGGGGACTACTCTTCGTTATGGTGCGCGGGGTTCTCATTGCAGTGGCTTCTTTTTGTTGCGGAGCATGGGCTGTAGGTGTGCGGTCTTCAGTAGTTGTGGCATACAGGCTCAGTAGTTGTGGCACATGGGCTAAGTTGCTCCGTGGCACGTGGGATATTCCTGGACCAGGGCTCAAACCCTTGTCCCCTGCATTGGCAGGCGGATTCTCAACCACTGCGCCACCAGGGAAGTCCCAGATTATCCATTTCTTTTTGAATGAGCTTTGATACTTTGTCTTTCAAGAACATGTCCATTTCATCTCAGTTGTCAAATTTGTTGAAATAAATTTGTTTATAATATTCACTCATTGTCTTTTTAAGATCTGTAGGATCTATGGTGAAGCTCCTTCTTTCATTCCTAATATTGATAATTTCTCTTTTTTTCATGATCAGTCTGGCTGAAGATTTATCCAGTGATTTTTCAAAGAACCAGCTTTTGGTTTTATTGATTTTTTCCCCCCTGTTTTCTATTTCATTTATTTCTGTGCTTATCTTTATTATTTCCTTCTTTCTGTTTATTTTGGGTTAATATTTACCTTAAGAGCAAGAAAAGAAAATTTGGTCGTTGGTCATTTACAAACATTTAAGGCTATGGATTTTCTCTAAGTACTACTTTAGCTGTATCTCACAAATTTTGATGTGATGTATTTTCATTTAGTTCAAAATATTTTCTAATTTCCTTTGTGATTTCTTTTGTCTTATGGGTTATTTAACAGCATGTTGTTTAATTTCCAATATTTGGGGACTTTTCAGAGATGTTGAGTTGTAATTTAATTTGATTGTGTTAAGAAAACATAGTCTGATTTCATTCCTTGTAAATATATTGAGACTTATGTGGCCCAAAATATATTTATGTGGGTGAATGTTTCATATCTACTTTGAAGGAATGTTTGGGTAGAGTGTTCTCTGCTATATTTGGGTAGAGTGTTCTATAAATGTCAATTAGTAAAGTTGGTTATAGTGTCATTCAGGAATTCTATATTTTTACTGATGTTTTCCTACTTTTTCCATTAATTACTGCAGGATCAGTGTTGAAATCTTCAAATATAATTGTGAATTTGTCTATTTTACCTTTCAGCTTCAGATATTATAAATCTCTGTTAGGTGCATACATATTTAGGATTGATATGTGTTCCTGATGAATTGCTCTATCTATCATTATGAAATGTCCCTCTTTATGGCTCATAATGTTCCTTGTTTTGGAGTCTACTTTGTTTGATATTACCATAGTGATGCTAGCTTTCTTTAGATGTTAGTACTGTGTATCTTTTTATATACTTTTATTTTTAACATACCTGTTTTATATTTAAAATGTGTTTCCTTTAGACAGTATATGGTTGTCTTGCTTCTTTATTTAATTTGTCAATCTCTGTCATTTAATGGGGGTGTTTATACCATTTATATTTAGTGTAATTACTGGTATGGTTTGATTTAAATCTGATTTTTGTGGGTTTTTTTCCTATTTTTTTCTTTTGGATTAATTTTTAAAAATAAAATTTTTAGACCAATTTTAGGTTCACAGCAAAGTTGAACAGAAAGTAGAGAGGGTCACCATATACTCCCTGCCCCCACATTCATGCAGCCTCTTCTACTATGAGCATCCTGCAGCAGAGTGGTACCTTTGTTACAGTTGATGAACCTCCATTGACACATCATAATCACCCAAAGTCTACAGTTTACATTAGGGTTCACTCTTGGTATTGTAAATTCTGTGGGTTTTGACAAATGTGTAGTGACATATATCCACCATTGTAGTATCACACAGAATAGTTTCACTGCCCCTCAGATCCTCTGTGCTCCATCTGCTCTTCTCTCCCTCCTCCCTAGCCCCTAGCAACCACTGATCTTTTTACTGTTTCTATAGTTCTGTGTTTTCTAGAATGTCATATAGTTGGAATGGAATCATACAAATGTTGCCTTTTAAATTGCCTTCTTTCACTTAATGATATGCATTTAAGGTTCCTCCATGTCTTTTCATGGCTTGATAGCTCATTTCTTTTTCGTGCTGAGTAATATTCCATAGTGTGCATATATTGCAGTTTATCCATTTACCTACTGAAGGACATCTTGGTTGCTTCCAGGTTTTGGTTATGAGTAAAGCTGCTATAAACATCTGTGTGCAGTTTTTTGTGTAGACATAAGTTTTCAGCTCCTTTGGGTAAATACCAAGGAGCATGATAGCTCTATCGTATGATAAGAGTTTAGTTTAGTTTTGCAGTAACCTGCCAAACTCCCTTCCAAAGTGGCTGTATCATTTTGCATTCCCACCAGCAGTGAATGAGAGTTCCTGTTGCTCCACATCCTCATTAGCATTTGGTGTTGTCAGTGTTTGGATTTTGGCCATTCTACTAGGTATATAGTGGTATCTCACTGCTGTTTTAATTTACAATTCTCTAATGACATATGATGTTGAACAAATTTTAATAGGCTTACTTTGCTGTCTGTATATCTTTTTTGGTGAGATGTCTGCTCAGATCTTTTGCCCAGTTTTTAATTAGGTTGTTTGTTTTCTTACTGTTGAGTTTTAAGGGTTCCTTGTATATTTTGTATGACAACTCTTTATCAGATATGTCTTTTGCAATTTTTTTTTTGGCAGTTTGTGGCTTGTCTTTTCATTCTCTTGACATTGTCTTTCACAGAGCAGAAGTTTTTAATTTTAATGAAGTCCTGCTTGTCACTTATTTCTTTTATGGATCATATCTTTGGTGTTGTATCTAAAACTCATCACCATACCCAGGGTCATCTATGTGTTCTCCTATGTTGTCTTCTAGGAGTTTTAATAGTCTGTATTTTACACTTAGGTCTGTGATCCATGTTAAGTTAATTTTTGTGAAGGGTGTAAGGTCTGTGTCTAGATTCAGTTTTTTGCACGTGGATGTCTAGTTTTTCCAGCACCATTGTTGAAGATTCTCTTCTCTCCATTGTATTGCCTTTTCTCTTTGTCAAAGATCAGTTAGCTATATATATATATATATATATATATATATATATTTTTTTTTTTTTTTTTTTTTTTTTTTTTAGTTAGCTATATTGTTGAGGATCTACATCAGCATTCTTTGTTCTGTTCCATTGGTCTCTTTGTCTATTCTTTTGCCAATACCACACTGCCTTGATTACTGTAGCTTTATATTGATAGTAAATCTTGAAGTCGGATGGTGTCAGTCCTCCAAATTTGTTCTTCTCTTTCAATATTGAGGTAGCTATTCTGGGTCTTTTGTCTCTCCATATAAAATTTAGAATTGATTTGTTGATATCCCCCCAAAAAAACTTGCTGGGATTTTGATTGGGATTGGATTGAATCTTTAGATCAAGTTGGGAAGAACTAACATCTTGACAGTATTGAGTCTTCCTGTCTGTGAACATGGAATATCTCTCCATTTATTTAGTAGTAGTTCTTTGATATCTTTCATCAGTGTTTTATATTGTTCCTCATATAGATTTTGTACCTATTTTGTTAGATTTATATCTAAGTGTTTCATTTTGGGGACACTAATGTTAATGGCTATGTGTTTTTCCTTTAGAATTCCACTTGTTCCTTGCTAGTATATAGGAAAGTGATTGGCTTTTGTATTATTAACTTTGTATTCTCCAACGTTGCTATAATTGCATATTCATTCCGGTTTTTTGGTTGATTCTTTGGGATTTCTATATAGACAAATGTGTCATCTTCAAGCAAAGATAGTTGTATTTCTTCCTTCTGAATTATTATACAGTTGACCCTTGAATACTGCAGGGGTTAGGGGTGCCCACCCCTTGCACAGTCAAAAATCTGCATATATGTTTTGACTCCCCCAAAACAACTACTGATAACCTACTGTTGACCAGAAGCCTTACTGATAACACAGACATTTGATTAACATGTTTTATATATTATATGTTAGTATATACTGTATTCTTATAATACAGGAAGCTAGAGAAAAAATGTTAAGAAAATCATAAGAAAAATATATTTACAGAAGTCTACTATATTTATCAATAGCATAAGTGTATATTGTCTGTTTACAAGATGAATCATCTGTCAGTACTTATATCAATATTGTTTTATATGATACAAAACACTGTATATATTATACATATTACTAACACTAGACATCAGAAATGAAAAGATAATGTGAAACAGAAAATAATATTAGTTACAGGTACAGTGATTCATGCATTGATGTTGTAGAAGCAGCAATGTGATTGCTTTATGATAGCCTAAAGTAATCGATATGATTGCTTCATGGTAGCCTAGCCTGTACACTAACGAATGACTTATAAAATTTTTATGACATTCAGTATTATATTCATAATACAGTATTGGAAGCATTGTTCCATTTTTTTAAAAAACCACTTACCTGTGATGATAGGCTGATGAGCAGTTTCTCCAATTACGAGAGACATACTGTACAGTAATATAATTCTTTGAAAGCACAGTTATAAAACGGTAAGAAAATGAAGACATTATTTTTATATTGAATATTACTCATCTTATGCCTATTAAGGATAGACCAGTATTTACATGTATTTTATACATTCATGACATACCTTTTAAAAATTTTTTGAATATTTCTAGGCTACGCGGTTCACCTACAAGTTTATTCAACTTGTCATAAACCTCCAAAACTTTTTAATATATTTACTGAAACAAATCTGTGTGTAAGTGGATCTGTACAGTTCAAATCCATGTTGTTCAAGGGTCAGCTGTGCTTTCTATTTCATTTTCTTATCTTATTGAATTATCTAGGACTCCTAGAACAGTATTGAAAAGCAGCGGTGAGAGGGGACATCCTTACCTTATTCCTGATTAAGTATTTTTTATGATTCTGTTTTGTTGCTGTTATTTGTTTATTAGTTATAACTCTTTAAAAATATTTTTAGTGGATGCCTTAGGGTTCTCAACATATGTTTTTAATTTATCACAGTTGATTCTCATGTAATATTATACTATTTCATGTAGATTAAGAACTTTAGAACAATAGATTTACATTTCTCTCTTCCCATCCTTTGTGCCATTGTTGTGATACATTTTAATTGTGTATATGTTATATGCTCCTTAATGCATTTTTATTTTTGCTTTAAAATATTTATTTTGAATAAGCAACATTTAAGTAATAAAAATATTAAAATAAATTACCTATTTATTTTTAGAAGTCTCCAATCCTTTGCACCCAAATTTCCCTACAGTATTATGTTCCTTCTGCCTGGAAAATTTTAACATTTCCTGTAACATAAATATGTTGGCAATGAATATTCTCAGCTTTTGTTCATCTGAAAAAGTCTTTGTCTTCATTTTTGAATGATACTTTTTCTGGGTATAGAATTCTGGGGTGATAGTTCTTTTTCTTTTAGAACTTCAGAGACAATTTCATTGCTGTCTGGTCTGCATAGTTTCTGACAATAAATCTATAGTCATTCTTATCTTTGTTCTTCTGTACATAACGTGGTTTTATTTTTCCCCTTTGATGCTTTCAAGATTTTCTCTTTATCATTGTTTTTCTGCAGTTTCATTCTGGTGTCCCTTGGTAGAGTTTTCTTTATTTGTTCTGGTTGAGATTTACTGAGCTTTTGCATATGGGTTTTATAATTTTCATGAGATCTGGAAATTTATTTCTAATTAAAAATCTTTATTGAGGTATGATTGACATACAAAAAGCTGTATATGTTTAATGTATACAACTTGATGAGTTTGGAGATAATTATATACCTCTGACACCATCACCACAGCCAATACGATAAACATATTCATCACCTGCCCTCTTTATTTTTATTTTATTTTATTTATCTTATTTATCTTATTTATTTATTTATTTTGGCCATGCCACGTGGCTTGTAGGATTTTAGTTCCTCAACCAGGGATTGAACCCAGGCCCTTGGCAGTGAGCACACAGAACCCTAACCACTGGACCACCAGGGAATTCCCTATTTTTATTTATTTTTAAATTTTTGTGATAAGAACACTTAACATAAGATCTACCCTCCTAGAAAATTTGGAGAATTTTTGTCTTCAAATATTTTTTCCCCTTTCCTCTTCTTCTAGGATGCCTATATTAGACTGCTTGTTATTTCCTTGTGGATTGTTGGGGCTCTGTTCTTTTTTTTTCTCTGAATCTCTTCCCCTCCACCTCCCCACTGTGTGCTTCATTTTAGGTACTTTCTCTTGCTGTCTTCAAATTCAGTGATCTTCTGTTGCATTTAGTCCCATCCAGATTATTTTTCATTTTAGACATTGTATTTTTAAGTTCTACATATTCCACTTGGATCTTTTTTATGTCCTTTATTTATTTCTTTATTATGTTCATACTTTCTTTATATACATAAGCATATTTATAAGATTTATAATAACTTTTAATGATCTTAACTGCTAATTTTATCATCTCTATCATTTCTGGGTTTTGAATTCATTTTCCTTCTTCTTCTTTTTTTTTTTTTGACTGCACCACAGCATGCGGCATCTTAGTTCCCCAACCAGGGATCGAACCTGTGCCCCCTGCAGTGGAAGCACGGAGCCCTAACCACTGGACCACCTGGGAATTCCCTATTTTTCTTCTTGATGTGGTCACATTCTCCTACCTCTTTGCATGGCTGGTAACTTTGATTAGCTGCTAGACATTATGAATTGTTGAGCTTCACTCAGTTAATTTACTTGGAATCGATCATTTTGAGTTTTGCTTTTAAGATTTGTTAGGGCGGGTACTATCAATTGAATTGTGTTCCTTTAAAATTCATATGTTGAAGCCCTAACCCCCAATGCAATAGTATTTGGAGATGGGGCCTTTGGGAAGTAGAGTTTGATGAAGTTGTGAGGGTGGAGCCCTCGTGATGGGATTAGTGCCCTTTTAAGAAGAGAAACCAGAGAGCTTGCTCTCCTCCATGTGCATACACCAAGGAAAGGCCGTGAGAGCACACAGCAAGAAGGCAGCCATCTGCAAGTCAGAAAGAGAATCCTCACCAGGATCCAACTATGCTGTGTCAACCGAAAAAAATTGCACAACCTGTAAGTAGAGAGTTATGTTTTATTCAGCAGACATTCTTAGTACTTCAAGCCTGGGAGACAGCCTCTCAGATAAACGCTGAGGAAACTGTTCTGAAGAGGAAGAGGGGGAAACTGGGATATATAGGAGTTTTTATAACAATACCAAGTAGTTGGAACAAAAGACTACTGTTAATAAAAGAAAACTAGATATCTCAAGTTATGGAATTTAGTTAGCACTTTTCTATGTAGGGGAAGATGCAAGAGTCTGGGTTCACTGAAATAATTCCTTTGATATGCACCTCAGCTATCTGGGGCCAGTATCCTATGATTTCCCATCCTGAGTTTCCTTAGGCTGCCCCGTTGGGAGTAGCTGCAGTCCAATGGCTGCTAGATGATGGGCATTCCTTGTTTTTATCCTGAGTTCCCTCAGGGCTCACCGTCTGGGGTAGCTACAATTGCTGATGACTTCGACATCCTTTACTTACTGATATGGCAAGCGATATTTTATTTCTTAGCTGGAACCCTGATCTTGGGCTTCCAGCCTCCAGAACTGTGAGAAAATATATTTCTGTTGTTTAAAGCTACCTAATCTATTTTGCTATAGAACCCTTAGCAGGCTAAGACTGCTAGTCCAGAGAAACCTTCAGTCTAGGGCTAATTTGGCTCCACCACTGAGGCATTACCTTTCTGAGGATTCACCTGGGTGTGTTCCATTCTGCCTTAGTGGGAACACTTAACTTTTCTCAGCTCTATGTGAGCTCTGGGTATTGTTTGGCTTGTTGTTTCTTATTGTTTGTTTCCCCAGCCTCAGAGAATATCCCCTTCCCCCGCCTTATGCACACATCAGTACTCATCCAGAAACTTGAGGGGTCCCTCTGCAGACCTCCAGAGCTATATCTCTCTGTGCCAATCCCTACTCTCCATACCTACCTGTATATTAGCATCCTTTTTCTCCCCAAACTGGAATCTGTCTCCTCAGTTCATCTGTTTCTCTTACCTCTTTCTGTGCTACGGACTGAACTCTCCAGGCTGTCAGGTGAGGCAGTTTAGGACTCACCGCTCAGTTGCGCACTGTTATTTAACATCTGTAACTCATTATTTTCCACCTGTTTATGGCAGGAGGGTGGGAGCCATAACTTTGTTTTGAATGATGAAGTTTTCTTAATACAGAAAACTCAGCCTAAGAAAGTTACTTACAGCCCTACTGCCAAAAGATAGTTTTCACTCCTGTTCCTTTCATAGTGATTTCCCCGTTTTTTAGATTTCTTTTATTTTTCCTGACATTTCCTGTGCTGGAGAGACCTGACACCAGCATGGTCATCTTCCTTGGTAGATAAACTGACTGTATGTTTGTCAATTCCTGTCTTTATCTTTGAAATTCAGAAGGTTACAATGAACTGTTGGACTCTTTTTCATTAATTTTATCAAAAAATATTTTCATTTTTGAAAATGATTTTTTTCCAAACTGATATCCAGAAAAGTATCAGTATGTTCTACAACAAATGGTATGTTAGTGTCTGTTTTCTCCATATCTTTTGGTTATATAACCCTTGGGATTTCATGTGGTTGTTAAAAACTCAAATGTTAATTCTTGAAACATGGTTAAATACAAAAATATTTTCTCTGACCGAAAGCTACACATAGTCTAATTGTTTCATATCCATTTTTGGTTACTGACAAAGTTGAACTTTTAAAATTGTTTATTAGTCACTTTAATTTATTTTGATGAATTATCTGTTCTCTTCCTTTGCCCATTTTTCTCTTGAGATATGCTCATCTTAATGAGTGGAAGAAAGTTTTGCTTATTCAGTTTTTACTTAGTGAAGTGAAGGAATTTTGGCTGTCATAGGCTAGAAATGTATTTTTCTAAATTGTCATTTTCCTTTTTTGAAATAGAAGTTCACAAGTTAGGAATATCAAATCTATTAGTCTTTTTCTTTTACTTCTGCCTCTGATCTCATACCTACAAAGCTCTTCCCCGCTTGAAGGTTTAAAATTGGTTTCTCACTCATCATAATCTGCAGTATATTATAGACAAAAAGGGAACTGTTATTTGTTTGAGAGACCATGATATGCTCTGCATTTTCTTATATTGTCTCATTTTAAGTTATTCATAAAACAGGATATCTGGGATATTAGACTTATAATTCCTGTTTTACAGAGAAAGCAACTGAGGTGTGAGAGGTTAAATAATTTCTTAATTAGAAAGTTTCACTGCCAAAACTTAAACTCAGATTTGTCCGTTCACATTGTTCTTCATGGTTCTGCATATGCATAAGCATCTAGAGGGAGACAACTCATATCTTTTTCAGCTTAAATAACCTACTATGCTAAGGAGATGCTCAATAAGTCTTAGGAAATTAACTCTAGTGAACACATGGCAACTAGATGTGTCATTTTTCCAGCTGAAGACTCAAATAACAGCCCTTAGAAGCTTTATTCAAATTGCAATGCAGCAATGAACTTTAAATTAGGATCAGCTCACGTTTTTTTTTGTATAGAAAAAATTCTGAAAGTTCACAAGAGAAATAATTATTCAGACTAGGCATTATCTGTTTTCTAGTCATTCTGATGAGTTTTGAAATATTTATCTGTCTCAAATTCCCTTCGTCTAAGACCCTAGCAGCAATGGAATGCCTAACATTTCCACTGTTGGTGCTAATGCCTTACGCAAAATTATAGTCATCCAAAGACTTCAATTAAACTGCTCATCTGCACTAAGAATAAATAAAACATAAACCTCCATTTTATAGTAACACATGCATATACACAAATCAAAAGATTAATTTACCCTAAAGAAGATCCAAGGATCATGGGAATTCTACACGCAGAATTGGAGGGGAGAGAAGTGACAGGGTTAGACACCAAAGAGAAACTTGCCAAGCTCGTGATGTTGCCCAAGGCGAAATTCTGAATTAGAAGCACATTTACCATGTCTGAATGATGTAACTAAGTAGAATCTAAATCAATGTGACTTTAATATAAATGGTGTTCTGTGCCTCCTGTGTAATGCTCTCAGAGTGCTAGGCCAGGCAAGTCTCCAGGGCCAGAAGACCTGTTGGGTTCCTGAGTCATCTTTGGGCTGGGGGTCCATTGGGAAATAAAGCTTTGGAGGTTAATAAAGACTGGGACCCTGAATGTTTCAGTATTCAGCAAGTCTGCTTAGCAACCAATGTCCTAGCAAAGGTCATAAGCAAAGAAAAATTGTGAAAGCTGTGAGAGAAAAAAGGAAGAGACAAGAATTGCCCTGAATTTGAGACATAATCTAATTAAGTACAGACTGAGAGAGAAAGAGAATGAGAGGCATGAAAAATATTGGGACAGTGCCTTAAAATTACAAAGTTCTTTTATGTTTCTTTATTGGACCTTCATGAGAACTTCAAGAGAAAAATATTGTTGTGGCAGAAAACTAGACTCAGAGAAGTTAAGTTGACCCAAGACAAACAGCTAGAACAGGGCAGCCCAAAATACATTTTCCACCCCTCGGTCCACATCTCATGTTTTCTGGTGGCTTATGCTTTCTGCTGCATAGGAATGAAGAATATAGAACATTCTGTAATGTAGGTGCTAATTCTGTCGTGCGGGATCTAGAAAGGACTAAACTAGTCAAGACCGTCTTCCAGGGGAAAGTGAGATTTGAGTTGACCTGTGTGGGAATTGGTGGGGGGGAATGGTTGAGAGTGAGGTTTCAAACTAGACTGAGTCGAACTTCACCACTGCCAGTTTTCAGCCATGTAAACTTGGCAAATTGATTAACTTCTTTGTAACTCAGATTTCTGATCTGTAAAGTGTGGATGACTTTTGTATCATAAATGGGTTAAGATTTGTAAAGTGTCTAGAATAGTTCTTGACAGTTGTACACCCTCAGTAAATAATAGCATCATAGTTAATCTCTTAAAAAAAATTGGTTTCTCTTTGATTCATGGCTAAAAAGAAAACTTAAAGTTTTAATCTAGCTGGATTATAATTTGGGGTGTGTAATTTTGTGTTTCTGTGCCAGTTCTACACTGTGTCAACTGCAAAAAAATGCACAACCTAAAAGTTGTGTGTGAGTTATGTTTTATTTGGGGACCTTACTGAGGACTATAGCCTGGGAGACAGCCTCTCAGATAACTGAGGAAGTGTTTGGAAAAGGTAAGGGAGGAGCTAGGAAGGGGGTGGAGGGGGAGATTGGGAACATGCAGCCAAACATAAAAAGATTACTGATAATCACAAAGAACAGCCACCTCAAGTAAATGATTTCAGTGCTTTTCTGTGTATGGGAAGATGCAGGAGTCTAGGCTTATTGAAATTATTCCTTAGGTATGCATCTTAACTCTCTAGGGCCAGTATCCTGCTTTTCTCTATCCTGAATTCCCCTCAGCGTGTACCATCAGGATGGCAGCGGGGTGGAGAGGTGTTGCTTGATAGCCAGCAATATTCATTGTTTACTGGAATGGCAGGCAACATTTTTCTTGTCAGCAGCTGTTTAGTTTTGGTACTTTTAAATTCACCTTCGTGTTTGTTAAGGCAAGTCTCCCTTAATTAGTCTCTTTTCAGACTTTATTCTGTTTTTTCCAGGAAGTTTAGAATGAATTTTGTAAGTTTTAAAATTTCAATGAGATTTCTCTTAGAATTAAGTTTTAAAACGTTTGAAGCCTTTACACATTACATTAAGTGTATTAATTCAATAACATGTTGCAGTATTTATTCAGTATTCTGCTCTTCAGTTGCAGATACATACTTTTCTTCGTTAGAGTTTGGCACAGTCCTTATGTTTTCTTAGGTACCGTATAGGGTAATACTTTTCTTGCCAGTGAGAATGGGATTCTAACTGCTTATGGCTTATGACGAAAGAAACAGATTTTTTTTTTTTTAATATTTTACTCTTTTTTTTTTTTTGTAATTCTTTATTTATTTTTATTTTTGGCTGTGTTGGGTCTTCGTTTCTGTGCGAGGGCTTTCTCCAGTTGCGGCAAGCGGGGGCCACTCTTCATCGCGGTGCGCGGGCCTCTCATTATCGTGGCCTCTCTTGTTGCGGAGCACAGGCTCCAGACGCGCAGGCTCAGTAGTTGTGGGTCACGGGCCTAGTTGCTCCGCGGCATGTGGGATCTTCCCAGACCAGGGCTCGAACCCGTGTCCCCTGCCTTGGCAGGCAGATTCTCAACCACTGCGCCACCAGGGAAGCCCAAGAAACAGATTTTTAAACACATTGTTTTGAAACTGGTCACCTCACTGAACTTGTTTTTTTCTTTTTTTTTTTTTTTGAACTTGTTTTAATGATATTCTCATAGGTTTTCCAAATAGATCATGATAATGTTTATGAATAAGTTAATGTTTATAAATAGTAAGTTTGCTTTGTTTTTTTTGCAATGTTTAAAGTTTTTATTTCCATTTTCTAAATTTATTGTACTGACTAAAAATTCCAGAAAAAAATATTAAAGAATGATAGTGCATATTTCTTTTTTGGAGACCTCAAACTCTATAGAATTGGTCAGGAAGACTCGGCCTTTAACTGTCAGAACCAGGCAATAACACATGCCAAGTTTAGGACATTTACTCCTGGCATGGCTCCAAGGAGACGGCTGAGAGAGATACAGAGATATTTTTTCTATATTTATTTTCCTTTGAGTTTCATCCTATGTTTTGCAGTCCCAAGAATTCCTCATAGATGTAACCTAATAACCACATTTCACTTCCAGTTGAAGTTTTTGCCACCAGAACCATTTAAATCTTGTTCTAAGGAGTGGGCTTTAATTCCTAAATTACATATTTTAATTTCCTAGTGGGACAGACTCTACATAATTATCAGATCCCACATAATTCTATTTAAAAAAAGTACAACTTTCTATTACTTAACATTATAGATCTGTCAGTTTGCTGGGTGTTCCCTCAAAACCCTACAAGTATATGTATATGTTTTTATATTTACAGAAAAATAATAGGTAAATTTATAACAATATTAAATTTAAATTGTAAATTTAGACAAATGTTTTTGATCATCTGTATTTTATTTTTTTGCAGTGAACGTATATTATTTTTGTCATAGAAAAAACATTTAAAAAAAAATCAGTTTCTCGTTTGTAAAATGAGGACTGGAGTTTCTTTTTCACCTGCAAGAGGAAGAGGCAGGCTTGTTCATTAGTATCCTACCTTTTCCCATTTTCCTGCTTTATTTCACAAAAGCAAATGGTTAGAAAAATTTAAACCCTGTTTTTGCAAGACATGAATAATCTATTTACCACATTCTATTCAATTTCCTTTATTTTGACCTCTTCAGAGGAAGTTTAGATGGGGGATGAAAATGTGAATGAGCAAGTATGGATTAGCTATTATTATTATCATTCTAATGAATGAAGCCTCAGACACTGTCTAGCCCAGCTCTTCAGAATTCTCTGCCTTAGTCTATAGACCTAGACCACAGCTAACAGTGATGTTACTTCGCTTCCCATTAACAGGTTATTGCCCGTAAGAGTGTTTGGTCAAGTAACAGGGATCTGGCATTTCTTTGTTCTCCAGCCTTACAGCTAAGAGTACTGTCAATGAAAAAAATTAATTGATAGTCGATCTAAGAAAGAAATGGGAAATTTTATTCGAGCCAACCTGAGAATTATAACCCAGGAGGCAGTCTTTCAGAAAGCTCTGAAAACTGTTCCACCTGTTAGAGGTCAAGGCACAGTTACATCAGTGTTTGAGACAAAGGGTTATACATCAAAGTAACATACTGACAGTTTACATAGTTCAACAAGGCATTAGTAGGTTGTTGTGACCCCCCTACAGGATTGAAAAAGGAATTTTATCTCCTAAGGAGTTACTTTGCTGGAGCCAGGAGGAAATTGTTTTTTTGCTTTTATTATTGTTTTTTGGCAAGTAGGCATTCCTGTGTCTTTTAAGGGGATCTAGTTAATGTATAATGCAGATGTACAATACACAGTAAAGCAGGTAGCGGTTCAAATGCGCAGAGAGAGAATTTTATGTTTAATTTTTCTTTTCCTGTCTTAACATAATTTTATTTCATCAGTACCCCATCCTACCCTACTTTTAGAAAACTTATTGTTATATTCAGCATGAGATTTAAAGTAGGTAAACCTGGAATTATAAAAGAAGTTCTGGTCTTAAATGAATTAAAAATCAGGGCTGGGTCTTAGTTTGCAACTAACTTTTTCACTCAAATAATTGATAGTTTTTACATGAATTAGATGCTGTGATTGGTATTGAATATAAAAAAAGAAGGATTTTAAATTTCACCTGATGACCTGGCTCCAGTGTCTATTCAGAGTATCCTCAACAAGTAACTGGATCTATTAAACAATTACTGTCAAAAGGAGCCCTTCAGTAGTTCTTTAGTGCAATTCTCTGGAAGTTGCATTCTCTGGCCAACTTAGAGTAGCTGTTCCCTGCCTATTTTCCCATGAGTTCAGATGAAATTTTTAGTTTGGCAAGTCAAATTTCATACTTCCTAGTTTTTAGTCAAATGAGATACTTAGCAAATATTTGAGCAGTTGAAAGCGTCACTTCTGTATGTGTGTCTGTGCCAGTTTTGTGATCTTTATCAGAAATGTATTAATGTTTTACCATATGGCCAAAAGGTCTGCTGTATATTCCTCTAAGATGTAACTTCTGTTCCTTTCTGCTTTTAGCTTCATGTATCTTCCTTCCAAAATGCTTCCACCCTCATGTTTCTAAATATCACCCAGGTGTCTATATTTTTAAAATTTTTCTCTTATTACAAAAGTAATACAGATAGATTGCAAAAGATTTGAAAGACAGGAAAGCACAGAAGAAAATTAAAATCACATATTCTTTTATCACCCAGAAAAGTTGACTTTTTCTTTTTTAAAAAAATAAAATTTAGCATCATTCTGGTTCAGGTTTGTGACTTGCTTTTTTTAGTCAGAATTATGAATTATGAACATCCCACATTGTTAAATATTATAATGCAACATAATTTTTAGTGGCACTATGGATATGCCATAATTTTTTAACTTGGGGATTTTTTTTTTAATGTTTTTTTATTGGAGTATAGTTGTTTTACAATGTTGTATTGGTTTCTACTGTACAACAAAGTAGAAACCCTATGCTATACAGCAGGTTCTCATTAGTTATCTATTTTACACATATTAGTGTATATATGTCAATCCCAATCTCCCAATTCATCCCACCCTCTCTTTCCCCCCTTGGTGTCCGTACGTTTGTTCTCTATGTCTGTGTCTCTATTTCTGCCTTGCAAACTGGTTCATCTGTACCATTTTTCTAGATTCCACATAAACTTGGGGATTTAGGCTGTTGCTATTTTTGCAATTAAACATAACCTTATTGATGAAAATCTTGCTCAAATTTACAGGTATCTCTGTTACTCCACAGGATAAAATTCTAGAGGAGCAATCACTACATCTAAAGGAATGTGTACTTTTATAGCTTATCATGTATGTAGTTAGGTTGTCCTCCATAAAAGTTGTTTCAGTTAACACTCACATAAGATGCATGTGTATGTGCTTCTTTCCTTGTACCTTTGCTAGTACTCAGTATAAATGGGCACTTCTTCAGAACACCCTCCCCTGACCTCTCCCTCCTCACCAACCCTAGTCTAAGTTAGATCTCACGTTGCTTTCCTAACACTTTCAGGCATAGTATTCTATCATGACACTCTGTGGGTTTTTCATAATGTTCATCATAGTTGTAATTATGTAATTATATGACTGTCTCATGTTGGTCTCCCATCACTAGACTGCAAGTTCCATGAGGGCAGTGATCATGCCTAGTTTATTTACCCCTGTATATTCAGTGCTGAGTACAATGTGAAGCACATAGTTTGTGTTCAGTACATATTTGTTAAATGAATAAATGAGCATTATTGTAAAAATATTCCAATTTGATAGGCAAATAACTATATCTGACTATTAATGTCTGTTTATTAGAGGTTGAACTTCATGCTTTTATTGGCTAGCTAGTGTTAGTTTTTAAATCAATTGCCTATTCATATCTTCATCCATTTTTCTGAGGAGTATATCTTTTTGATTAAAAGCTCTTCTCTGCCCCTTCTCTGGTTCTGTAGGCTCCTATCTGAATATGGCATATATATATAGTGGGTTACTTTCCATCTTTATTTATGCCCCTATTTGTGATCTTTTGTTAGCTTGATTTATTGTCCATTTTTTCTGTTTGGTGTGTAGGCATCTGACACTAAAGCATTGTTGAAATCAGGGTCTCCTCTTGATTACTTTCTTCATGTCAATCACTGATTATCTCCCACTCCTACTTTCCCCGAAACATTATAACTTTTACCTTCTACTTATCTACTTACCTACTAATCTAGATATTCCCAGTATTACTTGGACTTTAAAAAATCTCCCTCACCGCATTCAGTTTAAAGTCAGCTTAATTTACTCATCTAGCTTGAGGCAAAAAACATTTTTTTCTTATCTTCTTGAGATGCATTCTGTTCCTAGCTAAGAGCCTATCATTTTGACATCTTAACCCAGGCTTGGCAAATATTGGGTTGGCTAAAAAGTTCGTTCGGTTTTTTCCGTAAGATGGCTCTAGTAGCACCTAGTTGTCTTTAGCTTCATTTGAAACAATTTTGTTTGATTGTATTGTGACAGCTGTCATATCAACGTGCATTTAAAAAAAAAAACTTATCAAAATTGGTGAATTTTTGTGTAGCTGTGAAAAGTGACCCTTTTTTGGTCCCCTGAAACACATAGCACAGTGATAATTTACAGTAAGCCCCCTACAAACGAACCTTCAAGTTGTGAACTTTCAAAGATGCGAACGTGCATTCCATCAGCATCCGGCGTGAGTGAAATTGCAGCTTGCCCTCTGTCTCCTATTACTGACAATCCTTCAGCTCTGCCGTCTCCCACCTCCTTTCCCTCCTCCAGTCAGTAACTCTTCTTGCCTGTTCACTCTATGCCAGCCCCTGTATGCCAGCTGTTGTATTGTACTACTGTACTTTTTGAGGTACTGTACTGTAAGATTAAAAATGTTTTCTTTATTTTTTTGTGTTTGTTTTTTATGTATTATTTGTATGAAAAGTATTAAAAACCTATTACAGTACAGTACTATATAGTACCTAGGCTAAGTTTGTTGGACTTAACGAACAACTTGGACTTATAAACGTGCTCTTGGAATGGAACTCGTTTGTATGTAGGGGACTTACTGTAATAAGTTGTTGTATTGAATCTTCAAATGGTGGGAGCATGTTGGGATGTGAAAAATCAATTATCTTTAGGTTCTCCCATTGTTCACTGGGAGAGCTTTAGGGAATTATCTCATGGCAGATCCAGAAGAAATGTAAAGAACCTAAGACCAAGGGCTGAGGCATTTTGTGAAAGTTAGTGATATAATCTTAGGAATCTAATTCCCCCTTCTCAGATCCTACTTTCATGTCAGCCTTAGGAGATAATGAGATTGTCTTCGTTTTTCATATGAAGAAACTGAAACCTAAAAGGTCACACAGTTTGTAAGTAATGACAGGCCAAGTGGTAATATGAAGAAATATTAAAAAATAAAAAGTTTAGAAGGAAAAAATTAATAGTAATTATGTCTTTGTGATAGGATTTTAGGTGATTTGTATTTTTCTTTATATCTTTGTGTTTTTTCTAATGTATATTTTTTACATTTACTTATCAGCTCTAAATATAACTCCATGATCTTTCATTCTACTTTTTATAATTTTTAAAATATCCTGAATTTTATTATTTGCTTTCCTGTTAAATTTTATTCACCTGTTTTTTTTTTTTTTGACATCTTTATTGGAGTATAATTGCTTTACAATGGTGTGTTAGTTTCTGCTTTATAACAAAGTGAATCAGCTATATGTATACATATATCCCCATATCTCCTCCCTCTTGTGTCTACCTCCCACCCTTTCATTCTACTTCAGGTTTCCACTCCATGGCTCTTCACTGGACCTTGGTGTCTGGATATGTTCCATGATACTCTCTACTCCTAACCTCCTGTGCTTCCAACTTATTTTTTCAGTTATTCCCATGCATCATCTTTTTACCATACTGGGGCCTCTCTATGCCTTCGGCTTCTCTCTACTAAAATCCTCTGACCTCTGCTATCTTAACTCAGGCCTCGCCTATCTTTACCGCCTACCTGTTGAGTTTAGATAATCATCCATTTTTTTCCTCAACTTTATTTTTCCACTTTCTCAGCTATCTGAGCTCCCTTTCCTTTCCTGCTGTTCTCAGGAGTGGGCCTTGCTTCTGAACTCACAGAGAATACTGAAGCTATCAGATAGTAACTCTCTCCACCTGCTGACCCCACATTTACAGAGCCTTTCTGTATCCCTACTGGTCCTTCTTCATTTCTATTACAACAGCAGAGCTCTCCTTCCTGTCTCCTTAAGGCAAGACATTCCACCGGTGCCCTGGCTCACTCTCATTCCTGGCTCCCAGGGACCTTCCACCATCCCATCTCTAACCTGCATTAAATGATGTGTTTAATAAACATTGAATAATTTTATAAACAGAAGAAAATTAGTAACAAAAATCTTTACTGGGTAAAAGTATGGGATTTGGGGGCTTCCCTGGTGGCGCCGTGGTTAAGAATCCACCTGCCAGTGCAGGGGACACGGGTTCGAGTCCTGGTCTGGGAAGATCCCACATGCCACGGGGCAACTAAGCCCGTGCGCCACAACTACTGAGCCTGCGCTCTAGAGCCTGCGAGCCACAACTGCTGAAGCCCACATGCCTAGAGCCTGTGCTCCACAACAAGAGAAGCCACCATATAAGCCCGTGCGCTGCAATGAAGAGTAACCCCCACTCACCACAGGTAGAGAGAGCCCGTGCGCAGCAGTGAAGAGCCAATGCAGTCAAAAATAGATAAATAAAAGCATAAAAAAAAAAAAAGTATGGGATTTTGTAATTGAAGACTCAATCTAATTGTTATAGAGAATGTTAATTATCCTGGAAATTTTCAGTGTTTAGTTTTATAAAGAGTCCAACTACATAAAAAAGGACGAGGGAATTCCGTGGTGGTCCAGTGGTTAGGACTCCCCTCTTTCACTGCTGAGGGCCCAGAATCGATCCCTGGTCAGGGAACTAAGATCTCACAAGCTGCGTGGCCAAAAAAAAAAAACCAAAACAAACAAACAAAAAACCCTCAAACCTTTCTACATTAAAAAGTCTGTATGTTAAAAAAGAGAGAGAGTGAAATAATGCCATTTGCAGCAACATGGATGGACCTAGAGATTGTCATACTGAGTGAAGTAAGTCAGACAGAAAAGGACAAATATCATATGATATTGCTTATATGTGGAATCTAAAAAAGTGGTACAAATGAACTTATTTACAAAACAGAAATAGAGTTAACAGATGTAGAAAACAGTCTTATGGTTACCAGGGGGGAAGTGGGGAAGGGATAAATGGGAGATTGGGATTGACATATACACACTACTCTATATAAAATAGATAACAAATAAGGGCCTACTGTATAGCACAGGGAACTCTACTCAGTACTCTGTAATGACCTATATGGGCAAAGACTCTAAAAAAGAATGGATATATGTATATGTATAACTGACTCACTTTGCTGTACAGCAGAAAGTAACACAACATTGTAAATCAACTATAGCCCAATAAAATTTTTAAAAAATATATTAAAAAAAAAAGAGTCCATCAACTCTAAGTGTATTTTATAGGGTATGAAATGTTACAGTGCCTCTTAGGAACACTATTCTTCCATTTGATTGACATACGTTTCCTTTGATAGATGTTTCCTTTAATACTGTTCAGATTTATCTTTGACTATTTTTTTTTTTTGACTAACTTGAAAATTTTTTCCGCTTTTTTTCATAGTTGGAGAATACCTTCAAATCAGTTATTGCACAAACTGGACCTGGAGGGACTATCAATCCAGAGCTAAAACATAAGATAAAATTTGTAAGTGTTTGCTGTTTCTGGGAAATGGATAAGAATAATTGATTATACATTTGGGTATCATTTGTGGTTAATTTTAATTTGCCTACAAATATTTTAGTTTTATGTTTATTCCTGATCTTTTCAAATATATTACAAATGGAGTGGCTAATCTTTTAAGATTAGAAAAAAATAAATTTCATACTCTAAACATTTTTAGTGTTCTCAAAATTATTTAGAAAATATAAGTTCCTCCAAAAATTCTCTTTTCTTCCCCTCACCCCAATAAATCATTGTTAAAAGTTAAAGATCTTGGGCTTCCCTGGTGGCACAGTGGTTGAGAATCTGCCTGCCAATGCAAGGGACACGGGTTCGAGCCCTGGGCCCCAACAGGGTCCTGCTCAGTTTCACTAGGAAACATGTTGATCTATATTTACTGATATGGAAAGAGGTCTGTGATATGCTACTAAAAAGCTGGAGAAGTAATGACCTTATTTTCATATTCAGTAAAGGTATTTTTATGTGCATATGGACAACAATGGCTACTATCTTTGCTTAACTATGTTTTCCAACATTTTCTATAGTGTGCATTGTATTTCTTTTCTGCCATTTAGAATGCTTGAAATTATGCCATAGAATATTTATTTTATGTGAGCTAAAACTAATTATGTTAGTTGAGCTAAAGAACTATGTATAGGAATTTCTGGGGAGTTGTGGCATTGCAGTATTATGCAAGAATGATTTCTTAACTCTGGAAATGTTGGAATTCACTGCCTTTTTTGGTTGTTATAACTTTTTTTAAAACTGGAAACTGGGACTTCCCTGGTGGTCCAGTGGTTAAGACTTTGCACTCCCAATGCAGGGGACCTGAGTTCAGTCCCTAGTCAGAGAACTAGATCCTGCATGCCACAACTAAAAGCTCACATGCCACAACTAAAAGATGCCGCATGCCACATCTAAAAATCCCTCATGACTCAACTGAAAAGATCCCACATGCTGCAACTAAGACCCGGTGCAGGCAAATAAATAAATATTTTTTAAAAACCTGGAAACTGATTTTTAAAACAATACTGTGACTTTAATTAATTCACTCAATAATAATGTTATTTTTGCCTTGTTACTATTTAAATTTATACTTTTTTATTTTGATATTTTGTCACCCAGCATTCCGGTGGTGTCTGTTTATATTGTATTTCAATTTTCTATTTATCAGGTTGTATCCAGGTTTCCAGAGGGTTTACTTATTTCTAAACTTCTTGGAGAGTTTGAGGTGAGTGTTTTCTTTTTCACCAACCATGTTTTTTATGGCTTGCATATGTTTCTCATGACTGATAGAAATTTTGTTGCTACTCCTTGGATCCTCCAAGTCTATGCTCTAGAACTTAAACATCTTGCTTTGCATTTTGGTGGCCTCTTCTTTACTAAAAGAGTTAAGAATCTGATTCTTAATAAATACTTCATTATGCATAGGAAGGATATTTTTACCACTATTGTTATATTATTAGAATAAAAGTTATTTTTCATGTCTGATAATACTAAGTGTCAGTGGGGATATGGAGAAACAGAATAACTCATACACTGCTTGTGGGACAAAACCCCTTTGGAGAACATTTTGGCAATATCACTTTACTTGAGGATATGCACCCCTGATGATTCAGGAGTTCTATTAATACTTCTACAGCTACACTTTAGAGAAACTCTTAAACATGTGCACATGAAGACATACATATGACATGCACATTGCAGCATAGTAAAAAACTGGAAACAAATTAAATGGCTATCAGTAGGAGAATGGATAAATAAATTGAGATTGACATTTATACAATGGAGTAATATGTAGCAGATAAAATAAATGAACTAGATTTCATCCATGCAACATGAATCATTTTTGGAACAATTATGTTTTAGTGAAAAAAAATCACATTGCAGAATGATAATTCAGATACTGCCATATACCCAAGTTTTAAAAATGGTTAGGTGTGCCAGTCTCTATTTGGAATGCCTTTCTTATAGCAGTTCATTTGTTTTCACAACAGAGTGAGGCACAGAAAAGTAACTTGCCTAAGGGTCAGGTAGCCAATAATGGGTGGAGCCAGGATTTGAAACCCTGGCAGTCTGGCTTCACTATCCTAACTCTTAACTACTATGTCATGAACACTATCACATATTTGTACATATGAACACGGATGTTGTGAGATACTACATAGCATAATGGTTAAGATACATCACCTCTATGTGCTATTTCATAGATGATATGTAAAGTCAGAATAATATTACCTACTTTATAGAGTTTTGTCAAGTTTAAATGGCTTAAAATAAAGTAATTAGAACAGTGCCTGCCACATAGTAATTGTTCGATAACTGTTAAAACTCATAGTAGACTAAAAAAAAGAAAACTTAGAAAAGATGCATATCATCCCTCAGTGATGGAGAAAACTTAATTTCACATTGTGAATTTAAAGAAATGAATCTTTTAGAGCCAAAAAGTTTATTTCAAATAGGCCCATGAGAGAAAGCTAAAACAACGAGTCTTGATGTTTTTTGGATTAACAAGTCAAGTCACTTATCTAAAAATGAAATTACAGAATAAAGTGTAGGGACTTCCCTGGTGGCTCAGTGGTTAAGAACCTGCCTGCCAATTCAGGGGACATGGGTTCGAGCCCTGGGCCGGGAAGATCCCACATGCCTCGGAGCAACTAAGCCCACGCGCCACAGCTACTGAGCCTGTGTGCCACAACTACTGAAGCCTCTGCACCTAGAGCCCATGCAGTGCAACAAGAGAAGCCACCACAATGAGAAGACTGCATACCGCAACGAAGAGTAGCCCCCACTCGCCACAACTAGAGAAAGCCCACACGCAGCAATGAAGACCCAACAGCCAAAAATAAATAAATAACTAAAAAGAATAAAGTGTAAAATAGAGTAATAAAGTAATAGAATATGACTTAATTGTCACAAAATTTATGGGTAAAAATAAACTTCCTATGCCAGATTCACAACTCAAAGTGAATAGTTTTATACAACTAACATTTTAGCAAAAGTAGCTTCCTGTAATAAAAATTCATGGAGTTAAGATTAAAAGTCAACAATCTTGGAGAAATTAAAATAAACCTTTTTTTTTTTAATAGGATTTGTTTTTATATTGGAGTATAGTTGATTAACAATGTTGTGTTAGTTTCCGGCGTGCAGCAATGTGATTCAGTTATACATATACATGTATCTATTCTTTTTCAAATTCTTTTCCCATTTAGGTTATTACAGAATACTGAGCAGAGTTCCCTGTGCTATTTAGTAGGTCCTTGTTGGTTATCTATTTTAAATATAGCAGTGTGTACATGTCAATCCCAAACTCCCAATCTGTCCTTCCCCCACCCCGCCTTCCCCCTTGCTAACCATAAGTTCATTCTTTAAGTCTGTGAGTCTGTAAAACAAACCTTTTAATGTTACAGGGAAGCTCTTTGCCCTTCTTAGTAAAAAGACTTCGGCAGAAATTCAACATTATTATTAGAAATATATAATAAGTATAGATTTAATTTAACCTTTATTCTAACTTGTAGTAACACTTACTAACCCTTTATTTATCCAACATGTTATAAAAGCTACCTGTGTGATTTGTCCTCTTGAAATACCTGGGCACCAGTCTGCCATTCTTTCAAGATCCTTTGTTAAATTGCTAATTGAAGGGAAGATAGTGCAGTGACAGCATAGTTTTTGGATCTTCCTGAAGTGCCACGTAACAACAGTCAGAGAAACTAGATAGCAAAACAAAAAATCCACAGACAATATTTATAACAAAATCGGATAATATATCTCCCATGAATAATTGCTGGAGAGTAATCAGCAGCAGCCACAAGAGCCTCATAATATCAATGTCTGTGCCAGGAGAAAACAGGGAAGCAAGAGAGCCAATGTCCGATGGACCTAGGGACAAAAGAATCGCAAAATAGCCATCAGGTATTCACTAGAATGTACAGCAAGCCATTTTGAAAACAGCAGCTGAAACTGGATGATATTTTGACTTATCTAATAGCAGAGAATGTTTCATGGTAAGAGTTGAATAGGGCTGGAGCACCATAGCTCCTGTGTATTCTTGAAACTGACCAGCCAGAGCTCCCTTACAGACACTAATGAAAAATTGAGCAGGATACGGACAGTAGAACAAGAGAAGTCTTAGATGTAAGTAGTATTAAGGGAAAAGAGCCAGGAAATTTCAAAATTAACCTACTGTATTTTTAAACAGTATATGAAAACAATGGAAGGAGGATCTCTGTGAAGCAGAAAGCAATCCAGAATGATGTCCTGTAAGTCAGGAAAATGAATTTCATAATTCAATGAATTTCAACCGAAGAGGATCAGGGTCAAATTGCATCATTGTCTTAAGAAAAAAAGAGAATAAGGAGCAGAATAACGTATCTACTGACAATAAAAACATGTCAGAAAGACATGTCCCTAATAAAGGTCAAAACTGAAACCTACTTTTTCAAAAATATATACTAAGAAAGTGATACAAAACATGAAAGAACAACATAAATCTGAATTACACGAATTTGTAAATAAGGTGAACAGTACTCAGGGAAGAATTATAAATAAAAGGAAAAATCATTTCAGAAATGAAGACTAAACTTCAAAGATTACAGGAGCAAAAAATATAACAGCTTATGCCCTAAGAAAAAACAGTAGGTAAAAATGAGGAACATTTTGAAAGTCAAAATAAATGAGGGAGGCACTGGGGATCCAGGCATAAAAGGCTCTGTCACTAAGGTTTTTGAAATCTAGTGAGAAACTCAGGCATGCAAATAAATTAAGGTAATATTATGTCTGAGTAGCCTATACTGGAACAATCCTGAAGATAATTATTATAAGTTCTGGACAAAATATGCAAAATCACTCTCTGAAGGTACTAGAAATTGTCCAAAAGCAGGCAGAAACTGGAAAGGAGTCAGCACCTGGAGGAGGGAATGGCACCTTTTTATTTGCCTGGATTTTGGCCTGATGGCAGGCCCCATACATTGTTTGGAATTGGAGATTGGATAGAAATCAGAAGTTTTACTGGCTTCTGATTTGGAGCTACATAAGCAGCTGAAAAATGAGGGGAGAAATCATAGGATGGAGAGAGCTGCAGAGAGGGAGCATCAAATTCTGCACATAAATTCTGCTCAGATCTCTGACTGTTGAACTACACATGCCTGGGGCAGACTCAAAGCAGCCTAGTAAGGCTAAAAGAACTGAATCTATTTCAGCTGTTGCCCACCACAGGGAGTCAGAATTTAAGATTAGTCAAGTTAACGCCCAGCTAAAACTAAGCAAAAAGCAGTACTCTTAGAAGGACTGTAAAAGATTCCACAGTCTCTACAGCTTACATATTATGATGTCCAGGATACAAACCAAAATTACTGGATAGATTTAAGAAACAAAATGTGGCCCTTGGTGAAGAGAAAAAATAATCAATGAAAACTGATCCTGAGATGAGGCAGATGTTGAAGTTAGCAAAATGTTTTAAAGAATTCTTAAAACCACATTAAAAAGAGTGTAAAGCAATATATGTTCACACTAAATGAACAGATAAGAAACCTCAGTGGAGAAAAAGAAATTATAAAGTCAAATGATTTTCTAGAGTTGAAAATAAAATATCTGAAGTAAATTCACTGCAGTGTCTTAAGAACAAATTGGAAATGGCAGAAGAAAGCATCAGTGAACCCCAGAACAGATTGGTAGAAATGATCCAATCTGAAGAACAGAGAGAGAAAATAAATGAAAAAAATTTTTTTAAAAAGCAGAATCTGGGAGTTCCCTGGTGGTATAGTGGTTAGGATTTGGTGCTTTCACTGCCGTGGCCCAGGTTCAGTCCCTGGTTGGGGAACTGAGAGGTACTGTGAGCCGTGTGGCGTGGCCAAAAAAAAAAAACAAAAAAAAGCAGAATCTGAGAGACCTGTGGGACGATACCAAGTGGCCTAACATATGTGTAATTGTGATGAGAGAAAGATGGTAAGGAGAAAAAATGAAAAGAGAAAAAATTCTTGAGAAAATAATGGTTGAAAATTTTGTAAATTTTATGAAAGAGTTTACAGATTTAAGAAGCCCAGAAAAGCACACAAAATGAATACAAAGAAAATCTTACATAGGCACATCGTAGTCAAACTGCAGAAAACTCAAAGTAATTAGAAAATCATGCAACTAAAGAAAAATGACACATTGCCATAGAGGGGAACAATGTTAAATATGATGGCTGACCTCTCATTAGGAACAGTAAAGGCTAGAAGACAGTGGAATGACATCTTTAAAGTTTTCAAAAAAACCCCACTCTTTGCCCAATTTTTTATTTCCAGTAGTATAGTATCTTGGGAGTATCTTTCAAGAACTTTGAAGAATGAAGGTAAAGTAGAGGTATTTTCAGATCATCAAAAGTGGGTAATTAATTGTAAGCAGCCCTGCATTATAGGAAATTCTAAAGAATATTCTTCAGGCTGAAGGAAATGATGCCAGATTGTACTTGAATCTATAGGAAGGATTGAAGAGCACAGGAAATGGTAAATGTGTGGGTATATATCAAAGAGTTTTTAAAAAATCAATTAAGTATATGACTGTTTAAAGCAAAAATTATAACACTGTATAATTGGGTTTGTAACATGTAGACGTAATATTTGTGAAAACCATGGCATAATGAGTGGAGGGGCAGTACATGGAACTATAGTTTGCAAGGTTCTTGTGTTTTATGTGAAGTAGTACAGTAAGACTGAAAAGTTAAGGATGTATAGAACAATAAATAATGCAGAGTTATAGCTATAAAGCCAATAGATAAATTAAAATGGAATTGTATAAAAATACTCAGTAAACTCAAAGGAAGACGGGGTTTACTGTTCAGCTGTTTTGCTTGAAGGACAACAAAGGAACAAAGTTTGAGAGAAACAAAATACAAATGGGATTAGCAGAAATTAAATAGCAAAAATGTTAGCTGTATAGGAGAAAATATTTGCAAACAATGTGAACAACAAGAGCTCAGTTTCCAAAATACACAAACAGCTCATACAGCTCATTATAAAAAAAAAACAACCCAATCAAAAAATGGGCAGAAAACCTAAATAGACATTTCTCCAAAGAAGACATACAGAGGGCCAACAGACACATGAAAAGATGCTCAACATTGCTAATTATTAGAGAATGCAAATGCAATAAGGGATCACCTCACACCAGTCAGAATGGCGATCATCAAAAAGTCTACAAATAAATGCTGGAGAGGGTGTGGAGAAAAGGTAACACTCTGCACTGTTGGTGGGAATGTAAATTGGTGCAGCCACTATTGAGAAACAGTATGGAGGTTCCTTAAAAAACTAAAAATGGAGCTACCATATGACCCAGCAATCCCACTCCTGGGCATATATCTGGAGAAAATCATAATTCAAAAAGATAGATGCACCCCAGTGTTCATTGTAGCACTGTTTACAATAGCCAAGACATGGAAGCAACCTAAGTGTCCATCAACAGATGAATAAAGAAGATGTGGTATATATATACAATGGAATATTACTCAGCCATAAAAAAGAACGAAATAATGCCATTTGCAGTAACATGGATGGACCTGGAGGTTATCATACCAAGTGAAGTAAGTCAGAGAAAGACAAATATCGTATGATAACACATGTGGGATCTAAAGAATGATACAAATGAACTTATTTACAAATCAGAAACAGACTCGCAGACATAGAAAACAAACTATGGTTAACAAAGGGGAAAGGGAGGGAGGGATAAATTAGGCGTTTGGGATTAACAGACACACTAATATATATAAAATAGGTAAACAACAAGGACCTACTGTATAGCACAGGAAACTATATTCAATATCTTGTAATAACCTATAAGGAAAAGAATCTGAAAAATATATATGTATATAAACTGAATCATTTTGCTGTACACCTGAAACTAACACAACATTGTAAACCAACTATACTTCAATTTAAAAAATGGTATCTGTAAGTCCAATTATATTAATAATTTCAGGAATGTAGTGGAGTATATATTATAATTAATGAAGTTATGAAATGGAATGAAAAAGAAAGATGCAACTAAATGCTGTCCACATGAAATACATTGTTAGTAAAAAGATACAGATTGGTTGAAAGTAAAAGATGAAAAAGATATATCATACATACATACAGTAAGCATAAAAGAATTGAAGTGACTAAAAAAAATCAGGTAAAGTCAGAATTCTAGGCAAAGTGTATTATCGGAGATAGAGGGATATTTCATAAGGATAAATGGTTAATTAGGAAGACACAACAGTCAAATGTGTATTCACCTAATAATGCTTTAAGATAAATGATCTAAAAATTGACAGAATTAATTATGAGTTAACTCCACAATTATAGGGGTTTTCTCTTTCTGGCATTTAATAAAATAGTCAAAAAAAATGAATAAGGACATAGAAAATCTGAACCACACTGTCTACCATCATGATCTGTTTGACTTTTATAGAACACTGTACCCAACAACTGCAGAATACACATTCTATTCAGGTACACATGGAACATTTGCCAGGATGGACCATGTAGTTGGCCATGGAATAAGTCTCAACAAATTTCAAAATACTGAAATCTTACAGAGTATGTTCTTTAAGATGGAATTAAATTACAAATCAATACAATGAATTACTTAAGAATTAACCCTCCAGATAATTTGGAAATTAAACAGTTCTCTTCTAAATAACTTATTTTTTAAAATTGAAGTATAGTTGATTTACAATGTTGTGTTAGTGTCTGGGTGTACAGCAAAGTCATTCAGTTATACATATATATGTGTACTTTTTCATACTCTTTTGCATTATGGTTTATTACAGGATATTGAATGTAGCTAAATAACTTATTAAAGACAGAATCACAAGGGGAATTTGAAAATATTTCCAATTGAAAATGAAAATATAACATGTCAAAAATTGTGAGATGTAGCTAAAACAGTGCTCAAAGAGAAATTTGTAGCTCTAAAATGCCTAAATTAGAAGAAAAGAAAGATATAAAATCATCATTGACCTGAAGGTCTACCTTAAGAAGTCTAGAAAAGGGAGGAGCAAAGTAAAGTCAAAATAGTAGGAGAAAAGAAATAATAAAATCAAGAATAGACATTAAGGGCTTCCCTGGTGGCGCAGTGGTTGAGAATCTGCCTGCCAATGCAGGGGACACGGGTTCGAGCCCTGGCCTGGGAAGATCCCACATGCCGCGGAGCAGCTCGGCCCATGAGCCACAATTACTGAGCCTGCGCGTCTGGAGCCTGTGCTGGGCAACGAGAGGCCGCGACAGGGAAAGGCCCGCGCACCGCGATGAAGAGTGGCCCCCGCTTGCCACAACTAGAGAAAGCCCTCGCACAGAAATGAAGACCCAACACAGCCATACATACATACATACATACACACATAAAAAGAATGTAAGCAGACAAGAATAGCATTAAAAAAAAAAAGAATAGACATTAATAAAATAGCAACAATTAACAAAGCCAAATATTGATTCTTTGTAAGATCACCAAAATTGATAAACCATTAACTAGTTAAATTTAAAAAAAAGAGAGGACACAAACACCAATTTCAGGAAAGAGGTTATATCGTTATAAATTCTACAGATACTAAAAGGACAATAAGGAAATATTATGAACAACTGTGTCTATCATTTGACAACTTAGATGGAATGGACAAATTCCTCAAAAGACACAAATTACCCAACTGAGGCAAGATGAAATAGAAAATCTGAATATCCCTGTAAGTATCAAGAAATGGATTTTTGTTATTTAAAAAAAACAAAAGAAAGCAAAACACCTCTCCACAAAAGAAGGGAGAAGAAGAAAAATCTCCAGGCCCATATGGTTTTATTGGTGAATTCTGTCAAACTTTTAAGGAGGAAATTATATTAATCATACATTGTTTCTTTCATAAAATAGAATGAGTTGGGGAGTATTTTCTATGAATACATTATCCTGCTACCAAAACTTGACATAGGCATTACAAAAAAACCCAATTAGATCATGTTTATCATAACATAGGATAAAAAATATTACAAAATAATAGTAAATTGAATCCAGCAATATGTGAACAAGAGGGTATTTTCCCCCAGCAATACAAGGTTGGAGTAACATTTCAAAAGGAATTACCATAATTCACCATGTTAACAGAATAAGGAAGAAAATCATATGATCATTTTAGATGCAGAAAAAGAATTACCAAAATTTAATACCCATTTGTAATCAAAACTCTCAGAAAAATAGGAATAGAATAGAACTTCCTCAACCTGGTAAAGGATAGCTATGAAAAACCTATACTTGTCATACTTAATAGTAAAACACTGGACACTTTCCCCCTAAAATCAGGGCTACCATGTCCATTCGCACGGCTTTAATTCAGTATTGTACTGGAGGTCCTAGACAGTGTAATAAAATAAGAAAAAAATAGGCACAAAAACTTGAAGTAGTGAAACTGTCATTATTTGTAGAAAACATGATTGCCTACATAGAATGTACTAAGGAATCCATGAAAAGCTATTAGAACAAATAAGTGAATTTATTAAGGCCAAAGTTAATATAAAAAAGTTGTATATTAATTATATGGATTAATAATAAAAATAATATAATATAGATTAATATAAAAATCTGTTATATTTCCATATGGAGGCAGCAAACAATTGGAAAATGAAATTTTTAAAATTCTATTTACAATAGTGTCAAATTACTTGAAAATAAGTCTAACAAAGAAATATAAGACACCTGTACTGAAAAATACTAACATTGCTGAGAGAAATTAAAGAAGACTAAATGGAGAGCTGTAACATTCATGGATAAGAAGCTTAGTATTGTTATTAACCTATAGATTCAGTATTGTCCCCATCATAATTCTTGTAGGCTATTTGTAAATACTGACAAATCCATAAGTTTGTTATATATGAGAGTACATAAGGAGTTCAGTTCTTATGCACTCAAGTGATTTTTGATGGAGATGCCAAAGGAATTCAATGGGGACAGGAAAATCTTTTCAACAAATGATGGTGGAACAACTACTTATGTGGGAAGAAAATAAATCTCAACCCCAACCTCACACCATGTACAAAATTAGGGATATATCATAGACATAAATGGGAAAAATTCAAAATTAAAGCTTCTAGAAGAAAACTTTATTTACAATCTGGGGATATTTAAGAGTTTCTTAGGACATAGAAAGCAATAATCATTTAAAAGAAAATTGATAATGAGACTTTATCAAAATTTTACTATTTAGGAGACTCCATTTAAAAATTAAAAGGCAGACCACAGACTGGGAAGAAATATTTACAATCATACATCTGAAAAAGGACTCATATCCAGAATACATAGAGAACCTTCTATATCTCCATTACAGAAAGCCGAACAACTCCATTAAAAAAAGGTTTGAACAGACACTTCACAAGTGTAGATGTATGAGTGATTAATAAACACAAATGCTAGTAAACTCATACATTTTTGGTTCAAGTATAAAATGGTACTACTTTGGAAAATGTTCTGACAGTTTGTTATAAAATAAATGTATATTTACTCTTTGATCCAGAATTATACTCTTTGATCCAGAATTATTAATTCAAGAGAAATCAAAGCCTATGTCCCCCCAAAAGACTTGTACAATAATATTTGTAACAGCTTTATGCTTAATAGCCACAACTGGAGAAAACTCTATTATTCATTAGTACGAAAATGAATAAAGAAATTGTGGTATATTCTTACAATGAAATACTATTCAGCATTAAAAATAAATCAACTACTGATAGATGAATCAACATGGATGAATTTGAGAAACGCTTGCTGCTGAACAGAAGAGTATACAGTGTAGGATACCTTCTATTTGAATTGCTAGGATAGCCAAAGCTAATTTATGGTGGAAAAAGAGAGTTGTTTTTCTCTGGGAAAGAAAGAACTTGCTGAGTGATGGAAATGTTTTATATCTTAAATATGAGTTTGCGGCACACAGTGTGCATTTATCAAAGCTAATTGAATGATAAACTTAAGTTTTATACATTTCAGTGTATGTAAATTTTATGTTTAAAAAACCAACAGATATTGAACTCAGTTAATTATGTGCATACTGACATATTTTGGGGTAAAGGGTACTGATGTCTGCAGCTCGTGTTGAAATGCTTAAAAAAGGTAAGATGGTTTGGTAGGTAGATGGCTATATAGATGATAAAGGAAATATAGCAGAATACTAATAATTATATAATCTAGGTGGCGGATGTTCACTGTCCAAGTCTTTCACCTTTTCCTGTGTTTAAAAATTTTCATAAGAAAATACTAGGAAAAAATGAACAAGAAAGATTGAAGCGAAAGTAACAGGCATTGAAAACAGGCAGAGAAGAGCCAACGTATGAAATAAAACCAATGATGGAACAGAACAAATATTGAAAACTATAATTTGAGTGAACTTTACTGAAATAGAAGACTTGAAATTATATATTGAAAGAACACACTGCATACCTGAGAATATCAACCCAGAATGACAAACACCAAATTATTGGACTTAAAGAAAAAAATAATCCTTTGAACAAATGAACAAGTGACTTATAAAGGAGACAAAATTAGGTTATAGAACATTTTCAGTGTTCTTCTAAACATTCTCATGTTTAGAAGAAAAGGGATTTAAAAAATAACATATTTTAAACACTCAAGGAAAAAAAAATGTGAGCCAAGGATTTTATGGCTAGCAAAATTGACTTTCAACTATACAGAACTAGACAAGCTATTGCTGCCATGCAAGAATTCAAGAACCATTGTTCCCATGAGACCTCAAGGAGTCTACTGAAGAATGAACTTCAGGTAACCAAAATCACTTGAGGGACAGGAACAAAAGAACTGAACGTGAGCGCCACTTATAAAACTAAGACCAAATGAGGGTTAGAAAGAAGAGAATATAGTATATAATGGCTATATACTCTGACAATATAAAGGACAATTACACAAAATGGTAGAAAGAGAAGGGGTGAGCATAGGAAAAAAATGTTAACTGCTTTTATTAATTATACTGGTGATGGTAATGTGAGTACTGTTTTTTATGAGACTATTGAGTAATGTGATATAGAGCAGCAGTCCCCAACCTTTTTGGCACCAAGGACCAGTTTTGTGGAAGACAGTTTTTCCACAGATGGAGGGTGGGCATGGTTCAGGCGGTAACGTGAGCAGTGGGGAGCAGCAGATGAAGCTTCACTCGCTCGCCCGCTGCTAACCTCCTGCTGTGCGGCCCTGTTCTAACAGGCCGTGGACCAGTACCAGTATGCCATCCGGGGGTTGGGCACCCCTGATATAGAGCATATTAATAATTATGGGATATATGGGGGTAATTATGAGATAATTTTAATTGTATGTACAAGGATTTCTAATTGCATAAATTGAACCTGGAACATCTTACCATTCCAGACCAGCAAGGACTATTAAAGACTAGGTTCACATTAGAAGGGCTTAGGAATCCATGTGAAGTGTTATTTCAGGTTTCAATAAGGGTAATAATTGCAGTGGTTTGAAGCCCATCAAATATGTTTAATTCTATGAGTTCATACGATATTAAAAACTAATTGGTTATCATGGAAGATGATAGAGAACCAATTCATTACCTTAGAAAATGGTAAATAAAGAGAAAGAGCCAGTCACTTACCTCACTTTCCTGAATGAACTGGTAGGACTGTGTAACCAAATAGCAGATGAGGGGAGCATATCTCTATAAAATATTCCAACTAAATAACAAAAAAGAATTTATAGAATTAGAATATCACTATGTTAAGCCTCTCAATAAAATAGTAGATCAGGCATCGACCAGTAATGGCTCCTAACAACACCAATAAAAAAAAAAAAAAAAGACAACCAGACATTATATGTACCTCTTTTTAGAACATGGCATCACTAATAGTGTTGTCATAGGGGTGGAGCATGAGTCTGATCAAGCCGCTGGGTCCAGCTGCCAATTTGCAGAAAATAAAGTGTTTGCACTACGAGTGTATCATCTACAAAATCTACTCCATGAGGAAATGAAATCATGTAATAGGATATATACATATATTTGAAGGCATAAATATAAACTCTAAGGAAAAAATAAAACAACCAAAATGGATTGGAGATGGAAGAGAAGAGAGTGGGAGTAGAAATACACCAATTACTTTCTTGCTTATGGTTGGGAGTATATAAAGAAGATAACATAACAAAGGACCTAGGGCAGTGTATCTGACATATCAATGGATGGACCAAACTAACTTACTAAAAGAAACTGCTTCTGAGATAGGATTACTCAACTGTGTTTCATATAAGGATTTGGAATTACCTCCGTATTAACTCATTAAAAATACAACAGGTGTAATCTATTATGTTGAAGCATGATGCATGTTCAAGTTTTGACAGTTTCTGGAAAGATTCACAAGAATCTGCTGGTGATGGTTTGCACAAGAAACTAGTAGTAATGGTTACCTCCAAGGAGGTGATCTCCTGGTCAACTGAGGGATGGGAGTGGGCTGGAGACTTAGTTTTTGCTGTGTATCTTTTTAAAACTTCTGAATATCACTTATTCAAAAAATTGATAACTTACATTAAAAAGAATCCTTCCCAACCTAGTCGTGTGTTCAGCTGAATTGCACATCATAGTACTGGGCACTTACCGAGAAGGTAAAGAAACCATTAGAGAGTAATGAACATAAAAAGAAAAGAAGTCATAATGTGTAATGTACAAAGAAGTAAGTAGAAGTACCAAATCTAACTCACCACCACCCTTCTTCTGTCCTCTACCAGTTCTTTCTTGGGATATCTGTGATTGGCTATAGATGTGATACTAATGACCCTTTTAAACCGTGACTTGACTGACGCTGGGCCCCGTTTTTACAAGTATCCTGGGAGCAGTCAGTAAAGAGTTGAGTTGGGTCTCAGAGCATTACACCAACAAGAAGTATGCACTGCAGAAATCCCACCCTTTGTCAAGGGTCAGTCCTTTAGAACTGTTTGCCCTCTGTGTTCCTGTTGATCTTCCCCAAGGTGATTAAGTCAGAGCAGGGATTTATTTCCTACTAACACCTAGTCAAGAGGAAGAGAGCAAGAACTACGGTTAGCTCAACAACTGCTTTACCTTGGTTATGGAGACAAAAGTTTAAGAATTCAGACATTTTAATGGGACGTCTTTATTAACAAGGGCAAACTTACCAATTCACTGTGCAGTTTAAACCAAACATATTTGTTATCTATCTTATATATATTCTCTTCTATCTGTATTTGGTATAGTTCTTCTTCTTTTCCAAGGTGAGAAAATCAGACAGTTATAGGAAATACATTGACACCTGCCTATTTATCCCAACTTCCAGGGTGAAATAATAAACAAAATTTTTAAGGAAATGTTTAAAAATAGTATTTTATTGCATGTGGAAAGTGGTAGTGAATATTCTTTCTCTGAAAATAGAGAAATATCAAGTTTTATTATGATTTTTGTATTTTGTGTGTTCCCCTCTTTTTTAAAAAAGACTTTTTGCTTTATAATGAGACATTGTGAAAAATGAGAGGTAAAAATGTCCCTTAATTTTCTTTTCAATTTAACATATGCTCTAAAAGGAACTTGAAGTTGGCCTAGAAGTTTATGGTGAGGGATTATAGGTCTCTTGGTTTGTATTATACTTGCATGGAAGCAAGGGTTTGTTGTAATGCCTGAGTTAACTCACCCTTACAAATTTAGTTTGGCTAAGTCCAAATTAAAGCATTGTCCATGGGCACCTGTATATGTTATATTCTTGTTTTGTTTTGTTTTTTGTTTTTGGTTTTGTTTTGGTGACAGGTAATTTTTAAAGAGCAACTTTCACCCAAAAAACTGGGCTTCTTAAATGCGACCGAGCTTGTTGGAGCTCTTAGTGACATTCTCCATGTTGAGTTCAGGGAAGGAGAACAAGACTTGCTGGTGTTTGATGCTGATATGAAGCCTCTACCACCTGGTGAGTTGAATTACAATATGATGCAAACCTGATTTTTAATTGTCTCTGTAAGAACAAGCAAAAAGAGAGCACTGGTTATGTAAATAGGCGTTATTGTAACCACATCAACCAAACAGATCACACATTAGCCTTGAAAATGTTTTGTATATAATGACCTCCTTTCTGGTGATATATGTTGCAATGAGGTTACTGTATTAAAATCTGAGTTTTTTAAGTTTACTTTCTTCATTGTCCAGATTTTTTAATAATTCTGAAGAAATAAATTTCCTGAAATGGTGTTCTGAGGGGGAAGCACTAGATAGTTCAGTGGTTCTTAACTCTGTTTAGAAATATATGGAGGTTCTTAGAAATACATGGACGTTCAGAATAAATGGGTGTGCGTTGAGACTCAGCAGTTGTAATTTTAAAAAAATAACATTTTATTTTGAGATAATTTTAGGTTTATAGAAAAGTTGCAAAGATAGTACAGAGTTCTCATATGCCCTTCCTCCAGTTTCCCCCTAATTTTAACATCTTACATTACCATGATATATTTATCAAAACTAAGAAATTAACATTGGTACATTGCTATTTACTAAACTCCAGATTCTATTCCGATTTTATCAGTTTTGTTCTTTTTCTGTTTCTGGATCTACTCCAGGATATCACATTGCATTTAGGGCACTTGACTTTTGTTTTTGTTTGGCTTAGTGGTTTTTTTCTTTTGAAATTTTTATTGAGGTTATTGTAGGTTCACTTGTAGTTATTAAGAACGAATACAGAGAGATCCCATGTACTCCTTCCTCAGTTCCCTTAATGGTAATGTCTTGCCATCTATAGTAAATATGATACTTATATTTTTATAAGTTTCTACAAGTGGCTATAGTGGACAGCTGTGTGTTTTTTTTTACAAAATGTAAATGTATCTTTGTTGATTTTTCTGATTAAAATAACTTACATTCATTCTAAAAAATTCAGATAGCACAGATGAGTAAAAAGTTGAAAGTGAATATTTCTCTTCATTTTACTCCCACCAAAAATGCCATTAGAATTTTTATATAGCCTTCCAGACTTTTAAAAATGTATATGTGAGCCTAGCTGCACTTAGAAAAAAATTGCAAAAGCAGTATTTGCTTGTTTAAACAATTCCAGCAATGCAGAGGTAGTAACTAGTAGTAATAGTTTTAGTGGTTTTTCTCTGGACCTCTTCTCTATAATTATTTATCATATGTATAATTTTCTTCCACAAAACAGTATTGTATAAACATTATATAAGTCCTTGCTTTTTATACTTCATAGAGGTAATATTCTATAACAGCATATACAAGTTTATTTCTTCCTTTTTGACTACATATAATTATTTTATGTAACTGTATTATAGTTTATTTAACCAGTCTCCTGTCAATGGACATGTAGAGAGTATCCATATTTTTATCATTATAAAAAATACAGTGATAAATATTCTTGTACCTACATCTTTGTACAGTTACTAGTTTATTTCTTTAGGAGCCACTATGGTCTTATGTCTATCTGGGGTCTGTTTTAATGTGTCAGCCTCCTATAATCATCATACACATGTAAATTTGTATGGTTGTATGGTCAAAATATGTGGTTGGTTTGGGAATTCCCTAAAAATTAAGGCATTGTATTATGGACTATTAAGTAGTCACATACGTTGTACATTAAGCAACAATGAATGTTCACAACTAAAGCTGAACAAGAAATAAATTGAAATCAGGATGTTGTAAAATAAAACCTTTCACCAAAGTTAAAAAAACCTTATCAGACTTGCCCCCCACCCCAACATAAATAACGTAAGATTTGTTCCTATCTGGAACTTCCCTTACATCTCTCCATACTGAAAGGTCTGCAAAGACAGGTTCATATCTCTCATCTGTCATTATCTGCCCAGTGCCTGGCACATAGAATGTGCTTAGTAACAGTTTCCAAATTATTTTAATAGATATACATAGGCTCCTCTATTGGTCATTTCAGATGGAGCTGTGTCATCAGTCAGAAATTCATGTTTAGTTCAATCAGATGAGAAAATAGAAGCCAAAGCTTGTGTGTCCAGTCCTCCTAGAAATTCACTGTCTACTACTGTTATCAAGGAGACTACACGGGATTACCCTTCAAAAAACCACAAAGAGCCAGAACAGAAGATTTGCAAGAAGCCTAATCTGGTGGTAAAGCCTTTACAGCTGGTGAGTAAGGTTTGATGGCTTTGTGCCCTGGAGATTCAGCATTATGGAAAGTAACTGAATGAATGTTTCTTTAGACAAAAATTCTGTTTGAGAAAAGTCTTATTTCTAGATGTATGATTTCTTAGGCTAGACCAGAACTTTGGTCTGAAGTCACCTTATGCAGCATTTATTCTGGTTTTCAGCCTTTTGTATAAATAGCTTTCCTTGAGTCTCATTTCAGGCTTTTCAGTTGGCTTCGAAGATTTGACAGTTGTTTCAGGATAACACTGCTGATTCTCTGTCCATGTGTTTCAGTAGGCTTCACCACCCTCCAGGGCTTTTGAGGGAAGAATTGAGGAGCTCTGTTGTAGCCGTATGCCTCAGCACTGCTGCAGGTCGCCCCTGCACCTAGCCTCAGTTAGAGGGTGTTTTTATTGTTTTTCTCCTTATTATATCTCCACACACACTTCTCCCTTTTTGTATTCTCATCTCCTATTACTTATTTTGTAGTTACTAAGGAATTAATTGCTTACTCTTCTTGCCTTCTGCCCTTTACACCTGGCTTCTTTCATGGAAGGAAAACATTTTGTTTGGAGAGCCTGCTATATTTTCTAGAGGACAATAGAAAGGCCTGAAGGAACATAATATATTTGAGAATGAGAGTGTTTGAGAAACCGTATTTTTGATCGGAAGACTAGTCTGAAATTTAATCCATTCTTTTTTTTTAAATTTTAATTATTTATTTTTTTTTTGGCTGTGTTGGGTCTTCGTCACTGCGTGCGGGCTTTCTCTAGTTGCGGCGAGCGGGGGCTACTTTTCGTAGCAGTGCGCGGGCTTCTCCTTGCAGTGGCTTTTCTTGTTGCGGAGCACAGGCTCTAGGCACGCGGGCTTCAGTAGTTGTGGCACGTGGGCTCAGTAGTTGTGGCTCACAGGCTCTAGAGCGCAGGCTCAGTATTAAGCCTTAAAAGTATTAAGTACTTAAAAGTATTAAGTATTAGTTGTGGCGCAAGGGCTTAGTTGCTCTGCGGCATGTTAGATCTTCCCGGACCAGGGCTTGAACCCGTGTCCCCTGCAATGGCAGGCAAATTCTTAACCACTGTGCCACCAGGGAAGCCCTGAAATTTAATCCATTCTTTTTTTTTTTTCTTTTTTAAATCCATTCTTTGAAGTTGCCTTTGTTGGTAGAATTGGGTAGGATGAGACTCTTAGTTCAGCCTAAGTATTTGAAGTACGATGTTTTCAATTTTACATAGGGCAGTTGTGTGACACACTTTTCACTCTTTACCTAATATCGTAAGACAGTACTTTTAATATTTTAATGTAGGTAAGGATCACCTAGGGAATTTTTTTAAAGGCATAATTGTGGGCCTCACTTCTAGTGAGTGAGTCTGGGCTAAAGCCTAAGAATTTTCATTTTTATAATTTGCCAGGTGATTCTGATAAAGGTGACTCATGAAATATATTTTAAGAAACGTTGTCATAGAGTTTGAAATGTTACTCAAAGATTTATAGTGGTTTCTTTGATTTTTTTTTTTAACTTGTAGCAAGTAGAAATTAAATCACAGCTCAACTTGGCAATGGCAAATCATGATATCCCACCTGATGCTGTACGGGACAAGAAATTATGCAAACTACCCCCATTAGGTACCAGTACCCTCGTGGGGGTCTTTGTGGAGTATATCATCTCTCCTAGTCAATTCTACATCCGAATCTATAGCAGGGATTCATCAGAGTTACTTGAAGACATGATGATTGAAATGCGGTAGGAATCTGTTGTTTTCAATGTATTTTTCATGTATCTCATTCTAAGTCAGTTCTCAAACATTTTGGTCTCAGGGCTCTTAAAAATTAAGGACCCAAGAGAACTTTTGTTTATCAATATTTATCATATAGAAATTAAAACTGTAAAAAATTTAAAATATTGTTTAAGAATAATGATAAATTCATTTTTATGAATATAAATAACATTTGATGAAAAATAACTTTTATGAAAATTAGAAGAGTGCACTGTTTTACATTTTTGCAGATCTCTAATATCCGGCTTACTAGAAGAAAGTTGGATTTCAGTATCTGCTTCTGTCTTTAATTTCTTGAAATACATTATTTTGGTGGAAGTACATGAAAACATCTGGCCTCTGACAGATAAAGAATTGGGAAAAGGAGTATTTTAATAGCCTTTTCAGAAAATTGTGAATACTCTTTGATAGTATACTGAAACTTGACAAGTGGTAGTTTCTTGAAGTTAGTACTGTGTGGAATTTGAACTTCTCAAACTCTACTATGTTAAAATACATTTTCTGCCTTTGCACTTTGAATGGATCCAGGACTAGCTATGTAATTGCAGGCTCCAGTGCAAAATTAAAATGTAAGTCTCCTTGTTTAAAAAGTATTAAGAATTTCAAGACAGCAGTAGCTTAACATTAAAGTAAGCATAGGGAACTTCTCAGTGTGGACTCAATGGAACTGGCCCTGAATTTTACCACCATCTATGATTTTAAAACATCATGTATTGGTCTTTTGGAAAATACTGGTTCACTGAGTTATATAGATCTTCCAGATGTTGACATGTTTCATCACACAATATATCTTTAAAAAATCACATTCATTAATATTATCACTGACTGCATCAGAAAAGTATTAAGTATTAGGAAACTGTCATGTTTATGGTGGTGGATGCAGCATTGCCAAAATCCTAATTTTCATTTGAAAGCTTTTGAATTTTATCATTGACAATAAATACTGTCAGTGTTTTCCTTGAAGTGGCAAGCTTGCTTCATTTTTGAGAAAATGTGTGGCAAATACCCAAGTCTGAATAAACATAGTTTGTGAGTGACCTTTCAAGCAAAAATGGTGTTCCATGAAAATAGTGTCTAGTTCATCTTCCAAGTAAAAATAAATCTCCACACACACACAAAAAGCAGCTAATTCAGTTCACAGCTGAAATGCAAAAGTGCTTTTCATTAAAACAACTTGGGAAGTATTTTACTTGTACTTGCATTTTGTTACAGAGAATATTGAAAAGATAGTCAGTGGTTGAGATTTAATAAACTTAATAATTTTTATTGCTTTATCAAGGACATTCTTAAGTGAAAGTAGCCTCTTTTTTCTTTCTTTTTTATTTAATGTGAATGCATGGCAGTGAAAAATAAATGTTTACTAGTACAGTTGGATGCCACTGCCTTGATTTAGCAAAGGCACCGGGAATTTTACCCACCCTTGCTTTTACAGCATCAATGCAAATATTAACATAGTGAAAAGGGCAAATAACTATTTTCATAATAATACTAAAATATTAAAATAGCTTTGATCTTAGGAACTTTTTGAAAGGGTATCAAGGTCCCAGGGATTTGTGAACTACACTTAGAGAGCTACTGCTCTAAATTATCTTTTCTCTAGTGAAAAATCATGTCCTTTGTTAGTAAACACTATGTAAAATGTTTACATTTTCAGTTACTTTAGATTTATTCATGTACAACAAATGTCTGATTTTTACATTGGTGCCACATAGAAGAATAATTTACTTTGTATCTCTCCAAAAGTTTTTTTCTAACTTTACCTCATTATATACTCACCTCCCACCCAAGAACACCTGGCATAATGTTACATAATAATCACTTAGTAAGTTTCTGTTGGAAGTTTGTTGATAAAGAGAAGGGATTTGGACAAGAAAAAGAAAATTAGTTGGTATTAATAATAAACATTACCAAATCAGAAAAAGTGAGGATTTTTTTCTTTGCTTTTTGCCAAGACATTCCTGCTCTTGATACATCAATAAAAATGATCTTTAATTTTTTCTTCCCCTATGGGTTTCTGTGTATTATGGAATTCCGCAGGCGCTGTTATTCTAATCAGCTGGTTTCTGATCGATATGCCATGCCAGAGTATTTTATCCAACCGGGACATCTCTGTTGTGTAAGGATTTCTGAGGATAAGTGGTGGTATCGGGTCATTATCCATCGAATTCTTGGGAAACAGGAAGTTGAAGTGTTCTATCCAGACTTTGGAAATATTGGAACTGTTCAGAAGTCCTCCCTGAGGTTCCTCAAGTGAGTTAATAAACTGAATAAGGACAACTTAAGTTTTGAGCTGTAATGCAGGATCTCTCTTCCTTTCCTCCTGCCTCTCTCCTTCCATCCTACCCTCCATTCCACCCCCTTTCATCTTAGTGCAGGTTTGGCAAATGGTCATTTGGTCATTATAATCACAGTTGGATTACAATCTCTCACGTCTTCTTTCACATGACTGTGAATCTGAATGAACCATGAGACTGAATTTCAATCTTATGTTAAGAAAATCATTCTTTGGGTCATGCTAAGAGTTGCATTTATATAGCATGAAGGTTGAACTGTTCCTACCTATATTTTATTTATTTATTTATTTTCAGTTATACATATCCTACCTATATTTTAATTGCATGGTTTTCAAAGACTATTATGTTTTTACAAGTGTATTTCTTAGGTTACTTTAAAGTGTAAGACATTAATTTTAAAATGCATGAGTAAAATACTCTGAAATGGTGTGAAAAACTTAAATCAAGGAATGGGTAAGAGATGCCATAAAATCCAGTTTTGAAATATGATTAAATATTCCTATATTTGATTATCTGTTGCAGGTGCTGCTACACCAGGCTTCCAGCTCAGGCTATCCCCTGTTCTTTGGCTTGGGTGAGACCAGTAGAGGTATGTTTGCTTGTTTCCTGTTTAATCAGCAAACATTTGATGCCAAGAACAATTCTAGGTTCTCAGAATACAAAAATAAAACATAGAATGAGCCCTCAAAGAAATCATTGTAGACAGTATGAAAGATAGGCGCATAGACAGAAATAATTGTGCTGTGTCCTATTTGCTAGAAAATTTTGCAGCGTATGGTAGAGATGCAAAAGAAAGAGCGCTCATCTCTGTTCGGGGTAATCAGAGAAGGCCCCATAATAGAGGTGGCATTTGCATGAAACTTTGAAGGAAGATTAGTTCTATAACTGGACAAACAAGAAAAGAAAGACATTTCAGGCAAAGGGAGAGCAGCATGAAATGTCTCAAATATGAGGAATTTTAAGTGGTTCTGTTTGGCTACATAATAGAGGATGTGCTGGAATTGGTGCATGGCAAACGATGTCAGAGAAGTAGACAGTAAACTAAGGTGGAGACCCATAGCCATGTGCAGGAGTCTGGACACAATGTCCAGACTGGGGAGCAACTGAAGGGAACTGCCACAATCAGATATATGTTTTTTAAAGAATTCTCTAGTGGTGGGAGATGATTGGAGTGGGATGGAGCAGGAGGCATTTTCATCCATATAGATACATTTGTTTATGTAGCTATAATTATGCACCTAATTTTATGTTTTTTCCCTCAGAGCTCTTAATTATACATGCCATTCACATTTATTACACCATATTTGTCTGTTTAACCTAAATAACTTAGCAGTTGCTAACATATACGTGGATTATTCCTTACTTTTTTTTTTTATCTGAAAAACACAATAAAGAGAAAAGAAAAAGAAAAAACATTATCTGTAATTCCACCATTCAAATGCATTCAATTTAGAAATTTGATATGAGTTTCTTTCAGTTTAGTTTATTGGATGTTGGGGATGAGGGTTTTGTAGGGTTTTTAGGCTTATATAAAATAGTAATCATATTATTTTATATTCCATTTTTCCACTCAACATTATAGCATAAATACATTTACATGTTATAGTTCTCAATTTTAATAGGTACATAAGTAATCTATTAGCTAAACGTGCATTGTAGCCTGTTTAACTGTTCCTTTTTGTTAGACTAATTCAGTCCACTTCTGATTTTTGAGTATTATAAATAATTATGCAAAGTATGGTTTTTGTGCGAGTCACTACTCAGCATTGTTTGCTAGGGTGTATTTTAGCCCTGACTAGGTTTCTTTTTAGTACTTCCATCAGGGAGGCCAGGGCTAAATTTGTGACCCACTCGTAGCCAATGTCCGTTACTCTCATATCAGCCAGGTGGCTTCCATTTTTCGTTTTCTTTGCAATTTCCTTCCTAAACTGCTTCTGGCCTTAGGGCTTTTGCCCATGCTGGTCACTGAAATAGCTTATTCAAAGAATTCTCATGGTTGGCTCCTTCTTGTCGTTCAAATTTAAGCCCAAATGTTATTTCCCCAAGAAGGACTTCCTTGACCAGTCAATTTAAAGTGCACTCTTCCTCTTCAGTCAGAATGATTCATCATCATTTTGTTTGATCTTTCTTTTAAAAAAAAAATTTATTTATTTTAATTGGAGTATAATTGCTTTACAGTGTTGTGCTAGTTTCTGTCGCACAGTGAAGTGAATCAGCCATAAGCACACACACATCCCCTCCCTCATGGAACTCCCTCCCCCAACCATCCCACCCACCTAGGCCATCACAGAGCACCGGGCTGAGCTCCCTGTGCTATACAGCAGGTTCCCACTAGCTATCTATTTTACACATAGTAGTGTATTTATGTCAAAATTAATATCCCAATTCATCCCACCCTCCCCTTCGCCCACTGTGTCCACCCGTGCATTCTCTATGTCTGCCCTGCAAATAGTTTCATCTGTACCATTAATATTTATTTATTTATTTATATATTTATTGGCTGCATCGGGTCTTAGTTGTGGCATGCAGGCTCCAGAGTGTGCAGGCTCATTAGTTGCAGCACGCGGGCTCTCTAGTTGTGGTGCATGGGCTCCAGAGTGTGCGGGCTCAGTAGTTGTGGCACATGGGCTCTCTAGTTTTGGCTCACGGACTCCAGAGCACGTGGGCTCAGTAGTTGTGGTGCACGGGCTTTCTGTCCCATGGCATGTGGGATCTTAGTTCCCCAACCAGAGATCGAACTGGCATCCCCTGCATTGCAAGACAGATTCCTAACCATTACACCACCAGGGAAGTCCCTTGTTTTATCTTTATAACACTGTCTGGTGTTACCTTAATTGTTTGTTCACATACAACATTGTAATTCCTGAGATCAGGGATATTGTGTGTCATATTTACCACTGTATCTCCAGTGCCTAGATCAATGTTTGGTGCATGGTAGGTGCTCAATAAATCTTTTTAACTGAATGTATCTCATTCATATCTTTATTTCTATATCTTTGTTCTGGTTTGGTGAGCTAATACTCTCATATACAAAATCTAAAGCAGGCAGAAAAGTAGAAGTCTACCCTTGGAAGTCAAACTGCAATAGGTAAGATCAGGAATTTTTCAGCTTCTTTCCTGAGGTCACTCCCCAGTCTACAGCCTTGCTGGCTTGCACGATTAGAGGACATTGTTTGGGAATAGCGGAACAGCTAGAAGTTAGGGTGTAATACTTAAAGGGTGGGAGCCATAGAATGGGTGCGTTCCAAAATCATTGTACGGATATGAAATCCGCCCAAATCCTTAGATGACAGCTAAACTTTGCAAGGACTGTAGAGAACCCAGTGGCCCTAGTGAAAAGTCACTGGCTTACCTATTCTTTTTCTCACCTTGTATGCCTTATTTTGAAGAGGGTTTTTAATCATTCCACTGTGTTATTTCAGTGATGACTCTAGGAAGTACAGCATATGTGTGTAGCAGTGCAAGGACATTAGAACACGAATTTCTTTAACGTCCTTTTCTGATCTATTTTTGTTTTGTAATTAACGTTATTGTTTGTAACCCCTCAAGAAAATAACTGCATATAATAATAATAATGTCCATTTAGATTTAGTCACGTATTTCTCAGTTTCTTAGCTCTTCAGTCTTGCTGCTCAAACCCTCTGGGAACATTTTCTTTCTATTTGAACTGTATCTTTTAGGATTTCATTTTGTAAGGGTTTGTTGATGGCAAACTCAGTTATGTTCACCTGAAAATATCATTTTGTGCTTATTCTTGAAAGATATGTTCAGTAGGTATAGAATTCTAGGTTGGCAGTTACTATCTTCAGCACATGGCAGGTATCATTACACTGGCTTCTGGTTTCCTTTATGATATTTAAGCCAGCTGTCCATCTAATGGATGTTCCTTTGAAGGCAATATCCTTTTTGTCTGTGGCTGTTTTTAAGATTTCGTATTTGTTACTTGTGTTCTTCAGCTTTTTTAAAAAGCAGGATTGATTTTTATTTTATAGATATTTGCTATCTGTATAGAAGAAAGACCTTCTCAATAATCCAGGATATTTCTTCTTTCTTTCTTTTTTATAAATTTATATATTTATTTATTTATTTTTGGCTGCTTTGGGTCTTCGTTGCTGTGCACGGGCTTTCTCTAGCTGCGGCGAGCAGGGGCTTCTCTTGTTGCAGAGCACAGGCTCTAGGCACGCGGGCTTCAGTAGCTGTGGCACGCAACCTCAGTAGTTGTGGCTCACAGGCTCTCAAGCGCAGGCTCAGTAGTTGTGGCACATGGGCTTAGTTGCCCCGCAGCATGTGGGATCTTCCCGGACCAGGGCTTGAACCCACGTTCTCTGCATTGGCAGGCAGATTCTTAACCACTGTGCCGCCAGGGAAGCCCTAGGATATTTTTTCAAAGGATACTATGCTTCTAACAATTTCAGGATGACATTAAAACTATCTGCTAATGAAATTGAAACTTGTAAATTTACTCTTTAGGAAACAAAATTATTTATTTGTAATTGAGGTAATGTTGATTTATAACATTATATAAGTTTCATGTGTACAACATTATATTTCTACTTCTGGATACCCTACCACGTGTTCACTACTAAAAATTTATTTTCCATCTGTATCCATAGTTGGCCTGACCCCCTTTACCCATTTTGCCCTCCCCCCTTCCCCTTCCCCTCTGGTAATCACTACTCTGTTCTCCATATATATGTATTTGTTTTTGTTTGGTTTGGTTTGTACATTATTTTATTTTTGTTTGTTTATTTGTTTTTTTTTTAATACTCCACATCAGTGGAATCATGTGGTAGTTCTCTTTCCATGACTTATTTTACTTAGCATAAAATGCTCAAGTTCCATCCATGTTGTTGCAAATGGCAAGACATTTATCTTATTTTTAAAGCTGAGCAGTTTTCCGTCATGTACATGTATACCACATCTTCTTTACCATTTGTCTGTTGATGGGCACTTCAGTTGTTTCCATATCTTGGCTATTGTAAATAATGCCGAAGAACATGGGGGTTGAGGTATCTTTTCAGATTAGTGTTTTCATATTCTTTGAATAAATACCCAGAAGTGGGATAGCTGGATCATGTGATAGTTCTTTTTTTTTTTTTTTTTTTTTTTTTTTAAATTTATTTATTTTTATTTATGTTTTTGGCTGTGTTGGGTCTTCGTTTCTGTGCAAGGGCTTTCTCTAGTTACGGAGAGCGGGGGCCACTCTTCATCGCGGTGCGCTGGCCTCTCACTATCGCGGCCTCTCTTGTTGCGGAGCACAGGCTCCAGACGTGCAGGCTCAGTAGTTGTGGCTCACGGACGTAGTTGCTCCGCGGCATGTGGGATCTTCCCAGACCAGGGCTCGAACCCATGTGCCCTGCATTGGCAGGCGGATTCTCAACCACTGCGCCACCAGGGAAGGCCCTCATGTGATAGTTCTAATCTTAGTTTTTTGAGGACTCTCCATACTGTCTTCCATAGTGGAGGTACCAATTTACATTCCCACCAACAGGTTTCCCTTTTTCTCCACATCCTTGCCACCACTTATTTCTTGCCTTTTTGATAATAGCTGTTCTGACAGGTGTGAGGTGCTATCTTATCATGGTTTTGTTTTGCATTTCCATAGTAATGAGTGATGTTGAGCATCTTTTCATGTACCTGTTAACCATACGTATGTCTTCTTTGGAAAAATATCTGTTCTGTTCCTCTGCCCATTTTTAAATCAGGTTGTTTGTTTTTATTGTTTTGAGTTGTATGAGTTCTTTTTTTTTAAAATTTATTTATTTTATTTATTTTATTTTTGGCTGCGTTGGGTCTTTGTTGCTGCGCGCGGGCTTTTCTCTAGTTGAGGCGAGTGGGGGCTACTCTTCGTTGCGGTGCGCAGGCTGCTCGTTGCAGTGGCTTCTCTTGTTGTGGAGCATTGGGCTCTAGGCACGCGGGCTTCAGTAGTTGTGGCTCGTGGGCTCTAGAGTGCAGGCTCAGTAGTTGTGGCGCACGGGCTTAGTTGCTCCGCGGCATGTGGGATCTTCCTGGACCAGGGATCGAACCTGTGTCCCCTGCATTGGCAGGTGGATTCTTAACCACTGCACCACCAGGGAAGTCCCTATAGTTTTCAATATACAGATCTTGCACCTCTTTGGTTAAATTTATTCCTAAATGTTTTATTTTGTTGCAATTGCGATTGTTTTCTTAATTTCTCTTTCTGCTAGGTCATTGTTAGCATATAGAAATGCAACAAATTTTTGTATATTGATTTTGTATCCTGTTACTTTACTCATTTATTATTTCTAAGCGTTTCTTGATGGAGTCCTTAGGGTTTTCTATATATAAAATCATGTCATCTGCAAATAGTGACAGTTTTACTCCTTCCTTTCCAATTTGGATGCCTTTTATTTCTTTTTCTTGCCTGATTGCTCTGACTAGGACTTCCAATACTGTGTTGAATAAAAGTGGCGAAAACGGGCATCCTGGTCTTGTTCCTGATCTTAGGGGGACAGCTTTCAGTTTTTTTCCTTTGAGTGTGATGTTAGCTGGGGGTTTGTTACATGTGGCCCTTACTATGTTGAGGATATGTCCCTTCTGTATCCTCTTTATTGAGAGTTTTTATCATAAATGGGCTTTGAATCTTGTCAAATGCCTTTTCTGCATCCAGTGAGATGATCATATGGCTTTTATCCTTCATTTTGTTAATGTGGTATATCACATTGATTGATTTGTGAATATTGAACCATTCTTGTGTGGAATAAATCCCACTTAATCATGGAGTATGATTTTTTTGATGTACTGTTGAATTCAGTTTGCTAATATTTTGTTGAGGATTTTGCATCTATGTTCATTAGAGATAGTGGCCTGAATTTTTTTTTTTTGTGTTGTCTTTATCTGCTTTTGGTATCAGGGTGATGTTGGCCTTTTAAAATGAGTTAGGAAATGTTCCCTTCTCTTCAGTTTTATAGAATAGTTTGAAAAGGATAGGTATTAAATCTTCTTTGACTGTTTGGTAGAATTCACCTGTGGAGCTGTCTGGTCCTGGACTTTTGTTTTTTTGGGAGCTTTTGATTACTGTTTCAGTCTCTGTGCTAGTGATCAGTCTATTCAGATTTTCTGTTTCTTCCTGATTCAGTCTTGGAAGTTTGTATGATTCTAAGAATTTGTTCATTTCTTCTAGGCTGTCTAATTTGTTGGTATATAGCTGTTCATAATATTCTTTTATAATCTTGTATTTATGTGATATCTGTTGTTATTTCTGCCTTTTGTTTGATTTTATTTATCAGGACCTTCTCTCTTTTTTCTTCGTGAGTCTAGCTAACGGTTTGCCAAATTTTGTTCGTGTTTTTGAAGAACCAGCACTTAGTTCATTGATCTTTTCTACTGTCCTTTTACTCTCTAGTTTATTATTTCTGCTCTGATCTTTATTATTTCCTTCATTCTACTAACTTCGCCCTTTGTTTTTCTTTTTATAGTTTCTTTAGCTGTAAGGTTAGATTGAGATTTTTCTTGTTTCTTAAGAGTAGGTCTATATTGCTATAAACTTCCCTCTTTGTAATGTTTTTGCTGCATCCCATAGATTTTGGTATGTTGTATTTTCATTTTCATTTGTCTTCAGGTAATTTTTTATTTCTTCTTTGGTTCCTTCGTTGACCCAATAGTTGTTCAGTAGCATGTTGCTCAGTTTCCATATATTTGTGACTTTTCTAGTTTTCTTCTTGTAGTTGATTTCTAGTTTCATTCCATTGTGATCAGAGAAGATACTTGATATGATTTCAATCTTCTTAAATTTAGTGAGACTTGTTTTGCATCCCAGCATATGGTCTATCCTTGAGAAAGTTTCATGTGCACTTGAGAAGAATGTATAGTCTGCTGCATTTGGGTGGAATGAATGCTCTGTACAAATCTATCAAATTCATCTTGTCTGTTGTTTCATTTAAGGCCAGTGTTTCCTCGTTGACTTTCTGTCTGGATGATCTATCTATAGATGTAAGTGGGGTGTTATTAAAGTCCTCTACTATTACATGTTGCTGCCAATTTCTCTCTTTAGGTCTGTCAATAATTGTTTTATATATTTTTGTGCTCCTGTATTAGGTGCAAGTATATTAATCGCTGTTACGTCTCCTTGATGTGTTTTCCCCTTTATTATACTGTCCATTTTTGTCTCTTGTTACCTTTTCTGACTTGAAGTTTATTTTGCCTTATATGAATATGGCTATATCTACTTTCTTTTGGCTGCTGTTTTCTTGGAGAATCATCTTCCATCCCTTCACTTTGAGCCTATGTTTGTATTTAGAGCTGAGATGAGTCTCCTGGAGGGAACATTTAGTTGGGTCTTGCTTTTTAATCCATCCAGCCACTCTGTGTCTTTTGATTGATGAATTTAGTCTATTTACATTTAGGGCGATTATTGATAGTTGGATGTTGGCTTTTTAGCTTTTGTTTTCTGGTTGCTTTAAATCTCCCATTGTTTCTTTTATTCCCCCATTGTTTCTTTTTCCTTGTGTTTCTGTCTGCCATTTTGGTTTGGTGGTTTTCTAAGATATTTTTCTTAGCTTCCTCTTTTGCTGTTTTTTGTGTCTCTGCTCTATTTTTATGTTCTGTGTTTACCCAGAAGTTTGTATAAGACATCTCAATTAAAATAGTCCATTTTCTGCTGATAGCATCTTATATTCATTTACCTATACAAGTTCCGTCCTTTTCCTCTTCCCCTATAAAATTTGTTTTTGTTGTCTTAAATTACCCCTTTTTATGTTGTGAGTTGTTATCAAACTAAGAGAGCTATATTTGTTTTTCTGCTTTATTTTTTTCTCCCTTTAGATTTTATAATATCTATTAATAAAGTGTTTAAAAATCTATTCTGATAGAGAGTTGCAGTTTTCCAGTTCCGTCTTTTTATTACTTTGCTCAAAGTTTTGTGTATTTTTGCCATTTTTTTTCTGGTTGAAGAGCTCCTTTCAACATGTTTTGTAAGGCAGGTCTAGTGTTGATGAACTCCTTCAGCTTTTGTTGGTCTGGGAAAGTCTTTGTTTCTCCTTCATATCTGAATGATAACTTTGCTGAAATAGGGTATTCATGGCTGACAGTTTTTATCTTTCAGTATTTTGAGAATGTCATTCCACTCCCTCCTGGCCTGTAGGGTTTCTGCTGAGAATCTACTGATAGCCTAATGGGGGCTCCTATTGTAGGTCACCATCCTTTTTTCCCTGGCTGCCTTTAAAATTCTGTCATTGACTTTTGACAATTTTAATATTATGTCTTGGAGGAGGTCTTTTTGCATAGAGGTAATTAGATATTCTCTTAGCTTCATGGGCTTGTATATCCAGTTTCTTCCCCAGGTTTGTATTATTTCTTTAAATAATCTCTCTGCTGTCTTTTCCCTCTGTTCTCCTTCTGGGATACTCATTATCCTAATGTTGCCTGTCCTTAAAGAGTTGGAGAGCTCTTGTAGGATTTCCTCATTTTAAATATCTTCCCTTTCCCCTTCTACTTGTGTCATTTCTAGATTTCTATCTTCAAGCTCACTAATTTTCTCTTCCATATGGTCTGCTCTAGTCCCAGTCTAATGCATTCTTCGTCTCATTTATTGAGTTTTTCAGCTCCAGAATTTCTGTTTGGTTCTTTTTTAAAGTTTCAGTCTCTTCGGTAAAGTATTCCTTCTGTTCATTCATTTTATTCCTGAGCTCATTAAACTACCTTTCTGAGTTTTCTTTTAGCTCATTGAATTTCTTCACAACAGCTATTTTGAATTCTCTATCATCAGTTAAATTGGAACATTCCATAACTTTGGTCTCTGGAGAATTGTCATTGTCTTTTTGTGGTACCGTGTCACTGTGGCTCCTCACGTTGCTTGATGAAGTGTTCTTGAGCCAGTGCATTTAGTATTAAATGACAGGTTAGGAGTTAGATTTCCTCCGGTAGGTGGTGCCATCACACAAGTTTTCGGTTTCTCTTACTTGAGCTGCCTCTGGTCATATTTGAGAGTTAGCACTTTTCAGCCTGCACCTACTGTGTAATAGGTGTGGCTCCATTGCCTTCTTTGTTGCTTTTTGTGCCACCAGGGTCGTTGCTGCCATGCTTCTCCCAGAGCCGCTGTCGTCACCAGGATGGTTGGCTCTTTCCTTGTGTCTGGGATCCCTTGAGACACAGGATCTTCTGTGGGGGAAGGGGGATGGGAGGGGAGGGGTCATAGGCGCCTCAGATGCTGGAGGGACAGGGTCGCGGGCCCCACTTCTGCTGCTCCCCACTTGCCTGTGGTCATGGGTGCCGGGAGTGGTCAGGTGGCCACAGTGTGTGCACCACCTTCCCTGCTGCTACTGGGTTCTCTGAAGCTGTGGGCTCCACTGCCTCAGTTGGAGGGCCAGGATTGCAGGCATGGGCTCTGAGGTTCCCTCGCCCCCGCTGTGTGTTCCAGTACACCCAGCTTTGGGTGTGCAGACGTGTGGAATTCTCCAGTGCCCTATTGTGTTGGGCGGAGGCACCTTTGTTGAGTTGTGGATGTTTCACTGGATGTAGATTGAAAGGGGGAGACAAAGGTAGTTTTTCCACTCTAACATGTTTCTGAAGTCTGAAAACCGTGTTCTTCAGTTTTAATATGTTTACGTGTGAATTTATTCTTATTTATCCTGCTTTGTGGTTCATTGGACTTTTTATCTGTGCATTGTTACTTTTCATTAAATCTGGCTAATTCCCAGCCGTTATCTCTTCAATTATTGTCATTTCCCCATATTCATATTTATATTCCCTCTCTCTGTTTCTGCCTCTTTTTCTAGAACGATAATTAAAAGTATGTGAAACCTTCTCAGTTTACCTTCCATATCTTTTAACCTCTCTTCTGTATGTTACATATTTCTGTCTTCTGTGTTGCATTCTGAGTAACTTTTCCAAATCACCTTCCACTTTACAGATATACTCTTTAATTCTACCTAATCTGCTATTGAATAAACCTATTAAGTTTTTAATTTTGGTTGTTATATTATTACTTTCTAAAAGTTCTCTTGGTTCTTTAATTCTGCTAGATCAATTTTTAATAGATTGCAGGTCTCTGCAGAAGCTTTCAAATTAATTTTGTTTTTTTGTTTTTATTTTAAGCATAGTATGTTAGTTCTTTTACAATTCATCTGGAAATTCAAATATCTAAAGTTTTTGAGGTTTTGTATTAGTTATGTTGTTTCTCTTTGTTCTTCCTTGTGATTCATTGTCTCTTTATATGCCTTTTTTTTAATATAAATTTATTTATTTATTTTTGGCTGTGCTGGGTCTTAGTTTCTTTGCGAGGGCCCTCTCCAGCTGCGGCGAGCGGGGGCCACTCCTCATCGTGGTGCGCGGGCCCCTCACTGTCGCGGCCTCTCTTGTTGCAGAGCACAGGCTCCAGACACGCAGGCTCAGTAGCTGTGGCTCACGGGCCCAGTTGCTCCGCGGCATGTGGGATCTTCCCAGACCAGGGCTCGAACCCGTGTCCCCTGCATTGACAGGCAGATTCTCAACCACTGTGCCACCAGGGAAGCCTTCTTTATATGCTTTTTATCTTTGTCTGTGTACTGCTCATTGACTTTTAAAAATTTTTGTAAAAATGGTTGAATACACATTGAGATTGCCTACCTCCAGAGAGATTTACATTCGCTTCTGCCAGGTATCTAGCAGTAGGACCAGTCTGGAACCATGTTAATTTAAATGAACAACCTGAGGATTTGTGTACCACCCAGGTGATGTGAAAATTGAGCTGCAAATCCATGTGAAGGCTAGTTTATTTCTTTTCCTCCTTATCCTGAGCATGAACCTCTAGGGACTCAGCTTAATAAAGGAAAGTCCTCCTCTCCACTCCCTACTCTGGGTGGATACTGGCTTTGATTTCTGTCCTCTTTGACCTGTGAGACCATCAAAACCAAAGTGCAGATTTGCCTGGATTAGCACATACCCTGAAGGCAAAAATAGTTCCCACTTTCCCTTTAATTTTGGCCTGATAATTTGTTACAATTTTGTCAGTTCTTTGATGCTTTTAGGACATATTTAAAAAATATTTTATCTAGAATAGTTTCTGTGGGAGGGTTGGTCAAATAATCTAACTCAAACATTTCCAAACATGAAAGTTTTTCATCACATTAAAATAAATTTTTTCCCATAATCCCATTTTCATCATTTTTCCTTTATTCTGACTTTTCTCATCCCCAAATCATAAATATCCTCAAATGTGTTACTTTAGTATTTTCATGCTTTGATTTTCCCACTAAAATCTCTAGTTCATTAGGAATTCATTTTTGTATATGGTTTTTATAATTCATGTTTGAATCTGTCATCTGAATCTCATATCTTGTTTGTCTTTCAGGAACATTGGACATCCAGAGCTATTTTGCAGTTCCAGAAGTTGTGTGGTTTGAAGCCATTAGTGGGGGTAGTGGATGAATATGTAGATGGAATCCTTAACATTTTTTTGTGTGATACATCCTCACATGAAGACGTCTATTTCCATCATGTCTTGAGAACAGAGGGCCATGCTATTGTATGCCGAGAAAATGTCCCTTCTAAGGTGGAGCATTCTGGATGTATTTTGTAATGTATTGTATTTAATCTCAACAGTTTAAGGTATAAGAGAATTTAATACTGAAGGTTATTTGATTTATTCTTCAGCGCTATCTGTGAGATTCCTGCCTTCTTAATGCAGAGCACTTTCTTAATTTTCACATGATCACAAAAAGCTACATTTTTTTAAAGGCTTATTGTCCTTTAGGATATACTTTTATTTTAAATAATTGATTGAAGATTCTGTCTTACCCCCAATTATTTAATTTTCTGAAGTTTTCTTAGAGAAGAGCAACACTCTCTTATTTTGTAATTATTGATAGCAGTGTCTACATTACCATTAATATTGGTGTTGATAATTTTTGTGGCTAGCAAAAACTATCACTATGGAAAAAAATCTGACTATTAAATTTTAGAAGATAATGCATTTCCACAACATTTGAAAATTTATGAAGTGCTAACTTTTTCACTTTTTCTCTGAGAAACTAAACTTCCTTCGTATTTTTTTAATCCTAGGGTTTCAGAGACCTCAACCCTTTAACTTTATACACTAAATCCAGTGCAGGGCCAGAGGACATTGTCCTGACAGAACTGGGTTATCCTTCCCAGCAGCACTATTTTAATGAAGATCGAGAGATAAGTCCACAATCAAAAGAGAGAGAATTATACACCCTGGTAAGAGGTTTTTGCAAACATCATCATATTCTTTTTATTATTGTTAATACTTAATGAGTACTTACTATATGCTAAGCACTATAAAAGGCACTTTAAATATATTATTTAATACTTATAAAATCCCTGTGATGTAGTGACTATAATTAACCCTATTTTACTGATGACAAAACTGAGGCATTCCTAACCTAGGAAAGTTTGGAAACTATGCAGTAATCTTAAGTTATCTTGCCTGTCATCATTTGCTGGTTTAAACCTTTACTTCAGCCATGCTTTTCCTGTATGATTTCTCTCATACACTGAATTCCACTGCTGCCTTGCTGCAGTTGTGACCTCACTTACACTGACCCAAATGCTGTTCTTCCCTCTGCACTCCTTAGATTCTTCTTGAAGTATTCTCATTTCTTACTTTCTCTGTAAACCTTGTGGCAACTCCTACCCACAGTAATAATATTATTATGTATTATTCCATCCCACAGTACCAATAATAAAAAAATAATAACCGACACTTATTGAACTCATACTGCATGGCAGGCACTGTTCTAAGTACTTGCATGTACTAGTTAATTTAATCTTCACAACCACTTTACCAGATTGGTGCTTTAAGATCCCCATTTTAGATATAAGTAAAGTGAAGCACATTAGTAAGTAAGTTAAATGATTTTTCAACAAATGAGCAGATAAATAGACATGTCCTCTGAGTCTCATATTCCTCATGGCAACAAATACTGGGCTAAGAATATAGATTGGGTTCAGTTTGAGAGCCCCAAATTTATTTTTTTGGACACAGCAAAGCTTTTTTCTTTGAATAAAATATGAAAATATTATTTTGTGTAAGTATGTTTTATATATCTGACTTTTTAAATTACAGGGATGATGTTATTTTTTTAGTGGACTTTTACTGTTAGGAAAGATAAAAAGGAAAGGCTACTTTGCTGTACACGTGAAACTAACACAACATTGTAAATCAACTATATTTCAATAAAACATTTTTTAAAAAGGCCATTTGACTACTGAGAGATTAACCTCTGAAAAATATGTATGAATGTTTACTGCTGCATGTTTAAAATGATGTCAGCATTTTAGATTTCATTTTAGTTTAAAATTAGTGGACTTCCCTGGTGGCACAGTGGTTAGGAATCCAGCTGCCAGTGCAGGGGACACAGGTTCGAGCCCTGGTCCAGGAAGATCCCACATGCCACAGAGCAACTAAGCCCATGCGCCACAACTACTGAGCCTGCACTCTAGAGCCCACGAGCCACAACTACTGAGCCCGTGTGCAACAACTACTGAAGCCCGTGCACGTGGAGCCCATGCTCCACAACAAGAGAAGCGACCGCAATGAGGAGCCCACACACTGCTACGAACGGTAGCCCCCACTCGCCGCAACTAGAGAAAGCCCATGCACAGCAGCGAAGACCCAATGCAGCCAAAAATAAATAAATAAATTTATTTAAAAAATAATAATAATAAAATAAAATTAGTTAAAATTAATTGGGCTTGTTTGGCATGTTTGGCTTTCTGAAACCTGAATTTTTGCTAGTTGTTATTACTTGATTAGAACAGTTATATTTCCTGATTCTTAGATAGTCAGTTGAATTCAACCTTAAAAGTTTTTAGAATATCTTATCATCACTGTGTTGATGTCTTTAAATAATCATAGTTAAGTCTTGAAAATGAAATAAGGCCATTTTTCTGCAAAAAAGATAAGGTCCAAAGCTCCTCTATCCTATCCCAGCCTATATTTTAACATATCAAGACTCCCATATGCTACACACACACACCTACCTCTATACACTGAGTTCCCTGTAATTCCTACTCTTCTTTTAGGCATCCTAACAATTTGTGTTATCTCCTTTATTGTATATTTTCAGACATCCTCCTTCCCCAATGATATTTTGGTCATATCTCTGTGTTGGCTCTACACTGAAGGTTGTGCTGTGATTATCTGATTGTGTGTCTTCATGCTGTATTTTGAGTTCCTTTAGAGCTGGGACCTGTTGCATTCATCTTTATATCCACAGAGCTACCCTGTACACGTTACGTAATATGTACTCCATAAATGTTTTTCGGCCTGAACTAGTTTAGTAGGATGGGAAGACCTAGGGTCATGCATAAAGTTAGAAAATAATATGGCATATGCATGAACCATAGCAAAAAGTTCCCCTCAGAATTTATAGACAAGTAGATTTTGGAAATAGCATTAGTATAGAAAATAAAATAATTTCTCTTTCATATCTACTAGCGAGATATTAATGATGAAAAGGCTTTCAGTCACCTTAAGTCAGTCACCTCAGAGGAGCTGTTAAAGGATTCTGAATTCAGTTCTTTGAAAACCCAAGAGAAGAGCTGTGAAGATGATCCAAAGTGTTCCTTCTCCGAGCTAAAAGATCTGAAGGAAGAAGATGAGGTAGGAGAAGGGAAGATCGTTTTTTTTTAATGTAATTAATGTAATATAATTAATTCATAAGTGAAGGGTACTGGAATAACATAGCTCTTTAAACCCTACTGCTCCAGTGCCATCAGAGCATCTCCCACAGATGAATTACAAATTCTTCAACAGTCACTAAGACCAAAGTTGCAGCAATATAGCCTTGATCACAAAAAAAGAAACGCCATTATTTGACCTTGATGTGTTTTACTATCCCATAGCTCTGGACAGTCTTCAAGAATTATGCAGTGAATGGAAACTAGTATTGAGAAACGGTATTAAGAAAACCCATCAGGAAAAATGTTGACAACTTTTTTGAAGGATATACTTTATTTTTATTTTAATCAAATGTTTATGTATTCACAGCTTTTAAAAAAACAAATGTTTGCGTACACACAGCTTCGAGTTCCCTATAACCCCTTCCCCTACATTTCCTATTTCACCGAGCAACCATTTTCATCTCTTTTAGCTGCTTTTTTTAGAATTTACCTCGATTTCTTTCATTTAATAGCGTGCTTATGTTATTTCCTGATTCTTCAGTTTTAAGTATGTATGCCCTTCTTACTACGAAATATGAGGGTTTAGTTCTCTTTCATCCCTTTTTCCCCACCACAGACAAAAATATCCTTTCTGTTCCCCCACCATCATCTTACTAATATATCAAACTTTCCATTAGATCACGATTCAGTATTTTATTGCTATGACTGTAAATGCTGTTTACAGCCAAGTAGTATGTTACGGCAAGTTTTCCTTTCCTGCATAATTTTTATTTTCTCTGGTGTTAATATTTCTTTCTCTTTAAATCAACATACAGTACACAATTGACTTTGTATTTGGAGTACTGTCCTATCAATACATGTATAGATTTATGTAACCACCCCCACAATCAGGATGCAGAATGCTTCCATCATCTGAAAAAGCTCCCTGGTGCCACCCCCCCTTTATAATTACATCTCCCCAAATCCCTAACCCCCTAGCAACCATTTATGTTTTCTGTCACTGTAGTTTTACCTTTTCAGAACTATCATATAAGTGGAATCATATGGTATGTAACTTCGCAATAGGGGTTTCTTTGATTCAGCATAGTACCGTCATCCAAATTGTTGCATGTGTCAATAGTTCATTTCTTTTGATGATGAATAGTATTTTATTGTATGGATGTACCACAGTTTGTATATCCATTCATGCATTGAAGGACATTTTGGTTATTTCAGGTTTTGGTAATTATGAATAGAGCTTCTATAAATATTTGTGTACAGGTTTTTTTATAAACATAATCAGGAGTAGGATTGCTGGTTTATGTGGTCAAACTGTTTTCCAGACTGGGTATACCATTTTACATTCCCACCAGCAGTGTGTGAGTTCCAGTTGCTCCATATCTTATCAGCACTTGATATTGTCAGTAATTTTTACTTTTAGCCATTCTCATAGGTGTGTAGTAGTATCACAGTGTGGTTTTACTCTGCATTTCCCTAATGACTATGATGCTGACCATCTTATCAAGTGCTTATTTGCCATCCACATGTATTTCTTGGTGAAATGCCTATTAAAGTCTTTTGTCCATTTTTTGATTGTTTTTTTTCTTTCTTACTGATGGGTTTTTGTTCTGGATATGTTCTGGATAGCCCTTTGTCAGTTTTGCGATTTTCAAATATTTTCTCCCACTTGTAGCTTCATTCTCTTAATGGTGTCTTACATACAGGAAAGGTTTTTAATTTTGAGAAAGTTCAGTTTATCAGATTTTTTTCTTTTATGTACAGTGTTTTCAGTGTCAAGACATCTTGACTTAATTTTACTATAAGGTTTGAGATTTAGGTTAAGTTTCATTTTATTGCATATGGATGTCCAATTGTTCTAGTGCCATTTGTTGAGAAGACTGTGTTTCTCCATTGAATTGCCTTTGTAGACCTTCCAAAAATCAAATGTCCATATTTGTGTGAGACTATTCCTAGACTTTATTTTGCTCCATTGATCTGTCTGTTCCTTTACCAGTAAGTAGCGTACTGTCTTGATTACTGTAGATTTATACCTCTTAAAATTAGCTAGTATGATTCCTCCTACTTTACTCTTTTTCAAAATTTTTTTTAATATTATGGTTCCTTTTCCTTTCCATTTAAATTTTAGAATCAACATATCTGTATCTGGGATTTTTATTGGAATTGCATTAAATCTGTAGATAAATTTGAGGAGAATTAACATCTTTAATCTGTGAGCACAATATATATATTTATTTAGGTTTTCTTTTATTCCTTCATCAGGGTGTTATAGTTTTTAATATACAGAATATGTTTTGTTATCTTTAGGTATTTAAAGCTAACAAAGATTAAGCTAACTTAGGTAACACTTATCTAATTATTTACTTTGGGAGAAATTATAAATGATATCTTTTTATTTCAGTTTCTGTATTTTCATTGTTAGTATGTAGAAACTGATTTTTGTGTTTTAACCTTGTATGGTGTGAACTAGCTAAATTCATTTATTAGTTCTAGGAGGTGTTTTGTAGATTTCTTTGGAATTTTCTACATAGACAATAGTGTTGTCTGCTAATTGGGACAGCTTTATTTTTTCCTTTCCAATCTGTATGTCTTTATCTTCCTTCCTGCCTTATTATTGCACTGGCTAGAATTTCAGACACAATGTTGAACAGGAGTTGTGAGAGAGGATGTCTTTGTTATCCTGATGAAAAGTTTTATCATGCATGCATGGATGTGAATTTTGTTAAATGATTTTTTTGCATATATTGATATCATGTTTTCTCCTTTATTGTATTAATATGGTATATTACATTAATTGATCTTTAAATATTGGATTAAACTGGCTTTCCTGGGATAAACCCCATTTGGTCATGGTGTATTATTCTTTTTATACACCATGGATTCCATTTGCTAATATTTTGTTGAATATTGTTACGTCTATTTCCATGAAGGATATTGGTCTGTAGTTTTCTTGTACTATCTTTGCATGGTTTTAGTACCAGGGTAATGCTGACCTCATAAAATGAGTCTAGAGGCATTTCTTCCTTTTCTGTTTTCTGGAAAAGATAATGTTGAATTAGTTTTATTTCCTTTTTATTTTTTAATTGACATTTTTATTGTGGTAACTAAAAGATTCATGTGCAGCTATAAGGAATAATACAGATAGATCTCATGTAATCTTTACCCACTTCCCCCAGTGGTCACATTTTACAAAACTGTAATACAGTGTCACAATCAGGATATTGACATTGATGCAATCCACCAATCTTGTTCAGATTTCTCCAGTTTTACTTGTACTTACTTGTGTGTGTGTGTGTGTGTGTGTGTGTGTGTGTGTGTGTATTTAGTTCTCTACAGTATTAACAGATGCAGGTTCATGTATCCAACAGCACAGTCAAGATACTGATAATTCTATCATCACGAGGGTCCCTGTGTTGCCCCTTTTATATCCACACCCACCTCCCTCCCACCACCCCTCTCCCCACTAATTGGTTCTCCATTTATAAAATTTTGTCATTTAAAAATGCTATGTAAAATCATATAGTATGTAACCCTTTGAAATTGGCTGTTTTCACTCAGTATAATTCAAGTCATTGCATGTATCAATAGTTAGATCTTTTCATTGTTGAGTAGTATTCCATGGCATGTATGTGTCATAGTTTGTTTCATCATTGACCTGTTGAATGACATTTGGGCTATTTCTAGTTTTTAGCTATTACAGATGAAGCTGCTATGAATGTCTGTACACAGATTGTTGTGTGAACATAAGTTCTCTGGAATAAATGTCCAGGAGCGCAATTATTGAGTTGTATGGTAATTACAAGTTTAGTTCTTCATCGGTGATATTGGCCTGTAATTTTTTTTTTTTTGTGGTGTCTTTGCCTGGTTTTGGTATCAGGGTGATGCTGACCTCATAGAATGAATTCAGGAGCATTCCTTCCTCTTCAATTTTTTGGAATAATTTGAGAAGGATAGGTTTTAATTCTTCTTTAAATGTTTGGTAAAATTCACCTGTGAAGCCATCTGGTCCTGGACTTTTATTTGTTGGGAGTTTTTTTAATTACCAAGTCAATTTCATTACTAGTAATAGGTCTGTTGAGATTTTCTATTTCTTCCTGATTCAGTCTTAGAAGATTGCATGTTTCTAGGAATTTATCCATTTCTTCTTGGTTGTCCAATTTGTTGGTGTATAATTGTTCTTAGTAGTCTTGTATGATTGTATTTCTGGGGTATCAGTTGTAACTTCTCTTTCATTTCTGATTCTATTTATTTGGGCCCACTCTTTTTCTTGATGAGTCTGGCTAAAGGTTTATCAATCTTGTTTATCTTTTCAAAGAACCAGCTCTTAGTTTCATTGATCTTTTCTATTGTTGTTTTAGTCTCTCTTTCATTTATTTCTACAATATTTTGACCTTTATTATTTCCTTCCTTCTACTAACTTTGGGTTTTGTTTGTTTCTCTTTTTCTAGTTCCTTTAGATATAAGGTTAGATTGTATATTTGAGATTTTTCTAGTTTCCTTGTTTTCTTGTTTGTAGCTTGTATTGTTATAAACTTCCCTCTTAGAACTGCTTTTGCTGCATCCCATAGATTTTTTAGATCATTGTGTTTCCATTTTCATTTGTCTCCAGGTATTTTTAAAATTTCCTCTTTGATTTCTTCAGTGACCCATTTTTGTTTAGTAGCATATTGTTTAGCCTCCATGTGTTGGTGCTTTTTTGCAGCTTTTTCTTGTAGTTGACTTCCATAGTCTCATACCATTGTGGTCAGAAAATGCTTAATATGATGTCAGTCTTCTTAAATTTATTGATACTTGTTTTGTGGCCTAGCATGTGATCCATCCTGCATAATGTTCCATGTGCACATCCAAAGAATGTGATTTTGCTGCTTTTGGATGGAATATTCTATATATCTCTATTAAGTCCAGGTGGTCTGTGTCATCTAAGGCCAGTGTTTCCTTATTAATTTTTCTATCTGGATGATCTGTCCATTGATGTAAGTGGCGTGTTAAAGTCCCCTACTATTATTGTTTATAATAAAATCCATTATGTTTATTAATATTTGCTTTACGTATTTATGTGCTCCAGTGTTGGGTGTGTATATATTTACAATTGTAACATCTTCTTGTTAGATTAATCTCTTTATCATTATGTAATATCCTTTTTTGTCTCATGTTACAGTCTTTGTTTTAAGTCTATTTTGTCTGATATAAGTATTGCTAACCTAGCTTTCTTTTCATTTCCATTTGCATGGAATATCTTTTTTCCATCCCCTCCCTTTCAGTCTGTGTGTGTCTTTAGATCTGATGTGAGTCTCTTGTAGGCAGCATTTAGATGGGTCTTTTTTTTTTTTTTTTTAAATCCATTCAGCCACTCTGTGTCTTTTGATTGGAGCATTACATTTAAAGCGGTTATTGATAGATATATACTTATTGCCATTTTGTTGATTGGTTCTGGTAGTTCTTTTTGTTCCTTTCTTCTTTTGCTCATTTCCCTTGTGATTTGTTGACTATCTTTAGTGTTATGTTTGGATTCCTTTCTCTTTGTGTATATCTATTATAGAGTTTTGGTTTGGGGTTACCATGAGGTTTATATATAACTAACTCTCCCCCTTTTCCTCCTTCCATCTCCCTCTCTTTCTCTCTGTATGTGTGTGTATATGTATGTATATATACACCCACACACACATATATGTAAAGTTTTCAAAGCATATATATATATAGTTATTTTAAGTTGCTGATCTCAAGTTCAAACACAATGTAACAACCCTGCAGTTTTACTCCCTCCCCCTACCTCACATATAGTGGTTTTTGACATCATATTTTACATCTTTTTGTTTTATGTATCTCTTAACTACTTATTGTGGTTATAGATTATTTTACTACTTTTATCTTTTAACCTTCCTATTAGCTTTATAAGTAGTTGATCTACTACCTTTACTGTATGTTTGCTTTTACCAATGAGATTTTCCTTTTATAATTTTTATATGTCTAGTTGTGGTCTTTTCTGCTTAGAGAAGTCCCTTTAACATTTCTTATAAAACTGATGCTGAACTCTTTTGGCTTTTGCTTGTCTTTAAAACTCTTTGTCTCTCCTTCAAATCTGAATTACAGCCTTACTGGATAGAGTATTCTTGGTTGTAGACATATATCATGCCACTCCCTTCTGGCCTGCAAAGTTTCTGCTGAGAAGTCAGCTGATAGTATTATGGGAGTTCTCTTATATGTAACTAGTTGCTTTTCTCTCTCTGCTTTTAAGGTTCTCTCTTTATCTTTAATTTCTGTCATTTTAATTATAATGTGTCTTGGTGTGGACCTCTAGGTTCATCTTGTTTGGGACTCTTTGTGATTCCTGGACCTGGATATCTGTTTCCTTTCCCAAATTAGGGAAGTTTTCAGCTATTTACATCTTCAGGTAAGTTCTCTGCCCCTTTCTCTCTCTTTCTTCTCTTTCCAGGACCCCTGTATAATGTGAATGTTAGCATGCTTGATGTCCCAGAGGTCTCGTATTAAACTATCCTCATTTTAAAAAATTATTTTTTCTGTTCAGTTTGGGTAATTTCCACTACTTTGTCTTCCAGTTTGCTGATATGTTCCTCTGTGTCATATAATCTACCGCTGATATTCTAGTGTATTTTTTATTTCCGTTATTGTATTCTTTAGCTCTGTTTGGGTCTTCTTTATATTTTATAATTCTTTGTTAAACTTCTCACTGTGTTCATCCATTCTTCTTCTGCATTTGTTGAGCATACTTATGATCATTATCTTAAACTCTTTATTAGGTAAATTGCTTATATCCACTTCACCTAGTTCCTTTCCTAGGGTTTTGTCTTATTCCTTCATGTGGAACATATTCCTCTTTCTCATTTTGCCTAATTCTCTGTGTTTATATCTAAGTATTGGGTTAGTTTGTTCCATATCCTGCTCTTGGAAAGTGGCCTTATATAGGAGCCGTCATGTGGGTCCCAGCAGCACACTCCCCTTTGGTCACCGGAGCTATATTCTATGGGGATGCCCCCATGTGGGCTGCATGGGCCCTTCTGTTGTGACTGTGCCCACTACTGTGGGTGCACTGGTAGGCAAGGCTGGCTCTCAGCCTGGTTGGTTGCCAGGCCCTGCCTTATGTGGTGGCTGGGGCCAGGTTCTGTGTCGGCTGGTTCTGCGGTGTCAGTCTGCTGGTGGTGGAGCTGGTTTCCAGCATAGCTGGCTGTATGGTTCTGGGTGTCCCAGGGCTGGTTCCAGCCTGCAGGTGGGAAGGGTTAGGTCCAGGCACAACAATCTGAATTTTCATTAGTATGTTTAGTCCATTTACATTTAATAAAATTATCAATATGTTTTGATTTTAGGTCTACCATTTTATTATTTTTCTATTCATTTCCCCAGCTTTTCATTCCTTTGCTCTTCCTTTCTTCTTTTAGTATTGCTGTTTTTTGGTAGTATTCTTTTATTATTTAGCATTCTTCTTTAGTAGCCTATTTTAATTTACTTACTACATTTTCATTGTATATGTATAGTTTTGTACTGATTACTCTAGGAATTACAATATACACCTTTGGCTTTTCACAGTGGACTTAATCAGTATTTACCACTTCAAGTGGAATGTAGGTATCTTACTACCATATAGGTCTTTACCCCTTCCCACCTCCTTTATTTTCTACTATGTATAATAACTATGTATATTGAGAATTTATAATGTTATATTTTTTGCTTTCCATCTTCAAACATTCTGAAAAATTCAAGAGGGGAATAGTCTATTATATTTACCCAGATATCTACTTTTTCTGTTGCTCTTCCTTTATTTCTGATATTCCAGGTTTCCTTCTGGTATCATCTCCTTTCTATTCAAAGAACTCCCTTTAGTGATTCTTTTAGGGCAAGTCTGTAGAAAAAAAATTATTTTTGTTTTCTTCATTGAGAATGTATTTATTTCATCTTCATTCTTAAAGGATGCTTTTGCTGGATGTAGAATTCTAGGTTGCCAGTTCTTTTCTTTCAACCCTTTAAAAATTCCATTTCACTTCCTTCTAGCTTTCATGTTTTCTGATACAAGATGTGCAGTGTTGAAATTGTTCTTCCACTATAATAATGTGTAATTTTTCTTTGGCTTCATTCAAGATATTTGTTTGTCTTTAGTTTTCACCATGTTGATCGCAATCTATGTAGGCATGAATTTCTTTGAGTTTATCCTGTTTGAGTTTTGCTAAGCGTTTCAAATCTGTAGGTCTGTGTCTTCCCAAACCAAATTTGGGAAGTTTTCAGACATATTTCTTCAAATAACTTTTCTGCACTGCATTCTTTTCTTCTTCTTGGACTTTGACGACACAAATGTTAAACCTTTTGGTATTGTCCCATAGGTCCCCGAGGCTCTATTTTTGTACGTATGTTTGTTTGTTTTCCCAATTTTTTTCTCAGTTGTTCAGACTGGATAATCAGATTGGATCTATCTTCAAGTTTGTGCATTCTTTACTCTCATCTCTGTCCTGCTATCAAAAAGAGAGTGACAGAGCTCTATATTCAGTATAAAACGACCCTTCATTTAATTCCACTGTTTTTATTATATACTTGCACCGTCCTCAGCTTTACCCTCCAGAAGACCTCTAGTCTTCCAGCAGGAGGAAAAGGTGTAGTTTCCTGGGTTTTTTAAATAGGGGAGGGTACCTGGAGATCTAACTGCTTCTTACACAGACTTTTAACGAGAGCTCTTGTTTTCATTCCCACTTTACACCCTCAATTCCAAAAACTCTGTAGGAGCAATTCCTGAACGTTTGCAGTATTTATGGTATAAATTTGGGTTGACTCTCAGTTTTTCCTGCTCCAAGCTCAGGATTCCACTTTCTCAGGACTGCTTAATAAGTTGTCAGTTGTCTGATTCCCTGTATCCAGAACATAGGTGATGTTTTCTCCTTTTACATTCTCTTTGACCATAAGTTTATACCTTAAATTATTTTATTTTGGTGATGTGTCAGGAGAGAGAGAGAGAGTAATAAATTATGTACTCGAACTGCCATCTTTACCTGGAGTTAGGAAAAATTGTAAACCTAAATTTCAAAATGTATCAATACAGGAACCATAAATTAAAGTTTTATTTGTCACCTGATACATTCTAGGATGAGATTCCCACTGGAATGCCATGCCTGGAGTCAGTAACCATAGGTGATGATATATGGGATGAGAACTGGTTACCTTTGCAGGCTGGAATGGGAGAAGGAAGTGATGCTGCCTCCCACTTATCTACCTCAAGCCTTGGTGGAAAGAAACCATATTCATCATGTAAAGAAATGCCACAGAAGGTTAGATCCTTGGGAAAACATAAAGCAAATCACTACTGCAAAAGGAAATATTAATGTAATTGTCCAAGCCTCAAAAAAGCTATGCATTCTGCATTTCATAGGGATTAATCAGACAATAATTCAGAAGAATGTATTCCCACCCCCACCCCCCCACCAAAGATGGTAGTGTTAGGGATGGGGGCAGGATGAAGCAGGGGAGAGTAAACCATGGACTTATTGTGGCTATCTATCCTATCAATCATTATGATTTTTTTTTTTTTTTTTTTTTTTTTTTTTTTTTTCATAAATTTATTTATTTATTTTTGGCTGAGTTGGGTCTTTGTTGCTGCGCGGGCTTTTCTCTAGTTGCAGCAAGTGGGGGCCACTCCTCGTTGTGGTGCACGGGCTTCTAATTACGGTGGCTTCTCTTGTTGTGGAGCACGGGCTATAGGCATGCGGGCTTCAGTAGTTGTGGCGCACGGGCTCAGCCGCTCCACGGCATGTGGGATCTTCCCAGGCCAGGGCTCGAACCCGTGTGCCCTGCATTGGCAGGCGGATTCTTAACCACTGCGCCACCAGGGAAGCCCTCATTATGATTTTTGTTTTACCGTTGGCACCTAGTCAAAGCCTTAGTATCTAAAAATAAAGTTTTCCCTAATTTAATTTTTATTGCATTGCCTTGTAATATTATGTCTGGACCTCTGCAGTGAGTGTATTTACTAACATTGGGCCCTATATATTTAAATTTTAATCTATTTTCCACCAGCTCTTAGAAAGAAGAAATATCAACACTTAAGTTGCCCCTTGTTATTTGTGCCATTTAACTACTGGATGATCATGAAAATCATCTAACCATGAAAACAGTATTGAAGAAAATACTACAAAGAGAGTTGTGGGTTTTTTTATGTGATCTGTGTATTCAGAGGAATTCAGTGTATTGGGCATGGACCAATGAAGCAAGGGGGAAAACTCACACTGATATAGAAAGTTAATAAATATCTTTTCTTGTTTAGTATACATTGCCTCTTTGCCTTTACCTTGCCCAAGTTATCCTCCATTTGGATCATATGGCACTATATCTCAGTTTATTTTTGCAATTTTTTTTCTCTATAGGATTGGTGTTTTTCTACACCCAAAGATATATGGGATGATTCATGGCAGCCTTCAGGTCTTGTGAGTGGAAAGAAAGTAGAAGTTCAAAACCTAGAAGGACTGGGTGCTCAAGAAAAAAATACTGGCACAACCAGAATTCAAAAGGTAAAAGTCTAATGAATGTTATTGTGACAAGTTTTCATGAGGAAGTACTTTCATTTTTAGAAAGTAAAATTCTGGTTAATGATCCCTCTCTTAGCATTTGGTACAATACATGTACATAAAAATGTATGTTTATTTAAAAATAAATTTCATTTAACTTACTATAGTTATTCATCTCTCCAGAAAAAAATTCTGAGACTAGAATTAAAAGATTGATTAAGCCTCTACATTAGGGATAGAGAAAACAGGTATTTTCACTTAACCATACATTTTAAGTTCTGTATCTGTCCTATCATCTAGGCCAGTTTTTTTCTTTTTGTTGCTTTGGCAGAAAACACTAACCCTGGAACAAAATCCGTTTGTTTTGTGTTTCTCCATCCTGAAAACAGCAGGACTATTTGTGTGAATCGTGAAATTTGGCTAACGGTCTCTGTACTTCTGTGCATTACGTTGAAAATGAAGCACTCAAGTCTAGGAGAATTGTTGAAAAGCAGATTTGTGGAAGATGAACCTTCTGAGTGATACATTTTCTACAGAATATGGTTACTTTGCATGAGATCATTGATAAAAGCATGCTGCATTACATAGAACAGTCTGTTCCAGAAATGTAGGTTACTTAAAGCACAGATTTAGCTTTAGGATAAAATAAACTTTTATATTTTGTTTCTCAGGTAGTTTTTTTTTAAGATATAATAGCTTTATTGAACTATAACTCACATACCATGTAATTCACTTCAAGTATGCAATTCAAATAACTTTTAGCATACACAGACTTGTGCAACCACCCGTATAATCCATTTTAGAACATTTTCATCACCCCTTCAGAAAAAAACCACTATCCCTCTGGTATCTGGGTAGTGCTGGCCTTGTAAAATGAGTTTGGGAGTGTTCAGTTTTTTGGAAGACTTTGAGGAGAATTGGTATTAATTATTCTTTAAATGTTTGGTAGAATTTTACCAGTGAAGCCATCTTATCTTGTGTTTTTCTTTGTTGGGAGGTTTTTGATTACTGATTCAATTTCATTACTAGTAATCTGTCTGTTCAGATTTTCTATTTCTTCCTAATTCAGTCTTGCAAGACTGTATGTTTCTAAGCATTTATCCATTTCTTTCAGGTTATTCAGTTTGTTTGTGTACAGTTGTTTGTAATGGTCTCTTAAAATTCTTTTCAATTCTGTGGCATTAGTTGTAATGTTTTTTCTTTTCTGATATCATTTGAGTCTTTTTTTCTTCATTAGTCTAGCTAAAGGTTTCTCAGTTTTGTTTATATTTTCAATATATAAAACAACTCTTAGTTTCATTGATTTTTTTCTTTTCTCTATTTCATTTATTTCTGCTCTAATTTTTACTATTTCCTTGTGCTAACTTTGGTCTTGGTTTGTTCTTCTTTTCTTAGTTCCTTAAGGTGTAAAATTGAGTTGTTTGAGATCTTTCTTCCTTTTTTAATGTGTTTTTACTGTTTCATTGCTAGAAACATCCCTCTTAATTCTTCCTTTGCTGCATCCCATAAATTTTGGTATACTGTGTGTTTTCATTTTTGTCTGTCTCAGAATATTTTCTAATTACCTTTGATCTTTTTTGACCCATTGGTTGTTCGGGAGTATGATGTTTAATTTCCCATATTTCTGACTTTAATCTTCCTTTTTGGTGGATATTCTCCATGAGTATTGAATTATAGGTTGGCACTGTTTTCTTTCAGTACTTTGAAGATGTCATTCCTTTATGTTCTGGCTTCTGTTGAATTGCCAGCTGTCAGTTACCATTGCTCCTTTGAAGGTATGTCTTTTTCTCCCCCTCTGGCTTCTTTTAAGATTTTTCTGTCTTTTGCTTTTAGCATTTTGATAATTATATATCTAGATGTGATTTCCTTTGGATTTATTCTGCATATGTATCACTGAGCTTATTAAATCAGCAGATTGATACTGTTCATCAGTTTTAGAAAATTCTGGTCCATTTATCTAATCAAACACTGTTTCTGCCTCATTATCTCTCTCCTTTCCTGCTGGCATTTCAGTTCTACATACTTTTTTCAGTTCTACTCACTTTTGGCTGAGTCCCACTTGGGCTCTGTTTTCTTGTTCACTCTCTTGTTTTCTTTTGCAATGCCTCTGTTTGGAGGTTTTATATTGATTCTTCCAGTGCACTAGTCCTGTCTTCTACAGGATCCAGTCTGCTGTTAAACCCACACATTGAGCTCTTAATTTCAAACATATTATTTTCCAGCTCTAGAATGTCCATTTGATTCTTTTCTTTATTTTATAGATTCCAGTTCTCCATTTAAATTCTCCATATTTTCCTCAATTTTGTCTGTAACTTCCATTTTCTTGAACATGTTAATCATAGTTATTTTAAAGTTTTTCACAGATAATTTCAGTATCTGAATTACCTTTGAGTGTGTTCTTACTGTCTTTTTTCTCTATTTGATCTTGTCATTTGATCCTGTTTTGGGCATTCAGGGGAGGGGAAAGACAGGCGGAGCATACCTCATGGTTCTTTTTAATTGAATGTTGAACATTATGGCTAAAAAATTAGAGAGGCTCTGGATGAGATAGCTTCCTCCAAAGAGGGTTCAGTTGTCTAGTGGCTGGCAGATACCAGCCAGTCACCTTCACACATATTGAGGCTTGGTTTAGGTTTGGTGAGGACTGCTGTATTTCACTTTTGTCCTTACTCCTTGGATGTGGCTCTTACTCCTAAAGCATGATTCTTTGGAGATCTCAGCTGAAAGCCTGAGGAGTTTGTCAAAGCTCCTCCGCCTTCGTGGGGCTCAGACTCCATCCTCTGTCTCCTCAGCTTAATTGAGATATAACATACATACCATACAGTTCACCCATTTAAAGTGTACAATTCAACGGCTTTTAGTATATTCACTAGTTTACTAGCATATTGTGCCTCCATCACCATAAGAATTTCAGAACATTTTCATTATCTCAAAAAGAAACCCTGCATTCTTCAGCTGTCACCCCCACCCAATCTCCCCAACCCTCTTCCCCCCAGGCAACCACTAATCTTACTTTCTCTATTGATTTACTTATTCTTCAAGACATTTCATATAATTGGAATCAATACAGTGTGTGGCCTTTTGTGTCTGGCTTCTTAGCGTAATGTTCTCAAGGTTCATCATGTTGTATCATGTATCAGTACTTTACTTCTTTTTATGGCTGAATAATCCATTGTATGGATAGACCACGTTTTGTTTATCCGTGTATCAGCTGATGGACATTTGAGTTGTTTCTGTTTTTCTGCTATTATGAATAATGCTGCTGTGACATTTGTGTATGTGTTTTTATGTGGACATATGTTTTCAGTTTTCTTAGGTATATACCTAGGAGTTGAATGGCTGGGTCCTATGGTAACTCTATGTTTAGTGTTTTGAGGAATTGCCAAACTTTTCCAAGCACTTGCACCATTTTACATTCCCACCAGCAATATAAGCGTGTTCCAATTTGTCCACATCTTTGCCAACACTTGATTTTTTTTTTTTCACACACACACACTGTATTTTATTTTTACAAGAGATAAATAGACTGACACCAAGCATTGTACATGGATGACCACAACAAAAGCAACAATGATTGCAATTACCAAACATGAAACACACTCATACTATGTCATAATATTGACATTCAGTCCAGTAATCCTCCACTGTAACAGCTCCTTTACTTTGCAGTGAAAATTGATTTGTATATTCTTTGCCTCTGAGTCCTTGTGGGATTTTTTTTTTTTTAATTCAAACAGAAAGTCACAAAAATTACACTCATCCTCATCAGTTCACTCAGTCCCATGTAATTAATTTTTTTTTATCTTGATCTTTTGTTAGCACTTTTATGAGTTCATCAGTTTTTCATTAGAGTTCTGAAAATGCTTATTCATTCAGTTCAGCAGTACAGTCAGTTACCAGAAACCTGTACTTGTCAGAGTCTTTTCCATGAATTTCTTGAAGATGAAACCCTTTTATTGGAACATATTTGCAAAAGCATCAGAGTACACACAGAACTGTCTGTAAATGACAAAAGACTTAAAAATGACCACAGTTAAAGATTTGATGAAAGTTCATAATAATGCAGTTGACAAGAAAATTAGTTATTTCTGAGATATACATTTTAAAGTAATAACTAGGATTATGACTTATAACATTATACCAGAACATATGATTTTTAGAAATTTCATGTAATGTCTGAAACATTTATATTAACATATTTCCATACAAATAACCCAATGAAAGTTTAGTATTAGTTGTTTTGTTTGTTTGTTTTTTTATACTGCAGGTTCTTATTAGTCATCAATTTTATACACATCAGTGTATACATGTCAATCCCAATCGCCCAATCAGCACACCACCATCCCCACCCCACCGCAGTTTTCCCCCCTTGGTGTCCATATGTCTGTTCTCTACATCCGTGTCTCAACTTCTGCCCTGCAAACCAGCTCATCTGTACCATTTTTCTAGGTTCCACATACATTTAATATACGATATTTGTTTTTCTCTTTCTGACTTACTTCACTCTGTATGACAGTCTCTAGATCCATCCATGTCTCAACAAATGACTCAATTTCGTTCCTTTTTATGGCTGAGTAATATTCCATTGTATATATGTACCACAACTTCTTTATCCATTCGTCTGTCGATGGGCATTTAGGTTGCTTCCATGACCTGGCTATTGTAAATAGTGCTGCAATGAACATTCGGGTGCATGTGTCTTTTTGAATTATGGTTTTCTCTGGGTATATGCCCAGTAGTGGGATTGCTGGGTCATATGGTAATTCTATTTTTAGTTTTTTAAGGAACCTCCATATTGTTCTCCATAGTGGCTGTATCGATTTACATTCCCACCAACAGTGCAAGAGGGTTCCCTTTTCTCCACACCCTCTCCAGCATTTGTTGTTTGTAGATTTTCTGATGATGCCCATTCTAACTGGTGTGAGGTGATATCTCATTGTAGTTTTGCTTTGCATTTCTCTAATAATTCGTGATGTTGAGCATCTTTTCATGTGCTTCGTGGCCGTCTGTATGTTTTCTTTGGAGAAATGTCTATTTAGGTCTTCTGCCCATTTTTGGATTGGGGTGTTTGTTTCTTTAATATTGAGCTGAATGAGCTGTTTATATATTTTGGAGATTAATCCTTTGTCCGTTGATTCGTTTGCAAATATTTTCTCCCATTCTGAGGGTTGTCTTTTCGTCTTGTTTATGGTTTCCTTTGCTGTGCAAAAGCTTTGAAGTTTCATTAGGTCCCATTTGTTTATTTTTGTTTTTATTTCCATTACTCCAGGGGGTGGATCAAAAAAGATCTTGCTGTGATTTATGTCAAAGAGGCCAACACTTGTTATTATCTAGTTTAAAAAATTATAGCCATCCTAGTGGGCGTGAAGTTGTATGTTATTGTGGTTTTGGTCTATGCTTTTGATTGCGTAAGTTAATGTTTCAGAAATCATGAACATGTTTCTTGAAAAGCTGCCACTAACCTCTAGTTCCATAAAGGTATATTTTCAGACAACTACGAGGGAGTCAGTAGTTGATAACTACAGAGGGATAAATCTGGTAGAGCAATGCTTCTCAAACTATAATGTTCATACAGATCACCTGAGAATCTTGTGAAAGTGCAGATTCTGATTGAGCAGATCTGGTATGGGGACCGAGGTTCTCCATGTCTTACAAGCTTCCGGCTGATGCTGAAGCTGCTTGATGGTGAATCACATTTTGAGCAGCAGCACTCTAAACCACTGTTTAGAGGAAGAGACTCTTACTTTTCAGTTGAGTGCTTAAGTTGACCACAGGTACTTGCTTTCAGTACTGGCATTCAAATTTAGAAGGCATTTACCTATGTTCTTTTTTTCCAGTGTGAAAAGCTGTGAGAATGCATTTGAATATGTTTTAACAATTTGTCTTTCTTCAAAATCATATTTATCAGGAAAGAAAAAAAGATACAGCTTTTAAAAAAACTGTTTCTGATTTTGATTGTTGTTAAACTACTGAAAATAGGCAGCAGGGCTTAGTGTAAAGAACGCCTGTCTGGGAGTTCTGTAATCTATGGCTTAGTCTTTACCACAAGTTTGAACAAGTTGGCTTTTGGGGCCTTAGTTTATCCATCTGCAAGGACTGATTTGGACTAATGATCTTTCCAGCTCTAAAAGTTTGCCATATTAATATTTACTTAATTATTACTGAAGCTTTATTGAAAGAACCTCATTTTCAGTGAGAATAAACTTAAAGGGTAGCTAAAGCACATACATGAAGCTGCATAAATTAAGCAAAAATTTGAATCCAGCTCTTTGCTCTCCTGAAGTAGAATATTGTATGGCAGGGTAGCTATGTGGACTTTTAGAGTTTTCATTTTTGCTGCCAAATAAAGGGGCACGGCCATTTGTATATGACATAATTATATATCAGTCACATCCATGCCAGCCATGTTTGAAAATGTACAAGGTGTTTCGTAATGGAAGAAGAAAGGAATGCAAAAGGAATGCCAGCTGATATTAAATGTCTACTCCACAGCCTAAAGAACACACAAAGCTACATTTTCTGTTTGTATAAATTTTGTTTCCGTTTACGCTGGGCAGATCCCAGGCTGTCAGCCACTTAGGTTGGTTCGTCACGGCCTGGTCCTGATGGGGCCCACTTAATCGTCAGTGCCAGTTAGCATCACAGAAGACAAATTCTCTGAGTCACCGTAAACTGTAGCTATTTCAGCAGCGACTCTGTGGTAGGATATAGGATCTATTGATTAAAATTTGGCACTTCATTCACTTTAGCCCAAATCGAGGCTTTGTTTGGGAAGTTCATCTTTTCCTCTCAAACCCTGATTCTTAGTACTCCATTTTGTCACTTCTTCTGAGGAGCCTTCCTTTAAGTCCTTTGTGTTCTCCTAGCATGTTGTTGATGCTGCGGAATGCAGTTAATGCCTTCTTCATGGCCACCTGCAGCACGTGTACTATTTCCCTAGCCGAGGACTGTGAGCTCCTTAGGGACAGGGACCGTATTTACTGGGGGGCGGTGTGATGGAGCAGAGAGAACATAGGCTAGCCTGAGTTCATCTCTCTGCCTTGTCGCTTACTGGTTGACATTGGATAACTTGGTAAGGCTCTTGTAAAAAAGCATTATGCTAAGTAAAGGAAGCGGTAATAAAGAAGATGTAACAACACCTAACCTAGAAAAACGTTCTGATGTTTCATTGAAGAAACACATGCCAAGAACCTAGCATTGTGCCTGACAGTGAGTGCTCAGTGAATGTTATTTCTCTCATTTCCTGCCGTTCTTCCTTGGCAGCCCTCAGTACCATGTTTGCTCATAATATGCATTCAATAAATGCTTGTTGAATTAATGGTCACTAAGTTGGAGAAGGACTTGTTTTCCAGAGAGTATCTAGATTTTTTAAAGTGGGGAGTTTTATTTATTAATTATGATATGAAAATATTCTTTTGTATATAAGTAAGGAAACAAAATAGACTTAGTTCTTACTGTTGAACTAACAGTTACTTTTCATGCTTTTGCCCCATTTTCCCCGTTCTGTAGCAACCAGACTTAAAGAGTTCCTCAGATTCTCCTGCGTTGCCCGAATTGGAGGAGCTCTACATCTCTCTTACCCAGTCGCAGCAGTCAGCAGAAGGTGGCCAGTTTGAGCCTAGCAGCATTGAGAGTCGGCCAGAGCAAATTCAGCTGTCCACAGCAGCGCTCAACTCAACTCCTGCAGTGGTCGCTTCCCCACAAAAACACTCTGGTTCAGGTAGGTTGACATACAGTTGACAAATGCAATGGTTTGCCATGTTGTTAAAAACCTTCATTTATCTCTTCAGAACATGACTTGAAAAATTGCTGATGTTAGCATTTGTCTGAACTCCTCCAATTGTTCCCTTTCACTTTGCCACTCTTCTTTTTTTTTTCTGCAATTTGGGGGGTGGCGGGGTCAGGTTTATGCACGGTAAAATTTGCCAGTTTTTAAGTGTACAATGCTGTGAGTTCTGACCAATGTGTACAGTCTTGTAATAAGCACCACAGTCATGATAATAGAATATTTCCATCAGTCTAAAAGGCTTCCTCATATCCCTTTGCAGTCATTCCCTCCCCCTACTTTCTGGCTTCTGGCATGTTACTTTTCCTTTTCTAGAATTTCATATAAAGGGAGTCATACAGTATGTAGTTTTTATGTCTGATTTCTTTCATTTAGCGTGATTTTTAGAGATTCATTTATGTTGTTGCTGGTGTCTAAAGTTTGTTCCTATTCATTGTTGAGTAGTACCCAGTTGTATGGAAATGCCACAATTTGTTTTTCTGTTCACCAGATGACAGACATCTGGATTGTTTCCAGATTTGGGCCATTATGAATAAAGCTGCTGTGAGTGTTCACATACAGCTCTTTGTGTAGACATATGTTTTTTATTTCTATTCAGCAAGTACCTTGGAGTGGAATTGCTGGGTCATATGCTAACTGCATGTTTAACTTTTTTTTTTTTTTTTAATAAATCTATTTATTTATTTATTTTTGGCTGCATTGGGTCTTTGTTGCTGCGCGTGGGCTTTCTCTAGTTGCAGCGAGTGGGGGCTACTCTTTGTTGCAGTGCACGGGCTTCTCATTGCGGTGGCTTCTCTTGTTGCGGAACATGGTCTATAAGCGTGTGGGCTTTAGTAGTTGTGGCACACGGGCTCAGTAGTTGTGGCTCTTGAGCTCAGGCTCAGTAGTTGTGGCGCACGGGCTTAGTTACTCTGCGGCACGTGAGATCTTCCTGGACCAGGGATGGAACCTGTGTCCCCTGCATTGGCAGGCGGATTCTTAACCACTGCACCACCAGGGAAGCCCCTGTTTAACTTTTTAAGAACTGCCAAAATGTTTTCCAAAGTGGCTGAACCATTTGGTAATTCACACCAGCGATATACATAAGTTCTGATTGCTTCATCTTCTTGGCAACATATTATATCGCCAGTCTTTTAAAATTTTACCATTCTAGTGGGTGTGTGGTGGTATCTTATTGTGGTTTTAATTTACATTTCCCTGTTTGCCAGTGATGTTGACTACGTTTTCATGTGTTTATGTACCATCTGTATATCTTCTTTAGTGAATTGTGCATTTTTATTGGATTATCTTCTTTTTATTGATTTGTAAAAATTCTTTATTCTAGATACAAAACCTTTGTCAGATACATCTGTTGCAAATATTTCAGGTATGTGGCTTGCCTTTTCATTTCCTTAACGGCATCCTTGGAAGAGCAAAAGTTTTCCTTTTGATGAAATCAGATTTGTTGATTCTTTTTTTCCTTTATAGTTTGAACTTTTTGTGTCCTATTTAGAAATCTCTCCTAACTCAAGTAACTAAGACTTTCTCTTACATTTTCTTATAAAAGTTCTATAGTTTTAGGTCCTGCATTAGGTCTGTGATCTAGTTTGTTAATTTTTGTGTATGGTGTGATGTAAGGATCAATGTTTATTTTGATTACATATAAATATTCAGCTGTTTCAGCATGATTTATTGAAAAGACTGTCCTTTCTCCATTAAACTGCCTTGATGTCTTTGTCAAAAGCCAATTAAGTTGTATATGTGAGGGTCTATTTCTGGACTTTCATTCTGTTCTATTACTACTACGTCTGCCTTTATACCACTGTCTTGATTTTTGTGGGTTTATAGTAAGTCTTGAAATCATATAAATTTGTTCTTCTTTTTCAAATTGTTTTGGCTATTCTAGGTCATATTCCATATGAATTTTAGGATTAATTTAATTTCTGCCGAAAGCCTGCTAAAAGTTTTATTGGGATTTTTTTTTAATCTCTAGATCAAGTTGGGGAGAAGTGACATGTTAACAATGTTGAGTCTTCTGATCTATGAGCATAATACAACCTTTTCTTGTTCAGTGTTTAATATGTTCTTTTCCCATCCAGTATATTTTTCATCTCAGAAGTTCAATTTATAATCTCTAGGGTTTGGTTTGGGTTTTTTTATATCTTCCATCTTTCCCTTCAGCATACTCATCATTCACTTCTTGAATACTTGGAGTGTTCTTTTTTTTTAAATTTTATTATTATTTTATTTATTTATTTATTTATTTTTGGCTGTGTTGGGTCTTCGTTTCTGTGCGAGGGCTTTCTCTAGTTGTGGCAAGCGGGGGCCACTCTTCATCACGGTGCGCGGGCCTCTCACTGTCGCGGCCTCTCTTGTTGCAGAGCACAAGCTCCAGACGTGCAGGCTCAGTAATTGTGGCTCACGGGCCTAGTTGCTCCGCGGCATGTGCGATCTTCCCAGACCAGGGCTCGAACCCGTGTCCCCTGCATTGGCAGGCAGATTCTCAACCACTGCGCCACCAGGGAAGCCCCTTGGAGTGTTCTTATGACAGCTATTTTAATACCCTTGTCTTGTGATTCTAGCATATGTATCATTTCTGCATTCTGTCATCTGTCATTTCTGAATTGTCTTCTACTGATTGGTTTTTCTCCTAATTACAAGTCATATTTTTCTGCTTCTTTGTATATCTGGTAATTTTTTATTGGATGGCAGATGCTGAATTATATATTGTTGGCTGGATCTCTTTTTCTTCTTTCCTCCCTCCCTCCCTCCCTTCCTTCTTCCTTCTTTCCCTCCCTCCCTGCTGTCTATGTATAATTTATTGGGGGGGTAGGAATGTAATTAAATTACCTGCAATTGGTTTGATTATTTCTGTGTTTATTTTAGGTTTCATTAGGCTGATTTAGAAAAGCCTTAAGTCTGTTGGCCCTGCTAGGCAGTACCTTTCTGAGGGTATCGATGGGACTTGGTGTCCTATGTGTTAGGATGTCTTTACACCGTAGCTGGTGGGAACACAAACTATTTTGCCCCAGTATAAAATACCTACTGATTGTTCTGCCTACTCCTTTCAGGTAGGTTTTCTCCTTGGCCTTGGTGGTCCCCTCACATACGTGAGCCAGATCGCTACCCAGCCTAAGGCTCAAAGCGACCTCTGCAGGTCTCCAGCTTCTTTTCTCTCTGCAGCTGCCTCTTCACTTGTACTTTTCCCCCACGAATTCCAGACACCTGGCCTCCATGAATTCCAAACTCTGTCTTCTCAGCACAGTGAGACCTCCAGGGTCACTGTGGACTCTCCCTCCCTGTACTGCAGTCTGGGCTTTATTTTGACAGTGAGCTCAGGCACTTGTAGGGCTCACTTTGTTTCCCGTCTCTCAGGGAGCACTGTCCTCTGAGCTTGTTGTTCAGTGTCTGAAGGCTGTTGTTTTATATACTTTGTCCAGTTTTTCAGTTGTTTAAAGCAGGAGAGATTATTTTTCAATCCCTGTTTAATTAGCATCATGTCTGGAAGCAGAAGTTTTGCTACTCTTTTAAATTCTTTCATCATGTGTCCCTGCTTTCATGTTTTTATACCTTTTAAAATCTGAGATCACCAGTGACTTCCTGTAAAGCCCCATTATTTCACTAGAACTCACTGTCTCTTTTCCACTCTAGTGGGCATTAATTATAGTCTTGCGGTCAGAGTTTTACTTTTTAGAATACCCTATAAAATTCTCCTTAATTTAATTTATCATAAACGTATGGCACATGTACCACATGCTACTGCTGCTAGATGCAAAGATGAATAAGATATTGGATTATGCCTGATTTTTTTCTGAATTTTTGAAATCTGTAATTTTAAGGTCTAGAGCGGTGCTTTTCAGAATGTAGTCAGCATACCAGTACTAGTCTATGAAGCATTTGTGATGATGGACAACACAATAGCACATTCTTTAGCTCCCCTAGATTTTTTTTTTCCTAAAGGAGGACTTTCTTGAAGGAAGCAGTGTGTTGGCTTAGATGTTGGCAAAAGCTCCTTCTCTCATTGTAGGCAGGTTCAAACAATTCATAGACCAGCTCCTTCAGTAGCCCTGGTCTAGAGTACACATGTGAGGATGCTAGTATCCACTTCCATGGCTATTAAGAACTCTCAGCATGGAGTTCCCAGCAGTTTATTCCATTGAAAAGATGATTTCTTCTTAGTTAAACTAATTCCCAAGGAATTCTTTTTGTGGCTGATAATTGGCTTTTGGAATTTCTTAGCAAACACAGTCTTGGTCAGTTTTGTTTTTATGCTGGCAGACTTGGAATTGGAACCACTTTTGCAATAGAGAAGGCCCATGGGACACCATTTTGCTCACTGCTGAGAGGAGGAAGTAAGGGAGCTTAAGGATTCTTCCCTGGAATTGGAATTATATCCAATTTATTTTTTTGATGTCCTAGAAAGAGATCTTCCCTTCCTTATTCACAAGTACATATTTTTCCTCTCTTCTTTGCCCTCATCCTGACAAGATTCATTTTATCTCAGTGCATGATCCCCCATCCTCATCTCCTTTCCATTTTTTGACTGGTTTCTGAGTCTCTTTCTCTCTGATTTGCCATTGGTAATTGGCACCACCTAACCAGAAGATGGTTGTAACACATGTTAGTAAAGGTCTAGAATGGGAGGGTGTGAAAACCTCTTGAAAAGACCTGTGTTTTCTTTCTTTTTCAGTGGAAAGCTCTCCAGAGAGCCTAGAGAATGAAGATATTTCTAGTAGCCATGCTATTACAGTGTTCAAAGATAAGAGTCAGGGAGCCATGGACCAGCTGTCTTTGATTTTGTCTCCTGAGCACCAGATTTCTCAGAAGCTCTACATTCCTCGAAGCACAGCCACTGCTGCCTTAGGAGCTGCTGCGCGGCTAGCCACATCCAGGAGCCTCCTGCACTGGTACCCCAGTGTGAAAAGGATGGAAGCATGAGAGAGCAGGGAGGATAAAATAAACTAGATGCGTAGGGCATGGTGACCTCCCAGGCCAAAAGAAGAAGGAGGTATTGAGACAAAGTAGTATTTTGATGGTTGATGCTTGTGTCTTTCTGTGTGACTCTTCGTTAGCTTTGTTATGCTAACAGTCCGCTTTGTTGTGTAAGTATTGATGTTTAATGTTAATTTTCATTTTTATGGATGTTTCTTTTTCTGTATGGTTTTGTTCACCTTTGCTCAGTGTAGTAGTTTAAAGGATTTTTTGTGTTTCTATAAATGTTTTTCTTGTATATATCGTGACTGATAAATGTAAACTGAAAAACTAATGTTTTGTGATCCATATGCAATAAGACAAAAATTCTCACATCCCTATCTCTAGAAAAAGGATGTCTGAATTTTAAGGCTGCTTTTTCTCATTTGAAAACTTCTATATCATAGAGAGAATCTAGGGCTCCAATCTTTACCATCATTATTTCTTTGAAATACTAGGATCAGTAAGAAAATCCACACCATGAAGCTTTGGTCATGTGAACCCTTTTACATTTAAAAAAAATTAAGCTGTCTTTCAGCATAGGCAATTTCTTGAAGACTAACAACAAAATTATAGAGACCGATTGTTGAAACTTAGCTGAGCCATCTCTGTAAGTCATCATAGTTCCCTGGAGCCTTAATGTAACAGTAGTTAAACAGTGGTATTGTTTAAGCATTTATATAACATGATGTTCTCTGAAGTCCAATTTATTATGTGACATTCTGTTTAGCTCATAGTATAAACCATCAGGAGAAAAGACTGAAAGGTGAAATTAAAGAATGTGAGTGATACAGATTTCTTTGTGATAAAATACCAGACTTATACCCAAATGTAAAAAATCCAATACAGAAGCATTTCTTAGTGGTAAAATCAGAGAAAGAGGTGTGAATTACTGGCACGCTGCCTATGACTAGGTTCTCACCCTTTAGCCCCTCTTCTAAGGCCTCCTGTTTTGGCATTAAATGGCAGAGCTGGCCCCTAGTTCCTTTCTCTCTTTCTACAATAAGGAATGTCTCCTCTTTCCTTCTCAGTTACTTAATAAGCAAAATGTCCACTGAGGAAGGGAGTGAGATGAGAGTAAATATCAGAGTGCATTTAAATGTAGAGTATTACTGGTTGAAACTTCTTTCTTAGAATGAAGTGATCATGAAACAAAATTTAACCCAAACTATCTCTAACTACTGAGTGTTTTGGTTTAAAAACCTTAGAGAAAACATGTTAAATGCAGTAAAATTTTAAAATCCAGATTTACCTTTAATTCCAATATATCTATAAGAATGGTGGTATACTAATTGACCAAAAAACTGTAGTCTGGAAACATCAGTGATAGTTGACCCAGAAAGAACAGGTTTCCCATTTGGGTTTTTGTGATTTTCCATCAGACATCTTTATTGGAGAAGACAGTTGAAGAGTTATATGGAGGGTCAATGAACAGTTAAATATCACATGACAGTTAAATTTCGTATGTGATACTCAACCGTGATATGAACTGGAAAAGCTGTTTTTCATATAAGTTTAGGTAATTATCCACAATTTGTTTCTAAAGAAGAAAATTCATTTTGGATGATGCTTCTTAGAATTCATTCTTTAGAGAAGAAACCCAGAATATTGAGTTATATTCATCACTTCTCCAGACGGACAATCATTGGGTTTCCGGTAGGGTGAATCTGGTAGAAGCAGTATTTACATATTTAGTAGGTCAAACTGTAACCCTCTCTATAACGGCACAAAACTACCAGCAAGAACTCTGCCAACACTGGGTAACCTGACAGCAACTGATTTCACACTTTGCCAGTTAGATGGTGATAATGGAATCACTGTGCTAATAAGGCTCTTTCAGAATCCTATCCATTTGCAAATGGCCAGATAGAGAATCATTTAGACAGACCCATGTCAAACTAATGAGTGTCAGCACACTTTGACAGAAGCCTATTTAGTAATGAATAGTTAAGATCCTATTTGAATTAGCAGAGTGAAGAATGAACCTTTGGAGGCTCGCACATTTTGACTACTTGACTTTGACTAGGACAGCCAATCTGTCAATATGTTTCCCTACCTTCTCCCAAAAGGTGCGCTTTGTTTGGTAGTTAACTGAAATAGCTCAAAGCATCAAACAAATTTAATAGATCATTTGAAAATGAATAAATAGGTTTCTGTATATGGGCAGGAATAGCAATAAGAAATGCTCAAAAGATCGGGAGATGCTCGTGGTTTAGGGTTAATTATATTTTATTGTCAGAAGATGGGTTGATATCTACTATACTTAGAACAGGCCCCCCCCCCCATATTTTTGGTGTTAAGGCTCTATTAGAAGTAGTGACGGTCCCCAAGAAATGTTGACTGGGAAGTGGGGGCCTGAGGTGTGTGTTGAGGGAATGGGGGTGAGAACACACAGGAGAATCCTGGTTGTAAACTCCTTAGGGGTGGCAGAGAGAGTGGCTTTACTATTAGCCACTCAGGTTTTAACTCCAGTGGCTTGTGCCAATACCCCTCTCCCATCCAAAAACACACCATGGGATATCAAAAGAGGGCCATTCCAGCTGAGTGAGCCATGCCTTTTCCCTCTCACTCTCACACATTTGAGATGCCAGTTGTCCATTTCAAGGTATGGGGATAACTAGAGACTTCTGCCTGCAGTCAGACTATGTCTAACCTAAAGACTTAGAATTGTAGAATTTTGGTGTAGAAGGGACCTCAGATGAGGAAGTTTGAAACCTAGAAAGACTGACTTGCCTAAAGTAGCACAGCTTAAATTCCCATTTCTGCTGACTCTTAGCTCCTCAGGGCCCTTTCCACAGGAAAATACTGCAACACCATCTTGTGTCACGTAAATGATTTGATGCTAGAAGACACAGTTTGGGCATAAGTCCAAAAGAATGGTGGTTCTGATAGATAGCTGAGCAACCCCTGGTGTTGGTGGGGAGAGGGATTGATTTACAAAGATCTCATATTTTTGAATGTGGATAGATTAAATAACAGTGGGCCAGTTATACAGCTGAAGAATCTGAATGGGGGGGGCGGGAATCTTCGGGGGTGAGAAACTAAAATCTTACAGAGCAGTCCTTCTGAGGCTTCCTATTAACATTTATACTAGGTAGCAAGGCCTTTCTAACAAACTTTTGGTATCTTTTCAGAATTAAATTCATTTTACTTATATATACAGTGCCACATTCATAATTTTGCAGGAGCCATCACTAAGACATTTAAAAGATTTCATTTCTGATAGCTCATTCAGATCTTGACGTTTTCCAAGATGCCAACCAAGGCGCCTGTCAACTAGAGTTGTCTGTGTGCTTTGAACGCAGCCCTGTTCCTAACAGGTGTCATTTGTCTCATTTGGTCAGTCACCAGTTGGCCTAGTAAGTTCTTGGTGTCATTAGCCTTTTGGAACCAGAATACTTTAAACTCTGCCATTCTTAACCACGTAGACAGAAATTGTTTTAACTTCTCAGGCAAGCACTTCTCTTAACTTTAGAATTATCATTGTGTGCCACTTTTCACATGAAATTGAGTGTTTGACATACCCCAAAACTGAGTAGAGAATTTATTCATAGCTAAATTTTCTTGGTTATAAGCATAGATTTCAGGAAATGCTTTTATCTTTCTGTTTGGTGTAAACTTTGTTTTATATTTCTGTTAAATTTTTTTGATGTTTTTTAGTTTATGGAAAAATGGTTATATAGGAAACAGTGTTTACTTGATTATTGCTTCTTGGTGCAACTTAGATAAATAATTTGATGAGGAAACCAAAATATTACTCTATTTCTGCCTTCTAAACTTATGTTATGGAACTAATGGGAAGTTATTGGGCTCAAAGAATTACGATTAGCCTAATCTTTGGAGTTTGTAACAGCATTTTGTTTGATTTATTTAAATATTTATGAAGTTGGAATTTGTTTTGTCAAAAATGTCTAGGTGGTTTTTTTATAGTTTTTGTTGTGATAATTCTGCAGGAACGAAAATTTCACTTAAATATGTGACCCAAAGAGCTTGGTTGAGTAAAATACAAAATCTCCTTGTGTAGTTGTGAAAACAAATATTTGACATTCTTCTTGACCAAAATATATGTCTTCATCTTCGGCATGACCTCTTTATTCTTCAAGTACTTTGGCCTTTGTAAACCTTTGCTGTATTGTAAATACTTTTATTCCATGAAATTGGAGATTCATTCACACTGGAGCCTTTTCTTAAGTACCTGGCAGCCACATTTCAAAGACTTGTTTTCTTTCTCTCCTTCATAGCAACGGATCAAACCCTTCTAAGCCATCTTCCAGTTTCTTAAATTCTCTTCTGAGACTATTCCACACATGAATTCCAAACCTAGTCCCATCTTGCTGTGACTGTAATTCAGTGGTCTTTCAGTCACTTCCTTGATTTCCTGGTTCCACATTCAGAGTCTGCTGCAGTAGCTCTTCTGCCTCGAGCAGAGTATTTCCAGGTGGTTCTCAACTCCATTTAAGTGATGTTTGGTACAAACTCTTCCTTGATCTGTCATTCCACAGGACCACAGGTAGAAACCAAAGACTGAGCTCAGTTCATTTCTTACTACAACAAATGACTCCTTGACAAAAACCTCCTGTTACTACAGTGTTGTTACTCATACATTCTGATGAAAAATCTCTTCTCATACCATGTATATGACAATACCTGTCAATTAAATAAGACTGTGTATGAACCATTTAGAATATTATTAGGCAAAATATATCCCCACAGGATGTTCCATATTTCCTCCTCACAGTACCTTCCTCTTTAACAGATACTGGTCTTTCCTTTTGCTTAGAAGGATGAAACTTAAGTAGATATACATGATATGGGCCAGAGCCACAAGTTTATCCTTTCTTTTCTGAATTTTAAAAGTAATAACATTCCTTTACTCATCTGGAGTGGGGCAGAGGCCTGTCAAATTCTGCCTCCTAAATGTCCATTAGTCCACCTATTTCTCTGTAAAGCTGCTGCCACCACCTTAATCGAATTGAGAGGAGAGGGGTAGAACATTTGGCTATAATTAAGTGATAACATCCTTCTTACATCTCACATTTTAGGCAGTGGAACAACTAACTGTTTATGATCAGGTAGACTGTTTTTCAACAACTTTTTCTGCAGTTGATGCAGATTTATCTTTGCTAAACTGTTTGGATTCAGAAATATAACTCCACCAAAACTTTTTGGTCTTTATTTGGTTTCTACATGGAATTGACCCAACAGTTGACTTTACCCAGATTGATGAGGCTCAGCAAAGTTGCCTCAAAACTTGTGTTCAGGGAAAAATGGTGAGTTTTACAATAAAAGCCAAATCAGTTCTAGCAAACATCATGTAATTATCAATAAACCCGCATTCTGTACTGGCTTTGCTTAGAATCTTTTCAGATTTACAAAGTCATTCAACTTATTGTGGAAATTAGTTTTTGATATAAATTCTAGAGTTCTGCAGAATGTTTATCAAGTCTCTTGGCCAAGTTGAATGAAATTAACGCTCACTGATGCTACCTTGTTCTTGTACCAGATCATAAGCATAGAATACTCTTGAGACATGGTCTTATTAAAGACCATTTGCTTGGACTTCCCTGGTGGTGCAGTGGTTAAGAATCCGCCTGCCAATGCAGGGGACACGGGTTCGATCCCTGGCTCGGGAAGATCCCACATGCCGTGGAGCAGCTAAGCCCGTGCGCCACAGCTACTGAGCCTGCACTCTACAGCCCGTGCTCCGCAACAAGAGAAGCTATCGCAATGAGAATCCCCGCACCACAACGAAGAGTAGACCCCACTTGCTGCAACTAGAGAAAGCCTGTGCGCAGCAGTGAAGACACAACATAGCCAAAAAATTTTAAAAACTTTTTAAAAAATATTCCGTGTAATTACCAAGAATGTGATTGTGGCACATGAGAAGATTTACATTAAAAAAAAAAAAAGACCATTTGTTTGAACAACTTGGCAGAATCATCTGTTTGACGTGAATGTAATGTTTAAGAATTTCCAAGTTCTATATGCTATGCATCAGTGATCCCTAACCATTTATGGGGTCATTAACTTTATTTTAAATAAATGTCAAACACTGAGGACTGTCTCCCCAGAAAGTGCCTGTTCGTACAAAATTGTTCCCTATTTTTTAGGAGTCTGTGACTCAAACCCACCCTACACATTCGTGAACAGGAAAATTACCCTCTTCCCTGCCCCCCCACTTCCACCCCTGGTGTCCCTGCCACCATCCCCTAGTTGCCTCAGATATAAACCTAGGAGTAGAATCATTCTTGACTGCTCCCTGCCCTTCGTCCCACATCCAGCCCGTCATAAAGGGCTGTCAAATTCTACCCCTAAATATCTCACCAGTCCTATTTCTCTGTGGAGCTACTGCCACCACCTTAGGCCAAGCCACCTTCATGTCTTTTCTGGCAGGTGGTAGATGTTCAGTACATTTTATTGAGTGAATGAATAAGTAAACAGGACAGAGAATAAGATATAATTAAGATCAACTGAAATCTTGATCTCTTTTCTACAAGGTTATGTTCTGAATGTCTATTAAACAGAAGGCTTTACTGGGAAGAGTCTAATCAAATACGAGCAAACAGCCCATTTAAACTTTGCTTTTCGAATTGAATAAGGAGCACATCCTTCAGATGAGACAACTGAGTAGTAGAAGGACCAGAGATATTTTGTCCAGGTCACTCTTCTGCACAAACCGTATTTGGTTATTTTCCTGGTTTGGCTTGCGAAAGAAAGTGCCAAAATAAAAAAATTTTTTTTTAAGTTCAACATTTGCAGCTTCTCAGCAACCAGCCTCTTAGCCGTCTCTCAGAAAAATTTGATTTACTAAATTGGCTCCTTTTAGTTTATCGTTCTTTACTCTTGGAGCCTCACCTCTGACTTCCCATCTTATTTTCCAGAAAATTCTTTCAGCACCACAGACTCCAGTTCAGTATTCAAACAAAAGAAATTGATTTAAAAGTGTTCTTTAGGGTTAATATATTAATTTGGACATAAACTGCTTTTGTGGACTTTCTGGTGGCCTCTTAGTTGGGGCTAAATTGAGTTGCGTAATGAGAGAGAGGGAGAGAGGGGGGCAGGCTTGTGACAGCGCTATGTATGGTGCCAAATAATGGCCTCCAGGGGCAAAAGCAAAATGAAAGACACCAGAGAATCTACTCTTCTTACCCAGAACCTCCTTTTTAGTTTTTGGTGACTTTTATGCCATTAATACTTTTTAAGAATATATTGACTTGGAAGATTCATATTGTGAGGTTTTCCTGTTTTGAACTCAGTGTAGTGATTTGCAACTAAAGAAACGAGCAGGGAAACTGCCACCAGCTTTAAACTTGTTAGATGGCAAAGGTTAAATTAAAGATTCACACTGAAATATAAAATGCTCGTGACTGACCGTTACCGACATTACAGAGCCCACAGGAAGGGCAGCAGTTTGCCATCCTGGCCCTGTGTTTTAATCACCTGGAGGAGTTTTCAAAAACGTCCCCAGCTTGGACCACATCATCCTCCAAAGGTTCTGGTTTTATTGGTCCCAGGTGTTCCAATGAGCAGAAAGGGCCGAGAACTACTGTGCAGGAGGATAATCCCAACTCCAGGAAAAACTACACACCGTGCCCTGACCTTTCTCACCATAAGCTTTAAAGTTTAAAGTGATGGTTCTTCAGGGAGGGGTTAGAGGAGGCTGCTGTCCAACTTTTTCAAACTACTCCTGCTGCCCGGTCCTGCCTGCCCATCTCCTCGTCCTTTGCCTCATCTGACAGAGCCCACCATCCCCACCCCCCACTTTCCCTCCCATGCACAGATACGTGAGCCACTGTGACAGACTGGAGGGTTTTATCCCTTGGAAACACTGGCCTGGGAATGAGGAGTTGAGAACTATTGTGTTAGAAAATGATTTTTATTTTAAATAAATAGGGTGCTGATTGACTACTGCAACTGAATTTTAAATTTTAATTGTAGTAAGAACACTTAACAGGAGGTCTACCCCCTAAACAGATTTTTCAAGTGGACAATACCACATTGTTAACTATAGGCACCATGTTGTACAGCAGATCCCTAGAACTTAGCTGTGTTACTGAGGTTTTAACCCCGTGGATTAGCAACTCCCCATGTTCCCCAAAATGATATTATTTTGGTCATCTGATATCTAAATCCCAGGTTCTTTGATCTCACATGGTGGCCTTTTCCCACTAAATATTGTAAAGATTTAATGTGGGACACGGCCCCCAGATGCCATCTTGGATGCAGTGTCCTTCACCCAACTTCTGCACACGCCCGCCTGAGCTGAGATGCTGGCAGCAGCCATTCCGCACTAGGAACTCCGGTCGGAAGAGCCAGGTGCAAGGCCTCTGCACGTAGCCCCCTGTGAGCAAGTGAAACCCGACTAAGCACAAAGGGAAAAAAAAAAGCCATCTCAGAGCTGTGACTATTTTCAAGGCTACTGTTTTTCTCTGTGGAACACTGCCTTTGGAGCAAAACAAGGAAGAAGCAGGTGATTCTAATGTGCAGCACAGAAGGACAGCCACTGCAGGCCAGCTTCTCCAACTCTGAAGGCACTCCAGCCATGTGGCTGACAGGGTCTTGGTGTTCCGGCCAGGTGTCAGGCCTGAGCCTCTGAGGTGGGAGAGCCGAGTTCAGGACATTAGACCACCAGAGACCTCCTGGCCTCACATAATATCAGTCGGCGAAAGCTCTCTCAGAGATCTCCGTCTCAACACTAAGACTGAACTCCACTCAATGACCAGCAAGCTACAGTGCTGGACACCCCATGACAAACAAATAGCAAGACAGGAACACAACCCCACCCATTAGCAGAGAGGCTGCCTAAAATCATAATAAGGTCACAGACACCCCAAAACACACCACCAGATGCAGTCCTGACCACCAGAAAGACAAGATCCAGCCTCATGCACCAGAACACAGGCACCAGTCCCCTCCACCAGGAAGCCTACACAACCCACTGAACCAACGTTACCCGCTGGGGGCAGACACCACAAACAATGGGAACTACGAACCTGCAGCCTCCGAAAAGGGGACCCCAAACACAGTAAGTTAAGCAAAATGAGAAGACAAAGAAATATGCAGCAGATGAAGGAGCAAGGTAAAAACCCACCCGACCAAACAAATGAAGAGGAAATAGGCAGTCTACCTGAAAAAGAATTCAGAGTAATGATAGTAAAAATGATCCAAAATCTTGGAAATACAATGGAGAAAATACAAGAAACATTTAACAAGGACCTTGAAGAACTAAAGAGCAAACAATCAATGATGAACAACACAATAAATGAAAGTAAAAATTCTCTAGAAGGAATCAGTAGCAGAATAACTGAGGCAGAAGAACGTATAAGTGACCTGGAAGATAAAATAGTGGAAATAACTACCACAGAGCAGGATAAAAAAAAAGAATGAAAAGAATTGAGGACAGTCTCAGAGACCTCTGGGACAACATAAAACTTACCAACATTCGAATTATAGGGGTCCCAGAAGAAGAAGAGAAAAAGAAAGGGACTGAGAAAATATCTCAAGAGATTATATGGGAAAATCTCTTAATATGGGAAAGGAAAACTTCCTTAATATGGGAAAGGAAGTAGTCAATCAAGTCCAGGAAGCGCAGAGAGTCCCATACAGGATAAATCCAAGGAGAAACACGCCAAGATACATATTAATCAAACTATCAAAAATTAAATACAAAGAAAAAATATTAAAAGCAGCAAGGGAAAAGCAGCAAATAACATACAAGGGAATCACCATAAGGTTAACAGCTGATCTTTCAGCAGAAACTCTGCAAGCCAGAAGGGAGTGGCAGGACATATTTAAAGTGATGAAAGGGAAAAACCTGCAACCAAGATTACTCTACCCAGCAAGGATCTCATTCAGATTCAACAGAGAAATTAAAACCTTTACAGACAAGCAAAAGTTAAGAAAATTCAGCACCACCAAGCCAGCTTTACAACAAATCCTAAAGGAACTTCTCTAGGCAGGAAACACAAGAGAAGGAAAAGACCTACAATAAAAAACCCAAAACAATTAAGAAAATGGTAATAGGAACACACATATCAATAACTACCTTAAATGTAAATGGATTAAATGCTCCAACCAAAAGACACAGACTGGCTGAATGGATACAAAAACAAGACCCATATATATGCTGTCTACAAGAGACCCACTTCAGACCTAGGGATGCATACAGACTGAAAGTGAGGGGATGGAAAATGATATTCCATGCAAATGGAAATCAAAAGAAAGCTGGAGTAGCAATTCTCATATCAGACTTTAAAATAAAGACTATTACAGGAGACAAAGAAGGACACTATATAATGATCAAGGGATCGATCCAAGAAGAAGGTATAACAATTGTAAATATTTATGCACCCAACATAGGAGCACCTCAATACATAAGGCAAATACTAACAGCCATAAAAGGGGAAATCGACAGGAACACAATCATAGGGGACTTTAACACCCCACTTTCACCAATGGACAGATCATCCAAAATGAAAATAAATAAGGAAACACGAGCTTTAAATGATACATTAAACAAGATGGACTTAATTGATATTTATAGGACATTCCACCCAAAAACAACAGAATACACATTTTTCTCAAGTGCTCATGGAACATTCTCCAGGATAGATCATATCTTGGGTCACAAATCAAGCCTTGGTAAATTTAAGAAAATTGAAATCGTATCAAGTATCTTTTCCGACCACAACGCTATGAGACTAGATATCAATTACAGGAAAAGATCTGTAAAAAATACAAACACATGGAGGCTACACAATACATTACTTAATAACGAAGTGATCACTGAAGAAATCAAAGGGGAAATCAAAAAATACCTAGAAACAAATGACAATGGAGACACGATGACCCAAAACCTATGGGATGCAGCAAAAGCAGTTCTAAGAGGGAAGTTTATAGCAATACAAGCCTACCTCAAGAAACAGCAAACATCTCGAATGAACGACCTAACCTTGCACCTAAAGCAATTAGAAGAAGAAGAACAAAAAAACCCCAAAGTTAGCAGAAGGAAAGAAATCATAAAGATCAGGTCAGAAATAAATGAAAAAGAAATGAAGGAAACGATAGCGAAGATCAGTAAAACTAAAAGCTGGTTTTTTGAGAAGATAAACAAAATTGATACACCATTAGCCAGACTCATCAAGAGAAAAAGGGAGAAGACTCAAATCAACAGAATTAGAAATGAAAAAGGAGAAGTAACAACTGACACTGCAGATACAAAGGATCATGAGAGATTACTACAAGCAACTCTATGCCAATAAAATGGACAACCTGGAAGAAATGGACAATTTCTTAGAAAAGTACAACCTTCTGAGGCTGAACCAGGAAGAAATAGAAGATATAAACAGACCAATCAGAAGCACTGAAATTGAAACTGTGATTAAAAATCTTCCAACAAACAAAAGCCAAGGACCAGATGGATTTACAGGTGAATTCTATCAAACATTTAGAGAAGAGCTAACACATATCCTTCTCAAACTCTTCCAAAATGTAGCAGAGGGAGGAACACTCCCAAACTCCTTCTACAAGGCCACCATCACCCTAATACCAAAACCAGACAAAGATGTTACAAAAAAAGAGAAAACTACAGGCCAATATCACTGATGAACATTGATGCAAAAATCCTCAACAAAATACTAGCAAACAGAATCCAACAGCACATTAAAAGGATCATACACCATGATCAAGTGGGGTTTATCCCAGGAATGCAAGGATTCTTCAATGTATGCAAATCAATCAATGTGATACACCATATTAACAAATTGAAGGAGAAAAACCATATGATCATCTCAATAGATGCACAAAAAGCTTTTGACAAAATTCAACACCCATTTATGATAAAAACTCTCCAGAAAGTAGGCATAGAGGGAACTTACCTCAACATAATAAAGGCCATATATGACAAACCCACAGCCAACATCATCTTCAATGGTGAAAAACTGAAACCATTTCCACTAAGATCAGGAACAAGACAAGGTTGCCCACTCTCATCACTATTATTCAACATAGTTTTGGAAGTGTTAGCCACAGCAATCAGAGAAGAAAAAGAAATAAAAGGAATCCAAATTGGAAGAGAAGTAAAACTGTCACTGTTTACAGATGACATGATACTATACATAGAGAGTCCTAAAGATGCCACCAGAAAACTACTAGAACTAATCAATGAATTTGGTAAAGTAGCAGGATACAAAATTAATGCACAGAAATCTCTTGCATTCCTATACACTAATGACGAAAAATCTGAAAGAGAAATTAAGGAAGCACTCCTATTTACCTATGCAACAAAAAGAATAAAATACCTAGGAATAAACCTACCTAAGGAGCAAAAGACCTGTATGCAGAAAACTATAAGACACTGATGAAAGAAATTAAAGATGATACAAACAGAGGGAGAGATATACCATGTTCTTGGATTGGAAGAATCAACATTGTGAAAATGACTATACTGCCCAAAGCAATCTACAGATTCAGTGCAATCCCTATCAAACTACCAATGACATTTTTCACAGAACTAGAACAAAAAATTTCACAATTTGTATGGAAACATAAAAGACCCCGAATAGCCAAAGCAATCTTGAGAACGAAAAATGGAGCTGGAGGAATCAGGCTCCCTGACTTCAGACTATACTACAAAGCTACAGTAATCAAGACAGTATGGTACTGGCACAAAAACAGAAATATAGATCAATGGAACAGGATAGAAAGCCCAGAGATAAACCCATGCACATATGGTCAACTTATCTTTGATAAAGGAGGCAAGAATATACAGCGGAGAAAAGACAGCCTCTTCAGTAAGCGGTGCTGGGAATACTGGACAGCTACATGTAAAAGAATGAAATTAGAACACTCCCTAACACCATACACAAAAATAAACTCAAAATGATTAAAGACCTAAGTGTAAGGCCAGACACTATAAAACTCTCAGAGGAAAACATAGGCAGACACTCTATATCATAAATCACAGCAAGATCGTTTTTGACCCACCTCCTATGGGTGAAAGAAATGGAAATAAAAACAAAAATAAACAAATGGGACCTAATGAAACTTAAAAGCTTTTACACAACAAAGGAAACAATAAGCAAGATGAAAAGACAACCCTCAGAATGGGAGAAAATATTTGCAAATGAAGCAACTGACAAAGGATTAATCTCCAAAATATACAAGCAGCTCATGCAGCTCAATATCAAAAAAACAAACAACCCAAACCAAAAGGGGGCAGACGACCTAAATAGACATTTCTCCGAAGAAGATATACAGATTGCCAGCAAACACATGAAAGGATGCTCAACATCATTAATCATTAGAGAAATGCAAATCAAAACTACAATGAGGTATCACCTCACACCAGTCAGAATGGCCATCATCAAAAAATCTACAAACAATAAATGCTGGAGAGGGTGTGGAGAAGAGGGAACCCTCTTGCACTGTTGGTGGGAATGTAAATTGATACAGCCACTATGGAGAACAGTATGGAGGTTCCTTAAAAAACTAAAACTAGAACTACTGTATGACCCAGCAATCCCACTACTGGGCATATACCCTGAGAAAACCATAATTCAAAAAGACACATGCACCCCAATGTTCATTGCAGCACTACTTACAATAGCCAGGACATGGAAGCAACCTAAGTGTCCATCGACAGATGAATGGATAAAGAAGATGTGGCACGTATATACAATGGAATATTACTCAGCCATAAAAAGAAACGAAATTGAGTTATCTGTAGTGAGGTGGATGGACCTAGAGTCTGTCATACAGAGTGAAGTAAGTCAGTAAGAGAAAAACAAATACCATATGCTAACACATACATATGGAATCTAAAAAAAAAAAAAGGTTCTGAAGAACCTAGGAGCAGGACAGGAATAAAGACGCAGACGTAGAGAATGCACTTGGGGACACGGAGAGGGGGAAGGATAAGCTGAGACGAAGTGAGAGAGTGTCATGGACATATATACACTACCAAATGTAGAATAGATAGCTAGTGGGAATCAGCTGCATCGCACAGGGAGATCAGCTCCGTGCTTTGTGACCACCTAGAGGAGTGGGATAGGGAGGGTAGGAGGGAGATGCAAGAGGGAGGGGATATGGGGATATATGTATACGTAGAGCTGATTCACTTTGTTATACAGCAGCAACTAACACAACAATGTAAAGCAATTATACTCCAGTAAAGATGTTAAAAAAAAAAAGATTAATGTGGGTGGTGTTATATGCTTGAGTTGTGGTGGCTTTTCTCTCCTCTCTCAAAAAGGACCAAGTGTTACGGCAACATGACAAGTGTGGGAAGGACATGACCAACCGTGAAGTCAGCAGTAACTCTTTTCTTTTATTCTTTGTTAACCAGTTGATTCAACAAGATAAACAGGTACAACTGGAAACTTGATATGAAGCGCGAAGGAAATTGAATTTCCTGCTGTCTTTGGAAGGAATCTGTAGGAGTGTTGGGGTGGTCTGGTGTCACAAAGGGCGTTAGCTGAGTGTTTGTTGATGATACTTCCTGGGCTTTTCTTCAAGGCCGGGCCCAGCTGAGCTTTGAGGAGCAGCTGCTAAAACGGGACAGACAGCAAGAGTGAAAGTAGTGTGTGGAAACCTCGTGGGAGTTTTAACTTGGGGATTATAAACCCAGACTTTCTCTACCTGAATTACCTCTCAGAGTACATTTGGTGGAAGGAATATTTCAACAAAGGTGCATTTTATAAAATCTGTTGTGTTCTAAATTAATTGAAGTACGTGGTTCTTCCGAGATTGGGTTTTGCTGTCTCCTCACTGCTAGGTGGCGCTCTAGGACAGAAATTCCGTTGCCAAGCCTGGTGCTAAAAATCTTTTCCTTGAAATACTTTGTTTCACAGCACTGTAGAGTTTCAGTGGTGGAAATGGATGGATCCTGGAGCTCACTTCATCCAACCTCTCTTTTTACTTGAAAAAAACAAATAAAGTGACATAAGTGACTTCTTTGGGAAGTAAGGGTCTTGGAGTAATTCTCATAGGATGCTCTTACCACGCTTTAAAATTTCTTCTAATTTGACCCTACAAGAAGCCGCCACAGAGCTCTCTCTTTACAGAACTTAGACTTTAACACTGTATGTCCATCTTTATTACGTGAAGGTGGAGGGGAAACACCAATATAACCATATTTGGAAGCTACAACTACTAATGCTACCTTGCTCCATTGAAAAAGTTCTAAGGAAAAAAAAAAGTCACCTTTCCATCTTTATTTTGGACTTTCCAAGCAGATATGTTTTTACCCTCTTTTATAAATTTCTGTTGTAAAAAAAATGCAAAATCCTTACAATTTAAGCACATTTTGAGTCTTTAAAAGGATTTTCTTATCCCAGGGCATTAAATTGTGTGTGTTTGTGTTTTCTTGGGGGAAGGTCCGTGGCTTCCTTGGATCTTCAAGAATGATTAAGAATGCCTTCAGGAATCTTGCAGCCTGTGTTAAAAGACTATAGAGGAGATGGAAATCAACTGTTAACCCTTGTGACTTCACTCTCTGGTGAAGACAAGCAACTTCTATGGTGCAGAGAATGGGTTTGACTCACAACAAGATCTTGAATCAGTTCTAATAACCGTCACTTCATAGGGCTGTACACATCACAAAGCAGCAGAGATAGCCGCCATCAAAAGCTAATGAGTTTGGGTCACATTAGCACAAGGATCGTATATAAGTTCAGCACCCTGTTCACCTCTGGGCAACACCACATTTACAGAAGAGGTAGACCATCATTCCCAAGAGTATTGCTTGAATAATAAGAGCTTTATCGAGTTTATGTAAGGTGCCACAAGCTGCTTGTTACAGATTATCTGCTTTATACAGATTATCTCATTTAATCCTTTCAGCACCACTATGGAGTAGGTACTATTACTCCTGTTTTACAGATAAGAAAATTGAGGCACAGAAAGGTTAAGTATCTTGCCCACACTGACAGAAATTAATATTGTGTCATAAGAATGTTAATATTAACTTACTAAGTACTTATTATATACTATACCTTCTACATATTTTATTTAATTTTCACAGCATCCCTACTACTATTCCTGTTTTACAAGAGGAGAAACTTGAGGCTCAGAAAATTAATTTACCCAAAGTCACATCTAGTAAGTGGCAGGAACTAAATGTCTGACTCCTCCAAAGAGTTGTCTACGTTGTCTCACACCATGCTTCTTCTATTCCCTCTTAAACCCCCTCCACTTCCACCCACACCACTGTATCAAAAGTGCTCCTGTAGAGGTCACCGGTAACCTCCACATTGCTGATTCTAAGAGTCAGCCCTCAGTCCTCATCTTGCCTGACCCATCGGTAGCATTTGACGCCCTTTCTCTCCTTCAGGATGCCACATTCTCTAGGGTTCCCTCCTACTTGTTGGTTAATGCTTGGCATCTCCTTTCCCGGCCCCTCCTATTTCCCCCTGACCTCAATGCTGGAGGACACCAGCCTTCACTTTCTTGGTGAGTTCCTCCAGTCCCATGGCTTTTAATTATCATCTATATGTTCCCACATATTTATCTCCAGCCCAGACCTCTCTCCTGAACTATATACTCAAATGCCCGCTTGACCTCTACAGTCAGATACCCAAACAACATCTGAAACTTAGCAGGTCCAAAATGGAAACTCATGGTCTTTGCCCTGTCTGCAACCAAAACCATGCCTTGTACAGAGTCTTCTGTAACCCACGTGATTGCAACTCCCTCCATCTAACTACGCAGGCCAAAACCTTGGGAGTTATCACCAACTCTCCTCTTTCTCTCACATCCTGCACCCAGTCGGCAAGGGAGTCCTACTGGCTTTACCTTCAAAATGTATCTGGCATCCGACCCCTTCCCCACCACGCCTACTCCTACCACCTGGTCTGAATCACGGTGTGTAGCCCGGGTTACTTCAGCAGCCTCATCTGGCTTCCCTATGGCCTACGTTGCTCTTTCACTCTGTTCTCCACAAAGAAGTCAGAGAGAAACTTCCAAACCACACGTTGGAAGGAATCTCTCCTCTGCTTGAGACCCTCCAAGGACTCCGAGTTCTACTCAGAGTCTTTACCGTGGCCCTCAGTGGCATTGCCAGATAAAATGCAGGATGCCCAGTTAAACTTGGATCTCAGATAAGCAGCAAATAATTTTTTAGTGTAAGTATGTCTCATGCAATATTTGGGACATAGTTATACTTAAAAATATTCACTGTTTATCTGAAATTCAAATGTAACTGGAATCCATATTTTTATTTGCTCACTCTGCCAACCCTACCCGCAAGGCCCTAGCTGACGTGTGCCCCCCATTACCTTCTGCCCTCATCCCCACAACCTCCCCCTTGCTCACTCCATTCCTCCCACACTGACCTTGCTTTCCTTGAGTAAAACAGGCAGCTCCCACCATTGGCTTTGCCTTGGCTCTTCTCCCTCTAGTATCTGCATCTTCTCAAAGAGGTCATTTTGAAAATTACTACTTGACCCTGCACTCCCAATGCCTCCTACCCTGCCCTACTTTCTTCCATAGTACCTAACATCTAACATAGGATGTAACTTCTTATTGTGTATTGTCTGTCTCCAGCAACCAGAATATGAACTCCACAAGCAGGTATTTTTACCTATTTTGTTCACTATTATATCCCAAGGGGCTAAAACAATAGCACATAGGTACCTGATAAATATTTGTTGAATGAATGAATGATTTCGAAAGACTATGCTCCTTTCCGTTGCGTTATATCCCCTCTGTTTCGACTTGTCTTATGAAAAATATTTGAAGAACCGGAGAGTGTGTGGTTTGGAGAGGAGGTTATTGGCTAAGGTGGGGATTGCACGTACATCCCAGCTATGATGGTCCTTCTGTCCTGGGACATTCTGGGTCAAGGCACGGGGACTGTCCATGTCTCTCTGCCCAGGCAATCACCATGTCCCTCAGCACCCTATTTAACAAAAAGTTGTTTACTTTCTATATGCCAGGCCCCATGCTAAACTCCAAGGATATGAGAATAAACAAGATACTTCCTACCTAGAAGGACCTTAGAGTGGCGTTGAGGTTCCTGCCTGTCTGATAAAACAAAATTGGGAATTGGGCCTGACTGGCCACATTTGCCCCCTTTCCAAAGAAAGCACCACAGCTTCCAAACACCCTCCATATCCAATCATCTCCCCCCAGGATTTTTTCCTACTCTGGTAATCCCCAGAGAAAAAACAAAGTGAATATTAAGCAGCAACAGTGAGAAGAACATCTGCTCTAACCTCACTGTGACCCCGATGCACTGGGCAGAGATAAATTAAAGCAAGCGCAGGAAGCCTGTTGGCGTCAGTCTCGAATGACGCCAACAGGAAGGTGGAGCGGGAGAGGGAGGATGAGAGCGTGCACACATGGGCCCCGAGAAGCAGATTTGCTGCTGAAAATCATTTCCTCCCAGAATGTCCCAGGAGGAAACATAATCGTTAACAACTAGAATAACAATGTTTACTCAATAACTTTGTGTAAATTTGCAACCCACCTTATTTCTGCACTGTTATGTTCCTGAATTACTGATTAGAGAAATCACCATCTCAGTATGCAGTTGCTAACTAGAAAATTCTACAGCGGTTTGCAGAAATGTAGTAGTAATACGGCTAAAATGCATAAACTAGAAGATGGAGCGAGAAGTATCTTTGGGGGAGGATGGTTTTTTCTTCTCTCTCTCGCCCTTCATTCCGGGTGGACCTTCAGCTTGTACTGGTCACTCAGTGAGAGGGCTGTCATTTTCTAATTCAATGAAAAGTTACTATGGCCTATTTAACACAGGCTGTAAAACTTCCTGTTTCCATGGTATTAAATTTACCAAAAGAGCTCACCCTTTACTAAAAGAAGACAGTTCCCTAGTGCAACTGACCAGGCAGAGAGAGGGTAAAAAAAAAAAAAAAAAGGAAGGCCTTGGGATCAACTAAATGCCAGTAGCAAGAACTTGTTCTTTCTTCTTGTGAAAACTGACCAGATGCTAGCTGGAACTCAGGACACCTTAGATGACAGCCCAGGGTTCTAGAGGGAAATCCTAGACCTGCCAGATCTTGTAAGGCAGAACTGGCCCAGCCAAACTGGGGAGCAGCCAAATTGATCCTCAGCATTCTTAGATTTTCATTTTCAACTCTTCTCTCTCTGACCTTTGTTTGCTGTGCCCCATGAGGGGCCCTGCCCTGCCCTCCCCCATCACAGCACATGCAGGCCCTGCTAGGCAGCATGACCCTTGTTTCACTTTTTAGAGGCAGGATTTGGCTATCCAGTTTTAAACTTTACCCATCACTCTTAGTAACTATTAGTGTCTTATAGTGAAATCTAGTCCCCTGACTAAATCTTCCCTCTTTTTTTTTTTTTTTAACAGTTGCACAGTATAAAGGGGGAGAGAATCTATGCTCTCTGCATATTTGCTTCAACAACTTGAGGATTTTCCCATCAGTCCTTTATCTTTGGCTTAACATAATGTTTTTCTTTTTCTTGGTAATGTCCTAGGAAGAAGTATCTTTGTTTTTTTTTTTTTTAGGAGGAAGTATCTTAAACTTGTTTTGGCACTGGGCATTTATCCTTCCTATCACCTTGATGAGGTGGGAATCTTGGAATAAATAAGATTCAAATTGCAAAAATAATTTTAGAAATTAATTAAATAATTTTACTGGAAAAAAATTACACCTTGAGCACCAAAGTAAGGGCACTAGTTTCAATCATTTTAGTAGATTATGTCCCAAGAACAAAATGCTTAGGGCAGGCCTGGCAGACTGTCCACACCATTGGGAACATTCAGGCTGAATGTTCAGCACCATTACTTTCATGTTAAAGGTTAATAAAATTTTCGCTGCTGCAAAAACTAGGATCTGCTAGGATCCACTTACAACTTTATCCCGAACCCCAATCTTCTTCCCAGGGAACTTAGCCATCTAGGAGGGGAATGTGATAAAACCAAGTCAAAAGGAATAGCTAATGACTATAAGCATTTAGATGACCTTTCTTGGAGTGCTTGTCTTTTGGAGAAGCAGTGAATGAATCAAGACAATGAGGCTTTACATGTCCAGGACCAAATAGGCCCTTCTTAGCTGCTATGCCTCAAAGTAATACAAGAATTATCTTAAATTCTGTGACTATGCCAAGAAGAAACCATTCCACTGACCCTCATCATAACTGAGACAACTTTTAGTTCCTAATCAACCCTCCCCTTCTCCAGACAGACGCCAGTTCCCCTTGTTTCTAATTCCTCACCTGTGGCAACATGAAGTGGTATTATTTTAACTATGAAAAGATGTTAAATTTCTTCATTACTTTGTCCAAAAATGTGTGATCCAGTCACATACAAAATGAAAGATGGCTGTTAAAGATTTCTTCCAAGATAACTAAGTCTCCACCTCCCCCAACTCACAGGACCCATTTTAAACTGAGGAATAGACTCTAAGAGGAAACACTAAAGCCAAGTGTGAATAAATGTCTAGCCCACTGGTCCTGGATGGCTAAAGCCCAGCTTCTTCATTCAATCAACAAATACTTGCCAGGGACCTACCATGTGTCAGGCATTGTGCTAGATGCTAAAGACAGATGTCGTTCCTGTCTTTAAGGATTCCGCAGTTTGGTGAGAGGATGGGCAGGATGGCGGGAACTTGCCAATGAGCAACCACGTTTTAGTGCATAGAAGGTATTTAAAAACCACTGGAAAGGTATTTCAAAAGCACAAAAGGAAGAAAGGAAGTATGGGAGACGTATTCCAGTTACGGGGGAGATGGGGAGTTTAAAAAATAAGTTTAAGGAAAATACCCAGAACCTCTAAAGAAGGTAAAAGATGATCTTATGACCTTTTATGTCAAGCTAAGAGCATTTTCTAAAGAGCCTACCTAATTTTATTTGCACAACTGATCATGGCCCAAACATTTTACAAGTCTGTAAAATTTATAAGGTGATTTTCTTTTTTGCCAATTTAAAGACGATAACTCTGAGGTTTGTAGTTTATTGTCCTGTAGGACATTAACCAATTTGAAACTAACTTAGCAAATTTATTTCACCATTCTTTTTTCTTTTCTTCATTAATTATAAAAATCCCAAGTTTTCACATTGCCTTTAAAAACAACTTTGCCATCCTGCTGGTTTCATCATTAGAGTTAATAAAACTTTGAAATGAGCTCACTATTTTTGTTTAAAAATCAGGCTTGTAACATTTTGGGAGTTACCCTTTGATAGATAAGTATGACCAGAAAATAATAGCTCATTATAAAAGCATATATGGTATGCAAAATGCTTATTAAATAAAGGTTTTGAATTTAGTGATATTACCCAACCCTTATTAGCTATGTTCTCCTCTGTTTTTCCATCATAAGAAAAATAGGGATATTCAGTAATGATCTAGACTTAGCACTTTCATCTAGGCAGCAGTCTCAACTATTGATCTGTCACCTATGTGAACTAATAGGGACCTTTTTTCACTGCTTCATCTAGGGGCCTATGGAAATGTTAATTTGTGGGGTTTTTTCCTTGTGCTTTAAAAAGCATATACATTTACAGAGATTAATTTGAGAACACCAGAACCATATAGTACCATGTAGAAATTAAGAAAGTGTATACCTGCCAGGAAACAAGCTTACATCCTGTTGGAAGTAGTGCAGCACTGTGATTAGGACACTTTCTTCTGAGCTTGGCCATCACAAGATCCAAAACTTTTGACATGAGTTTAAACTGAGTAATTTTTAAATTAGTTCATGGTTGTTTTTAAAGGAGTTCATTTCTTCTTCACTTAATTAATTGCATATAAATTGAGAGACAAGTGTATAGATAAATAAGGTGGAGAGTGAGTATGCACCAAGCAAAGAGACCACATGTGCAGAGGTATAGAGATGTGGGGAGCGAGGGAATAGTGTATTTGAGGAACTCCAAGTAGATCAGTACGACTGGATCACTGGGCAGATAAGGTAATGAAGAAATAAAGCTGCCCCAAATAGACAGAAGCCAAATGAAAACGGGCCTTGCAAGCCATACAAAGGAGTGGAGATTTCTGAGGGCAATAAGGAGTCATTGAAGGATTTCAAATGCACTTTGTAAAGATCACTTTGATAGCAAATATGAAGCATAGACTGAAGGACACAAGATTGGAAACAGGGTCACTCGTTAAGAGGTTATTGCAGGGACTTCCCTGGTGGCGCAGTGGTTAAGAATCCAGGGAACATGGGTTCAAGCCCTGCGCCGGGAAGATCCCACATGCCGCGGAGCAACTAAGCCCGTGCACCACAACTACTGAGCCCGCGTGCCAAAACTACTGAAGCCCACGTGCCTAGAGCCCGTGCTCCGCAACAAGAGAAGCCACCGCAATGAGAAGCCCGCACACCGCAATGAAGAGTAGCCCCCGCTCACCAGAACTAGAGAAAGCCCATGTGCAGCAGTGAAGACCCAACACAGCCAAATAAATAAATAAAATTAAAAAGAAAAAAGAGGTTATTGCAATAATCCATAATCCATGTAGAAGTCATGAAGCCCTAAAGGAGGACATAGGGGATAGGGAGGATCAGATTACCTCCCCTTGAAAAGGAAACTGTCCAAAGATCTTATCAGAAAGTATAACTCTTTCCCATGTCTTGTCTCCACATCTATTTGTGTGAAAGCAAAGAGATAACAATAACATTCCAAGCAGGAATTTTATCTATGTGTCTTGAATCTGTTCGGGGAATAATATTGTTTCACATTTGGCCTCTCCAGCTGTATCTTTTGCTGTACACACATTTAGGAACTCAGAGTCTGTGAAACTTTCCCCATGTTCCTAAGAAGAGCACCCTGAGAGGAACTGGTCATGTGGCAGAAACCTTGAACTACGGTTATCTCCCTGCAAGTCTTTTGGAAACAGAAATTCTTCATTTTTACAATTCCAATGAATCACTTATAACTAATCAAAGCTCTTTTTCTTAAAAAAATGCATCATTTTCTTTTGCTAAAGTTGGTATTTTCTTTGGCATGTAGTGGAAAGATAGATAAGTTGATCTCTTAGAGGGGACTAGGATCCCAACTGGTCATTTAAGAATGAGAAGGAGGGGCTTCCCTGGTGGCGCAGTGGTTGAGAGTCTGCCTGCCAATGCAGGGGACACGGGTTCGAGCCCTGGTCTGGGAAGAGCCCACATGCCGCGGAGCGTCTAGGCCCGTTTGCCACAATTACTGACCCTGCGCGTCTGGAGCCTGTGCTCCGCAACAAGAGAGGCCGCGATAGTGAGAGGCCCGCGCACCGCGATGAAGAGTGGCCCCCGCTTGCCGCAACTAGAGAAAGCCCTCGCACAGAAACGAAGACCCAACACAGCCATAAATAAATATGTAAAATTTAAAAAAAAAGAATGAGAAGGAGACAACTGAGGAGTCCAGGACCTAAAGCCATCTGGGAAATTGGTGGAGTAAAGATCACCAAAAATTCCCTCTTTCATAAAAGCAAAGAAAACATTGGCAACATTGTGAGAATCAACTTGTTCAGAACTCTGGAAATTAACCAAAGGCTTGCAGCAATCCAAGGAATGTTCAAGAAAAACTTGGTAAGAAGAGCAAGCATTGTGGCATTTTAACTTGCCCTATTTCCATTCCCCCTTTCCCCAGCATCATGGTGGTCTTGAAACCAACGATCACAGTGAAAATCAGCAGCCTGGCAGCTACTGTAGGGGCGCAGTAGGACTGGAGCTTCTTCACAGTCCCATTACCAGAGAACTTTTATTTTTTGACCAGTCTAGCAGTTCCCTGGAAGACTCCACTAGCAAGTGTATCTTTATTTGACTTGAGGCAGAGTTCAACCAGTGCAAACAACCTATTCCCTGGGGATATTTATTGAAAACAATCAGAGACAATTATTTTACATCATGAATGCCTGAGGCAGTAGATAATAGTTGGGACAGTAGCTGAACCAAAAGTCATAAAAGAAAAGTAGGGCATGAGATATACCTAGAACTTTGAAAAGCTCTGATGTACATATTCCTGAAATTCTAGAAAGCTGTTTGAGGCTGTGCATATGCTCTGGAAAGAATGAACTTGGACCCCTACATCACATTATATACAAAATTAACTCAAAATGGATCAAAGACCTAAGAAAATACAGGCACAAATCTCAGTGACCTTGGATTAGCAATGATTTCTTGGATATGACACCAAAAACACAGGCAACGAAAGAAAAAACAGACAAATTGGATTTCATCAAAATAATTTTGTACTTAAAAGGATACATCAGGAAAATGAAAATATAGCCCAAAGAATGGGAGAGAATTTTTGCAAATATATAAGGGACTTGTGTCTAGAATACATAAAGAAATCTTACAACTCAGTAACAAAAAGACAACTAGCCCAATTAAAATGGGCAAAGGATCTTAATAGATATTTCTCCAAAGAAGATAAACAAATGGCCAATAAACACACTAAAAGGTGCTAAACATCGTTAGCAATTAGGGAAATGCAAAGCAAAACCACAAAGTAATACTTCACAATCACTACCATGGCTATAATAAAAAAGACAGAAAATGACAAGTGTTATGGGGATGTGGAGAAATTGGAACCCTCATACATTTCTGGCAAGAATATAAAATGATGCAGCTGCTTTGAAAAACAGTCTGGCTAAATACAGAATTACCATATGACCTGACAGTTCTACTCCTAGCTGTTTACCCAAGAGTAGTGAAAAGTGATGTCCTTACAAAAACTTGGACATAAATGTTCATAGAAGCATTATTCATGATAGTGAAAGAAGTGGAAACAACCCAATGACTCATGACAACAAATGGATGAATGCATAAACAAAATGTGGTATATCCATACAATGGAATATTATTCAGCCATAAAAGGAATGGAGTAATGATTCATGCTACAACATAGATCAACCTTGAAAACACTACGGTAAGTGAAAGAAGCCAGACACAAAAGGCCAAATATTGTATGATTCTATTTATATGAAATTTCTAGAATAGGCAAATCCATAGAGAGAGAAAGTAGATTAGTGATTGCCAACGGCTAGGGGGGAGGGGAGAATAGGGAGTAACTGTTAATGGGTATGGAGTTTCTTTTTGGAGTGATGAAAATGTTCTGAAATTAGAAAATGGAAATGGTTTCTTAGCTTTATGAATAAGCCACTGAATTGTGCACTTTAAAGGGGTGAATTTTATGGCATGTGAATTATGTCTCAGTTTTAAAAAAAGTTAATTAAAAAAAGTCTTTTGGGGCTTCCCTGGTGGCACAGTGGTTGAGAATCTGCCTGCTAATGCAGGGGACACGGGTTCGAGCCCTGGTCTGGGAAGATCCCACATGCCGCGGAGCAACTAGGTCCGTGAGCCACAACTACTGAGCCTGCGCATCTGGAGCCTGTGCTCTGCAACAAGAGAGGCCACGATAGTGAGACGCCCGCGCACCGCGATGAAGGGTGGCCCCCGCTTGCCGCAACTAGAGGAAGCCCTCGCACAGAAACAAAGACCCAACACAGCCAAAAAAATAAATAAATAAATAAATAAATAATAATTAAAGGTGCTAATAATTTTTTTTTAAAAAAGTCTTGATTGGAGCAAAAGCCTATATCTGATCAAGCGGGGCTGTTGGCTTCACAGACTACAAAGGAGGCTCAGGACACAGTGCTGTATGGGATCTTAATCAGAGACATGGATCAGAATCACTTGTGGAGCTTTTAGAACATACAGACAATAGGCCCACTTTTAAGTTTTCTGATTTAGTGGGTCTGCAGTGGAATTATGAGTGTTTCCATGCCCCAATTCCCATCCTGTCTCTTAAGGTGTGGATAAGACCAAACCTACGATTTTATATATTCCTGATTTAGGTGTTGAGGACTTCCCAGTTATTAGAGGACAGCATGAGAAATTAGAATCAAGAAATCCAGATTCCTCTCATTCTAAGTCATTTTGGTTCTATACCAAGGTTTCTCTCCTCTACTCTAAGAGCAATTGCTGTCCATAACTCATGTTTCATGAAGAATATTTACAAAGCATATTGGTCACTTACACTTATTTTCGCAAATTCATGCCAATATCTCAGCTGTGTTAGGTATGTAAGAGGTACTCAGTAAATGTATTTATTTTCCCTTTTTTAAAAAATGAATTTATTTATTTATTATTTATTTTTGGCTGCGTTGGGTCTTCGTTGCTGCATGTGGGCTTTCTGTAGTTGTGGAGAGCAGGGGCTACTCTTCGTTGCGGTGAGTGAGCTTCTCATTGCGGTGGCTTCTCTTGTTGCAGAGCATGGGCTCTAGGCACATGGCCTTCAGTAGTTGTGGCACACGGGCTCAGTAATTGTGGCTCACGGGCTCTAGAGCACAGGCTCAGTAGTTGTGGAGCAAGGGCCTAGTTGCTCTGCGGCATGTGGAATCTCCCCAGACCAGGGCTCGAACCCCTGTCTGCCGCATTGGCAGGCAGATTCTCAACACTGTGCCACCAGGGAGGTCCCTTCCCTTCTTTATATCTACTTATGTCTGAGCCCCTAAAGCCTTAGGAATGAATAGCTTTCTCTAATAGTAACTTTGAAATTTGGAATAGTAGCTTTTGTAATAATACTTGGAGTATTTTGGGAATAAAAAGAATTTAGAGGGCTTCCCTGGTGGCACAGTGGTTAAGAATCCACCAACCAATGCAGGAAACATGGGTTCGAGCCCTGGTCCGGGAAGATCCCACATGCCACGGAGCAACTAAGCCCGTGCACCACAACTACTGAGCGTGCACTCTAGAGCCCGTGAGCCACAACTACTGAGCCCACATGCCACAACTACTGAAGCCTGCGTGCCTAGAGCCTGTGCTCCACAAGAGAAGCCACCGCAATGAGAAGCCCGTGCACTGCAACGAAGAGTAGCCCCCGCTCGTCGCAACTAGAGAAAGCCCACACGCAACAACAAAGACCCAATGCAGCCAAAAATAAATAAAATTAAAAAATAAATTAAAAAAAAAAAGAATTTAGATAAGGATTAATATTGGTTAGTCTAAAAGTAAATATGAATTCTAGTGAAGATTAGAAATCTCCTTCATCACTGAATGGCATTATGTATGTAAATCTGTTGCTCACAACCTCAGTCTTGGCAAGTATTAAAACATGAACTCTCTAGGGTTGTCCCAAATACAGTGGGTCCCAGAAAAAGAAGAATGACTCATGACAAGAACCCCGTGGAGTGCTTCAATCTGTTTCCATGATTTACAATCCCATTACCTCAGTGGTGACTTCCACTATTTGGTCCAGACCTACAGAGGCCATGTCTGACATTTTGGCAGAGAGAGGGGCATGTACCGTCTTGAATATATCTTGGGCTCACAAATCACCTTTCTTTCCTGCAAAGTTATCAGCTGCTTAATCATAGATGAGAAGTTTGCATCTGTGGCCAGAAACCAGGGCCAGGTTTAATAAAGCCTGAACTGGCTCCCAGTTTCCAAGGACAATCAACATCAAGGAATCCCACTGCACACTTGCCCAGGACGATAGGGGTGATGAAAAATGCCCATCTTCCCAAGTATAATGTTTTCTGAGATTCATGAATGGCTACTGACAATGTCTAATAAAACAACTGCTAATACATCTGGGTTTGAGTGAGATGGCAAGAAAACCAAAACTATCAAGGTGACCTACAAAAATCACTTCCCTTAGGTCTCCATTCCTTTTCCTCTAAAACAACATTCAGGGCACTTTGGTATGGCCCCGAAAAGGTAGGGGAGAGAAATGAATGACTTTTCAAGATTCTTTAACTTGAGTCTTTGTTGTTGTTTTTTTTTATATAAATTTATTTATTTTATTTGTTTATCTTTGACTATGTTAGGTCTTCGTTGCTGCGCGCGGGCCTTCTCTAGTTGCGGCGAGCAGGGGCTACTCTTCGTTGTGGTGTGCTCAGACTTCTCATTGTGGTGGCTTCTCTTGTTGCGGAGCACAGGTTCTAGGCATGCGGACTTCAGTAGTTGTGGCACATGGGCTCAGTAGTTGTGGCTCACGGGCTCTAGAGCGCAGGCTCAGTAGTTGTGGCGCATGGGCTTAGTTGCTCCGTGGCATGTTGGATCTTCTCAGACCAAGGATTGAACCTGTGTCCCCTGCATTGGCAGGCGGATTCTTAACCACTGTGCCACCAGGGAAGCCCTAACTTGAGTCTTTGAAAAGATTCAGAAGGGTCTACAGAAAAATGTCTCCCATCCATTTCCCTTAATCCTCCAGTGTCTTATCCCAGGGGCAATGGTGCCAGGCATCATTTTAGGTCCTGGGGATAGAGCAGCGAATGAAACAGAGTCCCTGTCCTCAATGAGCTTACATTCTAGTATGGAGAGACACAAAATAGCTTTGGGTCCTGATAAACCCTATGAGAAACATAAAATAGCCTGAGGAAGACCAGCCTTTGAGGCTCTCAAGGAGAGCTTGGTCGGCTTTGCCAAATGTTGCCAAAAGGTTGAGTGTGGAGCTACATGTAGTGATGCGTCTACCGGATTTCCCAGCATGAAGATGGTTGGTGACCTTGACAGTGGAGGGTAGGGATAGGAGCTTGATTATGATGGGTGGAAGAATGAATGAGAAGTGAGACAGTGGGAACCATATTAACTCACTCCAGAGACTTGCTGTGAGTGGGCAGAGAAATGGGACAGTAGCTGGCATGTTGTTGTCAAGTGAAATGAAACAGCGCATATAAAGTGCTGAGACCAACACCTGGCACAGAGTGAGCACATAGCTATTTTTAGTATTATCTTTCCTATTCCTAGTCCTTTCTATGTCTATTCACATTTTCTTCTAAAAATATTTTCAATCTCTGATTGTCTTATTTGAGTCCTGGGAATGTACAGTGACTCAGAGAATCACCCACAGTTATGAATGATTGTATCTCTGGCGACTATAGACAAAAGTTACTGTTCCAGGAATTGTAAAAGGAAAGGCTTTGTGCTTAAGTGGCTTGTCAGAGTGCATTTAGTGCTGGCAGGGTGAGGTCAGATGACAAGTCATTTCAGCCTGAAAGAGTGCTTTGAAGGGGCTGCCAAGTACCAGATTCCAGGCAGGAAGTGATTTCTCTCCTTTTTCTCTCTGCTGCTGGGTCCCACCTTCAGCTCAATTATAGTACAGATGTGACAGCACCCACATTCATTGTCTCTAGACAGGTTTTCTGGCATTTGCATATTTTCCTATGACAATTGTTGGGCGGTGGCGGGTTTGTGATTTGTTTGCTTTTGGTCTTTTATTTGAGAAATGTCTGCCACATAGACATATTTCCCAGTTGTCACTGGCTATGATCACTTAAATGGCCATAAGGATAGAAAGACAAAGCAACTTGGACAACTTACAACCAAGGTAAACTACCCTAGCAGAAGGGGAAGGGCGCTAATGGTGTCTATCCTGTCGCTCTAGTCCTGTTCCTCAAGGCACCAGCTCATGTCCCAAGCGGTAGCTCCATATTCGTTTCAAAACCTGGGCATATGTGCAGCATGTCAATCCTGTTAAAGCATCAGTTAATCCCATATTCTCAGTAAATGAATGTATTTGTAGCCAGCTGGACAGATATTGTTCTGGAAAGAGAAGAACATTTCTTCTTATCTTCAAGGGGATAAAGTCAGAATGGACCCTTCTGTTTCTCCTTCTGCCAGCTGAAAGGCACCATCCTGAAGCTTCTCCTCTTGGAGTTGTGGCTTCTTAAACCGCTCCCTTGATGTCTCTTTAGCATTGTCTCCTTTTTGAAAGCAATTTGATGGATATTCGTTATATAACCCCATGTATTTGTGACTTCAGTCATTGCCTTGCATTGACATATAGTTGTTCTGTGTGTCTTATTTTTCCAACTATAACTGTGGGCCCCTTAAATTTCTTTGAATTCCCTTCAGCTGAGTATATAATGTAGATACTCTGTAAATACTTTTGAATTAGTTCTAATGCATTACTTTACCCTCGAGGATCTTAGCGTTTCACTGGGGAGGCAAGGGATACTCAGGTGAAATAGTTCAATAACAAGGCAAAGCAACAATTCAATGCCAAAGTGGAAATGTAGACCCAGGAGGTACAGTGCCAAGGATGCCAGGAGAGAAAAAGTCAGAAGGCTGGGCCAGTCTGAGAAGGCTCTTACTTGCCCTGAGAGAATAAGTCAATAGTTGGTTTTACAAATGAATCTACCTAGCATAATAATATTACTGCAACTGTCATTTTGTCTTTTGTACACAGATCTCTCTGCTTCCCAAAAGGAATTTGTTCTATAGACAAGCCCAGTTCCTGGCCCCTAGAAATCTCCCAGCAAAGTTTACTTCTGTCCTCTTTTCCCACTTTCCAAAGCCCTTTCATCACTATTTTTTTTAAACCTCTGTTTCTATGAAAAGATTTAGCTTATGGTTCAGCTCTCTAAAAGAAAGAGCCGATAGCAGGAGAATGGGCAGAGAAAGGATGCATACGCTTTCCTGTGCTGTTTTCTGGGTTCTGCACTTGTGCTTTTAATCCTGCTGCTGTCAAGCTCCATTAGGAGATTTGAGCATCAGCCTCCTACCTTTGGGGCCTGGCCTCCCGTCAGCCCTGGCTGAAATGAGGACAGTGTTTGAGAATGGTAATCAAGAAGAAAGACAGGTTGGGTATTTGCAAAGAGCCCTTACCATCCTTACAGCCCAATCACCTTTCATATCACGCGGGGGCATTTATCCTCCCAGTTATAAGCACTGATCGCCATTAGGGAAGCCATCAAGATGCCATGTGCTGGCATCCATAAAGTGATTTTAAAACAGTAGTAGAGAATCAAGGCTAAGCTTCTGTAACCCTCGTATACTTTTGAAAAGGAATGGATTTCCTCTTTCTAGGAACATGGAACAGTGCTGGAGGAGCAGGGCCTCCTTTTCCTCCAAAGTAGGCAAAACAATCCTGGTAATCATGGGGTGACAGATGTTACAGCCAGACAGCCTTCACATCTGGCCTCTGATGTGACTTTACTGGGTCAAAGCAATACTTGGACTCTTGCCTCAGACCACTGGCAGCAAGTTTCTGGGAAGGAAAAGGTCCCCTGGTTTCCCTTTCTTTGCATTTGATATAAAATAGGAACCAGTGCCATAGAAAGAATCCATGGGGATGTTTGTTTTTCAAGCTGAAATTAACACCTTTGTTGTCATCAGCAGAAAATATTAAGAGCCCGTCTATGCAGCTTATTATGCTGGATCTCAAACCAGAATCTGTATATTTTTCGTGAGCCCTTAGTGTCAAAAAACACTGATTTGCACTCAGCAAATATATGAAAAAAATAGATGGAATATAAAGCTCAAGATCATTGTTAGTAGGGAAAATAAATAGAAAGATTATGAGTGTTTACCCCTATCTTGTTTCCACAGCTAATTATTGAAATAAATGCTTCTTTTTTTGAGGAAAGCTCAAAAGTTTACGTAGAAATTTATTTGCTGAGCCAGGCATTTAATTTGGAATTTTAATTTATTTGTTAAAATTTAACTTGGAATTAAAATTTGCAAAATTTGAATTTGCAAAAGAAAAAGTTGTATATTAATGCCTACAATTAGTTTTAGTGATATAAGTCCAACACACTCGTTTTTTGAAATGGTTATTCATCCTTCATTAGGTTGAAGCAAAAAATTTTCTAGTATAATCAGTGAGACAAATATATTTAGTATTGGAGGGTTAAGGTAAGTTCAGACAGAATGGCCTCAGAAGAAAGAGGAATATAGATTTATGAGGTGGTATGCCATGAAAAACTATAAATGTGAGTTTGGATGTGAAGTAGCAAAGGAGAGACTGAAGTAGCAGCAAATGTCCAGACGACAATGAGCAAATCACTTCTGATGTGAGAGCCTGGGAGAGCAATACTGAGCTAAATACAGAGATTTAGGGCTCTCCTTTGGACAGCAATGATAATAGTAGGAGAGTGGTGTCAAAGAAATTTCCACAGGAAATAGGACAGTTTGCTCTATAAGACGTGACATATGAGAAAACAATTTATATGGTAGGTTTTTAATGATAACTTCCGGTATAAGAAGAAAATATTGACTTGTGGTGCTCACCTTGGCCTGAATAAATAATGCTCTGGACTTAGGCCATTCTGGCCAGACTCAGCATTGCCCAAACTGCAGTGTTTAGAATGACCTCATCATGATTCCTCTGTGTCTTCAAGCAGCTTGCAAATTAGAAGAACACCATTCTTTTCCCTTGTGCCCAGATATGCTATATAAAGTCTTTTTAGAGGGCAAATATTGCCTCCTCTTTTTGTTGTTGTGATGTTGCTGTCCTTCATTTTTTTTTTCCAGCTTTATTGAGCTATAATTGACAAATAAAATTGTACGTATTTTAAAGTGATAGTTTAATATACGTATACTTTGTGAAATGATGACCACAAGTCAAGTTAATTAACACATCCATCACCTCCCATAGTTACCTTTGTGTGTGTGTGTAATAAGAAAATTTAAGGTCCACCCTCACAGCAAATTCTAAGTATACAATACAGTGTTATTAACCATCTTCACTGTGCTGTACATTAGTTCCTCAGAACTTATTCATCTTACAACTGAAGGCTTGTACTCTTTGACCAGCATCTCCCCATTTCCCCCACACCCCAGCCCCTGTTAACCACCATTCTACTCTGTTTCTATGAGTTCAGCTTTTTTAGATTCCACATATAAGTGATATTATGCAGCATTTGTCTCTCTCTCTGACTTACTTCACTTAGCATAACGTCCTCAAGGCCCATCCATGTTGTCACAATGGCAGGATTTCCTTCTTTCTCATGGCTGAGTCATATTTGTATTCATATATATATCTCACATCTTCTTTATCCATTCATCTGTCAATGGACACTTAGGTTGTTTCCATATCTTGAATATTGTGACTAATGCTGCAGTGAACATGGGAGTGTAGATACCTTAGAGATACTGATTTTGTTTCCTTCGGCTATGTACCCAGAAGTGGGATTGCTGGATCATACTGTGTTCTATTTTTAATTTTTTGAGGAAACTTTATACTGTTTTTGATAATGGCTGTACCAATTTACATCCCCATCAATAGTATACAAGGATTTCCTTTTCTTCACATCCTCACCAACACTTGTTACCTCTTGTCTTTTGGATAAAAGCTGTCCTAACAGGCATGAGGTGCTATCTGTGGTTTTGATTTGCATTTTTCTGATGATTAGTGAAGTTGAACACCTTTTAATGTTACCTGTTGTCCATTTGTATGTCTTCTTTGGAAAAGTGTCTATTCAAGTCCTTTGCCCATTTTTAATCAGATTATTTTGTTTTTGTTTTTGTTTTTGCTATTGAGTTGTATAGGTTCCTTATATATTTTATATATTAACCCCTTAGCAGATATATGGCTTGTAAATATATTCTGCCATCCCATAGGTTGCCTTTTCATTATGTTTATTGTTTCTTTTGTTAGGCAGAAACTTTTTAGTTTTATGTAGTTCTACTTATATTTGCACTTGTTGCTTATGCTTTTGATGACATATCCAAAAAATCATTGCCACAGCCAATGTCAAGGAGCTTTTTCCCTATGTGTTTTCTTCTAGGAGTTTTACAGTTTCAGGTCTTACATTGAAGTCTTTAATCCATTTCAAGTTATTTTCGTGTGTGTGTGAGCAGTGTAAGATAGGGATCCAGTTTCATTCTTTTACACGTGGATATCCAGTTTTCTCAACACCATTTATTAAAGGAACTATCCTTTCCTTTCCCCCGTTCTTGGAGCCCTTGTCAACGATTAGTTAACCATACCTGCATGTGTTATTTCTGGGTGCTCTATTCTGTTCCATTGATCTATGTGTCTGTTTTTATGCCAATACCATACTGTTTTGATTACTACTGATTTGTAATATAGTTTGAAATCTGGGAGAGTGATGCCTCTGGTTTTGTTCTTCTTTCTCAAGATTGCTTTGACTGTTCAGGGTCTTTTGTGGTTCTACACACATTTTAGGATTGCTTGTTCTATTTCTGTGAAAAATACCACTGGAATTTTTATAGGTATTGTATTGCATCTGTAGATCACCTTGGGTAGTATGGACATTTTAACAATTTTAATTCTTCCAATCCATAAACATGGGATATCTTTCCACTTATTTGTGTCTTCTTCAATTTATTTTATCAGTGTCTTATAGTTTTCTGCATACAGATGTTTCACCTCCTTAGTTAAATTTATTTCTAATTATTTTATTGTTTTTCATGTTGTTATAGATGGGATTGTTTTCTTAATTTCTCTTTCTGATAGTTTGTTGTTAATGAATAGAAGTACAACTGATTTTTGTATGCTGATTTTATAGCCTGTAATTTTACTGAATTTGTTTATCAATTCTACAGTTTTTTGGTGGACTCTAGGGTTTTATATATATATACAGTTATATCATCTACAAATGGAGACAATTTTACTCCTTCCTTTCCAATTTGGATGCCTTTGTCTCTTTTTATTTTCTAATTGCTCTGGTTAGGACTTCCAGTACTATGCTGAATGAAAGTGGCAAGAGTGGGCATCCTTATCTTGTTACTGAGGCCAGCATTACCCTGATACCAAAGCCAGACAAGGATACTACAAAAGAAGAAAATTACAGACCAGCATCCCTGATGGACATACATGCAAAATACTCAACAAAATACTAGTAAGCAGAATTCAATAGCACATTAAAAGCATCATATGTCATGATTAAGTTGGATTTATCCCCAGGATGCAAGAATGGTTCAACATATGCAAATCAATAAATGTGATACACCACATTAATAAAATGAAAGATTAAAAATTGTATGATCATCGATCATTTGACAGAGTCAACATCCTTTCATGATAAAAACTTTCAGCAAATTAGGTATAGAAGGAATGCACCTCAACATAATAAAGGCCATATATGACAAGCCCACAGCTAACATCATACTTAATGGTGAGAAGCTGAAAGCTTTTCCTCTAGGAACATGACAAATGCTACATCCTTGATGGCAAAGAAAGACTATAGTGCCAACGATGTTCCTAGGTCTATTCAGGTCTTTTGCATAGCTTGAGTAAATCACTTATATATTCTATCCCCATGTGAAGATAGGCTAATAATCCCAGTTCACATGGGCCTGGAGAGGTTCCCAACCATGTGAATTAATTGCCAAATATATAATTGTGTTGAGAAAGATAAGTTAATATCCTGCCTATGTTTTAGGTGGATAAAACCAGACCAAGGCAAGCAAATTCTATTTTTCTTTCTTTCTTTCTTATTATTATTTTTTTATTTTTGGCTGCGTTGGGTCTTCATTGCTGTGTGCAGGCTTTCTCTAGTTGCGGTGAGCGGGGGCTGCTCTTCGTTGCGGTGCACGGGCTTCTCATCGCAGTGGCTTCTGTTGTTGTCGAGCACGGGCCCTAGGCGTGCGGGCTTCAGTAGTTGTGGCACACAGGCTCAGTAGTTGTGGCTCATGGGCTCTAGAGCGCAGGCTCAGTAGTTGTGGCACACGGGCTTAGTTGCTCTGCGGCATGTGGGATCTTCCCGGACCAGGTCTCAAACCTGTGTCTCCTGCATTGGCAGGTGGATTCTTAACCACTGCACCACCAGAGAAGTCCCTCTGTTTCTTTAAATCACTCTCCTTTGATTTAAGCAATTGCAGGAACCACTTAAAGAGGTTACAAGTCTGAATAAGAAATTGCTCTTTACTTATTTACTGAATTATCCCATAGCTCTTTCGTGAAGTTTTATTCAAAAACGGATTCATCCTTCAATATATTCTGGTGGCCCATGCCAAATGGAAATTGGATGTCAACTTTACTTCATATGGAAACATAGATGCCCTAAAGCCCTTTGGTGCCGGGTGGAGCTTTCAGGGTATGGGCGTTGGTACTGTATTCCCATACAGCCACACACTTTTTTACCCTCAGTTTGCTGTACCAGTTACCTTAACACAGTGGTGAGAAAGTACTCTACTATGATTATAATACATTTCAGCACATTGTTTTAGTGAGTTATATTTGTACCACCCCCCCCCCCCCGCCCACGCAAGAAAAGAGACTGACCACATTCAACTCTAAAAGCAGCTACACTGGCTGTAAAGTGGTTGCTTAGTCTCGTGCATGGCCCTGTCCTGGCCACCAGGGCAGGTGAGAGGAGCCAGAGGAGAGGATGTGAACACAAACCTGCTCAGAGAGGCTTCCTAGAGTGTGAAAGTAAAAAGGGTTGCTTGATAGTGATATGAACATGAAGCACACAGAGATGAGTCAGGGACCCTAGCAACTCTCTATTTTTTAAAGCTGTCTTTATTGTATACTAACTCTGCATAAGCACTGGGTTAGGCAATCTCGTATGTGCAGCCTTAAGAGGTAGAGAGTACTTATCTCCCATTTTGCAGCTGAGGAACTAACGTTAAGAAAGATTAAGTAACTTTCCCAAGGTTACTCTGGCCGTGAAAAGATCCAGACTCAGTTTGTTTGATTAAAAGGTTCATGCTGTTAATCGTTTGACTATTGACTATACTATTTGTTTTTGCAGTATGATTATTTAAAATTCAAGCCAGTAACTCGTGATTCCTGGACTTCCCTTGTGGTCCAGTGGTTAAGACTCCGTACTCCCGATGCAGGGTGCCTGGGTTTGATCCCTGGTCAGGGAACTAGATCCCACATACTTCAACTAAGAGCCCACATGCCACAACTAAAAGATCCTGCATTGCCACAACTAAAGATCCTGCCTGCTGCAACTAAAGATCCTGCATGCCGCAACGAAGATCCTGTGTGCCGCAACTAAGACCTGGCACAGCCAAATAAATAAATAAATATTTTTTAAAAATTCCTGATTCCCAAGAAGCAACTATAAATTAAAAGACTTTATCTTAAGAGAGGATAGATGCTTCACTTGTATTGGGGAGACCAAGAAAGGGAGACAGAAGAAAATGCAAAGTTGAATAAATTTAAATGCAAGATAAAATTCAGACCTTCACAGAGGTAGCACACCCCTTTTTGTTGGATAATTCATTACACCTTACCAGAGTCTCATTTCCAAGGACTTGTGAGAGAAGACCACACCCACATTATTTCTGGGAGTTTTCAGAACTCATTTTCTCACATTTCTCTCTTTCTCATGTATATTAACACATGCTCTTCCTTCCTGACCTGCACTGCAACAGGCACAAAGCCAACCCCCTTCACTTGTTCCTACACACCCACAAATTCACTCACAGAAATGCATATTGTCAGTTTAGAAACTTTGCTGAAGATTTGGGGGAAGAAGTTCACAGGAAGGGGTGACACGTGCCTGTGTCCACTAACCTCCTCTCTTCCTCCTTGTTCTTTACATCCCAGGAGCAACAAAGTCTTCCCCTTGCCTCATAGAGAACAGTTTTTTGAAAATCAATTTCCCCCCTAAATTTAGAAAGGAAATTTGGTGCATATCCTGTCTATTAACATAACACACCCCTTATAGAGACTGGAGTGGCATTCAAATACATCAATGTTTTTGCAGAATTAATAAATACAGGCACCAACTGAGATAAATAAAGATTTTAAATAGCCTCACTGTTGCTTGAGATTTGCCACCAAATCAGATCAGATCGACTCAGGTTCTTTCTCAAATGAGATCTTTTCTATACTGATGTTCAGAGGTTTTTGAATTTCAAATTGTGGATAAGGGATTGTAGAACTGTATAAGAGAAAACCACTGAGCTGGGTTTTATAATCTAACCCCTCTCTAGAGACATCTGTGGTCTTAATCACTGATTAAACAGTATTTGACATCTTTAAAAAGAAAAACTTAAATCCTAGCTCTGATTTAATACGTGGCTTGAATGGCAGATGGCAGAGGTGGTCATATGGAAGAAATTAAACTAACTAACTAACACTCCTTTTTGAAGCTTCCACCAGCAAAACCTGTCTTTAGATAAAAAGAATTTTTATTTACCCAATTATACTGACAACACCAAGACAGCTTTGGAAAGACAGGAACAGCCTTCTCAGATAAGGGAGGAGGAGATGTTTCCACTGGCCAGAGACTGGGTTGAGGTGATGTAGTCCCTGTCTAAAGGGTCCTTTTATTTTGTTATTATTTTTTTAAAATAAATTTATTTATTTTATTTATTTTTGGCTGCGTTGGGTCTTCACTGCTGCGCGTGGGCTTTCTCTAGTTGCAGCGAGTGGGGGCTACTCTTAGTTGCGGTGCGCAGGCTTCTCATTGCAGCAGCTTCTCTTGTTGCGGAGCACAGCCTCTAGGCATGCGGGCTTCAGTAGTTGTGGCAGGCGGTCTCAGTAGTTGTGGCCCGCGGGCTCTAGAGCGCAGGGTCAGTAGTTGTGGCGCATGGGCTTAGTTGCTCCGCGGCCTGTGGGATCTTCCCGGACCAGGGCACGAACCCGTGTCCCCTGCATTGGCAGGTGGATTCTTAACCACTGCGCCACCTGGGAAGCCCTATTATTATTTTTTTAATTTGGCCACACCACACAGTAGGTGGGATCTTAGTTCCCCAACCAGGGATCTAACCTGTGTCCCCTGCATTGGAAGGGCAGAGTCTTAACCACTGGAGCACCAGGGAGGTTCTGGGTCCTTTTATTTTATAATGAAAGTCAGTAGAAAAATATTATTGACTTTACAACTTACTTTACTAGAATGCATCTAAGAGAGCAAGGGATATAGGTAATTGCTTTTTTCCTTGATGTAGTCTTATAGATCTCTAGCCAAATGGCGGAATTTTTACCCAAAAATAAGTCCTCCCAGATTAAAACAAAAACAATACCTTCACACATGCAACTGGAGATCTGCTTCTGATAGTGGCAGACCCATACTCCTGAAGGGTAAGCTGAGGATAACTAAAAGGTTGGATAAAACATGTTTAAAATCTTCTAAAAGCATCAAAGAGCTAACAAGTTAATAAGGAATTACTAGCATTAAAGCCCCAAGAGAGGATAGAAATCCAAAGAGATGGACCTTACATTTGGGACACTGGGGGGGGGGGCATTTGATAATCCTGGTTAGAGGTCAAAAGTTGGAGCCCATGGTTCACCAAAGGTAGGGATGCTGCTAAACCACCCTCTGCTTTAGGTTGGGATCCTAAAGGAGTTACACTGTAGGGTAGGGTGAATGCAAGTGCACTTGTACTTGGGTGTGGGCTGGATTTAGTGACTCATTTCTCATGAATAGTATATGGCGAAGGTGATGATTTTTCTCCACATGATCCTTCATCCTGGGTTTCTTTTTTTCAATTTTTATTTTAATTGGTAGAATAGTTGATTTATATATTGTGTTAGTTTTAGGTGTACAGTGTACTGATTCAGTATTTTTTTCAGATTATATTCCATTATAGGTTATTGTAAGATAATGGGTATAATTCCCTATGCTATACAGTATGTTCTTGTTGCTTATCTATTTTACATATAGTAGTTTGTATCTGTTAATCCCATACCCCTAATTTGTCCCTCCCCTCTTTTCTCTCCCTTTTGGTAACCCCAAGTTTGTTCTGTATCTGTGAGTCTATTTCTGTTTTGTATATACATTCATTTGTATTATTTTTTAGATTCCACATATAAGTGATATTATATAGTATTTGTCTTCCTCTGTCTGACTTATTTCATTAAGCATTATATTCTCTAAACTGAAGATCAACAAGGATATGGAAGACTTGAACAAACTATAAAAGAGCTGGATATAACATACACCTATAGGATGCTTCACCCAACAACAGCATTCTTCTCTGGTGCACATGAAATGTTCTCTAGGATAGACCATACGTTAGGCCATAAAATAAGTCTCAATACATTCTAAAGATTTGACATCATAGAAACCATGTTCTCTTACCAGAATGGAATAAAATTAGATAATAATAACAGAAATAAATTTGGGAAATTCACAAATATGCACAAATTAAACAACATACTCCCAGATTACCAATGGGTCAAGGAAGAAATCAAATGGAAAATTAAAAAGTTGAGATGAATGAAAATGAAAACACAACACACCAAAACTTATGGAATGTAGTGAAAGCAGTGCTTAGGGAGAAATGTATACCTATAAACAGCTATATTAAAAAAGAAGAAAGGGGGCTTCCCTGGTGGCGCAGTCGTTGAGAATCTGCCTGCCAATGCAGGGGACACGGGTTCGAGCCCTGGTCTAGGAAGATCCCACATGCCGTGGAGCAACTAGGCCTGTGAGTCACAACTACTGAGCCTGCGCATCTGGAGCCTGTGCCCCGCAACAAGAGAGGCCGCGATAGTGAGAGGCCCGCGCACCGTGATGAAGAGTGGCCCCCACTTGCCGCAACTAGAGAAAGCCCTCGCACAGAAAGGAAGACCCAACACAGCCAAAAATAAATTAATTAATTAATTTAAAAAAAATAAAGAAGAAAGAAAAAAAAAGAAATCTCAAATCAATTACTTAAACTTCTACCTTAGGAAACTAGAAAGAGCAAACTAAATTCAAAGCAAGAAGAAGGAAATAATAGAGATTAGGGTGGAAGTAAGTGTGATGTAAAATAGAAAAACAATAGAGGATCAACGAAACCAAAAACTGTGTCTTGAAAAAGATCAACAAAATTGACAAACCTTTAGCTAGACTGATCAAGAAAAAAGAGAAAACTCAAGTTACTAAACTCGAGAATAAAAGCTAATCACTACTGACATTACAGAAATAAAAAGGATTATAAAGGAGTACTATGAACAATTGTATGACAACAAATTAGATAACCTTGAAAAAATGGACAAATTCCTTGAAAAACGCTAACTACTGAAACTGACTCCAGAAGAAACAGAAAAATCTGAATACACCTATAACAAATAAAGTGCTTTAATTAGTAATTAGAAAACTACTCACAAAGAAAAGCCTAGACTCAGATAGCCTCACTGATGAATCATATTGTTTAAAGATGAATTAACACTAATCCTTCACAAACTCTTCCAAAATAGTGGGAGAGGAGGGAACACTTCTCAGTTCATTCTATGAGACCAGTATTACCCTGATACCAAAATCCGACAAAGGCATTACAAGAAAAGAAAACTACAGACAAATATCCCTTATGAATGTAGATGCAAAACTCTGCAACAAAATATTAGCAAATCAAATATAGCAACATACAAAATGGATCATACACCAGGACCAAGTGAGATTTAGCCTAGGAATGCAAGGTTGTTTTAAAATCCAAAAATCAGTGAATATAATACACCATTTGAACAGAATGAAAGCCGTAACCACTTGATCACATCAATAGATGTAGAAAGCATTTGATAAAATCCAACACCCTTTTTAAAATAAAAAACACTCAACAAACGAGGATTAAAATGTACCTTCTTCAACCTGATAAAAGACATCTATGGAAAAACCCACAGCTAACATACTTAATGGTGAAAGACTGAATGCTTTCCCCCTTAAGCTCAAGAAAAAGACAAGGAGGTCTGCTATTTCCACTGCTATTAAAAATTTCACTAGAGGTTCTAGACAGGACAGAAAAAGTGGAGAGAAGAAGGCTGACCACAATGGAATCAAAGTAGAAATCAATAACAGAAAGATAACAGGAAATCTCCAAACAACACACTGCTAAATAACCATTTGATCAAAAAGGAAGTCTTAAGGGAAGTTAAAAAAAAAATATTGAATCAAATGAAAGTGAAAATACAACATATCAAAATTTGTGGGACCCTGTGAAAGCAGTGCTGAGAAGAAATTCATTTCACTAAATGCATGTATTAGAAAAGAAGAAAGTCTCCAATCAATAATCTAAGTTCCCACCTCAAGAACCTAAGAAAAAAGAGCAAAATAAACCTAAAAGAAGAAGGAAGACAAGATTAGAACTAAATAAAACTGAAAACAGAAAAACAATAGAGAAAATCAGTAAACGAAGAGCTGTTTCTTTGAAAGAATCAATACAATCAACAAACCTTTAGAAAGACTGACAAAGAAAAAACGAGGTAACACAAATTACCCATGTTTCAAGAATGAAACAGGGAATATACTACAGACCCTGCAGACATCAAAAAGATACCAAGGGAACACAATGAACAACTCTACACACATAAATTTGACAACTTAGATGAAATGTCAGTTCTTTGAAAAATGCAAAGTACCACATCTCACCCAATCTGAAGCAGACAATTTTAACAGCCCTGTAACTATAAGGAAATTAAATCTGTAATTTAAAAGCTTCCAAAAAAGAAATCTCCAGCCTCAGATAGTTTCACCAGAGAATTCTACAAGCATTTGAAGAAGACTAAACATCAAATCTACATCACCGCTTCCAGAAAACAGAACAGGAGGAAACACTTCCCAATTCATTTTATGAAGCCAGTATTACCCTGATACCAAAATCAGACAAAGACAGTATAAAGAAAGGAAACTACAGACCAATACCTCTCATGAATATAGACACAAATGTGCTTAAGAAAATATTAGCAAATAGAATTTAGCAACACATAAGGAGAATTATATACCATAACCAAGTGGGTTTTATTCCAGGGACACAAGGCTGGTTCAAATTTTAAAAATCAATCAATGTAATTCACCACATTAATAGGCTAAAAAGAAAAATCACATGGTTATATAAACCAATATAAAAGTATTTGACCAAATTCAACACCAATTTATGACAAAAACTTTCACAAAAATAGGAACAGAAAGCAAATTTGTCAAGTTGATAACTACAGCTAATTTATACTTAATGATGAAAAGACTGAATGCTCTCTCCCTAATTCTTATCAAAATATCAGCAAGGTTCTTTGTAGATACAGAGAAGATTATTCTAAAGTTTAAATGGAAAGTCAAAGGAACTAGAAGATGTAAAATGATTTTGAATAGGAAGAATAATGTGGGCAGAATCAGTCTGCCCAATTTCAAGATTTATTATATAGCTACAGTAATCAAGACCCATAATAGGAAAAACTGAAAAATCAGACCTTATCAAAATTTAAAACTTCCTCTGCAAAGGAAGAAAAGAAGTATTCATGTAAAGAGGATGAAAAGACAAGCTACAGACTGGGGAAAATATTTTCAAACCACACATGCACAAAAGGACTAGGAACTAGAATATATAAAGAACTCTCAAAACTCAACAGTAAAAAAACAAACAATCCATTTAGAAAATGGCCAAAAGATATAAACAGATATTTCACCAAAGAGAACATATAGATGGAAATATAGATGGCATATAAGTATGTGAAAAGATGTTCAACATCATTAGCCACTAGGGGAATGTAAATTAAAACCACCATGAGCTATCATTACAGATCTATCAAAATGGCTAAAATCTTAAAAACAGCGACAACACCAAAAGTTGGCAAGGACGTGGAGAAATGGGATCACTTATACATTGCTAGTGGAGTGGAAAAATGGTACAGCTACTCTGCAAAACAATTTGGCAGTCTCTTAAAAAACTAAGCATGCAACTACCACACAATCTAGTGATCGCTCTCCTGGGTATTTATGTCAGCAATATGAAAACTTAACATTTACACAAAAACCTGTACATGAATGTTTACAGCAGCTTATTCATAATCTCTCAAAACTGGGGAAAAAACCCCCAGTGGTCTCTCAATGGGTGAATGGATAGTTAAGCAAGCCATGGTACATCCATACCACCCAATAAATAAACCTGGATGAATCTCCAAAGAATTATGCTGAGTAGGAAAAAAATCCAAAAGGTTATACACTGTATGATTTCATTTGTATAACATTTTTGAAATTACACAATTTTAGAAATGATAGACAAGTGGTTTCCAGGGGTTAGGGATGGGAAGGGGTGCCAAGGGGAAGCAGGTGTGGCTATAAAAGGGAAACCTGAGGGATTCTTGTGGTGAGTAAAGATCTGAAGAGGCGTTTCACAAAACAGAAAATTCGATTAGCCTATAAACACATGTAAAAGTGCACAACCTCATTAGTCATTAGGGATATAAAAAGAAGATCACAATTTTGATACCATTCCACAGCCATCAGATTGACAAAAATTAAGAAGTCTAACAATATTATGTTTTGGAAAGGATGTGGAACAGGTGGAACTATCATACATCTCTGGTGGGAGTGTAAACTTTATGACCACTTTGGAGAACAATCTGGCAATATCTGATAAAGTTAAATATAAGTATACCCTATAGCTTAGCAATTCCCCTCCAAGGTATATACACTAAAGAAGAGCTTGCCCTTGCACACCAGGAAATATATGTATATACAAGAATGTTATTAGCAATATTATTTGTAATAACCCCAACTACAACTACATGCAACAAAAATAGATGACCTCATAAACATAACCAAGTGAAAGAAGAGGCCAGACATACAACAAAATATTCATGCTACACTACTCCATTTACAGAAAGTTCAAAAACTACAGCGTTTAGAGATGTATAACAAGATGATAAAACTATAAAGATGTATAAGGAAATAATTACCATAAAGTTAGGATAGCTGTTGCTTTAGTGGGAAGGACTTATGAAAGGGAATGGGATCTGGGTTGATGGTAATGAGCTGGGTGGTTATTACAAGGTTTAGTAAATCATGATTTCTTAGGCTGTATGTTGTCTTCATTTTCTCTGTGTGTAACTGTTTATAACAAAATAACGCATCTCTTCATATTTCACTGCCTTGTCTTCAAGAAGAAATGAGGAGGGAAGAATGTAGGTGTGAGGTTTTGTGTGAGAAAAGGCAGCACAGGAAAATCTGAGGTCAAAATTTAAAACTTGTGAAGAGAGAGAGGGAAAAAAAGTGGAGTCTTGAGGGAATGGCAAACCTGCTGGCATGATTAGGTGTGCCTATGGATGGGTTTTTTTTTTTTTTTTTAAGTGCTTTAGGAATAATAAAGTTTGCTCCAAGTACTAAATTTCTTACTCCCTTCCTTTACAACTAGGACCTGAGCTGAGGGACTATGGTTTTGCAGGTTTTGTTGTTGTTGTTGTTGTTTGTTTGTTTGTTTTTCAAATTGATACTTCATTCACCTTTGCTTTGAATCCTCCAGACTATCCGGGGTATGAAGAGGAAAACATTTGATGTGGAGGAGAACCCTCCCTCCTTGAGCATTAACCTGGATGACTCCATCCCTCCCTCCTCCCCAGTCGTCAGTCCAACCAAGACTGGAGAGCAGGGTCAGGAGAAAGATAAACAGGCCAAAACAGGTAAAAGTTCCAAAAGTTTGGAAGTGCTAGAAAGTGACAGAAAGATGAGTTTCCACCTCATCCTGTCAAGTTTTTCGAGCAGATCTTCTGAACTACTGATGTCAGAACTATTTTTTTGGGTACAGCACATAAGCAACTTTAAAAACTTTAAAAAAAACTTTACAAGAGGATGATTTAACAAGAAACCTAGAGCACCATTAACATTTTCTTCTTGTGTTGTGGGGTGGGGAAGAGCATTGTTTCTTCTTTCCTGCTTTTTCCTGCCAGATCTTGCCATCACAACTCTGATCTTACACTGACTCCCTGCCCCGCCACGAGGACCGGGTACCCCTCGACGGCGGGAACATCAGGTGTCACTGGACTTACAGGGACCACTGCGGGCCGGAAACAGGAAAACAGATGAGCCTTTCAGGCGGCTCTCAAGGCAACGTCCAGTGGATAGCGACACACCCTGGTCCTTAAGACTCTCATTCTCCTGGGAGCTTCCGTGCTGGACCCAGTCTGTATGTAGCACGCCAAGCCCCCCGCGCGAGCGTTCCTAGGGCGCTCGACTCCAAGTTTACATTTTTTAGGCAAAAAGGCAGTGGAGCTAAGGGAAGCCTCTTTGGAAGGCAACAGCCTGCGCTGTTTTATCCCTTCCTTTCGCCCTGGAGCAGGCAGCCTCTCTCGCAGGGCATTCTCCCAGGACTGGGGCCAGCGCCAATCAGGACGCTCGGCACCTGCCCCCAGCCCCGGCACCTGGAGGGGCGATGAGGTTCTCGGCTCGGTGCAAAGCCAGTCCTCTGAGCGCCGGGGAGGGCGGAGGAGCCTCACGCGGGCCTCCCCAACCAGGGGCGCCCGGAAGGACGCGCGCAGACCCCGTGGGAACCGAACGCGGGAGTCGCCGCCGGAGCTGAGCCGCTCAGCTGAGGTAATGTGTAAGGCGCTGCTCCGCGCCGAGGTTCCCAGAAGGAGGGGGAGGGGAGAGGAGGGGAGGGGAAGGGAGCGGCGGGGGCGGAGCGGGGGCGGGGGAGGGGGGAGGGGCGGGCCGAGGACCTCGCGGGGCGCCTGCCTTCGCGCGGGGATGTGTCGGGCCAGCGTGTACTTTCGAGGGCGCCTCTGCAGCCGGGTAAGCGCTCCCCGGGGCCGCCGCCCTCTGCCCACCCCTATCTTGGCCGTGGCCGTGCCCGGCTGGCTCTGGGTCCGCGCTCGCCTCTCCTGCTCGGCCCCCGAGCCGTTCGCTCCGAGGGGGTGAGGGTGGACGTCTTGGGCCTCAAGGCCAGGCCGCGGGTCGCGCCGTCCCCGCCCCGGGGCGGGCCTTGCCGGGTCCCTGCCCCCGGCCGCACCGCTGCTGCTGCTGCTGCTGCCGCCGCCTCAGCCCCGCGTTGCCGACCTGCTCCCCGGCGCCTTCCGCCCGGCGGGACCCCACACGGACGCGGCTGCTGTGCCTCGGCGCCCGCGAGCTCCCGGGGACCATGCGGCTGCCCGGGCCCGCGACACGGCGGGCTGCAAGGGCTGGCCGGGCGCGAGTGAGTGAGCGGGGCGCCGGGCCGGGGCTGCTGACCCGGGGTGGGTGGGAGCGGTCGGATTGTGCGGCGGGGTGGATCCGAGCGCGCGGGCGCCCCCGGGCCAGCCTTGCAATCTGGGCTGGGTGTGCTGGTGGTTTTCCTGAAGTTTTACAAAATAAGGCGGGCGGAGGTGCGTTCGCGGCGCCGGGTCGGCCTCTCAGGTCCAGGACCGCCGGGGGCTGACCGTCTGCCTCAGGGACAGAGAAACCGGACTCTCACCTGGGCCGCTGTCCGCTTCCTCCTGAGGCCCCGGGGCGGGCGTCCCGCACCCCATCCCCCAGGGCCGTGCGCTGACGGGCGGGCGCGGCGGGCTTGTCTCGAGGCGCCGACCACACCGAAGCTCCGCTCAGCGGCCCGGAGGAGGGTTTGGCCGGGGTAGAGAGATCGGGAGGTGAGCGGAAAGCAGTGTCGGGGTGAAACCCGCATTCTGCTGCTCGAGTCCCCTTCACTCGGAGTCTGGCTGGGATGGGCGGGTGGAGTGCCCAGCGCGGCGCCCGGGAGACCGCCTGCAGGGGGGCTTCCTCGCTGCTCTGCGCCTCCGAAGGCAGCGAAGGAGGGCAGGGGTGGAGAGCTGTCTTCTCTGTCAGTGGCCCTGGGCTATTTACACCACCCGTGTTCTTGTGTCTCACGTGGGCATTGCTTTCCTCTGGTGGAATTGTGGGGCCCTGGAAGTTCGCTCTAACTAGTTTGATGGGGCGGGGATGTAGCCAACCCGCAGACTGGGGCCCCGCAGTCAGTTAAGGCACTTTCTCTCGTCCTTTCCAGTCTGCCCAGCTGCGGACCCTCCCCTAGCCCCAGGTCACGCTTGCGGCCTGGCTGGAGGACCCCGGTTGCGGGGAGGGTGGTTCTCACCGGCAGGCCTAGGGGTCCGATTCTGAGGAGGCAGCCGTGTAACTGTCAGGGGTCGACGTCTACGCAGTCTGGTATCTGTGCCCTGCCCGGCCCGCCCGTGTCTGAGGCAGACCCACGTTTTATACCTTGTGAGGGACTAACGATGGGGGACTTCAGATCCTGCATGTTCACTTTGCCTGCGATTGGCTGAGATCTGGAGTCTTGCGGGGGAAAAGGCCACTTTCTTTCTGTAATAATGAAGTACTTGAAATTATGTTCAGATCTTGCCCGTTTCCTTCAAACTGGCAGAGGTGGACCAAGGGGAAGAAAGAGCAAAGGAACATTCTCTGAAAGCAATTATAATTTCTCAGACCTCTCCCAGGAGGTTCCAGCTCCCGTGCCTGAGAGGATCCAAACCCGCATATAGAATATAGAGATGGGGGTCGTGTTGGCACGCAGGGAGGAACTGAAATATGGCTTCCTGAGGTTCAGCCAGGGCATTCGATCAGCAGCAGCGCCCTCCCTCACTATCATAATTTCTGCCATCCTGGGGGATGAAATGAGACAGGACCATGTGTAAATGGGAAAAGCCTCAAGTTCTTTGGGAGGAGGGAGTGTTACATGCCTAGATAGAAGCCCTAGCACCACTGGCATTCCTGCCAAAACTAGAAATCTGCATTTAGTGACCTCATCAAAAATAGTGCTTGGGAAAGGAAAGATGGGCTCTGGTGCCGATGAGAGCAAGTCCTTAATGTTTTGCCCAAGGATCTCTGTTTTGCCTCTGACTTGCCCATCTGAAATTGGAAATGAGCTCTGCTTAGACCAGAGTGCCCTTAGTCTGAATACAAACATCATCTGGCAGCAGCGGAGGCTGGCACAGAAACAGCCCACCCCTCACCCAGAGGCCTTGGGTGGGATTTTAGTGAGCTCTCCTGCTAACTTTGGAAGGAGGGTGTGGTGACTTCAAGGAGGAGTTGGGAATCCTCTGGGTGGCCACTTAACAAAAGAGCCATTTGGCCCTGGCTGGGCTGTTCCAGGTCCTGTCAATTGTGAAAAGTGCCCTGAGGTTTAGAATCTGGCCTGATGATTATTAACACTAATGAAAGCTGCTACTATTTGTTAAGTACCTTCTATGTACCAGAGATAAAGCTTTGCAAAATCAGTATTATGATCCCCATATTTCATGTGAGGAGACTGAGTTTGGGAAAGGTTAAGTAATTTGCTAAGATCTTAAAGCTAGTCAGTAGCAAAGCTGTGCCTGGAACCCAGGTCTGTCTGATTCCAAAGTCCCTGCTCCTTCCACAGCACAACTCTTCTCCCACTAAGAATAGACACACATGTGGTAGCTGAAAATCTAGAACACTGTGAATAAAGACTGTTATTTGTAGGTCCGAGGGATGTTTGTGACCCCATTAGATTTCAGAGAAAGTGCTGGCCTAGTAAAACTGGATGCTCTTTTTTCCCAGTGAGACTCAGGCATTTAATTCATATACAATGGATTAATTTCTTTAATATGTGAAGTGTAAGCTGCAGTGACGTATTTATTTACCTTTCAGTTAGTAAACATCAAAAAGATTGATAAACTGTTGATGAGGTTCTGGAAAAATAGGCAGTTTCATATATTGCTGGTTGGAGAGTAAACTGGTACAACTCCTTTGGAGAGCATTTTAGAAAAGTATATCAAAATTAGAAATGCCCATGCCATCTGACTCAGTGATTTCATTTTTAGGAATCTGATTTGCCGTTGTTCTTGCATGTGGCCACAAAGACATGTGTATATTATAACATTGTTTGAACTATGAAAGAACAACCTACATGCTCATCAAAGGGGGACTTGTGGTACTTCCAGATAGTTGAATACTGTTCTGTTCATCCATAAAAAAAGATTTAGGAAGCTTACGATATAACTGATATATGACAGTTTTCAAGATATAGGGCTGAGTGGAAAACATGCATAGGGTGTTTATAATATGCTACTCTTCATGCTATAAAAGAGGAGGAAGAAGGAGCAGTCCAAGATATTTGCTTGCATTTGCATAACCATATACACAAAACCTAATAATACCTGTTGCCTCCAGGGAGAGTGGACCTGTAAACTCTTTTGTACATTTCTTAACATCTTTATTGGAGTATAATTGCTTTACAATGGTGCGTTAGTTTCTGCTGTGTAACAGAGTGAATCAGCTGTACATAAACATATATCCCCACAGCTCCTCCCTCTTGCGTCTCCCTCCCACCCTCCTCCCTATCCCACCCCTCTAGGTGGACACAAAGCACCGAGCTGATCTCCCTGTGCTATGCGGCTGCTTTGCACTAGCTATCTATTTTACATTTGGTAGTGTATATATGTCCATGCCACTCTCTCACTTCATCTCAGCTTACCCTTCCCCCTCCCTGTGTTATCAAGTCCATTCTTTACGTCTGCATCTTTATTCCTGTCCTGCCCCTAGGTTCTTCAGAACCTTTTTTTTTTTTTAGATTCCATATATACGTGTTAGCATACAGTATTTGTTTTTCTCTTTCTGACTTACTTCACTCTGTATGACAGGATAATATTCCATTATGTGCCACATCTTCTTTATCCATTCATCTGTCGGTGGACACTTAGGTTGCTTTCATGTCCTGGCTTTTGTAAATAGAGCTGCAATGAACATTGTGGTGCATGACTGTTTAAGAGAGGACTGTAAGTTCCCTCTATGCCTACTTTCTGGAGAGGTTTTATCATAAATGGGTGTTGAATTTTGTCGAAAGCTTTTTCTGCATCTATTGAGATTATCATATGGTTTTTCTCCTTCAATTTGTTAATATGGTTTATCACTTGGATTGATTTGTGTATATTGAAGAATCCTTGCCTTCCTGGGATAAACCCCACTTGATCATGGTGTGTGATCCTTTTAATGTGCTGTTGGATTCTGTTTGCTAGTATTTTGTTGAGGATTTTTGCATCTATGTTCATCAGTGATATTGGTCTGTAGTTTTCTTTCTTTGTGACATCTTTGTCTGGTTTTGGTATCAGGGTGATGGTGGCCTTGTAGAATGAGTTTGGGAGTGTTCCTCCCTCTGCTACATTTTGGAAGAGTTTGAGAAGGATAGGTGTTAGCTCTGCTCTAAATGTTTGATAGAATTTGTCTGTGAAGCCATCTGGTCCTGGGCTTTTGTTTGTTGAAAGACTTTTAATCACAGTTTCAATTTCAGTGCTTGCGATTGGTCTGTTTATATTTTCTGTTTCTTCCTGGTTCAGTCTCGGGAGGTTGTGCTTTTCTAAGAAATTGTCCATTTCTTCCAGGTTGTCCATTTTATTGGCATATAGTTGCTTGTAGTAGTCTCTCATGATCCTTTGTATTTCTGCAGTGTCAGTTGCTACTTCTTTTTCATTTCTAATTCTATTGATTTGAGTCTTCTCCCTTTTTTTCTTGATGAGTCTGGCTAATGGTGTATCAATTTTGTTTATCTTCTCAAAGAACCAGCTTTTAGTTTTATTGATCTTAGCTATGGTTTCCTTCATTTCTTTTTCATTTATTTCTGATGTGACCTTTATGATTTCTTTCCTTCTGCTAACTTTGGGGGGTTTTTGTTCTTTTTTCTCTAATTGCTTTGGGTGTTAGTTTAGGTTGTTTGAAATGTTTCTTGTTTCTTGAGGTAGGATTGTATTGTTATAAACTTCCCTCTTAGAACTGCTTTTGCTGCATCCCATAGGCTTTGGGTCGTCGTGTTTTCATTGTCATTTGTTTCCAGGTATTTTTTGATTTCCTCTTTGATTTCTTCAGTGATCTCTTGGTTATTTAGTAGTGTATTGTTTAGCCTCCATGTGTTTGTATTTTTTACAGATTTTTTCCTGTAACTGATATCTAGTCTCATAGCGTTGTGGTCGGAAAAGGTGCTTGATACGATTTCAGTTTTCTTAAATTTACCAAGGCTTGATTTGTGACCCAAGATATGATCTATCCTGAAGAATGTTCCATGAGCACTTGAGAAGAAAGTGTATTCTGTTGGTTTTGGATGGCATGTCCTATAAATATCAATTAAGTCCATCTTGTTTAATGTATCATTTAAAGCTTGTGTTTCCTTATTTATTTTCATTTTGGATGATCTGTCCATTGGTGAAAGTGGGGTGTTAAAGTCCCCTACTATGATTATGTTACTGTCGATTTCCCCTTTTATGGTTGTTAGCATTTGCCTTATGTTTTGAGGTGCTCCTATGTTGGGTGCATAAATATTTACAATTGTTATATCTTCTTCTTGGATTGATCCCTTGATCATTATGTAGTGTCCTTCTTTGTCTCTTGTAATAGTCTTTATTTTAAAGTCTATTTTATCTGATATGAGAATTGCTACTCCAGCTTTCTTTTGATTTCCATTTGCATGGAATATCTTTTTCCATCCCCTCACTTTCAGTCTGTACGTGTCCCTAAGTCTGAAGTGGGTCTCTTGTAGACAGCATATATACGGGTCTTGTTTTTGTATCCATTCAGCCAGTGTATGTCTTTTGGTTGGGGCATTTAATCCATTTACATTTAAGGTAGTTATTGATATGTGTTTTCCTGTTACCATTTTCTTAATTGTTTTGGGTTTGTTATTGTAGGTCTTTTCCTTCTCTTGTGTTCCTGCCTAGAGAAGTTCCTTTAGGATTTGTTGTAAAGCTGGTTTGGTTGTGCTGAATTCTCTTAGCTTTTGCTTGTCTGTAAAGGTTTTAATTTCTCTGTCGAATCTGAATGAGATCCTTGCTGGGTAGAGTAATCTTGGTTGCAGGTTTTTCCCCTTCATCACTTTAAATATGTCCTGCCACTCCCTTCTGGCTTGCAGAGTTTCTGCTGAAAGATCAGCTGTTAACCTTATGGGGATTCCCTTGTATGTTATTTTTTGCTTTTAATATTTTTTCTTTGTATTTAATTTTTGATAGTTTGATTAATATGTGTCTTGGTGTGTTTCTCCTTGGATTTTTCCTGTATGGGACTCTCTGTGCTTCCTGGACTTGATTGACTATTTCCTTTCCCATATTAAGGACGTTTTCAACTATAATCTTTTCAAATATTTTCTCAGTTCCTTTCTTTTTCTCTTCTTCTTCTGGGACCCCTATAATTCAAATGTTGGTGCGTTTAATGTTGTCCCAGAGGTCTCTGAGACTGTCCTCAATTCTTTTCAATCTTTTTTCTTTATTCTGCTCTGCAGTAGTTATTTCCACTATTTTATCTTCCAGGTCATTTATCCGTTCTTCTGCCTCAGTTATTCTGCTATTGATTCCTTCTAGAGAATTTTTAATTTCATTTTTTGTGTTGTTCATCATTGTTTGTTTGCTCTTTAGTTCTTCTAGTTCCTTGTTAAAGGTTTCTTGTATTTTCTCCATTGTATTTCCAAGATTTTCGATCATGTTTACTATCATTACTCTGAATTCTTTTTCAGGTAGACTGCCTATATCCTCTTCATTTGTTTGGTCTGGTGGGTTTTTACCTTGCTCCTTCATCTGCTGTGTATTTCTCTGTCTTCTCATTTTTCATAACTTACTGTGTTTGGGGTCTCCTTTCTGCAGGCTGCAGGTTCGTAGTTCCCGTTGGTTTTGGTGTCTGCCCCCAGTGGGTAAGGTTGGTTCAGTGGGCTGTGTAGGCTTCCTGGTGGAGGGGACTGGTGCCTGTGTTCTGGTGGATGAGGCTGGATCATGTCTTTCTGTTGGGCAGGACCACGTCTGGTGGTGTGTTTTGGGGTGTCTGTGACCTTATTATGATTTTAGGCAGCCTCTCTGCTAATGGGTGGGGTTGTGTTCCTATTCTGCTAGTTGTTTGGCATAGGGTGTCCCGCACTGTAGCTTGCTGGTCGTTGAGTGGAGTTGAGTCCTAGTGTTGAGATGGAGATCTCAGAGAGAGCTTTCGCCATTTGATATTACGTGGGGCCGGGAGGTTTCTGGTGGTCTAATGTCCTGAACTCGGCTTTCCCACCTCAGAGGCTCAGGCCTGACACCTGGCTGGAGCACCAAGACTCTGTCAGTCACCCAGCTCAGAAGAAAAGGGAGAAAAAAGAAAGAAAGAAAGAAAAATAAAATAAAGTTATTGAAATAAAAAATTAAAAAAAATTATTAAAAATAAAAAAGTAATAAAAAAAATAAAGAAAGAAAGAGCAACCAAACCAAAGAACAAATCCACCAATGATAACAAGCGCTAAAAACTATATTAAAAAAAATAATGGACAGGCAGAACCCTAGGACAAATTGTAAAAGCAAAGCTATACAGACAAAATCACACAAAGAAGCATACACATACACACTCACAAAAGAAGAAAAAGGGAAAACTATATATATATATTAAAGAAAAAGGACGAGAGCAACCAAGTCAATAAACAAATCTACCAATGATAATAAGCTCTAAATACTAAACTAAGATAAACATAAAACCAGAAGCAAATTAGATGCAGAAAGCAAACCCCAAGTCTACAGTTGATTCCAAAGCCCACCTCCTCAATTTTGGGATGATTTGTTGTCTATTCAGGTATTCCAGAGATGCAGGGTACATCAGTTTGATTGTGGAGATTTAATCCACTGCTCCTGAGGCTGCATGGAGAGGTTTCCCTTTCTCTTCTTTGTTCGCACAGCTCCTGGGGTTCAGCTTTGGATTTGGCCCCCGCCTCTGCATGTAGGTCACCTGAGGGCATCTGTTCCCTGCCCAGACTGGATGGGCTTAAAGTAGCAGCTGATCAGGGGGCTCTGGCTCACTCAGGCCGGGGGTAGGGAGGGGTACGGAATGCGGGGTGAGCCTGCAGCGGCAGAGGCTGGCATGAGGTTGCAACAGCCTGAGGCGAGCCGTGTGTTCTCCCCGGGAACTTGTCCCTGCATCACGGGACCCTGGCAGTGGCGGGCTGCACAGGCTCGGGAGGGGAGGTGTGGATATTGACCTGTGCTTGCACACAGGCTTCTTGGTGGCTGCAGGAGCAGCCTTAGCGTCTCATGCCCATCTCTGGGTTCCGCGCTGATAGCTGCGGCTCGCGCCCATCTCTGGAGCTCATTTAGGCAGTGCTCTGAATCCCCTCTCCTCATGCACCCCGAAACAATGGTCTCTTGCCTCTTAGGCAGGTCCAGACTTTTTCCCAGACTCCCTCCTGGCTAGCTGTGGCTCACTAGCCCCCTTCAGGCTGTGTTCACGCCGCCAACCCCAGTCCTCTCTCTGGGATCTGACCTCCGAAGCCCGAGCCTCAGCTCCCAGCCCTTGCCGGCCCCAGCGGGTGAGCAGACAAGCCTCTCGGGCTGGTGAGTGCTGGTCGGCACCTAGCCTCTGTGCGGGAATCTCTCCGCTTTGCCCTCTGCACCCCTGTTGCTGCGCTCTCCTCTGTGGCTCTGAAGCTCTCCCCACCCCCACCCCGTCTCTGCCGGTGAAGGGGCTTCCTAGCATGTGGAAGCTTTTCTTCCTTCACAGCTCCCTCCCAGAGGTGCAGGTCCCATCCCTATTCTTTTGTCTCTGTTTTTCCTTTTTTCTTTTGCCCTACCCAGGTACGTGGGGAGTTTCTTGCCTTTTGGGAAGTCTGAGGCCTTCTGCCAGCGTTCAGTAGGTGTTCTATAGGAGCAGTTCCACGTGTAGATGTATTTTTGATGTATTTGTGGGGAGGAAGGTGATCTCCCATGTCTTACTCCGCCGCCATCTTGAAGCTATCCCCCATTAACTATTTTTAAAAAACCCTCTTTCCTTGCCCTGTGTCTGACATATTCCCTCAAGCTCTTCTCCAGCTGAACAGTGTGGGGCAATACTCCCCCTCAGGTTGCTTGAGAGCTTCCCTTTGGGATAAAACCCAAAGGGCTGTGAGACCACACAGGGCTCATAGGCTCTGAACCATCTAAAATTCCTTTAAATTTAACTGTGCAAGTTTTCTTGGAAAGCTGGGGAGAGAGGTGTCTTTAGCCTCTCTGAGCTGGGTAAGCAAGATAGGATCCTCCAATCTTGAAAACAACATGAAGAAATAGACACTATCCTTCTTTCTACCACCCTACTGTTTCCCTATACAGAATAAAGTGTCAGTGCCTGGACAGCACTAGGTAAGGGGGCAGGAGGAACATTGTGGTTGGGCATCAGAGAGGGCAGAAGAAGGTCTATTTCTGGTGTTGCATTTGGGCCTCAGAAAGGAGAGGAAGGGCAATACGCTTGAAAGAAAAGGTTTGAAAATTGCTCTGGGGTCTCTTGGGCTGTATAGCCCCAGAGGAGGAAGGAAGGTAGGTTATTGATGCAGTTGTCACCTGCATCAATCAGTATGTCCCTAGATGCCTCTTTGGCTGCTTCCCATCTGCACAGATGCCCAGTTCAGTTTTTCACCCCCCATGCAGCTTGGAAGCCAGCAGATGCACAAAGGGTATGGGGACAGGTATTAGGCACTGCCTTCCCTCCTTCAGGTAGGGCAGCTGTTGAATAGCAGAAGCAGTGGAAGAAAGACTTGCTTCTAATCACACGAGAAGGGGTCCTCCAGCACTGTTAGGTAGGAAGCCTTCATTGGGAGCTTTCTCTGTTCCCGTTACTCTGCTAAGCACTCTGCCTACATTATCTCATTTAACCACTTGATCAGGTACATGTGAGAACCCAGGCTCTTTGCCATCAAGCAACGACACCTTTATGCTCTCCTTTCAATGACTTTTCCGATCTCTGCACAGTAACCTGCAGCACAGGCACAGCGGCATCACAGAAGTGCTCGCATACTCAGTTTGGGTTATAACAGCATGTGGCTGAGCTGGAATCTTTGCAGGCTGGATAGGTTTGTATAAGGCATGGTTCAGGGACAAAGCAGTCAGCGCTTTTGGTTTGGATTTCCATCTTTCTTGCTTCTGTCTCTGTGTGTGCATTAGGGCTGGGTTGAGTGGACTGCAAGTGTGATGTTCCCCAGGGACAGAGGGAGGAGGGGTTGTCCAGACACCAGTGGTGTGGAGGGCTGTGAGGATGTGCTCGGGAGGCCCGATGTCTGCCCCCAAGGAGGAAGATGAGCAGGGTGGCCCCTGAACACCAGGTCTGTGCTGGGAGTCTGTCTGCTGTTTGAAACAAAACAGCCTGAGAACTGAGAGCCTTGCTCACTGCAAACCTTTCTTCTCCTATGCAGCTCACTGGCTAGGACTCACCTCTGACTCCCATTCCACTTAAAAAAAAAATAGCTTGAATTTTTCTCCAAATAAATTCTGGAGCACACAGGCAGCTGCTCCTTCTGTATGCTCTGTTGCCAGTAGAGGTGAGAGCAAGAAGCTAGACTGGGCTGTCAGCTAAGGCTGCCAGAACCTAGCCAGCAGGGGGAAAGCCAGATACCACAACTATTTTTTAAAAAGTCACCTTATGACACACACACAAATGATATTTACATACATACTAGTAGTGGATGATCAGCCTAACACACTTCAACTCAGAAAATGCCTATTGTTCAAGGCACTGGAAAGACAGAAAGATGAGCAAGGTCTGGTCCCTGGGTTTGAGTTGCCTGCAAGGCGGTGTGAGAGAGGAACAGTCATAACATCAGCAGGACTCTGCAGACTAAAGAAGTAAATGCCAGGTAGAGGTACAGGCAACGTGCTGTCACATGCAGAGGGGCTAAAGTGAATCAGGCTGGCCCCAGTAATTCTGGTAGATCATGAAGGTATTTTTGGAGGAGGTGATTTTTGAACTGAGCCTTGAAGGTTAAGTATGATTTTGATAGACAAGCTCAGGAGAAAGGGCAGAGGTGGCTAAGAGAACAGCTTGGGCAAAGGCACAGGGTTATGATAGAATATGGAGTGTTTAAAGATATACTTGTATCAGTAAAATGTCATGATTTACCCAACTTCTGCTACAGACATAATACATAGCATTTTTAGATACAGAATAAAACTTTCTCTCCCCATTAAGTAGGCAGTCACTATGATTTTGTTTTGTGTGTGGTAAAATCAACAGGGCTTAATGATGGATTAGATATTAGGAGTGAAGCTCACAAGGACTAGACCTGTAAAGTTATAATAGGTTTATATCGGATTCATTTTACTTTTAAAAATAACAGTGGATGGTATTTTCATATGTAAAATCTATGTTTCTGTTGTATCAAACCACTGTGTAACTAAGTTTTCCAGTTCGGAGGCAGCAGAGAATAGGAGGAAGAGTACTGAGGCTGAGGATTTAAGTTTTGTCTTCCTATTTTATTCGGTCTTTTATTCACTCATGCATTTATTCCTGCATTCAACAAACGTGATCCATGTGCCTGGGCCACATGCTGGGCTCACTAGGGAGAGGGAGAGGGAGAGAAGGAAAAGTCACAGTCCCTGTACCCTCCAGGAACTTGCAGTACATGAAAGAGATCACAGGAGAAGGTGATAAATGCTATAGTAAAAATAGGGGCAAAGGGCAATGGGAAAACATAATATTTTCTCAATAAATGCTGGTTGCTAGGGACTTACCTGGTGGCTCAGTGGTTAAGAATCCGCCTGCCAATTCAGGGGACGCGGGTTCAAGCCCTGGTCTGGGAAGATCCCACATGCCTTGGAGCAACTAAGCCCGTGCGCCACAACTACTGAGCCTGCGCTCTAGAGCCCACAAGCCACAACTACTGAGCCCATGTGCCACAATTACTGAAGCCCGCACACCTAGAGCCCCTGCTTGCCGCAATTAGAGAAAGACCGTGTGCAGCAATGAAGACCCAACTCAGCAAAAAAATTTTTTAAATAAATAAATAATATTAAAAATAATTTTTAAAAAATGCCGGTTGCTATGAATAACCAGTATGATAAATTGTACGAGACACCACCAAGAGAACAAATCAGAAAACTAAAAACTTTTCTTTGGATTTGGCCAGTAAGTCTCAAACACTTGTTCGTGTCATGAAACCCATGGGAATCATGGTGTTCTTTGGCGAACACCATGATATATTTATACATTAAAATGGATGAATTATAATTTTGAACTAAATCAGAGAGCATCCTATGCCAGATTCTACCACAGACACAGAAGAGTAGGTGTCACGTATCAAGAAAACTTTCTGAAACAAAATCTTTAAATTGAGAATGATCTGTCAGCTCATATTTTCCCCTAAGAATTGGGGAAAGACTGCCAGGTGTCTATTTTAGTGCAGGAAACCCTCAGTGCAGCTAGTAGAACATCAGGACTCCACAGGAGTACAGTTTTGGCAGTTTGAAGGTTGTTGACTTTAACAAGGGCAATTTCAGAGAAGTAACGAGGCCAGAAGCTAGTTAGAGTCAGGTTGAAAAGTGAGGATCGCATTTTCAAGATGTCAGCAAGTACTTATTGAGTATCACAGGGGATACAATGTTGAGGGGGACCAAAACCAAAACAGTCAAAGCTGCAGCCTTCATGGAGCTTGAAGTCGCTTGCGGGAAACAAATTTGTCACAAGGGAAATGTAAAGTGACACTGTGAAAAAAGCTCTGAAGTAGAGAACATGGTACATTATAAGAGGGTTTAATGGGAGGTCTGGGGCCATCCAGGGAGCACCTGGGAAGTCATCCTGAGGGAGCGATGACTGAGCTGAAACCTGAAGATTGAGCAGGAGCGAAGGAGGTGAGGGGACTTTGGGAGCCGGGAGAAGATATTTCCAGGAATGGGGAAGGTCCCTGGCTACAGGGAACATGGCATTTTGAGATGCCAAAGGCCTCTCAGTGGACTCGGGTGCAGAGAGTGAGAGGGAGAAACACACGAGATGAGCAGGAGAGATAGAAAGGAGTTGGAACATGCAGAGTCTTATCAGCCACAGTAAGGATCTGATGTTGATTCTACAGCAGTGGGTAGTCACTGAAGTACTTAAGCAGGAGAGTGACATAGTCAGATTTTCCATTTCAAAGAGATCACGCTGGTTGTATAGTGCGGACAGTCTATTTGAGGTGGTCAAGAGTATATCCAGGGAGACCTATTAGGAGACTCACTTGATACTTGAAGTGAGTCCAGGTGAAAGATGACACTTGTTTAGGCTTGGACGTATATAGTGGAGATGGAAAGAAGTAGGCAGATTTGAGAGGTTTAGAGGATAAAATGGACAGGAAGTGATGGCTTGCATGTGAGAGTTGAGAAGGAAGTATTGAGGATAAGTCCTAGGCTCCCAGCTATGTGTGGTAGATGGTGGTACCATTCCCTGAGGCAGGAAATAATGAGGGAGAACAAGACTTTAGAGCAAACATCATGAGTTCAACCTCAGCCATGTTGTATTTGAGGAGCCTTTGAGCCATCTGAATGGGGAGATTAGGAGGGCAGGTGGATATATAGGCAGGAGTTTTGAGAAGTCTGGGCAGGAAATATGCCTCTGTAAGTCATCAACATCTCGGGGTAATTGAAGCCATGACATGGATGAGGCTGCCTATGGAGCAAGGATGGGCTTAGAAGAGAAGGCCTGGCACTAACTTCAAGTAGAGGAGGATGAGCCTGAAAAGTAACCAGAGAAGGATGATCCAGGGAGATAAGAGAAAAACCAGGAGGCGAAAACTTCATGAAAGCCAAGAGCAGAGGGTTTCCTGAAGAAGAGAAGAGAGAGCATAGGTGCTGCTGAGAGGTCAATGAAAACGACCAATAAAACTCCATTGGCTTTCGCAACATGGAGATCGCAAGTGGTTTAAGCAAAAGCTTCAGTGATGTGATAGGCAAAAGTCAGATTGTAGTCGGTGGAGGAGAAAGTGGAAAGTGAGGAAATGGGCACTGCATGTATAAATCTTTCCAGAGGTTTGGCTGTGATAGAGAGATAGGGTGGTTTAATTGTTTTAATGGGAGACAGCTGAGCACATTTAAATGCCAATGGAAAGGATCCAGTTGAATGGAGAAGTTACAGGTTAAATGAAGAATAATTCACAATGTGAGGTTCCTAAGAAGATGGGAGGACAGCATCAAACGTGCAGGTGGAGGGACTGGCCTTAGGGTGGAGAGGGACCACTCGTGGGGCTAACTGGAGAGGAGGAGGGTAGGGTTAGGTCGGATGTCAGTATGCTTGTAATTGATGCTTGTAAGCGGTGGTGGCAAGATGAGGGTGTTGCCATCGATGAAGAAAAGGAAGGGTGAATAGAGGGGAGACAGGAGGAAGGGCATTATCTTAGAATGGGCATGGTGAGGACAGTAAAGAGAGAAAGGGTGAAGAAGCTAGAGAAAGGTGATATTGAAGCACTTATTAGGTGTGTGACATTGAGCCCGTTTTCTTACCTGTAAGATGAGTATAATACCCATGATGCCTACTCTAAAGAGTTATGCCTGGCACATAGAAAGTGACCAACAAATGCAGGCTCCGCTTTTAACTTTTATCCTCACCGTCAGTGGCTAGCTGTTGAACACATAATTGGTTTTAGTATGAAATAGTCATCAATACTCCCAGGAAGTTAGTAGCTAAGAAGTAGATGGACACCTCTCCATCTGCCACTTGTCTCATGTCCCATCTCTGAGGCACCAACCTCTTTTTTCTCCAAGCACTTGGAAGCTTTTCTACTACTTAAGCTGAGGGATTTGTACATGGTGCTTAGCCAGGGCAGATGCTATTAGGGATTTAATCATACGGGCAGGGCACTGGGCCAGGGTGAAAAGAGAAGAGGTTCAATTAATTCAAGAGCCCAATCTCTTCTGACCTCATTCATATACGGAGGAACTCATTTCTTCATTCCTTTCATAATGTTAGTTGAAGACAACTTAGCATCAAGCCTGCATCCGGGGCTGAGATACAGAGATGAATAAGAATGGTTCCTACTCTCGTGGTATTAATCTGATCAGATAAATGTTGTAATGACTGTATCACATGCTAGGAGCATGGAAGAAGGAGACCCTGGCTGTGCCCAGACAAGGCAGGGAAGGCTTTCCAGAGCAGGTAGTGTTTGAGCTGGAACGTGAAGGTGAAAGTCTTTGCAGACAAGAAGGGAACATCTTTGCAGACAAGGAGGGAAGTCTCCTGGATCCTGCAGTCAGAGGGAGGCCCCGGAGGCTCAAGAAATGGCAGGAGGAACTGGAAACTGCATATAATCAGTGATGTCAGAGTAGGAAATGTTAGATTATGGAGAAGAAATGAGAGACTTGACAGAGCATGGCATGCTGCCTCCCTGGCTAAGGACCGTGACTTGACCCTGTAGGAGATATGGAGCCACTGTAGATTTTTGAGTAGAGGCAGAGTGATGGGTCAGAAGACAGTGGTGGTAGTCTAAGTGAGGGTTGACCAGAGCACAGTTTCAGTGGTATGGGTCGAAGCATGGCCATGGTAGTAGATGAGTAAAATGAAATTAAAAGCCATCGGTGTTAAGGAAGTTATGGAAGTTTGAGGCTAGGCTGTTAGAGAGGTCATCTTTGTACATGTTGAAACTTTCTGGGATGATGGCAGAAGCTTAGGTGATGGGGAGACAATTGCTAAATCCTCAGTGAGCGAGGGAGCATCGGTTGTGGGCAAGGGGTAGAGTGAAGAATACTCAAACAGCATGGACCTCAAAGGACTAAGGATTTTTGCTAGATAATGGAAATAAAACACTCTAGACTCTACTTCTGGAAAGCAGAATAGACTCATGAAAGACTTTAACTGTTGCTTATGTCCAAGGTGAGGCAGCCACCATAAAACAGCACATATTTCCAAGATCTCAGGCCACTGAGGACTGCTTGAGGACACCCTACAACATGACAGATGGGTACCCACAGATCTCAGAAATCAGCTGAGTCGTCATGATAACTCCACAAGCCATGATGTTGTCCTTGGTGGAGTCCTTTTCCCAGTCCGTCAGAGAACCATTTCCAGCTTCTTTGCTGAGGTCTTGTCCTCTCACTATGGCAAAGGAGTTGGGCAAACAGCAGCCATCATCTCAGGGCACTGGCTGTTCAACACCTGTTGTCTCTTGGCAGATGGGTCTCATTGCCGACTCACTTCTCTGTTGGTCATCCACTCTGTACCCAGTGCTGTTCTGGGCACACTGGAGGATTCAGAAAACTACCAGACATGGTCCATGGCCTCAAGGATCGCATTGTCTAATTAGAAAAGCTAGACTGGTACACCTGGAATAGTAAGAGGCCTTGTCCAGTTTAAGGGGTAGGTGGTTGGGTACAGACAGTCAGGAAAGGAGGTACATGTATTCCTACTATCTAGTCAAGAGTTCAGGGGGATGGAAGAGAGAGCGTAAGGAATCTGAAAAGACCTTCAGATTTTTGGATGGGGGAAGGAGGCGTGGGAAGTGGTGGTGCCATTGGGAGAGACAGGAAGTACAATAGAAGAGATGCTTGGAGGGGAGGTGAAGACCTCTGATTTGGAAATGGAGAGTTTGTAGGCTTATTTAGGTGGATGTGGGACTCACTTTTCTATGTTGATGCAATGGAAAGTTCTGAGCATGCATGAGGAATAAATGTCTTAACAAAAGGAAAAAAGAGTTAATGAGGAGCCAAATGAAGACAATGCCAATAAAAGGATGGAGAAAGCACATATTCTAGAAACAGTCATGAGAAAAATGGGTAAGATTTGGTAATTGATCAGATGTGAAGGGACAGACTGGGATGACTCCAAGTTACTGGGCACGGGGACTGGGTGGATGGTGGTACCACTGATTAAGAGGAGGGAAAGCACTTTGCAGAGAAGAGCAAGTAAAATAATAAGGCGTGTTTTGGAACATTCGAATTGGAGATTCCTGTGGGATAACTAAGTATACAGTGTCTAGGAGCCACTTGGTGGTGCAAGTCTGAAACTCAAGGAGTATTCAGCCCAGATATATAGCTTTGGGAATCATCCGTAAACAGGTGAGTGCCTGAGGCAGGCATGGCGGAGCAAGGAGAGAACCTTGGGAAAGACTCATGTTTATGAGGGGAATGGTCTAGAGAGGGGTCCCCAACCCCCGGGCCTCGGACTGGTAGCGGTCCGTGGCCTGTTAGGAACCGGGCCGCGCAGCAGGAGACAAGCAGCAGGTGAGCGGGTGAAGCTTCATCTGTGGCTCCCCATCGCTCCCCATCCCTTGCATTACCGCCTGCACCATCCCTCCCGCCCCCCTACCCCCATGGAAAAATTGTCTTCCCGAAACTGGTCCCTGGTGCTAGAAAGGTTGGGGACCGCTGGTCTAGAGGAGACAGTCAAAGAAGGAATAGTCTGGATGGTGTGAGTTGAACCAGGAGAGGTAGGATCATGATGGTGGAAGAGGAGAAAAGTTAAGGACTAACGAGTGAGTAGTAGGAGTCCTTTCAAGTAGCAGTGAGTAGTCAACAGTAGATTGTTTGGGAGGGGCAAATGGGGTCATTGATGACCTACGTCAGAGCAATTTCAGAGTAGTGGTGGGAGTTGGGAACCAGTGAGTTGAGAATGAAGTTGTGAGAAAGTAGAGAAACAAATAATTTGAGAAGTTTTGCTGCAAACAGGCAGAGACAGGCAGCAATAGCTGGATGAATATTATGAGGATGTGGAGACAGCAAGGGCAGATTTTTATTCCTAGTAGCTTTGTTGGGAAGAAGCAAGATTGTTGGGACAGTAACAAGCGGGGATGGTATCCTACAGGATACTATAGTATCCTGTAGTATCCTACAGGGGGATAGGAGAAGAAGCAATGGGTTGTTTTTAAGAGTGGAAGAAACTTGATCAGGCCCATGGGCTGAGGGGATAAAGCCAAGAGGAGAAAAGGGGAAGGTCCAGGCAGAGAGAGTATTCAGTGGAGCCTGGGCTGGGAGGAGAGGGAGGAGGTGGGATCTAGATCATGGGTAGGAGGCTGGACTGACCAACAGGAGGAGTCTTTCAGCCTTTGGATAGTCAGGAAAGAGGATGAGGGTTGGGGTCGGCCTGGATAAGATTTTGTGTTAGGCTAGGGACGGGGAAGAGAAGAGCAAGTGGTTCACCCTTGATGGAGTCAGTACCCTCCATGATGGAGACAAGGCTGTGTGCTGAGAGTGAAGAGAATGGGGGTCTGGTGGGAGCATGAGAAGGAGGGTGAAGGTTTAGAACAATCCCTAAGGGGAATGGAAGTACTATGGAGTAAAGGCTTCCGGTTATTAAGCCCAGACAACTGAACAATGATGATCACGTTGACAGAAATTGGATTTGTTCAACGGAAAATTGGGAGGAGAATGCTAAGGGTCTTTTGAGCATGTTAAATTCAGGGTGGTGGCAGGAAATCCACAAGAACAAGTCCTACGGGTGATGAGACTATCTCAGGGTACATGACTACTAGAAGCCAGCATCCTCTCCAGCCTCCAGGCTCTGCTAGCAGAGCTGTTTAGCCCAGCCGCTGCACAGAATCTCCCCTCAGACAGAGGAAGTGGTGAAACCAGTGAGATGTTCAGTAACATGCTATGAGAGTGTCTCTGAGCACCAAGTGATATGGGCTCATAGATGTTGGTATTGTTATTGGATTCTTGATGCCTTGTTAACTGAAAGGTCATATGGGGAAAGATAGGTTGGGCGAGAATTCTTCTTGTAGCTTTTTTTTTTTCTTCTTCTGTCTCTATTAACAAAGCCTGAATCAGAGAACATGCTGCTCTGCCTTGGGAGAAAATGCTTATCTGGATGCCGGAGCTTTCCTCAATCCAGATCATCTTCCCAAATGATTCCCTACTGGCAGGCAAATGGTAACTGTATCTTCTGGATCTTTTAGAATCTAAAAGAAGGTATTTTACTACATACAATATTTGAGGACAAAAGACTGCTGTTTCTCCGAAACAGGCTTTTAATGGTTTAGGAGAAAAACAACAGAAAAAAAAAGCGCTAATGTTTCCCCTAACCCTATCACCCCTTCTCTCCACCCCATCTTCCTGTCTGCTCATGCTTCCACCAGTCTGCATGCCTCCTCTTACTAGATGAGCTTGAGTAAGTGTGAAGGGTACAGGAATGTATGACTATGTAAATACTATAAATAGTTGCTCTAGTCCCTTTCCTTTCTTCAGCTCACTAGCTACTTCATTGGTGTTCCTGGCCTTTTGTCCACCCATCCATCTGACTTTTAGCAGGTATGTATTGGTAGGGCCATGCAGGTTATTACAATTTTTATATACTTTCCTATTGGATGGTAAATGGTCACTTTCTGGAGTTCTTTGAGTCTCCTACCCCTGGGGCTGCTCTAGCCCCTCGCTTAAGACTCCCAGATTTCCCCATTGTCCAGCAACCAAAAGGGTAATGCCTGGCACAGTGGGGGCCTCCTCTTCATAGCCCAGTGCTGTGGTGGACATCAGTACTGACTGTTCATGATGGGCCCTACCAGTTATTTTTCCATACTGAGGCTTAACTGTGTATCAGATACCGGGCCAGGTGCTGGAGATACAACGGTAAACAAGGCAGGCAAGGTCCCTGCCTTTGTGAAACCCATAGTCTAGACCAATGTTTCTCAACCTCATCACTTGACAAATTTAGGCCTGATAATCCTATGTTGTGGGGCTGTCCCGTGCATTGTAGGGTGTTTAGCAGCATCCCTGGCCTCTACCTACTAGATGCTCGTAGCAACCTCTCCCCGCCCCCCACCCCCCATCGTGACAACCAAAAATATGTCCAGACATTGCCAAATGTCCCCTTGAGGGCAAAATACCGCCCCTTCCCCATTGAAAGGATAAAAACTATTATCAAACAATTGATCACGAAGATAAAAATACAATGACCCAAGTATAAAGATGCTCTGAAAAAAAATGAGCAGATACGTTGATAGAGAGTGAAAGGAGACTTACTTTAGGTTTGATTATGAAGCAAGGCCTCATTGATGAAGTAACACTTAAGCAGAGGTCCAGGGGAAGAGAAGGAGCCAGTCACATGAGGAATGAGGGGCTGAACAAAGGGCTTTTGCTGTTTGAAGACAAAAAAAAGGCCCTCGTTTACTGGGGCCTAGGGACCAAAGGGAAAAGTGGTGCAAGATGAGTGTGGAGAGGTAGACAGGGGCTAGATTATGCAGGGCCTTGTAAACCATGGTATTCTAAGAGTAGTCCAAATACTTGTACAGTGTTTTAAGTAGGCAAGCAATATGCGCAGGTTGATGTTTGAAGAAGGTCATCTGTCTGCTGAGTGGCAGCCAGTTGGGAAATGATTACAGTGGTCCAGGCAAGAGATTGAGGGTAGCCTGGGTCAGGGCAGTGGAGATGGAGAGATGTGGATGGATTTGGGATTTGCCTTGCTTGTTCCTGATGCCTCACACATTTTGGTCATATCCGAGGGTTGGCAGTACTGGTTTGGGGACTACCTTTACTTTATTCAGTAGCATTTATTGAGTGCCCACTGCATGCCCAATGAGTAAGACACTGATCCAGGCAGCTCAAAGTCTAGTAGGGAAACAAATACAATATGATGCCAGAGTGTGGAGGTGCCATGACTCTATAAGCATGAAGTGTTGTAGAAGTCTGTGGAGGGGAAGCTAACCCAGCCTGGGGGGAGGAGAAGAGTCAGGGGAGGACTGGAGGAGGTGGCACTTAAATTGATTTATAAAAAATAAGTTAACCAAGTGAAGTGGAGGAGAACGGGCATGCCAGGCCTAGCACAACCCAGCGGAGACCCAGAGGATGCAAAGAGCATGGCAGGGCAGAAGCATAAAAACCAGGGCAGGGGCAGATGAGAGAGGAGGCTGCAGGGGTCGGCAAGGGCCAGACCATGATGGCAAATGCAGCCTTTGGGTCTCAAGGGGCAACTGACAGCGAGGGGAAAACAGGAGCAGATGAGAGATGTGGGGTCTCCAGCTCCCAGTCTAGTCTCCTCCAGTGCATCCCCCTCTTGCTACCAGAGGGTTCTCTCTGAGGTCTAGAACTACTTATGACCTCTCAGGGTTCCCCTCATCTTGTCTGTCCCACAAAGTTCCCCACAGTGGCTCCCAGTTGTCCTCATCGCACTCAGCTCCTGCCACACCAAGTGACATTTACCTTTACAAACCCGCCACTCTCTTCCATGCCATGTGCCCTCTCTCATGTGGCTCCCTAACTCCCCCCACCCCGCCAAAAAAACCAGAAAGAGAAACCACAAGATTGTCCTCACAGTTAAAGTAACTAGTATCGACGGAAATGTTTACTAATCAGGGATTTCTTTAGTAAACTAGCAGCCACTTAAAATGATGTAGAAACATACTTTACATGAAAAGATTTACATGATCTGTAGCTAAATTATAAAGTGGCATGTACATAGTATAATCCAGTAATAAGCATGTGTGTATATGTGGGTGTGTGTACGAGAGTATAATAAAACGTTAACAGGGCTTATCTCCAAGTGAACAGTTACAGGTGATTTTAATTTTTATCTTTTGACTTAGACGTATTTTAAAAATTTTCTAATACACAATTATTACTTTTATGGTAAGAAACAAACAACGAACAAAGCTGCTCTAGAGGTCTGGCTGGCAAAGTTCCCAAGAGGGACTGACCTCTGGCTGGCTACCCTGACTGCTCACTGTAGACACAGCAGTATTTTTCTCCAGGAGGACTGCAAGCAAGACTAATTCATTAAGTTCTTTCAGTCCTGAAGATGACAGGAGCCAGGAAAGCATAAAGTCTTGTTACTACGACAGCCGGTAGCCTTGATGTCTGTGTGTTTATTTATTAACAGGACTTTATGTATCCATCCTCCCACCAGTTCCAGGAGCTTCACAGCTGACTCTGATACAGATCACATTCTCAAAATGGTACAGCCCATCCGTCAGAAGAAAGACAAGGCCGGCTCACCGGATAATTAAAACACCAAGAACACGGTCCTAGGAAGCAAAATGAACTTGAAAGATATTGACTAGGGCTGGTGAGGTGTTAGGAGAATAGCATGTTGAGGAGCAAACTGGATTCTTGGGTCACTTTCTTTAAGCTAACAATTATTGAATGCCTTTATCGTGCAAGCATCGAGTGTAGTTCTGTATACACTTTTCTCCCTTTAAACTTTGCAACAGTTCTGTGAGAAATTACTCCCATTTTAGAGCTGTTGAAACTGAGACTCAGAGAGGATGAAGAATTAGTTAATAAGAGCTTAGGTTTTAACACAGCTATTTCTTCAACGAAACATACCTCCCCACACACACCCCTTGCCACTTAACGGATGTGGCCTAAAGGAAGGGAATTTTAAGGCTTGGAAGATTCCCTATTGATTTTGGCCTAGAAGTTACTCAGCATGGAGTAGATGCCAAATGCTCTTGTTGAATGACTGGTTGGATGGATGGATGGATGAACAAAGAAAGAATGATTTTTAAAAGGTCTTATAGGGCTTCCCTGGTGGCGCAGTGGTTAAGAATCTGCCTGCCAATGCAGGGCACACGGGTTCAAGCCCTGGTCCAGGAAGATCCCACCTGCCACGGAGCTTAGTAAGCCCACGCGCCACAGCTACTGAGCCTGTGATCTAGAGCCTGTGAACCACAACTGCTGAGCCCGCACACCACAACTACTGAAGCCCGCGCACCTAGAGCCCATGCTCCGCAACAAAAGAAGCCACCGCAGTGAGAAGCCTGCGCACCTCAACGAAGACCCAACGTAGCCCCCCCCCAAAAAAGGTCTTACAATCATACAAAGGCAGAGAGAAATAATCACATTAGAAACCTATCTCACAGACAGTTCTACAAATGGATGTGGCCAGGATTGTCTGTTCCCTACCAAAGCCTTACAAATGTATGCCTGTAATGGGAGTAAACATCAGGAGAGTCATTTTTCCAGTGCTGGAGAGAATTGGGATCGTGCTGGGTATGTGGGTCAATCAGTCCTATCACAGTCTGGGGAGGAGAGGTGTTAGCTTGGTCGAGTTCCCTGCACAAAGCTTAGATGTCTCCTGTTCTCCTTTGCAAACTGGTTACCAAGGTCCTACCATGTCCTACCAGTTTGCCTGCATTGCTCTATTCTTGTGGTCCTGGGACACAAAGCAGCAAGGAGACCTAAACAGTGCTGCTTCCTGGGCTACTTGTGAGAGAAATGCTTTATTTCATTTTATTTTTGAAGGTTGTATCAAACTGACAGCTTTCTGTTGGCTCACATGAAGAGCTGTTTTTCTCCGTGTGTGCTGTCAACTTTAGGAATGCGGGAGATTGGTTATTGGGTCAGCAAGTAGAAAATGAAGGAAGCGTTGGTTCACATCTCTTATCTCCTGAGTCATCTTCCTTGCTCTGCATAGAAGAGGTTCACATATTCCTTTTTCCAGCTCTGCCTTAGTCAGCCAGCAACAGGAATGAAGGCCATTGTGTCCAGACCACTGTGGGAGCCTACAAGAGAAATACTTCAGGCAACGTGATGGTCCTTGTCTTCTAGGAGTTCACAGCTTCCTTGGAAAGAGAGTGTACACCAACTTTAGATCACAGAGCAGTGCCACTGAAGCAATGATGAAAAGTCTGTGAGTGAAGGGGCTGCAGAACACTGGATTGACTAGTTTCTTCTTATGAAAAAATGAGGGCAGTTTGGATGGACTCTACTTTTTCCTATTCTCTTTCTGCTTTAAGAATGTGTACTTCTTTAATCACAAGTCTAATGAGGTTAATCAGGGAAGACCCGAAGAAGCTAACTTCTGAGAAAGGGCATAGGACACTTGGAGAAATGCATCTCAGCCTGGGAGGAGACACATGGTCTCTGGTGGTAGGCTGTGGCAAGTCCCACTTTACAGATGTGGAAACTGAGGGCCAGACATCCCCCATACCCGCTGAAAGTGGCAGAGAAATCCTAATGCTTGGACCTGTGCAATGGCTACAGGACAAATGCTTTCCCTTGTCTGAGAAGAAGAGGTACTTTCCCGGAGGCCTCAGCCAGGTGTGTGGAGGAGTCTGAATTCCTCTCCTTGATCTTCCCGCAGACTTTTCCCCTGGTGCTTCCTCACCAGCCCCATCCAGTTTGGATTGGGGAACAGCTTTTCAAAATTATTTCTAAAAGATCACACACACACATACACACTGAGTGAACTCTTCCTTTGTATTTTATTCGGGAAATCATAAATGTCTCTCAGGCTAAATAGAAACCTGAACCAATCAAATGAGTTTCCCAGGGGCTCAAAAGAAACAAGATTCACAGAACTGGCTGACAGTACTGCAGAAAATAGAGCTGATGGAGACCCCCACGTGGGTGTGGGATGACCTTGACAAGGAAAATACTAGCTGGTATTTTTATCTGCCTTCTTTTTCTCAGGACATTGATGCTGTTGAATGCACCAGTAACAGGCTCCTGTTTGTTCTCATAACGTCTGGGCAGAAGGGATGGGGAAGACAGCGTATACTCATGTGCGGAGTAGGGAGGAGTAGCGAAACTGAGCCATAGATGGAGAACGAGCCTTGTTTAACTTCCTGTGGACAGGATTTCGGGTTCCTCAACTAGAAACAGGTTACGCACACTCTGATTCAGTGCTCTAACGGCTCGAATTCTATAATCTCAAGTATTTCCTATTACATTTAATTTCCTTTCCTTCTGTTTCTCTTCTGTTACTCTTCTGTGGGAGGTGAGGTATCAGGTATCGGTAGGGCAACCAACTTGCCCAAGACTCCCAGTTTTAGCACTGAAAGTCTCACATCCAGGGAACCCTCTCAGTCCCGGGCAAACCCAGATGGTTGGTCACTCTAAAGGTATGTCACTGCTTCAAAAGAAACTCCTGTGGAGCGAGATTGTTTCCCCAAGTTTCTTCTGGAGGTGGTCTCACATGGTAGCTAAAGTGTGGGCTCTGGGCACATGGCCAGGGTGCACATCCTGGCTCTGGCAGGCATCCCTGCCAGACCTGGGGCAAGTCACTTGACCTCTCTGTGCCTCAGTTGCCTCATCTGTAAAATGGGGATAATGATAATCTGTACCTCAAGACGTTCCTATGTGAAACTATGTAAATCAGTACTTGTAAAGCACTTTTAAAAGTGACTGTTAGCTATAGTTATTATTTTGTTCATAAATTACAAAGATCACAGGATCTCAGAATTGATGGGATGCCTTCTTAGATTTCATCTCAGTGACACCCAAATTTAAATGCACTTCACACGTTGTAGTGAACCCATTCTGTGTCCACCTTCCCCCTTTTCTGTATCTCCCCACAGTGGTGACAGCTGCAGCTGGTGGAGGTTAGTTTGATCGGCCCCTGAGTGGATGCTACTCCACTTCACCTGGTGGCAGGGGATGGGGTGTGATGGCTAAGTGTGGTGCCTCTCAGATGTGAACGTGCACACAAGTCACCTAGGGATCTTGTTAAAGCTTGTTAAATGTGAATTCTGATTCAGCAGGTGTGGGTGAGGCCCAAGATTTTGTATTTCTTTTTTTTTTTTTTTAAAGATTATTTTGATGTGGACCATTTTTAAAGTCTTTATTGAATTTGTTACAATACTGCTTCTGTTTTATGTTTTGGTTTTTTGGCCACGAGGCATGTGGGATCTTAGCTCACCGACTAGGGATCGAACCCGCACCCCCTGCATTGGAAGACGAAGTCTTAACCACTGGACCGCCAGGGAAGTCCCAAGATTCTGTATTTCTAACAAGCTCCCAGGTGATGTTGCCGGTCCAAGGCCCACACTGTGAGACCAAGGCCACATCGTATGTCAGCCTGTGTGGGTCTGAGCAAAAGCCTGTGAAATTCATGCCCAACATGTTCCTGAGATTAGAGAATTAGTCCTGGGGGCTGGGGTAGGAATTTTTGCTTATTTTCAGCATCAGAGCTGGTTCAAGACTATTGCTTTAATCTGACCTCCTCGCTCACTTGTGTCCATGGCTTTGCTCTCTTGAATGGTAGACAGAGGGATGCAGTGCCCCACCAGTGCCCAGGAATCACACATGGTGAGTAGGGCTGCAGAAAGGTTCAGAGCTACTGGCCTGAAGAGACAGGAGCCCCCAAACCTAGGACTCTGGTGTCCCACCCCATACTCCCTCAGTGACCTTGCCGGAGGGAGGTGTCTAACACTTCCTCAGCCACCTCAGAACATGGGTCCGGATCTTATACCTCTGCTTTGGATCAATGGACCCAGTTCTCCCAAACAATCTGAGTACCAAAATACGCATAAAGAGCAGACCCCTCACATTTGAGGAGTCTTTACTTCTTTTCCAAAACCTTGAACAGGAGTTCTCTTGCCATCCGTCTTCCCTCCGAGACCTTATCTGGCACCAAGATAATATCACCGTCTAGTGCAGTGAATCTGTTCTCTGCTCTCTGGCCTGTACAGATGCGGGAGGAAACTTTGCAAGAGAGGTCAAAGAAAAGGAGCTGGAAGACTAATTCTGCCTGCTGCTTCCTGGATTCCCTGAGGCCAGACTTGTGCTAATTTGAAAAATGGCCTTATGATGCTAAAGGCCTTAAATGGCCTTAAATGAGCGCTAAAACCATCTGCAGACCCTGGTGCCCTGGGGAGAGACTGGGGGACTCAGTCTTCCCAGCTCCCTTCCCTGCACGGCCCGCTCTCAGCATCTGCGCACTTTTAATCTCCCACACGTCTGCCGAGTGTACTACACATTTGTATCTGTCACTTCAGATCCCCCCGCATGGCTGCTCCCGGCCAGCTGGGCTTTCTCCTTTCTTCCCAGAATGTTCCCCGAGGACAACCCAGCCCGTGATAAAGCCTTCCACTTTATTTTGTTTCTCTTACTTTGCTGAACCCCAGCCCCCAACTCCAACCGTACAGGACCTGCCCAGCCCCCTGGCGCCCCCTACCGGCAGCCTGCCTCCCGATGGATTTGGCGGAAGTTGAGAAGGTTCCGAATACAGCTTCCCTCCCACCCCATTTTCCCAAGTGGCTCCCTGAGGTAGTGGTGTTCTGAGGCGCCTCCCAACACAGATCAAACTAACAGCATCCTAGAACTGTGTCATGCGCCTCCATTTCCTGCAACCAGAATAGACCTCAGAAGTTGTTTTTTTTTGTTTTTTATTGTGGTAAAAAACATAACATAAAATTTACCGTCTTAGCCAGTTTTAAGTGTACAGTTAAGTAGTGTTGAATATATTCACATTGTTGTGCAACAGATCTCTATAGAACTTTTTCATCTTGCAAGACTCAAATTCTATACCCACTAAACACTAATTCCCCTTCTCCCTACCCCCAGCCCTTGACGACCACCTTTCTACTTTTTATGATTTTGACTACTTTGGATACTCCATAAGAGTGGAATCATGCAGTATTTGCCCTTTTGTGACTGGCTTATTTCTCTTAGCATAATTTCCTTGAGGTTCATCCATGTTGTGGTATGTGAATGATTTCCTTTTTAAGGCTGCAAAATATTCTGTTGGGTGTATCCACCATACTTTCTTTATCCGTTCATCTGTTGATAGACATTTGAGCTTCTTCCTCAGGTTTTTAACCCCTTATTTTGCTACTGGTCACCCACTTAAACTAAATGACTTGTCTAAGACCACACAGCCAATCACATGTCAGTTTTTTAAGGATTTTATTGTTGTCTCCTGGGTTCCGGCATCAGCATTTGGGGAGCTCTGGTTCAACCTGAAGTTATTGGGATAGGCCCTCCAGGATTTTTGCAGGCTTCAGAGGCAAATGATGGCATCCAGGCAAGTCCTGATGACTATGAGCCTATGAGAACATGAGCTTCGGCTTTGGTGTGGTCAAATGCCCTATGTGTATGGACACTGGATTTTTATGATATTAGGCAATTGTTTTTAATTTTATTTTTAAAATTAATTAATTTATTTATTTTTGGCTGTGTTGGGTCTTCGTTTCTGCGTGAGGGCTTTCTCTAGTTGCGGTGAGCGGGGGCCACTCTTCATCGCGGTGCACGGGCCTCTCTCACTGTCGCGGCCTCTCTTGCGGAGCACAGGCTCCAGACGCGCAGGCTCAGTAGTTGTGGCTCACGGGCCCAGTTGCTCCGCGGCATGTGGGATCTTCCCAGACCAGGGCTCGAACCCGTGTCCCCTGCATTGGCAGGCAGATTCTCAACCACTGCGCCACCAGGGAAGCCCCTTAGGCAATTATTATTCATTTGTTTAGGGGTGCTAATGGTATTGTGTCGTATGTTTTAAAAAGAACCACTTTTAGAAATACCTACCAAAATGTTTATAAATTAAATGTATGGTGCCTTTGGGTGTGCTGCAAAATAATCAGTAGAAGGTATGGATGGAACAGGCTGGGGGCTCATTATACCATTCTCTCTACTTTTGTATATGTTTAAAGTTTTATCTAGTAAAAAGATTTTATTCATTAAAAATTTTTTTTTAATCTTACATTTGGTTAGGGTGACACATGCCCACTTTCCAGGAACTTAAATTCTTGCTGAAATTGGAGCACTTTTGACAGTTATCAATGGTATATTATAGAGAATAAAATACTGCCACCAATGGGCAAATAATGTAAAAACAAGCAAACAAACAAAAAAAACCCTGCAGGTTGTGGGGATGACACCAGCAAATAGGTGTGTAGCCCTTTGGCAGAGGGTCAGTGGCACGAAGGGCTCAGATTTCTCTACTGGAGCATCACAGGCTCTGGGCTCAGTTCTTTCATCCTGAACCTGGGGAGCTTCTCCACCAGACCCTCCTGTCAGCAGTCACCAGCTTCCTAGCTTTCAAATATTTGGCCACAGTATGAAGTAAATATGTCAGTTTGTTGTTCATTTGTTTACATATTCATTCATCTGCCCATCCCCAATTCATCCCATTTTCTAACCACCCACATCCAAGCAACACTATCTGTGATTGAATTTGGCTTCTAAATATCTTGTATCTGCTCATTTTAACCCATAGCCATGGCCGCTACCCTAGTCCACCCCACTGTCATCCTTAGCTCTGTTATTCTAACACCTCCTAATTGCTCTCCTTATCACCACTCTTACCCTCTTCTACTCCTTTCCATCCATTCTTCTGATCTTTTCACTCATCCCTGCTTAATTAAAACCCAGAAGATCTTCCTACTGCCCTTGTGATGAAGTCCAAACTCTGGCGGTGCCTTACAGAGTCCTTGGGGACCTGACTCTCATTGCCTCTCCAGTCTCATTTCTCATCCCCACCCCGTCATTCCCAGTGCCCCAGCCTCTCTGAAATTCTTTCATTTCCTCAAAACGCCATGCTCGTTCTCATTTCCAGGCCTTTGCACAAGCTGTTCTTTCTGCCTGGGATACTCTCCCTCCCCACCCCCTTCTCTGGGTAACTCTTTCTCATCCCACAGGTGTCAGCTAAATCTCACTGCCTCCTAGAAGTGTTCCTTGACCCAGTCAGTTGGTGTTCCAGCTCTGAGCTCATCACATAATTCTCTCATCGCAGCACTTAGACCCATTTGGAGGTGTTCTGTAAATATTTTTTGAATTGACAGAGTAAATTTGGTTTGAAAGAAAGGGAAAATATAAAAATGTATATTCCAACAAGCAGGTTTACAGTATCTCAGTCCCCAGATACCCACTGATCTGTCAGTCAACCCACAAATATTCCCTGGTCACTGAAAGAAGTTTTCCAATTGCTGCTGAGTCCATTGTGCTGCCCTCTGCTGTAGGAACCTGCTTGTTCATGGTGTGATCTCACCTTCTTCTGACATTCATTCTATTGAACTTGTCACTCCCCTCACTTCCACGCCACCACCATGCAGGACCAGCACGACACCTTCTGGCCACGTCCCCTTTCATCAGGGGAGCTGGGCGTTCCCAGCTAGTGGACGTTCCTGCCCAGATGCATCTCCTGTGCTTGCAGCCCCGCCACCTCTGCACCCACAGAGCCTCACCCAGCAGTGGGGTCCTCTCCTGCCCCTTAGATGCTCAGAATCCATCAGCCTTCACTCTCTAATCTCTGGGCCTTTCTGTGCTGCTTCTACGAGAGCCGCTATCACTGTTAATCTCCCCTTTACAAAGTTTCTGTCCTTCCCTCCTTCTCTCATCTTGTCTCTGAAGTGTCCTTCTGACCTGTACTTCCAACCCCATCCTCCCCTTCCTCATCCAGGACCTTGTGCCATCATTGCCCCCCTTTTTCTAGTATCTAATCTGTCCCCCTCTTCCCTGTGTTCTTTCCTTCTGTCTACACCTGTGCTTGGACATCCATCTCTTATAAAATCCCCCCCACCCTCCTGACCCCCATAAGTTAACATCCTGGCTCTCTGCTCCCTCTTCTCACCAGAGGCATCTCACCACCTCTGTCATCACAGCTCCTCACCCCATATTGCCCCACCACTGTCACCAAAGCCACCCGTGCCCATTTAGTCACAAATCCTAAGTGGTCTCCTTGACCTCTCTGCTGCCTTGGATGCCAATGACATCTTCTTCTCTCGGGCACTCTCTTCAGGTTCCCTGGCACAGCATCAGCCTGCCTTGGCTTCTGTCCTTGTCCACACTTTGTGACTCATCTGCTGGCACATCCCCATCTTACCAACCTCTGAATGTAAGTTTTGTTGAGATTCTGACCTCTGCCTACACCAGCTACTCAGCTGCTCCGAAAGACCCCTCTAAGTGGACACAGTATCCAGGCCAAGCATCTCTCCTGCTCTTGTTTTGCATTTCAACTTTGCTGAATAAGGCTAAACTCAAACTGCTCTCCTCTAAATGTCAACTCTTCTGGACTTTCTCTTTCTGTCAGCAGTACTGTCATTCTCTGCTCCTCCAGGCTCAAAACCCACAGCCACCTTTGGCACCTTCCTCTGGCCGCATCCCCTCAGCCTCTAGGTCTGTCACTTATGCTCTCCCCAAGGTTCTCACATCTATCTCCTTTGAGTTTTTCCTACCCCGCCCTTAGTTTAGGTCTCACTGTCACTGGCAGAAACTGTTTGCCCCCTTTCCTCCTCCCCTAGATCCTTTTATTCTGGCCTTTATGCCTCCAGTCCATTGTACACTCTGCTGCCAAGTCCATGCATTTGAAGAATTCGTTCTCAAGGTGCAGTCCTTGGACCAGCAGCTTCAGCATCGCGTACTCTCAGGCTCCAGTCCAGTTTCTACTGGTTCAGAAACTCTCTGAGTGGGGCCCAGAAATCTGTGTGGGGTGATTCTGATGTATACAAACGTTGGAGAACCACTGACCTAAAACATAGCAATAGGCAAATTTCTCCTCTGCTGAAGAACCTAAACATTTTGTTTAGTTAGGACTCAGTTCAGCTGGATATAACTTTTAAAAGTGGCTTAAACAAGATAGAAATTTATATCTCTCTCACTTACAAAATGTCGGGCCATGGATGGTGCAGGGATATAGCAGCTCCATGGTATCACCAGGAACCTAGCTTTCTATTTCAACTCCTGGAGCATGGCTGCAGTGGTCCAGGATGGCTGCTAGAGCTCTAGCTATCACATCTATCATTTTTGCTCCAATTCCAACATTTAGGGTTTGTTTGTTTTGGGTTTTTTTTTTTGCCACACCAAGCAATTCTCAGACACCAGCTAGGTGTCCTACAGTTCGACCCAATTCTGACACTGTCTGTCCAGAGATAACATCAGATCCCACAGGGTAAGGGTCTAGTCTCACAAGACTGCCCCCCCATTCTTCAGATGCCAATAGCAAGTCCAGGTTGTCACCTGTACTTCTGACTGATTGGCTGTAGGTTAGAGGTTCCAATGACCCCCTTCCTTGGGTTCGATTAATTTGCTACAGTGGCCCACAGAGCTCAGAGAAATGTTTTGCTTACTAGATCACCAGTTTATCATAAAAGAATATAACTCAGGAAAGCCAGATGTAAGAGATGCCTAAGGCAGTGTATGGGGAAAGGGCACAGAGCTTCCATGCCCTCTCCAAGTGCGCCACACTCCCCCAGTCGCCACATGTTCATCAACCCAGAAGCACTCCTAACTCTCTCCTTTTTGGGTTTTTATGGAGGCTTCATTTCATAGGCACGATTGATTAAATCATTGGCCCTTGACGACTGAACTCAATCTTCGGCCTCTCTCCCTTCCCAGGAAGTTGGAGGGTGGGACTGAAAGTTCCAATCCTCTAATCACAGGGTTGGTTCCCCTGGCAACCAGCCCCCATCCTGGGGGTTTTTGGTTTGGTTACGTAGGGGTTTTCCAAAAGTCACCCAATTAACAGAACCAAAGACACATTTATGCTCTCATCACTTAGGAAATCCCAAGGGTTTTAGGAGCTCTGTGCCAGGAATGGGACAATTATGTATTTCTTATTATAAATATCACAGTATCTCACATCCTAATACAGACCAAGAGGTTAAGCAAAAGAGCCAAAAGATGGACTCTTCCAGCTGAGTCAGCTCCCTTTAAGCAGCCACCTCAAAAGACCCAAATAACATTTCCACTTAAATCCAGTTGGTCAGAATTTGGTCACATGGCCATATTGGATACAAAAGAAGCTGGGAAATACAGTTTTTGTTCTGGGCGGCAAAATGCCCAGCTAAAAATTGAGGTTCTCTCAAAAAGTTACATACTGTATGATTCAATTTATATAAATTCTCAAAATGGCAGAATTACAGAAGTGGATAACAGATGAATGGTTGCCAGGGGTTGGAGAATGGAGAGGAAGGGAGTTGACTCTGGCTATCAAAGGGCCACAAGAGCCCATCCTTGTGATGGAGCAGTTCTGTGTCCTGACTGTGGCGGTGGTCACACGAATCTCTACGTGTGATAAAATTGTATAGAGCTAAATATACATATGCAGACATGCATGTGTTCGTATAAAGCTGGTGAAATCTGAATCTGGATTGTATTAGTGTCAGTTTCCTGGTGTGATGCTGCACTATAGTTTTGCAGTGATCATTGGTGGGAACTAGGTGAAGGGCATATGGGATATCTCTTTATTATTTCTTATAAACTGTATATAAATCCACAATTATCTCAAAATTAAAAATTAAAGAAACAAAAAAAATTGAGGTTCTATTTCTGATGAGAAAGGGGAGATGTTATAAGCAACTAGCAGTTTCTGCCATAAACCTCAGCCATTCTCCCGTTGTAATCAGTGCAAGCTTGTTAGCATAATCAAGACCTTTATAATCTAGCAGTAAGGAACCTCCCAAGCAACCCATACCTTATCACTGTAGGGGAGGGAAAACTCCCTGTACAGTCCTAGGTTCAATAGCTGGGTCTATGAAATCAATTGACAATATTCAGATTAACAGGATAAAACACATACAAATTTATTAATTTTTAATATTATGTGTATGGGGGCATCACAGGGGAAAAAAGATGACTATCCAAAAAAGCAGTGAGGGACTTCCCTGGTGGCGCAGTGGTTAAGAATCTGCCTGCCAATGCAGGGGACACGGGTTCAAGCCCTGGTCCGGGAAGATCCCACATGCCGCAGAGCAACTAAGCCCGTGCACCACAACTACTGAGCCTGCGCTCTAGAGCCCGCGAGTCTCAACTACTGAGCCCACGTGCCTAGAGCCTGTGCTCCGCAGCAAAGAGAAGCCACCTCAATGAGAAGGCCACGCACCGCAATGAAGAGTAGCCCCTGCTCACTGCAACTAGAGAAGGCCTGCATGCAGCAACGAAGACCCAAAGCAGCCATAAATAAATAAATAAATAAATCAGAAAAAAAAAAGGTCCTGAGATTTAAGAGCTTGTATATGGTCTTAACAGGGGAAGGGGAGAGGGAATGTAGGAACTTAGGGGAGAGTAAATGAGTTTTAGGAAGGATGAATGGGCCATTAGGAGAATAGATGGAAGATATGACAGTTTGTGACAAAGTTTGTCTGCATGTGATACTGACTTCTAGTTTCCTCTCTTGTGATAGGAGTCAGTCTCTGTGAAGAAACTCTCTGGGGATTTATGACCATTGAGTTCCTTTTGGAGGAACTGTCCTTAGGCAGATAAGGGGAGTTAAGAGAAAGCCTCTCCATGCATTTGCTGTTTTTCAAGTGCCTTCAACTCAAAATAATCAATATGCCAAAGTGGCATTTTTTTAAATGGCATTTAAAAAAATTATAGTTGATTTACAATATATTAGTTTCAGGTTTACAACATAGTGATTCAATATTTTAATAGATTGTATTCCATTTAAAATTATTTTAAAATATTGGCTATAGTCCCTGTGATATACAACATATCCTTGTAGCTTATTTATTTTATGCATGGTAGTTTCTACCTGTTAATTCCCTATCCCTACCTTGCCCTTACCTCCTTCCCTCTTCCCTCTGGTAACCACTAGTTTGTTCTTGATATCTGTGAGTCTGTTTCTTGTTTGTTATATTTATTCCTTTGTTTTATTTTTTAGATTCCACATATAAGTGAAAACATACAGTATTTGTCTTTGTCTTATTTCAATAAGCATAATACTCTCCAGGTTCATCTATATTGTTGCAAATGGCAAAATTTCATTCTTTTTTATGGCTAATATTCCATTGTATATATACACCACATCTCTATCGATTTATCTCTTGATGGACACTTAGGTTGCTTCCATGTCTTGGCTATTGTAAATAATGCTGCTATGAACATTGGGTTGCATGTACCTTTTCAAATTAGTGTTTTTTTTTCTTCTTCAGATATATGCCCAGGGGTGGAATTGCTGGATCACATGTTAGTTCTATTTTTAGTCTTTTGAGGAACCTTCATAATGTTTTCCATAGTTTACATTCCCACCAACAGTGTACTAGGTTTCCGTTTTCTCTGCATCCTCGCCAACATTTGTTATTTGTGGTCTTTTTGACAGCAGCCATTCTGACAGGACAGGTGTGAGGTGGTATCTCATTGTGGTTTTGATTTCCATTTCCCTAATGATTAGTGATGTGATGTTGAGCATCTTTTCATGTGCCTGTTGACCATCTGTATGTCTTCTTTGGAAAATTGTCTGTTTGGGTCTTCTGCCTATAATATAGCCGGGTTGTTTGGGTTTTTTATTTTTCATATTGAATTGTATGAGCTGTTTATATATTTTGGATATTAAACCTTCATTGGACATATCCTTTGCAAACATTTTCTCCCACTCAGTAGCTTGTCTTCTCATTTTGTTGATGGTTTCTTTTGCTGTGCAAAAGCTTTTAAGTTTCATTAAGTCCCATTTGTTTATTTTTGCTTTTGTTTCCTTTGCCTGAGGAGACCAAGCCAAAATAATATTGCTACAATTTATGTCAAAGAGTGTTCTGCCTATGTTTTCTTTTAGGAGTTTTATGGTTTCTGACCTTGCATTTAGGTTTTTAATCCATTTTGAGTTTATTTTTGTATATGGTGTGAGGAAATGTTCTAATTTCATTATTTTACATGTAGCTGTCCAGTTTTCCCAGCACCACTCATTGAAGAGACTGTCTTTTCTCCATTGTATATTCTTGCCTCCTTTGTCATAGATTAATTGACCGTAAGTGCTTGGATTTATTTCTGGGTTCTCTATTCTGTTCCGTTGATCTATGTGTCTGTTTTTGGGCCAGTACCACACTGTTTTGATGACTATAGCTTTGCAAAGTGGCATATTTTGGGGTGACATGTCCTGAACTCCGTCACCATGTCTATGTTGTTTGTGTTAAAGCATAAACCTCTAGAAGGCAGGCCCCAAGGGCATTTATGAAGCATTTATCTTTTCATTTACATGGTCCTGAATAGAGCCAATGAAACAGATATTTTTCTCCCCTTCAGGGGCTTCCATTCTGAGAAAGTACCGAGATTCTTAGGTGTGTTGCCAACCTAAAAGAGAATGAAAATGGCCGTTTTCCAATCAAAAGGGGCAGTGAGCAAAGAGGGACTTTTTTTAGATCCATATGTTGCCGTATTGACTATAGTGAGAGCAGGAAGAACTGAAGCATATTTTAAAATGACTTTTAAAGAATTCCATCCTGTCATCTTTTTCCCTGTTCTGATGCTCTTTCCTGAAGGCATTACCCAGCACCAGCTGCTTTCTCACCCCTGGGCAGCTTTGCTGAACTTGACTGTGCCCCCACGGGAAGGAATTAAGCTGCTTGTTAGGAGCTACTGCTCAACCAGAATCCTGCCCAGAGGCTTTTCCCAACAGCTTTCTGAGCTGCTCCAAAAGGGGCAAAGAAGGTGCTGAGGAGGGAGTGAAGGAGGAGGGTACAGGACCTGGAATGGAGCCACACCATGGGAAAATGGTGCCTCGGTGGCAGAAAGATGCTGAAGAGAGAGAAGGGACAGACATCTGAAGAAAGAATAAAGGGATGTAGGCACAGACCTGGGAGAACGAGGAGGAAGGATGGAGTCAGGCAGAGCCAGCATTAAGGGGCCCGGAATGAGAACCTGGAGGTCTGCCTGGCAGAGCTGTCCTCGGCCCTGAGGGGCAAGCACGGTATGTGGCAGAGGCTGCCCGCTATGGAGAGGCCTTCTGGGCTATAGGTCAGGGCTTCCCAACCCTGAGCCACGGACTCCCAAGGGGGTTCAGGGATGGGCTTTGGCTGTCCCATGAATTCCCTGAACTGGTAGGCAGAATTCTGTGCATATATGCTTTTTCCTTTAGAAAGAGTGTCCATGGCTTACATCAGACTCTCAAAAAGATCCATATGCCCCTCAAAGCTGAGAATGCTAGTCAATAATGTAAAGGAAGGGAGCTTTGGAGGGAGGAGTGGTGAGGGAGTTGTAGGTAAGGGCCAGGTGGAACAGGGAAGTAGAAAAGCCTGTGAGAAAGTACTAAGCTGTGGCTTGTAGGCCAAGCTGGTACAGGCAACACTCATCCTCCCAGTTCCCTGTGAGGACAGATGTCCTGACCTGCCCTCAGTCCAGGCAGAAGTCATGGCCAGGGCAGCAGGACAGCCTGCTGCCACTCCCAGGCCCTGGGCAGCCCCTCTTTATGCTGGCTCCTCCTGATCTAATCCTTTATCTCAGCTTAGTGAAGCCCTCAAGCTCAGGGAGAACTTCCCTGAGCCCCCAGACCTGTCTGTTCCACTGAAAGACACTCCCTAACCCCCACTGCATTTCCTTGTCAAAGCCCGAGCACTTGTCACTGTGGCCAGTGTCTATCGTTCCCTCTGTAGGGAGCCCTCCTCTCTTATTCACAGTTGTAGCCACCGCAGTAGCCTGGCCCGGTGCCTGGTATATGATAGACATTCAATATTCAGTAAATATTAATTGAGTGGATGGATGGATAAAAATATAAAAGAGTATGTTGCCTTATGGGTGAGGACATGACACCCAGGGAATAGTTTGAGGCCCCTCAGAAAAACAGCAGAGGTTGACCTTTAATCCAGCAGGGAAGAACAGGAGAAAGATGAGTCCAACTTTGTGAAGTAACTCCATTGAGGTAAAGCCTAATTCTACCTACAAGATATACCCCATGGGGTCCTTGGCAGGAAAGATTTATTCTCATTAATTCTTTGCTATAAATTCAAAAGCAGATGAGGCTGAATGAATTGATGGGGTGGGGAGACATTAGGGAAATAGTTACATTTGAGGGTGAGTGGAATAGGTGAGTCATGGATTCAAAACAAAAGCCTACTTATTTGTGGTCTAGTTAAGCAGTTCGCATTTTAGGCAGTACTCATTGTGGGCCGGGTGCTGAAGAGATAAAAGCAGTATAAACCTGAGGCAGGACTCACGTGAAAGAGAAGGAACCTACAACTTTACCACCCTCACATTCACTATCTCCTCAGCTCTGCCCTGTAAGGAGGTGAGTGTTGGCCTTGGTGAAGCTCTCTCATTTCCACAAGGATGCCAGCCCTGCCCTCTGCTCAGTCAATTGTCAGGTTGTGAAATGGCCTTTAATTGGCAATGCTGATGATCTACCCTTCAAGTTTTTCTGTTTAATTTATTGAAGTGAAATTCACATAACATAAAAAAACCATTTTGCAGTATAAAATTCAGTGGCATTTAGTACATTCACAGTATTCTGCAATCGCCACTTCTATCTACTTCCACATTTCCATCACGCAAGTAATACCCAGTAACCCACTAAGCAGTTTCTCCCCAGTCTGTACCCTGTCTCTATGGATTTGCCTATTTTGGAAATTTTATATAAATGGAATCATGCAATATGTGAACTTTTGTGTCTGGCTTCATTCACTTTACAGTGTTTTTGAGGTTCACCCACATTGTAGCATGTATCAGAATGTCATTCCTTTTTATGGCTGAATAATATTCCATGTTATGTATATACCACAATTTTTTATCCATTCATCTGTTGATGAACATTTGGACTGTTTGCACTTTTTGGCCATTGTGAATAGTGCTGCTATGAACACATGTGCACTTGTATTTGTTTGAGCACCTATTTTTATTTCTTCTGGGTATATACCTAGTAAAGGAAACCCTCTACGTTTTTACCCCAAAATTTAAAAATGAATTTAAATTCTGCTGGCAATTGCTTATCAAAAGCTCAGTGAAGAGAAATATTACTCATGACAGGTTTTTAAGCCTCAGTTTTTTGATGGAAAATCCTTTTGTCAAACAGCTGACCCCAACTCTAATAGAACCGAAAAGCAGAGATGCTCTGGGTGAGGCAGGTGAGGAGGTCAGAAGCCCTGTGAGATCAGCCTTCATACAACACCACCCCCCATGTTCCAGGGAACATGGTCGTGCGTGTGTGTGTGCGTGCGTGTGTGTGTGTGCGTGCGTGTGTGTGTGTGTGTGTGGTAGTAAGTGCCAAGAGGCTCGTAGTGGAGCCAGGTACCACCCACCCCACCTCGTAACACCGTCCTTTCAAACGCTATGGGGCATAATGAACCAGCCCGTCAGACACATGTCTGATGGCTGCGTGACTCAGGCTGCAGGCTAGGATCACAAGGTTTAGGAAGGAGGTTCATAAGGAGAGATTAGATGGACCCAGGAATTCAGGGAATGTTTAGGTTTTATCTTAGAAGCAGGAGGAGCCTTCAAAATATTTAGGCAGGAGAGCGATGTAGTTGTATTTTAGAAAGTAACTCACACTCAGCCATAAAAAGGAACGAAATTGGGTCATTTGTAGAGACGTGGATGGACTTAAGAGACTGTCATACAGAGTGAAGTAAGTCAGAAAGAAAGAAAACAAATATCGTATGTTAACACATATATGTGGAATCTAGAAAAATGGTACAGATGAACCGGTTTGCAGGCATAAATAGAGACACAGGTGTAGAGAACAAACGTATGGACACCAAGAGGGGGAAAGCAGCAGGGGGCAGGGGTGCTGGGATGAATTGTGAGATTGGGATTGACATATATATACTAATGTGTATAAAACAGATAACTAATAAGAACCTGCTGTATAAAAATAAATAAATAAAATTTTAAAAAAAGAAACAAAACAGTGCTCTCAATATACACTCATGTGTTGAAAATGATAGAAAATTTTAACAGTGATTATCCTAGATATTAAGAATCTGGGTGGTTTTTATTTTCCTTATACTTTTTGTCTTTACTCATGTTTATATGATTAGAAAAGGAGTCAATAAAAGTTATAGCAAAATAAACATTTAAAATATTTTATATGGGCAGTAATCTGTGAGGGGTCATGAGGCTCTGAACCAGGACATTGGTAGCAGAAGTAGAAAGACGTGGGTGAATGTGAGGCTTTTTTGAAGTGGGAGTTAGCCTAGGCAGAGAGAGAGAAAGGTTGAACATGGGCTGGAGCAGTCAAGATCACGCCTTTCCTTTGTGGTCAAGCAGCCCCTGGAGAGCCCAAGTGGCCCCCTGGCCCGTCAGTGTCCCTGCTCCCCTGCTACTTTAATGAGAATTAGGGAGGTTGGGGACTGTGGTGACTCTTAGCTGGCACAGAGAGCTGCTTCCTCCCAAAGGCCTTAAAAGCCCCAGTGGGACTTGGTTAGTGGGTCTCAGAGAAGAAGCCCAGGCAGTGACGAAATGATGTTTCAGCTAAATGAATAGACTGAAATGTTCCAGGGAACATGGTGCATTCCGGGCACTTGAGACTAAAAACTGAACACTAATATGCATTCACATTTCCTGCTTATCTGCGCCCATTGGTTTTTGCTGTCCACCTGTAGATAAACAAATTTATGTCGTTTTCAAGTGGAGGTCCCAAGGCCTTCATAATGACAGGTGGGGTTTTTAACTCTAGGAATCCATGTGAATGATAAAGTGGTAATATGTGGCCATGGCCTTGGTTAGAGGGCTGGCTTCACCTCTGGCTGGGGATCTCAGGAAAATCACCTCAGTAAATTGAGTTGCAGTTTATTTGTGTGTTAAATAGAATAATAATGCCATTCCTTGTGTCATAGGGTTGCTTGAGCTTTATAGTAGATGATGTGAACATACTATATAAAGTATAAAGAGCCGTGTGTGTGTGTGTGTGTGTGTGTGTGTGTGTGTGTGTAGTTACTGTTATGAATATTACTGTTTCTTCCCGGAAGAGATATGGTTGTTTTTACAAAGAGTACATGCCCCTAAGAATGCCTGGCCATGACCCAAAGTCTCATGTTGGCTCCATCTCTGAAGCAAAACACATGAGGGGCTGGGGCCAAGCAAGTTCATATGGATATTATGATACAAGCCATGACACACATGTTCAAAGGAGAGCCCTGTAGATGATGGAACAGAAGGGCCCAGGACTATGCGAATGTATATTTATGTTATGGGTAGACATCTCAAAGGTGACCGTAACTAGGAGGAGAATATAATCTGTAAATTCACGGTCACGCTTGTGTTCAGAAAGGAAATTATTTACTATTTGATCATGCCCTTTGCAAGCACATTAAGGAGTTGCTGATCTTGGATGCCTAGTGTGAAATGGAAAACTTTGACCATAAAACACACTTATGAAGATACAAGCAGTGTTATTTACCAATGACTATATTCAAGACAGTGTTATTTACCAATGACTATATTCAATGACTATATTCAAGACAACTTAATTAGCTTGAAGGAGTGACATCTAAATAAGCCAGATGCATGAGATGGGTGACTCTTCTTCTTTGCTGTGGCCATTAGTGGATACAGGGGTGGTAACCATGCATGTACTGTGTCAGTGGTTCTCCAAGTGCGGTCCCGGACCAGCAGCATCAGCATCACCTGGGAACTAATCAGAAATGCACGGTCTCAGGCCCCACCCCAGGCTTGCTGAATCAGAAACTCGGGGGCTGGGGCCAGCAATGCATTTTAACAAGCTGTCCAGGGGATTCTCATGTTGGCTAAAGGTTGCATGATTCCTGTACAGGTACTTGCCCCCTCCCCCCAAACAGTTGACATTAATTATCTTTGTGGTTTCTCATGTTTGCTTAAAATGCCTTATTCTAAATGCTAAAATAAGGTTCTTGACATTGGTTAAACTTCTAACACTAACTACTTATATCAGCTAGACTAGAACTATATTCCCAGACTTAAACCAAAGAACCAGGAGTGCAGTAGTGCGGGAAGAGAGGGCACTTGTCCATCACAATGTGTGGCAGGAACCCAGGAACGTGCAGCATTTACGTGTTTGAGATCTCAGGAGTAAAAGCACCTGATGTGTCTCATGCAAAGGTCTCTTGGTACCCAGTTACGAAAAAATGTAGAGACGGGGAGGGGAGAAGTAGGTGTGCAGGATGGCTGTTAAATCCAGTGATTTAACTGATACAGAAAGTAGATTAGTGGTTTTCCAGGGCCTGGGGAAGAGAAGAGAATGGTATGGGGTTTCTTTTTGGGGTGACGAAAACGTTCTAGAATTAGAAAGTAGTGATGGTTGCACAACGTTGTGACTATGCTAAAACACCGCTGAATTGTATAGTTTAAAATGGTTAAAATTTGAGTTTTGTTATGTGAATTTTATCTCAAAAAATGTTTTTGTTTTTGTTTTTTTTAATTTATTTTTGGCTGCGTTGGGTCTTTGTTGCTGCACGGGCTTTTCTCTAGCGGCGAGCAGGGGCTACTCTTTGTTGGGGTGTGCAGGCTTCTCATTGTGGTGGCTTCTCTTGTTGCGGAGCACAGGCTCTAGGCGCACGGGCTTCAATAGTTGTGGCACGCGGGCTTCAGTAGTTGTGGCTCACGGGCTCTAGAGCTCTCTGTTAGTTGGCTGACTGCTCTGACCCCTGAGAAGGGGGTTCAAATGAGCAGGCACCTGGGGATTAACATGGTTGGACTGCGGTCCCTGAGGCAAGCGTACCTTTTCTTGGAATAAATCCTCACCTCTGGTTCGAGAGATTCCACTGGGATCATGGAGGGGAAAAGTGAATGCAGGTTAGAGAAAAATGACTTCTTGCTTTGAGAGCAAGTTGTTTCCAGTTCCCTGTGATGAGCACAAATCTGTTTATGCCATCAGAGGCAAAGCTTGGGAGGCCAGCTGCTGATCCTTGATGTGGAGAAGGCGCCTCTCCTGGGCTGACTCCTGCCAGCCGCAGACAGCCCCAGGGAACCTGGCGGGATGATCTCACGGTTCTGGGTCGAGCGAGCATCACGGACAAGGACCAGGCCCCTCTGCTCGCAGATATAATCAGCTTTGATGGGCAGAGGCTGAGGCATTTTTCCAATTAGGGCTGTTAGAGGATTCTGGCAGGGGCAGCAGTGGGCTTAATTTAACAGACCCGCACTCATTGAATTAGCCAGTGGAGAGGGGATGAGACGGGCGCTGGTGTGAGGGATGCTGGAGCAGAGACGGGGAAGGGACGATGGGGACCCGAAGGGTGGGTCAGCAGGGACACACAGGTAAGGCCTGGCCATGTGGTCAGGGGGCTGCCTTTCCATGCCTCCTCATTTGGCGAGGAAGCTCTGCAACCAGGTGTGGGGTGGAGCCTCTTCTGGTACCGATAGAGCTGCCTGGGAGCGCTCTGCTTGTGGGGAACTGGATTCTCAAAGGCCATTGCCAGGGTTCAGGACAGTGTCTTGTGCCCATCTGCCCTCCCAGGGACCTGCAGCTGCTGCCGTCTCCTCCCCCTTCCAGAACCTCCAGTTCTAGGCCGCCCCATCAGGCAGCCTCCTGTTTAGAGAACAAGGAACATGAGCACCATTCAGATCCTTAAAGGTCCTGAGTCCACACCTTCCTTTTGCAGAGGAGGAAACTGTTTCCTAGAGAAGTTTAGGAACTTGCCTGAGGCCACCTAGTTTATCAGAGGCAGTGGAGGGTTGCAATCCAGGCCTCCCTAAGTCTATCTTTCCTATCCCCCAACATTCCATTGAAATAATAGAAGAAATAGGAAGAGATAATCCTATTTTATATATGAGAAAAGCAGGGCACAGAAAGGTTTTAAAACTTGCCCAAGGTCACATAGGTATCAAGTATTAATATTAAGTAGCAAATCTAGAATCTGATCGTAAGTCTATGTGAACCCTCAGCCACTGTGAGGGACTGCCACATGCTTTGTACTTTTTTATACTTTCCAAATTTTCTACAATCGAGCATATAAAAAACCTAATTGTACTTCCTGATGGGCTAGGCTAGGTGGCTGTAAGGAACCATCCCTCTGATTATACTTCCCGACTCGAGAATTTGCTCAAACACTGGCCATTTTCACCCTCAAGGACACATTTGGAATAAAAGTCCCTAAGGAGAGATGTGCAAGTGAGCTTCCTTCCTCCTCTGGGCTTACTAAGGCCCATCCGTTTATGTAGGAGCCGGAGGTTGGCTCTGGTCCGCGGTGACCAGGCTGGAGGATTCCTGGAAGGCTGGGGCAGATCAGGGTTGGGCAGAATTGGTTATATTTGAAGACAAGCCCGCTCTATACCCACCAGAACCTTGGGCCTTCCAGAACCTCCTGTCCTCTCCAAGAATGACCTGGCCGGGCTTCCCTGGTGGCGCAGTGGTTGAGAATCTGCCTGCCAATGCAGGGGACACGGGTTCGAGCCCTGGTCTGGGAAGATCCCACATGCCGCGGAGCAACTAGGCCCGTGAGCCACAGTTACTGAGCCTGCGCGTCTGGAGCCTGTGCTCCGCAACAGGAGAGGCCACGATAGTGAGAGGCCCGCGCACCGCAATGAAGAGTGGCCTCCTCTTGCCACAGCTGGAGGAAGCCCTCGCACAGAGACGAAGACCCAACACAAACAAAAAATAAATAAATAAATAAATAATAATTAAAGGTGCTAATAATTTAAAAAAAAAAAAAAAGGAATGACCTGGCCACAACTACACTTACTTGTCCCTGTCCTCCCCTTGGGCCAGTGCCTCCTCTTTGAGAGTAGTGGCGGAAGAGGTGAGTGTGGGATCCAAGCCACGCTGCTAAGTTCACAGCCCAGCTCGCTTCCCAGTGGAGTGACCTGGGCTGAAAGTTACTTTAATCTCTCTGAAATGCTTGTCTGAAAATAAAGACAATTTCGCATTATAGAATTTTTTGTGAGGATGAGCTAAATTTGCAGTTACCGCAGTGCCTGGCACATCGAGGCTATCCCTCTGCTGTAACCTTCCGCAGTTCCCTTCCTGTTCTGTGTCCAGCACTGCCCCAAATACCTACATACCCAAACCAGAGAAAACATGACATGGCATCGTCCCTTGAGGGGCTTATCATCTTGTGAAGGCAAAAACTCTGCACATATGAAACACAAACTTGGAAAGAAAAGTAGGCTAACATTTGCTGAATTCCTGTTATATGCAGAGAAAGAAAAAAGATACTGCATTGCTTTGATATAGAAGATAGCCCAGAATTGAGATACTCACAGCGTACGAGAGCTAGATGCTAGGGGTTTAGGACCTTCCTTCCAGTCACCTTTCCTTGTGATTATTGTATTTCACTGACTTAAGTGACCTGAATCCCCCCCATTCCTGTCCCTTCAATTCTGCCAAGCAAGCTGGACTCTTCTGTTGCTTGGCTACCAGGCAGGTGGTCTCAAATGTGGGAAAAAAAGCGCCCAACCTTAGAAATTGGCCATGGACGTCACTGTGGGAGCACAAATAAATATAGAACGTGAAGGGATTATTCATTTAGAGCCCAGCTCCTCGAACATCTCCCTGCTGTGATTCACCAGATCAATTCAAGATGCCGTAATTCAGTGTGTCAGGGAGGCTGGGAAGAGAACAGATTCACCCTCTCCTGCTGTCCCCCCGTCCACATCCCCTTCCACTCGCCCCCAGCCCTCACGCCCGCCTCTGACCAGATTTGTTCCTCCCTTGCCTCGGATGTAAGTTACTACAGCTTGTTTCAAGAAAACCAATTAAGAAACCATACATTGCGGTGGACTTGAAAGGTCTTTGCACAGGCTATAAATACAGGCGTTTCTAAACTGTGAATGGAAGTCTATCTGAAGCCCATTCTCTTCTCCACACCCACGTCTTCCAGCTGAGGCTTTCCTTTGATAAACGGAGAGCACATCCAGCCCGGGATCAGAAAGGCATTCCCTGGGTTTTCATTCTGCAGCCTGCCTTTTATAGTGTACCTGCGAATTCTGAACTCTGGTGGGACTGTAGGCCTTAGGCACCCCAGCCGGACTCCACGTTTTATTTTGTTTTTCTTCATAACAATCATTTCTTCACAATGCATAAAAGATATATGAGTTCAAGGTAAAAACTTAGAAAACACTGAAAAGCATAATGGGGGAATAAGAACCCATAATTCCATCCCTTAAAACAAATCTAACATTTTAGGATATATTATTCCAGGCTTTTTTCTCCCTAGGCTATATATATATATCCATATTTGTTTTTCTTTACAAAAACATGTTTAAAGAGTATCATTTAGTGATACTGTTTTGGAGCCTGCTTACTCAGCAATATTTATGTTAATGTTATTTTTCCATAGTATTCTCTATGTTCCAGAATGTATTTAACTTTCTCCTGCTGTTAAGCATTTAGATTGCTTCCAGATTGTCCCTCATATATAATGCTGCAGTGAACATTACTGACTTAGAGTTTGCATATAGCCATAATTACTTCTTTTGGGTAAATATGCGAAGTGGAATTGCTGGGCCCTTGATTTTTAAGACTGGTACATGTTGCCAAGTTGCCTTCTAGAAAGGTTGAACCTATTTCCAGTTCACCAGTGTATGCTTGTGACCATTTCCCCACACCCTTGCCAAAAACTGACTATTGTTATATATTTTTTAAATCTTGACCACTTTGTTGGGTTGAAAAAAAGATGTCATGTGGTTTTAATCTAAAAGCCACATAGCATCTACTAACACATCACAGAGGCTCCCAGAACCACCAGGAACTTGACCTGGAGTGGATGCCCTTTCCTCCCACCTTTGGCTAGGCCTTCTGAGGTCCTCACCCTCAAGAGGGTGGCAGTGACGGCACTGGGGCCCCAGGTTCCCCCAGGGCAGATCCAGAGCCAGCACAACGGTCCCAGTCCTGATCATTCCACAGAAGAAGGACACTTCAGGGCCAGCCGCCAACCTGGGCTGCAGGTCTGAGAGTCACGTACAAAGTGAAGCACAAATTTGGATGGGAACCTTACCTAGACTGTGGGCTCAGGCCCAGGGCCTGGCTTTTCTGCTTCCCCACCAGAGCCTTCAGTTCAGCAACAAAGAGGGGTCTTGGGGCTCAGTCTCTTCAGCTACATGTGTGTGCAGCACATAACCACCTGCTAAGCTCTTTGACATAATTGTGTCATTTAATCCTCAAGACAACCCCAGAAGGAAGATACAAATATCATCCCCATTTACAAATGAAAATATCAAGGTTCAGAAAGATTGAGTAATTTTCCCAGGGTTGGAAGGAAAACCAGGATTTAAATCTAGACTTCAGACCCCAAATACTAAGCATTTCCAGTGTGACCTATAACATGTCTGGCCCCTGGCATTTCTCAGCCCAGCAGTACTGTCCTCATCCTTACGTACTTTGTGTGAGTTTCAGGACCCAGGAACTCCTTCTCGAAGGTCCGGCTGTGGAACGTGCTGGCTGGGAAAGCAGGGTGCCTGAGCTGTCGCTGGCACCCCATGCCAGTTCTGCCTGCACCCCGGCCACATCAGGCCAGCTGCCAGGAGAAGGGAGTGAGATCTCCTTAACCATCAGGGCTGTGGGAGGATTAAAGTCCATTAGGCAAACCTTGACATCCTTTGACTTACAAAGCAATATTATTAATAATGTTTGAAATGAGATTATTTCAGAAACATTAAGTGGTCATGGAACAAGTGGTATCAAACCCAAAGCAGAGTCTTCCAGTTCCTAAGCAATCTCTTTAGTCCAAGGCTCCTCTTAATTTGTAGTAAATACACCAAGCTATTTAGCTGTGCGATTAGGTCTTTGAGCAAGGAGAGCTCATAAACATATCTATTCTTGAAACATGCTTGATCTAAAGTGAACGTAAATGGCAGCTCGAGGTACCTGCATGCATGTATGCGTTCATTCATTCAGCTGGTGTTTACAGAGCCCCTACCATGTGCCGGTCCCTAACCAGGCATGCAGGATTTGGAAATGAAAAGGCACAGCCCCCTGCACCGAGGGCTCCCTCCCCCAAATTCTTGTGCAGTTAAATGGATCTGTAATCCCTGAGAGCGGTGCTAATAGAAGACACACAGCACCTGCTACAGGCCTGGGGCGAAATCAGGAAACACTTCCCAGAGAAGCTTTGCAGGAGGAGTCGGGTGGAGGTGAGAGTGGGGTCTAGGCACACCACTCTATAGCTCCCCCAAAAGCGCCAGGCTGTAGCCTGAGGGAGGCAGGGGAGGGATCAGATGTGTTTTAGGGAACTCAGTCTGGTGGCAGAGTGGAGAAGGGACTGGGAGGGGAATTACTGGGGACAGGAGCCCAGCGAGGAGCCCACTGCAGGGCCCAGGTGAGAGTGATGGGCGGCAGTGGACACTGGCCTGGCTGAGAGCAGCAGGGCTCAAACCCAGCTCCCCGTGGGAAGCCCCGTGGGAGCATTTAACCATACAGCTTCCACCTGCAGAATTCTGATTCCGTTGGTCTGGATGGAATCTGGGGACCTGGATGGTAACAAAACTCCCCAGATGATGCTAGTGCCAGCTTGGGAACTACTGGCCCATGTGTCCTCCAGCTTGGATACTCTAGGAGACAAGTTAATATATAGGCTTTGTAAGCTGTAAAATGTTATGCAAACATGAGTGATATGTTTCTCAGGATTTCCTGGGTGAAAGTAATTTTACCAAACACCACCTGATCACTTCTCTCAGTGTGTAATCAGTGGCAGGCTTGACCTTCAGTCTCTGACACTCTGCATCTGTTTCTCTGGTCCTCCAGCCTCTAACCATCCAGGCAAAACAGAATTCTTCTTCAGCCAAGGGAAACAAAAAGGGGATAATTTTGACAGTAAATAATCCTCTCTCTTTCCGACCACTCACTCACCTGTTCATATATTTGGGAAATCCAAATGATATTCCTCTGGTTTTGAATAAGACCATTTTATTCGCAGACTGCTCTTGTTAACCATCCAGAGTCCATTTACCTCCTCCCGGGGGGCTTCCTTGACCTCAGCCTCACAGGCAAAGCCTGCTCTGGCCAAGACCTGCTCTTACACTGACCCTATTACCGTCTTGTACTGGCCAAAGCTTGCAAGATCTCTAATGGGCTGACTCCAGATAAACTCGTGGTGTGTGACGCTTTGAGGCATGCAAATTTAGGTGCTGATCTTGGTCCTGCCTCTTACCAGTTGCATGGGTTTGGACCGGTAATTTAAATTTCTGAGCCTCAGTTTCACAACCTCTAGAATGGGGGAAATAAGACCTATATCCGAGGGATCTTATAAGATTGCAAAGAAATGATGCATGTCATGTGCAGGGTATGGCATTGTGCAAGAATACTGAGTTGCCGAGCTGCAGCTTTTGGGAGGAGAGATGTCACAAAAAGTGAAAGGGCTCAAGAAGTCTGCAAACAAGGCACTCTGGCTCTGTGAGTGCTTTCCCATGCAAGGCCTAACCCTCCAGCCTGCCTCACTTAGCAGGCTGTGTGCTCACCTGGCACAGAGAACTGCCCCTCTCTGGGCACTATGTTCAGGCCTCAGACCTTGTTGCCCTCCCATGTTCCCTAAAACAGTCTCCTTAGGTAGTACATATCAGCCTCCTACCTCCAGCCCCATGCTCATGCAGACAGCATGGTCTCCGTGTGGACACGTCTGTCACCAGACCCCCTTCTGTGAGCCCAAAGATGGTTCTAGTCAGTCATCAAATCAATTTAAAATAAGTGAAAATTTCTGGTTACTTCATCTCAAAATCTTCCAATGCATTCCTAGAAGAGATCAAATTCTTCTCTCTCCTCTTCTTCTACCATCCTCTTTTTTCTTTCTCCATCTTTTTCTCATTTTAAAATGTTGTTAAGTCCTGGCTTTGATCATCTAGCCAGGAGGAAGTTTGCTTTGAGATGTCCCTTAAAAGAGAAGGACAAAGAGTATCCTGAACCAGACCTGCAAGGACTAAAAATTTAATATTTGCAGAGTGATTTAAGCTTACAAAGTGCTGTCACATTATCTTAGTTGGTCCACACAGCTGCCCTAGTAGGAAGGTAAAGTCATTCTATAATAAAGTAGTATTACCACCCCCATTCTGCAGGATGAGAACACAGACGTGAAAACAATTAAGAGCCCTGTCCAGGGTCACACAACTAATAAATGGCACATACTGGATTTCAACCCAAGATACCTGACTGGCAGGATTCACAAATAGACCAATCTGGTTTGCACTGAAGACTCATTTCGGATGGTGGTGAAAAGGAGGACGAGGATTACATTTTGCAGGGCTGAACAGCCGAGTTTATGTTTATGCAGTGGGCAATGGTGAGTCCCAGAATGTTTTAGAGGAGGGAAGGAACATGACCAAAAAATGATTTAGGAAGGTGAATGTAGCAGCACACAAAAAAAGATGGAAAGAAGAGATTAGTAGGAAAGGGACAAACTATTTGATTTCTTGATTTTAAAAAAAAATTTATTGAAGTATAGTTGATTTACAATGTGTCAGTTTCTGCTGTACAGCAAAGTGACTCAGTTACACATATATATATTCTTTTTCGTATTCTTTTCCATTATGGTTTATCACAGGATATTGAATATAGTTCCCTGTGCTATACAGTAAGGCCTTGTTGTTTATCCATCCTATATATAATAGTTTGCATCTGCTAATCCCAAACTCCCAATCTTTCCCTCCCCCGTTCCCTCCCCCTTGGCAACCACAAGTCTGTTCTCTATGTCTGTGAGTCTGTTTATGTTTCGTAGATATGTTCCTTTGTGGCGTATTTTAGATTCCACATATAAGTGATATCATATGGTATTTGTCTTTCTCTTTCTGACTTACTTTGCTTAGTATGATAATCTGTAGGTCCATCCATGTTGCTGCAAATGGGGGCAAACTATTTGAAATGTGACCCTCAACGCAGATGGTGGCAGTAGGCGTAGAAAGGAAGAGACAGATTAAATGCAGGAGACAAGTAAAGGATGTCAGAGATAGTACCAAGGCGCCAAGCCTTGGCGTGGAAGGAATACCATCAACAGAAGTAGGAAGTATTATTAATAACAGCTGACATTTTTTTTGAGAAGCTGTAATGTCCTAGCCACTGCAAAATTAAGAGCTTTTTGTGAATCTTTTCATTAAGTCCTCCTATTGGCCCTGTAACATAGCTAAAATTATCATCCCCATTTTAGAGATTTTAGAGATAGAAAATTGAGACCCAAAGTGATTACATGATTTGCTTAAGATTACAAAGCTAGTAAGCTGTGGACCAGTATTTCAACCCAAGTCTGGCTCACAGTCTCTAGAATCCACATTCTTAACCCAGCGCTGAACAGCACTTTCAACCCACCTGCAGATATAAGCTGGGATAAAGGGAGAGTTGGTTTGGTGAGCAAGGCAAACCTGGCCTCTGTAGCTGCTGTCACCCCTAAGAGACCAAGTTCACCCTTCCACTGATCTGGGTAGATGGCAGTCAGTTCTCATGGAAATTGGGATTTCTGTTTAAGATATTTGCTATAGAAAAGGTGTACTGTAGACTGGGGGTGGGGGGGTGAGGAGAGAAGGCAACTTCAGTTCAGATTCTGGACAGACTTGGGAAGATAGTGGCCTTTGGAACATCAGAGAATAAGGAAAGGATGGAGCTAGAGATTATCATACTAAGTGAAGTAAGTCGGAAAGAGAAAGACAAATACCATACGATATCACTTATATGTGAAATCTAAAATATTGCACAAATGAACCTTTCTACAAAACAGAAACGGACTCGTGGACATAGAGAACAGACTTGTGGTTTCCAAAGGGGAGAGGGGGAGGGAGAGGGATGTACTGGGAGTTTGGGGTTGGTAGATGCAAACTATTACATTTAGAATGGATAAACAACAAGGTCCTAATGTATAGCACAGGGAACTATATTCAATATCCTGTGGTAAACCATAATGGAAAAGAATATAAAGAAGAATCTATATATGTGTATAACTGAGTCACTTTGCTGTACAGCAGAGATGGGCACAGCATTGTAAATCACCTATACTTCAATAATAAAAAAAAAAGAAAAAAAGAATAAGGAGAGAGAAGAGATCAGTGGAGGAAAGTTGTGGGATAGAGGAGGAAAATTCCCCAAAGCCCAAAACATTCTTTTAAGTAAAGGACTTTGTATGGGCAGCCAGGCAGGGAGAAAAGAGCAAAAACAAAAGGAAATGAATTCGTTTCCACCAGTTATTTTATCTGGGTTTCTCCAGCAATATTCCTTTTTAGGCCACTGCACCCAAAGTCTAACAGCCTAGTAAAGCTTCCCTAATGCCCAGCTCAGAATTATCCACTGTAGATGTCTTTGTCCCAGACAGAGGATTTTGGTCTTAAACTCAGATAATATAAACATCCAAAAGAAAGGAAAGACCCAAGGAACTTAACATCATGGAACTCTCATATTGGAAGTAGCCCTTAGACCCAGGCAAGAGAGGCCTCTGCCCTGGGTCTCCTTGGCCACACCCCTGCTCTGTGAGGACAAGTCTGTGTGGTCAAAAGGATGTGTCTATGCCTTCTCTTTTAAACCATTCCTTTGCCCTGTCCAAACAGCCCTGAGCTGCTTCCAAGACCTGTTCAGACCTCTTCTCCCTTGGCTGTCCTTCCACGGGTACGCATACGTCTGTGCAGGGTGGCCAAGAGGCAATTCTTTGGGGATAGTGAATGGAGCCTGGACTTTTAGGCTGGAGTGTCCACACTCTGTGCACATGAGGTCCGTCATGCGTACAGGAGTAAGTCTGGAGTGGAAAGAGGAGGGGGGTGGGCTACAGGCTAACAACTGGGCCAGCTATCCCCATGCTGCCGCATTTCAGCATGGAGCTCCAAGTAGTCTTGGCATTCTAAAATTGAAACTGGATGTCCAGGTGTCCAAGTATATTTATCAAGGCAGGAGGGTAGAACACTTTTTATCTCACAGGTGCTAGCTTGATTTTTAACTTTGAGATATTTAGACACATGGTCTGTGGCCTCCATTTGTCATCTTGCCCTGGGCCCCACAGATGTTAGGAGGAAGAACTTGGATAAAAGAAACCATAAAAGTCATCTGCTTCAATCACCCAGCCAAGCTTGGGATCCCATTAAATGCTTAAACCCTCCAGTTATGATTGGCGTTGATCTCACTGCCCCCTGAGTCACTAGACTACTCTGTCTCAGCAGCTTCTCACTTCTAAAAAGTGCTCCTTTCTTTTGAGTGAAAGTCCATCTTCCTGTTCCGGAAATAACATTTAGTAGTACTAACTGAAGGCTTACTCTGCCAAGTAATAGGGTGCTGAGGTTAATGAGCTTCGGTGTCACATAGACCAGGATCCAAGCCCTGACTCTGCCGCTTACTAGATGTGTGCTTTGGGCAAGTTTCTTAATCTCTCTCACGTTCAGTTCCTTCATTTGTGAAATGGAAATAATAATTCCCACTTCAAAGGATTGTCATGGTTAATAAATATCTATGATCGACACTATTCATTCCTTTTTTTAAGGTAAAATTAACATATAACATTATATTAGTTTCAGGTATATAACATAATGATTCCATGTTTGTATACATTGCGAAATGATCACCACAGTAAGTCTGGTTAACATCCGTTACCACACATAGCTAGTGGGAACCTGCTGTACAGCTCAGGGAGCTCAGCTCGGTGCTCTGTGGTGGCCTAGATGGGTGGGATGGGGGAGGGTGGGAGGGAAGTCCAAGAGGGAGGGGATATATGTATACATATAGCTAATTCACTTCGTTGTACAGCAGAAACTAACACAACATTGTAAAGCAACTATACCCCAATTAAAAAAAAAAAAAGATCCACTCTCTCTTAGCAACTTTTGAATATGCAATACAGTATTATTAACTGGTAGTCACCATGCTGTATGTGACATCCCCACAACTTATTTATTTTGTAACTGGAAGTATGTACCTTTTAACCACCTTTCCCCATTTCTCCCACCCCCCAACCCCTGCCACTGGCAACCACCAATCTGTTCTTTGTTTCTATGAGGACAGTATCCAGCCTTGATATCTTAGGAGAAGGTCCAGTCCCAGTGAGGAGGGACATAGTTAGTGCCAATAAATAGCGGCTTGCTTGTTATTGTTGCCTAGGTGCTCTTACACTTTTTCTCATGGGTGAGAAATTGGTATTTGACCTAGAAGACCAGAGAAGCAGTCTGCAACACCACTTACTAGTTGTGTGACCTTAGATGAGTCACCTGTTCTCCCTGAGCCTCATTTACCTCATCAACGAAATGGAGTTGATGATGACTCCATCACCTCACAGAGCTCTTATATTAAAAAGCTCCTACCCAAACAGTCATTTTTCAGTTTTTCATTCTGTAAACATGCATGAAAGGTCTACTCTGTATTAGGTGCTGAAATAGGAAAGTGTGCCCCAGCTCCTGCCCTCAAGGGCCTTACACTCTAGTGAATGAGACAAAGAGATAATAATAATTTTTTAAAGAAGAATACAGTGTGATAAATGCTGGCAGCCTGATGGAGGGGACAACTGGCTCTGTCTCGGCAGGGTTTCACGGAGGAAGTTGCGCTTGAAAGAGGTGGAGGCAGTGGGGAGGGGAATATTATGAAAAAGAAAGCATGGAGTCACATCATTTAATGGAGCAGAAATACAGCATAAAAACAAGTCTTTCTTTTAAGAGACAGGTCTTCAGATATTTGACAAAAGTTATCATAGCCTTTCCTCCCATCCTTTCTCCAACATCTTCTCTTACACAAGCTCAACAAGCCCAGTTTCTTCAACCATTGTTCCCTTGACTGGCTGTGAACATGGTCCATTCCCTATATGCCCCAATGGCAGGGAATACTTAAAGGTCTACATATATCACATAATCACCATAACCAGTTTATTAGCTATAGCATAATTAAAACCTTATTTTAAAGCCATTTATACTTTCCAGAATTCTAGGAGTCTGTAAGCTACACTACAAATCAGGAGGCTCATCATCTATTCACATAGTGGTGTATGGGCTTGTCTCATGGACATAGAAAAATTATGTGTGTGAAGAGAGTATAAGGCATATAGAAAAGAGGAAAAGAATGTGTACACACTCATGCAGAGATTCTGTGGACTGCTGGCTTAATGCTATTAGGAGACAATGAAAACCTCAGTTCTGGATGGTGTCTTATTAAATCTCAAGGGATCTTGGTGGAATAGGTCAGAGACTAGGTCAGGTGTCATTTTTTAATTCTCTTAGGCTCAAAGGTCTCAGAATTGGCTTTGATGGAACTGGGTGCTTTTCCATGATTGTAAATTAAAAGGAAAAGCAAAATGAACAGAAGGAAAGTTCCCCTGGAAGGAAACAACAGCCCAGCCACAGGAGCTGGAGGCCCTGCTGCTGTTCTAAATATCACACTGGGCATTGGGCAGATGGCAGAGCCCCACCACAAGCTAGGTGGCTGTTTTTGGCCCCGGGCTGTCCGACTTAACACAGGTGTTCATTCTCACTGTTGAATATAGGGCATTATTTGTGTAAATGAAGTCCCCTTTAAAGCCCCATCTCTGGGTGAAAAGAGCCTGGTCCTTGAAGGATAGCTGGAAGGGTACACTGGCACCAGTCCTGTCAGTTTCATTCACAGTGGCCACAGCCAGCATCTCTCAAGGTAGCAGGAGGCCATTGTGGGACAAGATCTACCTAGGACAGTAGCTGTCCTTGCTCACACTCTCAGCCGTCTTCTGCTTCTGTCTACCCCAATGGTAGTACTGTAGCTGCCTGCTCAGCCTGTCAGTTCAGGGCCTTGTCCTTGCTGTGGCCTACTAGGGAATTAAAGGAGGGAAGACACCTGGTTTCCATCATGAAAGAATTAGAACCTTGGGCAGTGGTTCTCACACTTCACTGTAAAAGGAAATACTTGAAATGAGGGTGACTATCCTGGTTTATGCCAGTTGTCCCAGCATAATTATTAATAGTGCCCCCTTTTACTCAAAAGTGTTCCAGTTTGGGCCATAAATTGAACAATCACCCTACTTAAATTCAGATAACCAGACCTCACCCACAGAGAGTGGTTTACTAGGTCTAGGGGTTGCCAGGAATCTGGATTTTAACCTAGCATACTCAGTGTTTCTGTCGCATGCTTTAAGAAATTCTCATAGTGAGGTAAAAGCGAGTAGAAACAGAAAGAAACTATTAAAACAGCCAGAAGACAATTAACAAAATGGCAACAAGTACATATTTATCAATAATTACTTTAAATGTAAATGGACTAAATTCTCCACTCAAAAGACATGGAATGGCTGAATATTTTTTTAAAAACAAGACTCATCTATATGCTGCCTCACTTTAGATGTGAGGACACGCACAGACTTAAAGTGAAGGAATGGAAAAAGATATTCCATGCAACTGGGAAACAAAAGAAAGCTGCAGTAGCTATACTTATATCAGACAAAATAGACTTTAAAACAAGACTATAATAAGAGACAAAGAAGGGCATTTATGACAGACATAATGATGTAGGGTCAATCCAACAGGTTGGTATAACATTTGTAAATATTTATACACCCAATGTAGGAACAGCTGATATATAAAGCAGGTATTAACTGACCTAAAGAGAGGAATAGACAGCAATACAATAGGAGTCGGGGACTTTAATACCCCCACTTACATCAATGGATAGATCATCCAGACAGAAAATCAATAAGAAAACATCAGCTTTAAACAACATGTTAGAACAGTTGAGACTTAACAGATATTTACAGAACATTCCACCCAAAAGCAATAGAATATACATTCTTCTCAAGTGCACATGGAACATTTTCCAAGATAGGTCATGTTAGGCTACAAAACAAGTCTTAATAAATTTAAGATGATTGAAATCATATCAAGCATATTTTCCTACCACAATGGTATGAAATGAGAAATTAATTACAGAAATAAAACTGGAAAACTCATAAATATATGGCATTTAGACAGCATGCTACTGAACAACTGTTGGGTCAAAGAAGAAACCAAAAGATAAATTAAAAAATTAACTTGACACAAATGAAAATGGAAATGTAACATACCCAAATTTGTGGGATGCAACAAAAGCAGTTCTAAGAGGGAAGTTTATAGCAATAAATGCCTACCTCAAGAAACAAGAAAAGTCTTAAATAAACAGTGAAGGTTTACACCTCAAGAACCTAGAAAAAGAACAAATAAAGCCCAAAGTTAGTAGAAGGAGGGAAATAACAAAGATTAGAGCAGAAATAAATGAAACACAGACTAAAGAGATAATAGAAAAGATCAATGAAACTAAGAGCTGGTTCTTTGAAAAACATCAAGAAAATTGACAAACCTTTAGCTAGATTCACAAAGAAAAAAAGAGAGAGGACTCAAATAAATAAATCAGAAATGAAAGAGGAGATGTTACAACTGATACCCCAGAAATACAAGGGATCATAAGAGACCACTGTGAAATTATGTGCCAACAAATTGGATGACCTAGAAGAAATGGATAAATTCCTAGAAATATACAACCTGCCAAGACTGAATCATGATGAAACAGAAAATCTGAACGGACTAATTGCTAGTAAGAAGATTGAATCAGTAATCAAAAACCTCCTAACAAACAAAAGCCCAGACCAGACAGCTTCATTGGTGAATTCTTACAGTCAAAGAAGAATTGATACCAATCCTCTTCAAACTCTTCCAAAAAAAAAAAAAAGAAGAGGAAGGAACTCTCCCATACTCATTTTATGAGGCCATCATTACCCATATACCCAAACCAGACAAGAATGCCACGAGAAAAAAAATTACAGGCCCTATCCCTAATGAATATAGATGTCCTCAACAAAATATTGACAAACTGAATTCAACATTTAAAGGATTTAATTAAAGTACATTAAAAGGATTATACACCATGATCAAGTGGGATTCAGAGATGCAAGGATAGTTCCAACATCTGCAAATCAGTCAATGTGATACACCACATTAACAAAATTAAGGATAAAACTCATATGATCACAATATCAATAGGTGCAGAACATTTGACAGACTTCACCATCCATTTATGATTTAAAACTCTCAACAAAGCAAGTACAGTGGGCACATACCTGAACATAATAAAAGGCCATATATGGCAAGCCCACAGCTAACATCATACTCAACGGTGTAAAGTTGAAATCCTTTCCTCTAAGATCAGGAACAAGATAAGAATGCCCACTCTTGCCACTTTTATTCAACATAGTATTGGAAGTCCTAGCCAGAGCAATTTGGTAAGAAAAAGAAATATAAGGCATCCAAATTGGAAGGGAAGAAGTAAAGCTCTCACTATCTGCAGATGACATGATATTATATATAGAAAACCATAAAGATTCCATCAAAAAAAAAAACTGTTAGAACTAATAAATGAATTCAGTAAAGTTGTAGGATGCAAAATCAATACACAGAAATCTGTTGTGTTTCTGTACACTAATAACAAACTATCAGAAAGAGAAATGAAGAAAACAATCTCATTTATAATTGCTTCAAAAAGAATAAAATACTTAGGAATAAATTTAACCAAGGAGGTGAAAGACCTGTATATTAAAAACTACAAGACACTAATGAAAAAATTGAAGACACAAATAAATGGAAAGATATTTCATGCTCATAGAATGGAAGAATTAATATTGTTAATATGTCCATACTACCCAAAGTAATCTACACATTCAGTGCAATCCCTATCAAAATTCCAGCAGCGTTTTCCACAGAAATAGAACAATCTTAAAATTTATATGGAACCACGAAAGACCCCAAATAGCCAAAGCGATCTTGAGAAAGAAGAAAAAAGCTGGAGACATCATGTACTCTGATTTTAAACTATATTGCAAACCTGTAGTAATTAAAACAGCATGGTACTGGCATAAAAACAGACACATAGATCAATGGCACAGAATAGAGAGCCCAGGAAAAAACCCCACAGATATATGGTCAATTAATTCACAACAAAGGAGACAAGAATATACAATGGAGAAAGGACAGTCTCTTCAATAAATGGTGTTGGGAAAATTGGACAACCACATGCAAAAAAAAACCCAAAAAACAAAAACTGGACCACTATCATACAACATACACAAAAAATAACTCAAAATGGATTAAAGACAAATGTAAGACCTGAAACCACAAAACTCCTAAAGTAAATAGGCAGTAAACTCCTTGACATAGGTCTCAGTGATGATTTTTTTTGAATCTGACGCCAAAAGCAAAGGCAACAAAAGGAAAAATAAGTGGGACTACATCAAACTAAAAAGCTTCTGCACGGCAAAGAAAGCCACTAACAAAATGAAAAGACAACCTATTGAATGGGAGAAAATATTTTAAAATCATTTATCAGATAAGGGGCTAATATCCAAAATATATAAAGAACTTATACAACTCAATAGCAAAACAACAACAATCTGATTAAAAGATGGGCAGAAGATCTGAATAGACATTATTACAAGAAGACATACAGATGGCCAACAGATACATGAAAGTATGCTCAGCATCATTAATCGTCAGGGAAATGAAAATCAAAACCACAATGAGATATTACCTCACACCTGTTAGAATGGCTATTATCAAAAAACAAGAAATAACAAGTCTTGGTGAGGATGTGGAGAAACGGGAACACTTGTAGCCTGTTGGTGGGAATGTAAATTGGTGCAGCCACTATGGAAAATAGGATGGCGGTTCCTCAAAAAATTAAAAATAGAACTACCATATGAGCCAGCAATTCCAGTTTCTGGCTATTTATCCCAAAAAAGTGAAAACACTATCTTGAAAAGATATATGCACTCCTATGTTCATTGCAGCATTTTTTTTCAATAGCCAAGATATGGAAACAAGTGCTCATCAATGGATGAATGGATAAAGAAATTATGATAGATAGATAGAGAGGGGGAGAGAAAGAGAGGTTATTCATCTATAAAAAAGAATGAAATCTTGCCATTTGCCACATGGATGGACATTGAGGGCATTATTCTAAGTGAAATAAGTCAGACAGAGAAAGACAAATACCCTATGATTTCTCTTATATGTGGAATCTAAAACAAACAAAACCAAGCTCAGATTGGTGGTTGCCAGAGGTTGGGGACGGGAGGGTGGAGAAATAGGTAAACTGTTTTGTTCTGTTTTTTTAATTTAAATAAATTGAATAATTTATAATTTAAATTCTGCAAAATTAATAATAAATAAACAAACAGTAATTCTTTGCTTTTACGAAGGGCTTATATTGTGCTTTTATACATGTGACTCTAACAAATATGAGTACCCACGATGTACAGAGCCATTTCTAGGTGCTGTGGGAAATACAAGGTAAATAAGACAGTTCCCTTATTTATTTGATCAGGCATCAAAGGAATTTATATCTGGAAAGGAATTCAGACAGATACAGGGGGTAAACTCCAAGTAACGAGGAAATGCTGAAGGGGAACATTTACACAACAATGTAACAGTGTAAGTAGGAAGGGCTTTACTATAAGGAAATGGGAAATGGGAATTTCAGAGAGGCTGAGTGACTTATCTAGTTTCATTGAACCAGGAATCAAACCTGGGCCCTCTAGCTCAGGTCTGGGCTCCTTCCCCACATACTCACCATGTGTAACCATGGGCACCATCCTGCAACCCCAAAGAAAAGCATGCACATGGTAAACACTTGGTGAAGTGGCAAGAAGGGGACATGGGAGAGGGTTATCAGAGTGACCAGAATTACTGGAAAACATAAGAATTAATCTAAAGAGGATTTATAGAAAAGGGAGTTTATTAAAAACGTATTATAAAACAGCATTACAGAAAGTGATAAAAAATAAAGGGGAAAATCATCTATAATCCTCAACACCACTTCCATTCCCAGTCAAGAACTGTATAGACCATTTCTTTTTTCCTTTACATTCCATTTTTTGCCTGGTTGTTATCATATTTTACATGAATTTATGTCCAGGTTTGTCCACTTAAATGTTTTTCCATAATAGGATAAAGTCTTCATAATTATAACTTAATAATTATACAATGTGTCATTGAGTCCCTGTATTATGAATAAACTAATGATTTCTGTATCATTAGCTATTTACTTGTTCCCAATTTTTTCTGTTATAAATAACACTACAGTGAATCTTTTCTCTGATTCTTTTTCCTTATTTTGTATAATTTCCTTCTGAATATATTTCCAGAAATAGGAATATTGGATTAAACAAATGAATATTTTTTAGGTGTTAATCTCATACACACAAGTTTTAATACAAATGGAATCTTACTCTACCTCATTCTTTTTAACAACTACATAGTATTCCATTGAAGAATTGAAATTCATTTAACATTTCCTCTATTAATGGATATTTATCAAATTTTTGCAATTACAAGTATTACTACAGGGTATATACTTGTAACTGTGCACGTGTGTATTTCTATACAATGGGTTCCTTAGAAGTAGAATTGGTTGGGGCAAAGTGTATGTACCTTTCCGATTTTGGCACATACTATCAAATTGCTCTCAAATTGACTCTGCCAGCTTACACCCTTACCAACAGTGCATGAAAGGGCCAGTAACCCCCTACCTTCAACAGCACTGGATATTATCCAGTCTTTTATATTTTAGTCAATCAGATGGGCAAATAATGCTGCTTCATTGTTGTTTCAATTTATATTTCCTGATTACTAGGAAACAATAAGTTTACTGACTTCTGGGCTTGGAGGCTGTCCATCCCTCTTGATCACTGGGACACTGCTTTTCTTTTTTTTCTTTTTTTTTTAAATTAATTATTTATTTACTTATTTATGGCTGTGTTGGGTCTTTGTTTCTGTGTGAGGGCTTTCTCTAGTTGTGGCAAGTGGGGGCCACTCTTCATCGCGGTGCACGGGCCTCTCACTATCGCGGCCTCTCTTGTTGCGGAGCACAGGCTCCAGACGCGCAGGCTCAGTAATTGTGGCTCACGGGCCCAGTTGCTCCGTGGCATGTGGGATCTTCCCAGACCAGGGCTCGAACCCGTGTCCCCTGCATTGGCAGGCAGATTCTCAACCACTGTGCCACCAGGGAAGCCCGACACTGCTTTTCTTATCCAACTTTAGTGTCCATCCTGGGAGTTTCTTGTGGTGAAATTCCTCCTCCAGAGAGCCTTAAACTTGAACTTTATCCTGCAGGCAAATGCCCAAGTCATCAGCTCAAACAGGCTGGCTTAGCTAGTTTGTCTGAAGGCCCAAGTTCAAAGCCCAAGTCTATCTCCTTTCCCAAGGTCCAATGCCTCTGGTATCTGGATTATGCCAGAGTTCTGGTAGGAAAACCTCTTGTTTTGGATGTCCTTTCTGCCATCTGTTATGGGGTCATGGGTTCTTAGTGTTCACCATCAATCTGCTCCCAACATCTTCATCTCATCCAGAAATTCCCAGTTGGAGGCACAATGTTCTGGTTTTTCAGGACTGCTGTAAATGTATTTATTTTTTCATATGTCTTCTGTTTTTTCAGTGGGATGTTGGGAGGTAGGAAAGATAAATATAGACTTTGGTCAGCCATTTAAAACTAGAAGCCTTTGTTATATACATTTCTAAAATAAATATTGCCAAATATTTTCCCAAAGAGTTTTACAGATTTTCACCTAACAACATAGAGTATTAAACCCCAACCTGATCAACACTAGGTATTATAATTTCCCGTAATTTAGTAGAAAGAAGAAATATGTCTCAATTTGCATTTCTTTGACTATTAGTGAGGTTGGATAATTCTATATATGTTTATTAATTCATTTCATCCTTTGTAAATCATCCATTTCTATACTTTGCCCATTTACCTATTTGGTCTTAATATATTCCTTTATTATCTAAATAAGTTCTCCTATTTATTGCAGGTACTTTCCCAATCTATTATTTACCTTTTAATTAATTTTTCTCCTGGGTTCCTTTACACGTAGAGTTTTAACTTTGAATGTAGTTAGGTTTTTCTTTTGTGCCTATAACTTGGATGACCCACTTCATCAGCTTGGGGTACAAAAAAGTTCATAACTCTTATTTCTCCAACTAATTGTTCAACTCCTCAAATGTTCCTATTAGCAAAAAGTTCAATATCTCTCTCTTGAGACCTCTTTATCCTCTCCCTCTAAACCCTAAGGATCTTATTCAGTCCAGAATAAGATCCAGGTACAAAAATGAGAAAGAAACTTAGAAATTCTGGTCAGTCTATTTACATTTGGTTGATGCTACATGGTGTACTATTGAATGCTAGCTCTGGCACTATCCAATGGACATATTTGTCCACGGCTGTGGCAAAGTCCTCCCTGCTGACATGGTCCCTGAACAGGCCATGCTGCCAGGTTAAATATCTCTTGGTTCTCATGCAGCCGTTGCTCCCCAAAGCCCCATGCTATGCCAAAGTAGCTGAATAAGAAGAGGCTTCTGGCCTGAGCCACATGACAAGTCAGAACCAGCCATCCCCCCGCAACTGTTAAGCCCTGTGTTAAGCCTGGATCACCTTCACAGGTACCCACTGCCCCCCCTGGAGTTCTTTACTTCCAGCAGATCTTGGTCAGGGCCACTCCCCAGGATTCCCTAACTTAAGATCTTAGGAAGGAGTTGAAGTCTTGGTTTCTGTCCTCTCAGAAGGATCTTGGGATTCTTATACAAATTCATACACTTGTTTTTCAGCTCTGTGCCTACAAATGGTACGGTTTTCATCAAGCTACAAAAGCTTTGGGTCACCTTTCCTGGAGGTCAGTGAGTGCCTACTCATATTGGTCAAGTTACAGTTAACAAAAGTCACTCTAGCTATTTAAAAAAATTTTTTTCTAGTTATTTTTATTTTTGTTTTATTTCATTTCAGCTATTTTAAGAGAAGTGTATTTAATACAGGAGATTAGGTGCTTACAAGTCATTGGAAGATCTCAGGGGCAGGCTCTAGGCTGAGCCCCTACAAATGACCCCCGGAACAATAGCACCTTATCAGGAAGCTGAGGGATCACAAAGCTAAGGCTATGGCTGCTGGCCATAGGAACACATGGCCTTAGCTGTAATCCAGAGGTCAGGAAGCTGCCACCACAATGATTGGCTCCAGCGCCACACAGATCCTGCTAGATCCACCACTGCAAAAAATAGATGCCACTAGCCCTGCCTCCTGAGTTACTGAGACTTCTGCTAACCCTGCTACAGAAAACTCATTGTCTCAATAACCCTACTTGCCAGCAGAAGCAGCAGAAAAGCAGCTTCTGCTTTACTTCCACATTCCAAATCTCATGTGAGTGCATCTGATTGGCCACCCTTAAATCATTTCCAGAACCCTAGCTGCAAGGGAGTCTGGAAAATGTCACTTTTAGAGTTCTAGCCTCTGCCGGGTAGTAAGACAGGCAAGAGGAGGATGAGCAAGATGTACTCCAACCCACCATACCAACTGTTTATATTTACATGACAAAAAGAGGCTACCCAAGTGACTGAGTAGGAAAGAAAGAAAAGTCTGAGGCCCAGTGACTGCCCCTGTTTATGGACGTAGAAGCATCTGGCATAATTTTCAAAACCCCACATAACCCAGCAATACCTTACACATCTAAACTTAACACCCTTCCCCTAAGGTTTTTAAAATGTCCTACCAGAAGGGATGGTCCTTGAGTAGAATATTAGATGTGCATGGCTGGGGGAAAGTATTCTGAGAGGAAAGAAGAGTCTATCACCATAGCTGAGGCCCTGTCCCACACCTGCTGTGAATTTTACCATTGAATGAGGGGGCAAAGCCAGCCCAGTGAATCCAGCACCAATCAGTTCAAACCCAGAATACCCTAATTAGATCTGGGGTTCTACATTTGGTGATGGATTAGACAAATTAGAGTTCATTCTGAAGACGGAGACAAGGATGATGAAGAGACTGGAGGCCATGATACTTGGGGAAAGGTAGAAGGAAATGAGAACATTTAGCCTGGGAAAAAAACCAGGGGAGATGTTCTGTCTTTTGTTCATTCAGTCAGTAAGTGTTTACTGAGTCCTTTTTGTCCCAGGCACTCTGCTAAGCAGGTGCCATTCCTGCCAGCACTGGGCTTGCAGTTTAGCAAAGGAGACAGGCCCATCTCAAAACAATTAGAAATTATGCTACAAAGTGCTACAAAGGAGGGATCCATAAGGTACAGAATGAGGAAGTGAGAAGTCTGCCTAGAGGAGTCACGGGATGCCTAAAAGGGGCAGGAGGGGTTCTCGAGCTGATTCCTAAAGGAGTAATAAAAATTTGCCAAATACAGATACGGGTGGAGAGAAAGTGGCCTCAGATGAAGGAACAGTATATATAAGGATGAAGAGACATGAGAGAGGATGGCTTATCTGGGGGACAACATGCATTTCAGTATTACTGGAGCAAAAGTGCAAAGAGAGAATGCCAAGGACTAAGGATGCACTAGAAGGTAGGGACCGTGGCAGAGATGATTCTGCTCTACAAAATTCAGTCCTCCTTCTTCCTGGGCACTTGGCCTTTTATGCCTCCCAGTCTCCCTTGCACTTAGGCGTGGCCTGTGTCTGGACTCTGGCTAATGGCATGTGAGTGGAAGTGATGTGCACCACCCCCAGGTGTGGCCCGTGGAACTGCTCCTCCCGTGATCCTCCACTCGTCCTCTGTCTGATGGCTGGAGGCAAAGAGGCACAAAATGGGAGGATCCTGGGTCCCCTCATCACCACATGGAAGGCTGCCTGCCCAATACCCAGGCCCCAGATTTGGGGGCTTCTCTTTTGCAGCAGCTAGCTAAGCATGGATGTATGGCATGCTATCTGTCTTGAGATGTTGAGAAGACTGTCTTTTTTTTTTTTAATTTATTTATTTATTTATGGCTGTGTTGGGTCTTCGTTTCTGCGTGAGGGCTTTCTCTAGTTGTGGCAAGTGGGGGCCACTCTTCATCGCGGTGCGCGGGCCTCTCACTATCGCGGCCTCTCTTGTTGCGGAGCACAGGCTCCAGATGTGCAGGCTCAGTAACTGTGGCTCACGGGCATAGTTGCTCCGCGGCATGTGGGATCTTCCCAGACCAGGGCTCGAACCCGTGTCCCCTGCATTGGCAGGCAGATTCTCAACCACTGCACCACTAGGGAAGCCCAGAAGACTATCTTTTGAAGAGCGAGGATCTATCAGAAATGACCCTTGAGGGCAAACCAGCTTGAACAGGTGAAAGTCACACAGAGGCAGCTTTCAGCTCATTTATTCCTTTATTGTTACCCAGGTGTCATCTTTCTGCCTCTCCCCCTTTCCCCCCTCACACCGTCTCCAGAAAGTTTAAGAAAACAAGGAAGCAGGCCGCATCCGATCACGAGTCAGCTGCAGGCATCAGCATGTCCGCACAGTATGCGCCTTCTCTTCCTCTCCCTGCCGCTCTTGGCAACCCTTTGGTTGTTCTACAGCTGGGAGTCGCTTGCTTTCTGATTGGATGCCGCCTCTGCTGCATTAGCCTCCATGGAGCAGTGGGATAGAGAAATCACACTTGCTTTTAGTGGCCCATCTCTCCAACCTCATGCCCCCAAAACTTGTGCATGTAACAGTTTTGACTGGCAGGTTGGGAATAATTAGAGGGGCGTATTCTGCAAGAAGGAAAAAATTTAATTGGATGTTGAGCCTGGCCAGTCCCATACCATCATCCAAGGGGACAGAAAGCAAGTTCTCTCCCTTTTCCTCTTCCTCTTTCTCTCTTTCTCAGAGGGAACCATTCTTTGGTCCATGACCCACAGGATTTGATCGTTCCTTAGGATCTGCCCGCCTTGTCCCTCCAAGGCAATGCAAGGACACGGTATGCCAGCAGTCCATTTCCCAGCATCTGAGCTAGCTGATCTAGAATCACATCGGGCATCTGTGGGAGGGAGAGGCTTCACCAGCACAGGCCAGTCCAAGCTGGGCTTTGGCCCTCCAGGTCTGTCTGTCTGTGTCTCTCTGTCTCTCTCAGGTAATGTGACGTGCAGGGATGCCTACTGCAGTTCTCTAGAGGGTCGGTGTTGGTTCGAGCATGTGCGTGCACACACACATTCATATAGCATGTCTCCCAAGGTCAAATAATTCTCAGAGACAGTTCATTCTAAACCCAAATTAAGGAGAAATTTTCCTAAACACAGCATCACCCGTAAAGATTTCCCTGTCCACAGAAGAGAAATCGCTTTACAATATTACCCAGAGCAGCTTCGATTTGGGGCTGGATGTCCTCCCCTGAGGCCTCTGCACAGAGAAAGGAGGCAGCCCCACTCCACCCCTACCTCCCAGGGGGACTGTGTCCCACATACTCCCAGTCCCACCACCTGGGTAGTGGAGTTTGAAAAGGGACTGGCTCAGCTCTTCCTGCTGTTGATAAGAAACTGAGAGGCTTCAGGCTTCAGTTGCTTTTCCTCTTTGCTCATTTACAGATGACACGGTTCAGTGCCCTTTCCAAGTGGGAAAGCTCTGGGGCAGAAGTTCACATTTTTCTCCTCATCTTAGTCCAGCCGCAACAATCTTCCCGGCCTTGGCTTCTTGTTATGAGGCCCGGAGCCCCTGCGTAAGAAGCTATGGCCCAAGAGCTAGGGGCAAAGGGGCTAGTGGCAGCAAGAAAGTCTGCACTCACTTGCCAGCCAGCAGAGCTCTGCCTGGAAGTAAAAACGGACCCATAAGCCAGAGCCCCAAGGAAGCCTTCTAGGGAGCAGGTTACATGGATGTTTTCAATGTGGGAAAATTCATCAAGATGCTTATTTATGGGACTTACCTGGTGGTCTACTAGGTAAGACTCTGCACTCCCAATGCAGGGGGTCCAGGTTCGATCCCTGGTCGGGGAACTAGATCCCGCATGCATGCCACAACTAAGAAGTCCGCATGCCGCAACTAAGAAGTCTGCATGCTGCAACGAAGATCCTGCATGCCGCAACTAAGACCCGGCACAGCCAAAATAAATAAATAAATAAATATATTTTTAAAAAAATAAGCTTATTTATGATTTGTGTACTTTCTATATGTTACGCAGAAATGAAAAGTTAAAATACAGTCTTACATTATGGAAGCAACCTAAGTGTCCACCCACGGATGAATGGATAAAGATGTGGTATATATATACAATGGAATACTATTCAGCTAAAAAAAATGAAATTTTGCCATTTGCAACAACACGGATGGACTTGGAAGGTGTTATGCTAAGCGAAATAAGTCAGACAGAGAAAGACAAATACTGCATGATATCACTTATATGTGGAGTCTAAAAAATAAGACAAATTAGTGAATATAACAAAAAAGAAACAGACTCACAAATATAGAGAACAAACTAATGGTTACCAGTGGGGAGAGGGGAGGGGCAAGATAGGGGTAGGGGACTAAGGGGTACAAATTACTATGTATAAAATAGATAAGCTGCAAGAATATATAGTACAACACAGGGAATGTAGCCAGTATTTTATAATGACTATGATTGGAATGTAAGCTTTAAAAATTGTGAATCACTATGTTGTACACCTGAAACTTATATAATATTGTACATCAACTATAACTCAATAAGAAATATATCTTACCAGCCATTAAAATTTATGATGAATCAAGTTAATAAAAACAGTAGGGTATAGGAATAGTTGTAGGCTAATAGGTAAATAGAACTGAATGGGGATTTCAGAAATAGATCTGTACATAAATAGATCTGAAATTAATATGTACTAAAGTTGATAATTTAGCTCTAAGAAAATGGGCTCACCTGGCAGAATTGGCTCTCTATCTAAGAAAAGAAACCAACTAAAACAGAAACCCTAGGAGTATAAAAACAGATCCCCGCAAGATGAATAATTAAATTTTAAAAATGAAAAATTCCTTACATAACCCTGTGTGCAAGAAAACTTCCTAAATAGCAAAGAAAAAGTGATGAAAGATTTAGCTCCCTAAAAGTTTAAAACTTTTACAGGGAACAGGAATTCATATTGGGAAAAATATTTACAGTATTTATGACACTGCGAGTGTTAATATACCTAATTGGTAATAGTCAAAGAGATCGATAAGAAAAGCACAAAGTAACAAGTAGCAAAAATGTATGAAATTAAGAAGTGGTCATTCAAGTAAGAGGAGAGTTTTTAAAAATATCCTCCTGATCCCCCTGGGTCAGAGACCCACGTGCAGGCTGTGCCTTGGCCGTAGACTGGGGCTTATGTTGGCTGGTCCCAGAGGGACTACTTACTAGGAACATCTTGAGGAACTGTTTATCATTCATGTTTCCTACCAAATCCCTATCTTCTTTGTGTCTTTCTGTTTAGGAAGTTCATAAATGCTAATCTCTCTGTCTCTTTTCAGCTTTACCTAAATTGGCATCCTCCCATCTCTGAGAGTTACTGGTAATTCCTACCGATCATTTTTCTTTGGACAAGTCATCCTCCTTTATGATGATAACCCTTGAAAGAACAGGAAAAGTTGCCTGTGGGCTCAGTCTCTTCAAGGTGTCTTATTTAAAGAAACTCACATCCAAAATGCAAAACATATGTGGAAAGCAATTTAAACCTTTATTGAAGATTTTGGGTAAGTCCCAGTGGGATAAATTTCATTCATAATATACAAAAAAACTTAAAAAGTCTCTTTCCCATTTCCATCCCTCCCAATATCTCACGCACACGGCAGCCACCTCGAGTCTCCTCCTCCCTGCAGTCTCTCCAGAATGTTTTTCAAGTACCTTTCATGCCAGCTCTTGAACTTCTCCTTTTCTCCTTTCATTGTCTAAGTGTATTCAGGTCAGGTCATATCAGTTCAAACAGCATGGTATCTCCCGACTTATCTTTTATTCTCCCCAGTCCAGGAGATGAGCTGGTAGGCAGAGTTTAGCAGAAAGCAGAGGATATAAACATTATATGTTTCCCTATTACACAATATGTTTTCCTATTGCACCAAAAAGTGTAAAGTTGCTCTCTTTTAACCTATGTTTTGAGAAAGCATGGCTTATCTGGATCAGCCTATTCTGGAGGCTTCCCTGATGGGTAATCTGGCCACATGCAGTTTTCACCTGCTTCAGCCCTCAGGGGCCAGTGGATGAAATGGGACTCCTGTCTCCATCTTCACTTCTGGGGGGCAGTTGGAAGCTCAATTTAGAATCAGCACAAGCCTCCCCACCGCATCTACAGGGTGCAAAGTGAGAGATTCAGCTGGAAGAGCCATCACAGTCCCCTCCCATGGCCAGAGAAATTAGAGCATGTAATGCAGATAGAATTACGATTCATCGAGATATAACTACTGTTTGCTTATAGTTTTGCTCCCTCTGCACGACAATATATTGATAAGTAGGTCAATTTTTAGAAAAGTTTAACTTGGAACTTCACGAAGACACCCAAGGAATTAGTTGAGAATTAGCAAACCCAGAATGTGGACTAGGAACCGTATATATTGTGGGATGCAGTTGACTTGAGTGTGTGTGTGTGTCAACTGTTAAGAATAGGGGGCATATTTGGATGTGAATTTCCCATTCTGCTCACTAAGCCCACGGGGTTCTGCCAGGAGCTGTCCCGTGGTTTTCGTGGAGTCCCGCGCCCACCTGCACAAGTAGCAAAAGGTCTGCTGCCTGCATCACTTCATCACCTGCAAATGGACTTTTGAGAGTCCTCCTCAGGGCCCTCTTGCCCATTTTAGAATGTTTTCATTGAAGTGATTAAGGATCCTGAATAAATCCTGGTGCAATTGTTAAGGCCCCCAAACCCTGTAGCTGCCTCGTCACACCCTCATCCTGCCCTCAGCCTGCTTCCATCGGACCCGACTGGCAGGATGAATGGGCCAGGTCTCTGGGCTGGAGGACAGGAGAGGGGGCAGCTCAGTAATGCTTCCCACACCTCCCTGTACCACATGGGTTGACAGTTTTCCAATCTCCCTGCTACATTTGTTTGTGTCCTGTGAGATTTGCCTTAGATTTGGTCTAAATTTTCCTTGGTCTACTTTTATCCCATTACTTCAAATCCTGTCCCCTTGGAGCACATTGAGCAAGCCTCCCCTTTCCTGCTACTCTGAGTTAGATGACTCTAGGGTCCTGTGACCAGTCCCTCACAGGCTAGCTCCCTCTGGCCCACTCATTAGCCTAATGCCTTGCCCCTCCTTATCTCCATCTGGCCTCAGAAATCAAACTCTCTGTCCCTTCAGTGGCCTGGGTTCTTATGTGGATCTCTTCCAGTCTCCTGACATCTTGCCAGCAAGGAGAAACAAACCCCATAGATGCTTCTGCCTTTCCTAACAAGCCTGTTCAGTAGTCATCAGGCTGGAGGCCTGCTGCCTGGGGATCTCAGAACACCTTCCAAACAATAGTAGAGATCAAATACAGATGGAGAGAAATCCAAGCGTGTGGTGCAGAACAACGCACCTCGTGGAAAGGAAAAGTGAACCCCTTCCCAACACACAGGCCATGGTGCCCCTGAGCCTCCTGCAAATGGTCAGGTCAGGAAATAGAACGTGGAGTCAGAACTGGGGTGGGACAGAGATGGGACCCATGGCACAGGGCACATGTTCCCTGCAGAGCTAGAACTATGCTAGTCATGGAAGAATGGTGTGGGCAGCGTGTCCCAGCTCTTCCCAGAATAGCTGTGTGACCTTGGCCAAGCCACTTGGCCTTTCTGAACTTTATGCTTTCTGTGAAATAAGAGAAATCAAAAAACTGCCATGCCTGAACATCAAACAAGATGAACATAAGAAAGCTATCAGCAGTAATGAACGTTGTTTTGAAAGGCAGAAAGGGAAAGAGAGCCAAGTCCAAGGTGAACAAAGCCCTTGATACTTTTACTGGCTTCTGCACCCATCTCTCTGAAGCAGAGAGAACAGATCCATGATCAGGAACCCTGACCCCAAGAGCTGCAGGGACAAGCGTCATCTGCACAAAATAGCCCACACCCATCTAAAATGACACATAATTAAGTCCCTCCGTGCCCTCTAGACTATTAGCACAGTGGGAGTTTGCAGGCAGAGAGCTCAGGGAAGGCTGCGAAGTGGGGCAGGTGGGGCTGGAGGTGCCCGTGAGATGCTCGCTGGCAGGGGCGGTGGGCAGTGGGTGTGAGCGGGGGGAGTGGCGAGGAAGACTTCCCACAAACCTGGCATGTGTCTATTCACTAGTCTCTTTGTTTGACAAACATGTATTGAGCATCTATTATGTTCTAGGGCTGGGGATTCGCTGGCAGACACAAAGCAGCGTGCTTACTGGGTTTTAGATCAAAGTCACACCCCCTCCCCAGCCTGAGGGGCCCATAGCCAGGTTCTTAGGCTCTGAAGGTTTGAGGGCTCCTACACACATGCACCCACTGTTCTTCCATGATCGGCATGGTTTTTATTGGGGGACCACACAGGGCAGCCCATCTTTGGGACACCCTCGTCAGGGAGGAGGTGAGCTCGGCCTCACCTCTGACAGAGGCATCAAGGACACAGGCAGCACCTCTGGGGTGACCCTGGGCTTTGAGGCGCAGGGCTGTCTCCTCTTTGCTGTTCCTCTGCAGCAAATATTCGCTGAAAACCCCAAGCACCGGCTGAGCAGCTCTTCCTGCTCCAGGGAGTTTGCAGGCTCACGCACTGTGATAGGCTGATGGGGACTGCAGAGTCACCCCCAGGCCTTCCATCTGGGGGTCCTGGGGCCTGAGGACAGGCTGTGCCCACTACTGTTTACTAGTCTCCCATCCCGTGAGCTCCTTGAGAGCACTCTGCCTGTTCATCTTTGTGTCCCTGGAGCGGAGCTCAACGCCAGGCACTTACTTAGTGCTCAGTAAATAGCAGATAAAGAATAAGTGAGGGGAATAGCACAGTTTCCACGAGTATCATGCTGAGACAACAAGGTCCCAGCCAGAACACTAGTCAAGGTCATGATCAGGAGCCTTAGGGACACATTTAATCTGAGAGTTAGGTCTAGGCTAGAACAAAAGAGGAATGACCATCTATTTTCACATGCAATACCTCAGGCATAACTCATATATCAGCTGGGATCATGTGTTCTAAGGATCTAGATAGGACTTGCTCTAACCCCTGTTCCAGGGCTCATAGGAAGCCAAAATCTGTCCCAAGGGCCATCGTTCTCATGGTGACCTCTGGCTCTAAACTGCACACACCGAATTAGTTCTTGTTGTGTCATCTGCGTTCCACGGATATGCACCCAGGTCTGAGCTCAGTGCCTTCACTGGATTGCCACAAACAAGGAAAATATCCCTCCCATTTGTGAGTTACCAACAGTTTGCGAAGACAATACAAAAAACTTAGAGACCTCCCAAATCTTAAAAGGCTTTCTCACAAACTAACTGCTGGGGTTTTATCTGGCCAAGAGACTCAGCAGGGTCCCCCAGTCTGGGCCATTCTTTCTGGCTCCTCTCTCTTCCTCACACTACCCTCCCTGCTCTTCCTGCCACCCTACACCCCAATAAATTCTTCTCACTGTCTTATGTCAAGTGGTCCAGCTCTTACCAGGGTCTGCTCCCAAAACTTGGCATAGCCAATTCATCAAGGGATGAGTGTGCACAAAGGGCCATCTCTCCTGTTAGCAGTACAGAGGACTTCAGGGACCCTGAGTCCTTGGAACAACACCCACCCTCCTTAGAAGGCTGCAGCATTTTAAATAACCACACCCTTTCCCATAATCCTCACCCCGTAAGGGAAGATACATCATTTACCTTCGTTTTGTAGATGAACCTCAAGGAGATCATTAATTGTCCAAAATCGCCCAAGCAATGAGTGTAGAAAACAGAATTTAAACCAAAATCTTGGGACTCTTAGCCTCTTTCCACTACATGCAGCAGGTGAGACCAGAATGGAAGGCTGTGTGTTGGGACAGCACTCTGCATGCAAAGCAGCTTCCCCATTTGACCTGCCATCCCACTGTCTAGAATGTGCAGAACACCAGGCGGTGGGAATGGAGCTCTATGAAGACACAAGATTCCAAGTCTGTGCCCTCAAACGGTCTGGAATTTAAGAAGAAAGCAAAATACAGCCACTTGACACCAGTGTGTCAACAATACAGTTACCTGAGAACAAATAGGAAGGTCAAATAGAAATGCGCAGCATTAAGTCAATCATGGAAGGCCTCCTGGGGGTGGTGAGAGACCCCTTCTTTCTTTTTTGTTTGAGTTGGACCTCAGACATAGAAGGTTAAGTTAATTATACTCCTCAGTGTTACTTCTCAGGTAGTCCACATTATTATTCATCATTGGTCTTGGCAAGGTCCCTCTCCTCTATTATTTATTTTTTTCTCTTTTATTCTTATTCCTGTTCTCATTGTCCTCCTTCCACAGTCAGCCATTCTAGCATATTTAATGTGTATGCATTTTGGGGTATGTGTTTTCGGTTTTGTTTTGTTTATTGAGGTATAATTGACATATAACAGTGTATTAATTTCAGGTATACCACATAGTGATTCCGTATTTGTATACATTGCAAAGTGATCACCACAATAAGTCTAGTTATCATCTGTCACCACACATAGTTGCCAAAAAATGTTTTTCTTGTGATGATAACTTTTAAGATCTACTCTCGCAGCAACTTTCAAATATACAATAGAGTATTATTAACTATAGTCGCCATGCTGTACATTACTTCTCCATGACTTATTTATTTTATAACTGGTAGTTTGCATCTTTTGACCCCCTTCGCCCATTTCTCCCAACTCCACTCCCACCCCCACCCCTACCTCTGGCAACCACCAACCTGTTCTCTGTATCTGTGAACTTGGGGGTTTTTTTGTCTTTGTTGTTTTTGTTTTGGTATGTGTTCTTGAAAATGTAAATTGTTGGTCTGTGTGCCTGTATTTTAAATTTATATAAGCAGTATTATACATCTTTATACATCTAATTCTGGGTTGTTGTTTTTTTTCACTTAGCCTTCTGCTAAGATTTATCCTTGTTGCTCTGTGTTTCTATGGTCCACTTGGTCCATTGCTTTCAGCAGTTGCATTATCCTCTGAGGTGTGCATCTACCTGACTTTACCTCTCCACTCTCTAGTGATGATCACTGAGCTTGCTTCCAATTCCCTGCCACCATAAAACACAGTGATGAACGTCTCCACACATGGCCCCTTATGAATATATTGAGAAATTTGGGGGATACAGACCCAGGAGCAGAGTTGCTGTTTCATGGGGTCTGAACTTAATGTGACCAAGTAGTGCCAGGTCTCTCCCTCAACAGTTGTCGTAACTACACTCCACCAGCAGTGCCCTTAAATTCCCACATCTGCTCCAACATGTGACATTATCCAGCATCCTAATTTTTGCCAGTCTACCAGTGTAGAGTGATAGCTCACTGTGGTTTCAATTTGCGTTTCCCAGATTACTAATGAGTTTGGGCATCTCTTCATTTTCTTGTTAGCCTTTTGGATTACCTTTTTTATAAACCACCTGTCTATTACCCGTTATTATATTGAGGGTCTCTTTTTTTCCCTTGATGATTTGCAGAGGTTCCTTGTATCTCTTAGAGAGGCCCCTTCTCAAACAGCACAGGCCTCTCTTTGCTGCTGTAGTACCTCATCTGGAGCAAAGGAACCGATCTGACCACCAACTCTTCCCACCCTCATCCCAGGGGTCAGGGCTTGGTGATGGCCATAAGTACAGTCAGAGTGAAAAGAGCCCCTTCCTCTGATTCCCTCTGCCAGCCATGCCTGAGCACTGATGTCCCACAAGACAGGGAACAAGGAAAAAAACTGTTCCTCTTCTCCAAGGCTGCTAACCTGCTGTGTCAATTTCATGAGTTAATAAATGACTGGAGAAGGCTTAATTGCATCGGAGGAAATTGAGATCAGCCGGTGCTTAGGCCCCACTCAATTAACTTGTGCTCCTAAGGGGGCCAAGCAGGGTGCAGGGGGCAGCCAATCGTTAATTACATGTGCTAGGGCCAGCTACAGCAGGCGTTCTGCCACTGTTGGTCCAGGCAGTGAGGGAGGTGACCCTGCCTCTGGGCGCTGAAGTCACTGAGGGCAGGGGCCCTTCAGAGAGAACATAGACCCCTGGCCTTATGGGGAATGGGAAACCCATTTCCAACACATTCTATCAGGGTGGCTTTTAATGCTCCCCCAGCCCCATTCTTCCCCTAGAAGAATGGCCTTAAGGTTCCGCATCCTGACCTCTTTATTGGCTCCAACCCACCCAGAGACGCCATGTACTTTTGGTTCTCCCCGCACTCCCTTCCTCCTCCTTCTGGCCTGCTTGGCCCGAGGACACAGAATCCAGAGCCAGTCTTGTTATGGGCAGCAGATGATGCCACAAACTCTGCAAGGTCACCCACCTCCCCTGCTGCCTCCAGCCACCTCCCCTGCTGCCTCCAGCCTGAAATCCTCCCAAAGACCTTCATTCCTGCATCATTTCCCGAAAGGGCCAGATAGTGACTCAAACCTGTTAAAGACACAGATTCCGGGCCCCTCCCCTGGAGATGCTGCTTCAGGAGGTCTGGAGTCTCTGCTTTAACATGTGGCTCAGGTGATTGTTACCATCAAGCCAATTTGAGAAACCCTACTTCAGGGGACACCTTAGCTCCTGGGGAGACAAGTGCAGATGTTCTAGGAGGAGAGATAGCATCCTAATGGCAGGGCCCTGGACTGGGGCCAGGAGGCTTTGCTCCCAGCACCTCTCCAGCTCCATCTCTATCGTGCTGTGTGTGGTTAAGCAAGTCACTTGTCCTCTCTGAACTCGGTTTCTTCATCTAGAAAAGTAAAGATATTGGGCCAGATCTCTTAGAGTCCTTCTGTTTCCATGGACCATTTTTGTATAAGTAACTGGTTTGTTAAACAAGCATATTGCATGGTTTATGCTCAAAAAGCAACTTTCATTTTTTTTCTTTTAGTATCCCTTTATTTTTTAATTTTAATTTCTTTAGTATACCCCTCCATTTATTTAGGAACCTTTAAAAGTTTTTATAAAAGTAAAATTTTATAGATTTCTACATAAAGTCTCTGTATAGCTTGTGTTATGTATATACCTAGGACCTAATAATTTTATCATCATTTTATATGATGTCTTTAAAATTACATTTTCTTACTGTTTTTTGCTAGTGAAAAATGATAACAAGATGACTTAGAATGTTTCTTCTTTTTCTGTTATTGGAATGCTTTGTGTAAGATAGAATGATTTCTTTATTAAATGTTTGCTAGGTGTTTCTGGTGAAGCCCTCTGGGCCTAGGTGTTTTCTTTTTCTTCTTTTTTTTTGAAAGTCAATTTTTGATGATTTGATTCTTCACATTATAATATGTTTCAAGTAATTTACTTCTTGAGGAGATGTTAGTAGGTTACATTATTCCATAAATGCATTCATTTCATCTGTATTTTTAGATTATCGGCATAAGTTTGTTTTTAATACCCTTTAGTTTCCTTATGTTTGCAGCATATGTGGTAATATCCATTTTCATTTCTCCTAGTCTGTAGTTGTGTTTTCCCTCACTTTTATTGATCAGAATCTCTCTTAAGGTCTATCACTTTATTTTAAAAAAATTTTTATTGACATATAGTTGATTTACAATGTTGTGTTAGCTTCTGCTGTACAGCAAAGTTATACATACACACATATCCACTCTTTTTTTTTTTTAAATAAATTTATTTATTTATTTATTTTGGCTGCATTGGGTTTTTGTTGCTGGGTGCGGGCTTTCTCTAGTTGCGGCGAGCGGGGGCTACTCTTCATTGCGGTGTGCAGGCTTCTCATTGCGGTGGCTTCTCTTGTTATAGAGCATGGGCTCTAGGCATGCGGGCTTCAGTAGTTGTGGCACACGGGCTGTAGAGCACAGGCTCAGTAGTTGTGGCGCACGGGCTCAGTTGCTCCACGGCATGTGGGAACTTCCCGGACCAGGGCTCAAACCCGTGTCCCCTGCATTGGCAGGCGGATTCTTAACCACTGTGCCACCAGGGAAGTCCTGTCCACTCTTTTTTAGATTCTTATGCCATATGGGTCATTACAGAGTATGGAGTAAATTTCCCTGTGCTATACAGTAAGTCCTTATTATTTACCTATTTTATATATAGTAATGTGTATATGTCAATCCCAAATCTCCCAATTTATCTGCCCCCCTTATCCCCTGGTGACCATAAGTTTGTTTTCTACATTCATGACTCTACTTCTGTTTTGTAAATAAGTTCATTTGTACCATTTTTTTTTAAGATTCCACATATAAGTGATATCATACGATATTTGTCTTTCTATGTCTGACTGACTTCACTCAATATGACAATCTCTAGGTCCATCCATGTTGCTGCAAATGGCATTATTTTGTTCTTTTTTATGGCTGAGTAATATTCCATTGTATGTATGTACCACATCTTCTTTATCCATTCCTCTGTTGATGGACATTTAGGTTGCTTCCATGAGCTGGCTATTGTAAATAGTGCTGCAGTGAATATTGGGGTGCATGTATCTTTTTGAATTATGGTTTTCTCCAGGTATATGCCCAGGAGTGGGATTGCTGGGTCATATGGTAGTTCTGTTTTTAGTGTTTTAAGGAACCTCCATACTGTTCTCCATAGTGGCTGTACCAATTTACATTCCTACCAACAGTGTAGGAGAGTTTCCTTTTCTCAGCACCATCTCCAGCATTTATCGTTTGTAAATTTTTTGATGATGGCTATTCTGACCAGTGTGAGGTGATACCTCATTGTAGTTTTGATCTGCATTTCTCTAATAATTAGTGATGTTGAGCATCTTATCATGTGCTTTTTGGCCATCTGTATGTCTTCTTTGGAGAAATGTCTATTTAGATCTTCCACCCATTTTTTTGATTGGGTTATTTTTTTTTTAATATTGAGCTGCATGAGCTGTTTGTATATTTTGGAGATTAATCCCTTGTTGGTCAATTCATTTGCAAATATTTTCTCCCATTCTGTGGGTTGTCTTTTCATTTTGTTTATGTTTTCCTTTGCTGTGCAAAAGCTTTTAATTAGGTCCCATTTGTTTATTTTTGTTTTTATTTTCATTACCGTAGGAGGTGGATCAAAAAAGATCTTGCTGCACTTTATGTCAAAGAGTGTTCTGCCTATGTTTTCCTCTAAGAGTTTTATAGTAGCCAGCCTTACATTTAGATCTTTAATCCGTTTTGAGTTTATTTTTGTGTATGGTGTTAGGGAGTGTTCTAATTTCATTCTTTTACATGTAGCTGTCCAGTTTTCCCAGCACCACTTATTGAAGAGACTTTTTTCTCCACTGTATAGTCTTGACTCCTTTGTCATAGATTAGGTGACCATAGGTGCAGGGGTTTGTCTCTGGGCTTTCTATCCTGTTCCATTGACCTATATTTCTGTTTTTGTGCAAGTACCATACTGTTTTGATTACTGTAGCTTTGTAGTATAGTCTGAAGTCAGGGTGCCTGATTCCTCCAGCTCCATTTTTCTTCCTCAAGATTGCTTTGGCCACCCGGGGTTTTTCATGTTTCCATACAAATTGTAAAATTTTTTGTTCTAATTCTGTGAAAAATGCTATTGGTAATTTGATAGGGATTGCATTCAATCTGTAGATTGCTTTGGGTAGTATAGTCATTTTCACAATATTGGTTCTTCCAATCCAAGGACATGATATATCTCTCCATATGTTTTTGTCATCTTTTATTTCTTTCATCAGTATCCTACAGTTTTCTGAGTACAGGTCTTTTGTCTCCTTAGGTAGGTTTATTCCTAGATATTTTATTCTTTTTGAGGCAGTGGTAAATGGAATTGTTTCCTTAATTTCTCTTTCTGATCTTTTGTTGTTAGTGTATAGGAATGCGAGAGATTTCTGTGTATTAATTTTGTATCCTGCAACTTTACTGAATCCATTGATGAGCTCTGGTAGTTTTCTGCTAGCATTTTTAGGATTTTCTATGTATAGTATCATGTCATGTGCAAACAGTGACAGTTTTACTTCTTCTTTTCCAATTAGGATTCCTTTTATTTCTTTTTCTTCTCTGATTGCCATGGCTAGGGCTTCCAAAACTATGTTGAATAAAAGTGGCGAGGGTAGACATCCTTGTCTTGTTCCTGATCTTAGAGGAAATGCTTTCAGTTTTTCACCATTGAGAATGATGTTTGCTGTGGGTTTGTCATATATGGCCTTTATTATGTTGAGATATGTTCCCTCTGTGCCCACTTTCTGGAGAGTTCTTATCATAAATGGGTGTTGAATTTTGTCAAAAGCTTTTTCTGGATCTATTGAGATGATCATATGGTTTTTATTCTTCAATTTGTTAATGTGGTGTATCACAGTGATTGATTTACATATATTGAAGAATCCTTGCATCCCTGGGATAAATCCCACTTGATCATGATGTATGATCCAAGTATCCCTTTACTTTAAAATGTATTTAGTGAGAGAAATCTGCCCCTGCCCCTAGATTAAAACTTGTGCCAGCCCCATTGCTTTTTTAAAAATTTATTTATTTAATTTATTTATTTTTGGCTGCATTGGGTCTTCGTTGCTGCACGCGGGCTTTCTCTAGTTGCAGCGAGTGGGGGCTACTCTTCTTTGCAGTGTGCGGGCTTCTCATTGCGGTGGCTTCTCTTTGTTGCAGAGCATGGGCTCTAGGCGCACAGGCTTCAGTAGTTGTGGCTCATGGGCTCAGTAGTTGTGGCTCACGGGCTCAGTAGTTGTGGCTCACGGGCTCTAGAGCACAGGCTCAGTAGTTGTGGTGCCAGTCCTTGAGGCATGAAAATGTCTGTCCTTTGACCTCCAGCTTCTGGCTGAGGCAGAGAACCTGGAAGTGGTTGGCCCTGCCCTTGTGGAGAGTGGCTCAGTGCATCCCATTAACGGTTGAGTTCCTTCCCCAATACAGATACACCCAGTGGGGCGCGTCCTCCTCAGGACAGTGAGCAGGGGCCCAGCGTCACCACCAGGGGGTGTCCTTCCTCCCTCCACCCCACCCCCACCCCATTCCCAGTATAGGGCCTAGACACTCCTCTAAATAATGTTGAGTGGGTAAAGAATTTTGGCTTGAAGGGACCCCCCAGTAATTAGACTACACTGGATTCCTCAGTAGGGTCTCACCTCCCCCTCCTCCATCAGCACATCAGCGTGAACTTACCCATCCAACTGTCTGGTTGGTGGGTTGGCCTGAGGAAGTCTGGATATTGGAGTAAGAGAAAGGAGTGATCAGCTCTGGGCGCTGGGAATACGGACAGGCCCAGGAAAGAATGGGGAAGGAGATGGGAAAGAGGTGTGTGGGGCCAGAGAGAGGGGGATCGGCCATGCAGCCAACAAGGACACATCCGCCAGGGGACAGGTCAGCATTCTCCAGTGGAGCATGAAAGAGGCAGCTGGACTCCCTTCCCCCATTGAGCCTCGCTTCCCAGAGCAGGGAGAGGCTCTTGTCCTGATGGTGCATTGGGCAAGGGTTCCGGACAGTGACACTGAGGGAAGGAAACAAGGACGGGATAGGATGTGGCCTTAGAGGTCTGACCTCAGGTTCTTAGGCTCGGGGACCTCAGACCAAGGCAGCTGTGGAGGTCAGGAGACAAGCCCCCTTGGGGATGTCCACTCCAGAGTCTTGGGGTCACAACCAGGTGCCAGCTTGTGCCTGTCTGTCCTCTCAGCCTCCCTTTCCAGCTCTCACTGACCTTCCCCTCTCTCCTTTGTCAGGGACTGACACCCTTGGCCATGACGTGCCCCCAGCTGCTGTCTGCTCAGGCACAGCCTGCGTGACTGGGCCGTCGCTGCTCCAGCTGTTTCACGTAAGTGTGAGGCACAGGAGAAGGTGCCCGGATGCTGGGTAGAGAGAGGTGTTGGTGGAGAGGGAGCTCCAGAAAGTCCTGGTCACAGAGGGCGGGCCCCGGGGGTCTGCAGTTGGCAACAGGTTTGTCCTCGTTGGCTGCCCTCAGCCCCTGAGTTGGTCGCTACTGAATCCATTCTGTCCAGAGCTCCTAGGCCCTGTGAGGGAACATAGGGACCTTGTTCTCAAGGCCTCAGGAAATTAATCAGGCAACTGGTGTGACACAAACTCCACAGCACTGGCCCTTGGGTCCTGACTCAGACACTTGCTATTGTATGACTTTAGGCAAATCATATAAAGGTCTGGCTTTCCCTCCTGTGAGTGGGGTTTTTGTATGGTTCAAAGGAGGTGTGTTAGTTATCTTTCGCTGTATAACAAACTACCACAATTTAGCAGCTTGCAAGAACACACATCGATTATCTCAGAGTTTCTGTGAGTTAGGAATCCAAGCATCGCCAGCTGGTTCACTGTTTCAGGGTTGGTCATGAGGCTGCATTTAAGGTGTCCACTGGGATTACAGTTTAATCTGAAAGCTCAACTGGGTAGGGATTCACTTCCACTCTCACTTATGTGGTCGTTCGGTTCCTTTTGGGCCATTGGATTGATGGCTTTAACACCCTGCTGTCCATTGGACTGAGGGCCAGAGGCCATCCTCAGTTCCTTGCTTCATGGGCCTCCCCAAAATCCAACTTGCTGCATCAAAAGCAGCCAGGGTGAGAGCTGGCTCACAAGACGGAAGTCAGAATCTTTGAGAAGCTACTCACAAAGTGACATTCCATCCCCTTTGCTGTATTCTGTTAGTTAGAGGCAAGTCACAGGTGGCACCCCTCCTCGAGGGGAGGGGAGTACACAAGGCATGACTGCCAGGGGAGAGGCTCATTTGGGGCCATCTTAGAACCTGCCCATCATAAATGGGGACAGAAATGGAAACACGTTGTAAACTGTACAATGAATGCTGTTTAGATTCAGGGAGTTATCGTGATCATTTGCATCTAGTTGCAAAGAGAAAATAAGCACCCCTGAAATCATAGAGAGCCACTGGGTGTGGGAATTTAAATGCTAAGTTGCACCACCAGGACTGGGCCCTCTGGGAAGCTGGCTGGGACCTGGCTAGTTGACCACATGCACTTCACATGTGCCTTCTTGGTTTATGACTGTCAGGCCAGACTTAAGTGATCACAGAATGTCTGGGCCTTCCTTCTCCCCACAAATAACCATGTTTGAAGGATATCTTAGAGGTTACAAGGGGCCCTCACATACATAAATCTTTTTCCTGAGTTTTTTGGTAATCTCTCTTTTACCATGAGAAAGAAGGTCAGTTTCCAAGATGGGATGTCCGCTAAGCGGCACAGTTGGGCCCTGAATGGGCCTTCAGCCCTGTGGCTCTGCCTGCACTGCAGTGCTCCCCATTTCCAGGCCACTTCTGCTGTGCAGTCTTCATGGTACTGAAAGAGGGAGGCCAGGCATGGAAGGCAAAGAAGGGAGGGCACTGTTCTTGTATGGCTTCATAATTTCCCGTTCCCTAAAACAGCCTGGACACATCCCAGGTGACTAGGCCAAGACTTTCAGTAGGGTGGACCACTGCTGCCCCCTCCAACTTCAGGTCACTAGGCCTCTCTGTCTCCTGTGCAGCCCTCAGGGGTGAGCATGCAGGGGAAGCAGGGGAGGGTGGAGTGGTGTGGCTGTGATGGTGTGTAAGTCCTCCCAGGGCTGAGGTTCACCTGCCCGCCTCCAACAAATACCCCAGTGAACCCTGAAGCATGGCTCCCCGTGCATTTGGGCAAAGTCAAACTGGTCTTGAACAAGGATGCTCTGGTCTGCAGATCAGATGTGAGCGGAGAGATACAACTTGCTGCCCTCTGGTGGCAGATCAGCGTCATTACTGCCAGGCCTGTGAAAGAAACGCCGTATGGTGAGATGATTACCAAACTTTTAAGTACCCACTGTGTGCCAGGCACTGTGTATAATGCTGCAGGAGGATAGGATACAGTATAAGATGCAACTCCTGATCCCAGAGGACTCATAATTTAGCACAGGAGTCAAGATGTTCCCACATGAAAGTTGACAAGCATCATACCAAGACAGGATTTGAAAAGTGGCACATGGAAAGGCATTACAGTAGAATTCCAGCAGGAGAGAGTGCATCACGATGAGGCAGTCAGGGAAGGCTTCTCAAAGCCTTGAAGGATGGGCAGAATTTAAATAGATGGAGAGAGTGAGAGCATGCTCTCCCCTACTGAAACCCTTCAGGAACCCTCATTGTCTTCAAGAGAGTTAAATCCCAATTCCTTGCCTGCCTTACAGCCTCTCCAGCTTCATTCCTACCCCCAGCCTTCCCAGATTCCTTACGGTTCCCGGAGCCTCTGTGTTCTTTCACACTCCTGGACCGTGCATTCTGCCCTCTCCACCTGGTCTACCGGACAAGCCCCCATTCAGCCTTTCGGAGTCAGCTCAAATATAACATGTTCCATGGAACTTTTCCCCAAGTAGTTAGCTGCCCCTTCCTCTGTGTTCCCACAGCCCCCGGTCTGTGCATCTCTGGTTCATAAGGTATATTAAGTGTCTTTTCATCCCTTGGCTATATGCTTCTTAAGAACCGAGACTACCTGATGGGCAGAGGATTCATGCAGGGGGACAATGGGCGGTGAGGGAGAAAAGATAATTGGTGGTGAGCATGCAGGGAAGTGGGAGAGGGCAAAGCCTCTGAAGCTCAGTGTAAAAGTCCGCGCCCGGATAAATGTGTCCTGCAGGCAGTGTGGTGCCACGAAGCCTCCAGAGTAAGAGGGGTGCAGGGCATGACGAAGGGCTAACTGTGGGTGATGTGAAGGGCGCTCAGGGACACAACCAGCGAGATCTGTTAGGAAACCTTTGCACCAGTGCAGGTGTGCGGTGCAGCGTCATAACTGGTGTGAAGAACAGAAGACTGGACGAAGCCAAAGAAGAATTTGAGGATTTGAAAGTCTGGGCATCTAGGGGAACACGCCACAGCTCTGTCAAACTCTAATATGCAAATAATCACCCGGGACCTTGTTAAAACGCAGGTTCTGACTCATTAGGCCTGTGGTGGGGCCTGAGATGCTACATTTCTAACCAGCTTCCAGGTGCTGCCAGGCTGTGGTCCACAGACCGCCCTGTGAGCACTTTGAGTGATTTAGAAGCGGAGCCAGGTGCACACAGGGCTCCAGGAGCACAGTGGTGAGGGGCGGTTGGTGTCTTTGGGTGAAGACAGGTGCCCCTTCCCCAGGTGAGCACAGCAGGGCGCCCGGCTTCCTGAGCAGCCGGCGTTCCAGCCTCACTTACCCTTCGAGTAACCAACAGCCTGCAAAACCCTTTGTGGCAGCCCTGGTGGAACCACTAACAGAGGGGTTGGAAGCGGGGAGCCCACTTGGAGAGAGGGTGATGACAGCCTGTCATAATTGGGTTCGAGGTGCCAGTGGGCATCTGAGGGACAAGTCTGTCCACTAGCAGCTGGAGACACAGCTGGAGCTGCAGATTTGGGACCTCTAGGCCTGTCGATGACAGAGCACATGGTGAGAGAGCAGGGTGAGGTGAGGTGGAGCTCAGGGATTAATCTAACCCTTGGGGCCTTTTTCAGGCTAACACTCTTCTAACATCATCTCCATCCCTTTGCTTGTCTTGCAGGTCACCGTTCCCTTTATGAACGTAAGTGCTCACGGTCATTCTGTCCTCAAGATGCCAAGTCTCCTCACACGTTCCTGCTCCGTTGACACAGCCCACCTTGGTCCCTGTGTGCCTCGGGGGTCGGGAGTCCCCGTTCAGTGGCCTAAAAGGCGAGTTGGCCCTCAGACAGCCTCACATCCGGAGCGCGCCTCCCTTTTACATACGGACGGCTGACATGGTGCCCAACGGGGGCGGAGGCGAGAGGCTCTCCTTTGCTCCCACATACTACAAGGAGGGGGGACCCCCATCCCTCCAAGTGGCAGCGCCCCAGAGTTACCCGGTGACGTGGCCAGGCCCTGGCCGTGAGGTTATTTTTTTTTCAAAAGGTTATTTTGAGGGTTAACTGAGATAACCAGGAGAGTGCTTAACACAGTGCCTCACACAGACTAAGGCCTCAGTGAACAGAAGTTGTTATTCTCTGTGTCTTGGCCCCGTGGGGTAGGGGAAGGGGTGAGGGTTAAGCCTGATGTGAACAGAGGGGAGAGGGGAGAGGAGAGGGAGAAGAGAATTAAAGCAGAAAGACAGCAAGAACCTTTGAAAGTGGATGGAAACAAGGAGCAGAATCACACCTTCAGTTAGCTCTGTGCCGCCTCTCTTCCCTTCTGCAGCTATGAGCCCCCCAGGTTAGGCTGGCCCAGGCCACAGCTATCCTCTGCCTTCAGGAAGCCCCTGGTGTTCCAGTGCCCAGGGCCCTCCCTGCTCTCGGGTCCCCCACGCCTTCAGCTGAGAGAGTTCCAAGAGGGCTCCTGGCCCCAGGCCCAGGGGGGCAGCTGCCCCTCACCTCTCCGCACTCGTCTTTGCAGAGTTTGATGGGGCGTCGGGCGGATGACAGCGGGAACGGTTGTGATCACTGGCGGAATCCTAGCTGCGGTCATTCTCCTCTGCATCATCGCCGTCCTGTGCTACTGTAGGCTCCAGGTCAGTCCCCTGGGCCTGTGGCTAGAGGCCACCAGCAAACCACTTCCCCATCATGGGGGCAGAGCCTGGAGGCCCACCGCGGGCGTGACAAAGCCCAAAGCCGTGGAATGTGGGAGGCGTTAAGTCAAGGGGGCTGGGAGTTGGGGGGGCTGTCAGAAGGGAGCTACATTCCCCTCACGCCCTGCACACTTCGGGCACCCAAGAGAGTGAGCTGGGAAAATACCGGGTCGCTGTGTTGTGTCTCCCGCGCGTCTGAGATTTCAGGAGTGGTGGGAAGGGCACCGTGTGGGGAGACTCTGAAAGCAGCTCCCCGCACCCCAGCCTGTGCTTCGTACGATCTGTATGCCCCCCCCTCTCTGCCTCCCCGCCTCTCTCAGCCTCCGCCTGCGGTCAATGCCCTAGGAAGTAGGGGGAGGAAGAGGGAAGGAACTGGTCTTGCAGGGCTGGGAGGACATCGCTGTGGACCGTGGGCCTCTGGTGTTGAGTTTTCTCTCCAGGGCCAGCCGAGCGCCCGGCGCAGGGTCCTGAGCGGAGCAGGGCCGTGGGCACCTGTGCACACCCCGATGGGGGCACTCAGCCCTCAGGCAGCCCTCCCCACTCTCCCCTCAGTATTACTGCTGCAAGAGGAGCGGAGCCGGGGATGCACGCGAGGAAGAGGAGGAGGAGCACGACCTGCCCGCACACCGCAGAGGCCCCACCTGCAATGCCTGCAGCTCCCAGGCCCTGGACGGCCGAGGCGGCCTGGTGCCTCTCACCAGCGAGCCCTGCGGCCAGCCGTGCGGGGTGGCGGCCAGCCACTGCACCGCCTGCTCCCCATACAGCTCTCCCTTTTACATACGGACGGCTGACATGGTGCCCAACGGGGGCGGAGGCGAGAGGCTCTCCTTTGCTCCCACATACTACAAGGAGGGGGCACCCCCATCCCTCCAAGTGGCAGCGCCCCAGAGTTACCCGGTGACGTGGCCAGGCTCTGGCCGTGAGGCCTTCACCAATCCAAGGGCTATTAGTACAGACGTGTAACCCCTTCCACCCCCGCCATGCACCAACGCTGCCGCCCCAGCAGGAGCGATGGGGACAGCGGACGACACCCCCCAGCATGGCCCACAAGGACTGTCTCAGTGTTTCTGGCTTTCCTTTCCCCACAGTGGAGGGCTCACCCGGATTCAGGCTATTGAGGGCATTGAGAACCAGGCCAGGGCCTGGCCCCGCGGCCCACAGGTGGCGGCCTGACAGGTCCTGTTGGCAGCTCAGCCAGTTTCTCTGTTGGGACTGTCCTCTGGCCAGTGCCGGCACTGCCACCACCCTCTCACTTCCCTCAGCCCCCTGGCTTTGCCGGACTCTGAGGAGAGGAGCGGGAGCACCGGGGGAAGCTAAGCAAAGGCTCCGGAGTCCTTGGGGGATGAAAGGAGAAAGGGGGTGTAGGGCAAAGGGAGAGGCCAGAGCTGAGGCATTGGCAGAACTTGAGAAGGGAGAGGAAGGGGTTAAAGGGACTCTTCAGGACTTGCTTGCTGACATGAATCCAAGAGCTAGTTCACAGTCTAGTTTTGTACTTCGCCCGTTCTAGAGACCGCACTCCCTGTAGCTGTTCCAACACGGGTATTGCTTCCTGAACACATCACGTCTGCGTCTGCCTCTATCTTCACAGAACACGTCGACTGGACTTTAAAGGCTGTGGCATAAGGTTATTTGTGAGGAATGCACCCACAATGGATGTCTAGCCTTGTCTCCCCACAAATCCTCTTTCTCTGCCTCGGGAACCAGCTGCCCTGGCTGGAGAACCTTTTGCAAGTTTTGTTACTAGAGTTTGAGTAGCTTAGCAAAGGAAAGCCTGCTGATGGTCTCTGGGGCCCTGGTCCGCCACGCCGAGCGCTGTGCGTGGATGCAGCCCTGCAAGGACGTGTGCATTCCCAGGTGTGTGCACACAGGCCTGTCACCAACAGCGCACACCAGGACTTTGCCACCTTCAGGAGCCGCAGGGCAGAAGGGTCTCTGATGTACCAACTAGAAAGAAAAATCTGACTCCAGACAGCAGGAACGAAAGGTGATCAAGGTGGCGGCCAATCCCCACGGCAGCCGGCTGGCTGGTACAGGAAGAGCCTGCAGAGCCTCCCCTGGGATAATGCTGCTGCGTGGAAGCCACGGAAGCCCCTCCAGAGACCTGGTGTTCTCCCTGGGCATCCAGCCATGAGGCCACAGAGCAGGACCCCTTCGTTTCACCACGGATGGCAGCCCTCGCTCTGAGGATGGGAGGGACTTGACTTAGCAATCAGATTCCGTGCTGGCTGCCCTCCCTCGGCTGACCCACCCCCCAGTCACAGGACAAGGGCCTGTTTATTGCTGTGTCACTCTAGCCCCCAGTCCAACTCCCAGTTATAACTCAGCTGTGGCCTTATGCTGCTTGAGTGAACGCATCTGATGAGTTCCCCAGTTGCCTCTGCAGTAAGGGGTGTCTGTCCCCCCACCTCCTAAGGGCATTAGTAACCCCCAGACTCTCTTGCATCACCGAATGCTGCAGAGCATGGGGCAGGGAGGGAGCTGGCCCCTCTGCTGAGATCTTGATTTTTGCATTTGCGACAGGGAGGATGAAGCTGGGGAAGGGGAAGAGAATTTGCCGCACCTTTTGCATCGCTCTGGGCACTGGTCACCTTGCATCTCAGTCTGTAATCGAGGCTCACAGGGTTGAGAATCAGAGGACCTGGCGTCTGGTCACACTTCGGTCACTCACTAGCTCTAGGACCAGTCTCTTATCTCCTCTGAGATTCCATTTTCTCCAGGGAAATGAGACTTGCCCAGGGGGACTCTGAGGACCCTTTAATCCTCCATGAAGCCAGCGCTCCCTGAAAAGTTCTGCCAGCCAGACCACTCTTCCTTGCCCCAGTCCTGGCAGGGGCTGGATGCACTTGCCGACTGCCTGATCCTGTGTGCAGGGATGTGTGTTAATGGATGAAAGACCACGGTAAAACACAGGATTCGCAGGCAAAACCATTTTAATTGTCAGTGGAAAGCAGACATGTTTGACCGTCCTACTGAGTGACCTCAAATGATAACATTTCTCTGCTACCAGGAGACAGCTCTAGGTGGGTAATGAGCTCTGTCTCAGAGCCGGGAGGGACCAGCTGAGGACGGCAGCTTTTCATGCCCGTCCCACTGCCAGCCCTTACTGGGCTAAGCACGCCCCCTTGACACGAGCTGCTGGGTCTGGGCGTCCTCGCCGCTTCCTGATGAGCAGCCCCAGTGCCTTGCTTGCCGTCTTGGGATTCCACAGTCACACAACCACAGCAGGGGGCTGCCCCTCCTCACCCAGAAATTCCAGTACCGCCCGCCTTGGGAGAAATCAAGATCCAGTCAACTCTCACCCGCTTCTTGGCCCTGATCTGTTGGGGTCCCTGAGTGAAAAGCATCTCGTGCAATCCTGTCTCCTCCTAGAGCTTTCCCAGCCTAAATCAGCCCACATTTCAAAATCGTGAGTTTGGGGCATTGGAGAGATGGTGGCCGCGGCTCTCCCCACACAGCCCCACGTTGCTCAGGGCACAGGCTCAAGGTTGCCTGCCCGCCTCCCTGCAGCCACGAGGGCCCTGCCTGTGGAAGAGGAAGCTCACCGCACTCAACCACACTGTACTTTTTAGCTGCTGAGTCTGTGCTCTGGGACACTATTTGGACACTTTTCAAACTGCACCCTAAACAGGAAGAGGAGAGGCAGGGGACACCCTGCTCTCTCCGCCTTTTCGCTCCACCTCCACTTCACTGCTCCTGCTACAGATTTCTTGCCCTGCATCTTTGATAACTTGGAGTCACAACTAAGTGAATGTCAAAATAAAGGAGGAATTTGACATAGAAACCCCACAGGGTCCTCTGTTCTTTACCTGGGGAAGGGGCAGCTGGGTGTGGATTTAAGAGTGAATGCTCCTTCTTATCGCCCAGGATGTCCTTTTGCAGCACTGAGGTCTACCAGCTTCCTCTCCCTTCCTGCTTCCCTCTGCCATGTACCCCGTGTCCTCCACCCGCCCCCACCCCCCATCCCTTTCCTTGCCTCAGTGAGAGCTCTCACCCAGGAAGGATGTGTCATTTGTTGGAAAGGGGATTGAAGTGTAGCCACTGCTGTCCCTGAGGTGGAAGGAGCTCAGTCAATGACGCAGAGCCCTGGGGAGCAACCTGCCTGCACTCCACCCTCACTGTCCAGGCCCCTGGGGTCCCACCTGTAATTTGGGTCAAGGTCCCCGCTCTAAAGTCTGAGGAGGGAAGAGAAGAGATTTTGGGGACCAGCTGCTCAGCTCAGGCCCCAGCAGAGATGGGAGAAACGGGAGCAGTGTGGAGTGAGGACCAGAGAACCAGGATATAGGTTCCGAGTGAAAGGGAGGCTTCAGGGGGGATGAGGGTGAAGGTGGGGCTGTGTGTGTGCCCATGAGTGAGTGTGGGAGAGAGACACTCTCCCCGTCTCCGGACCTCCACAGCTGGCTGGGCAGCCGGCAGCCTGGCCTGAGCCGTGCGGCACCCAGGCCCCTGGAGTCAGAGCCCAGCAGGCCTTTCACCCTCAGCTGGGGGGCAGCTGGCGGCAGCTCTGTCACCAGTTGTCCCCTGGAAACAAAAGCCCTGAGGCAAACCTCTCTCATCGCTGCTGCACCTACCCCTGCCCTAAGCATCCCCCCCCCACCCCCCGCCCCCCCAGTGGCCACGCCCATGCCAGCCTCTCACCCAGCGCCTCAGGCCATGCGGTGGGGTTACAGCCCTGCCCCAGCTCTTCTCTCTGACAGCCCCGAGCACACCCAGCCATTTTCTACCCTCGCGCTTAGAAGTGCTGCTCAGAGACTACTGATCATTTCCAGGGCAAGAAGACCAAACCATAAATATCTTCTTTATAAAAAAAAAAAAAAAAAAAAAAAAATATATATATATATATATATATATATATATATATATATTTATTTATTTATTCATTCATTCATTCATTCATTCATTCATTCCGGCCGCGCCAGGTCTTAGTTGCGGCACACGGGATCTTCACTGCGCCACGCGGACTCAGCTGCAGCACGCGTGTGGGATCTAGTTCCCTGACCAGGGATCGAACCCGGGCCCCCTGCATTGGGAGCACGGACTCTTACCCCCTGGACCACCAGGGAAGTCCCCAAACCATAGATATCTAAGGCCAGGGTTCTTGAACAACGCAGCAGCAAAAACAGGCAGGACCAAGAGCTCTCCCCCCAGCTCTACTTGCTCAGAATGGAAATGGCCCAACCTTGGGCCCGACCTAGTCGCAGACACTATTAACCTCTCCCTCCCTCCTTAGCCTGGTGTAGACTGCTCTTCTACCCTCTCTGTTGGCCTCTCTCTCCCCCTTAGTCCCCCAGCCCCAATGGCCATCCCTCCTCCACCGCCTAGCATCTCCTTCCCAAGTAGCACGCGAGCCTCTGAAAGACGCTGTCTGCCCCTCAGGCCTCTGGGCGTCTCAGGGTGCCCAGCACACAGCACCGTCCAGCCCCTCATCCCCCAGCCACAGCTGGTGTTGTGCTGAGCACCGCAGGTATCAGGGAAGGAAGAGCTGCTGGGTCACAAAGCCATCACTTCCTCTCTCCCTGTGACCTAACATCCCAGCAATCTAGTCCTGGTGGTCAGAGGGTGGAGTTTTGTGTTAGACTTCACTTTGAACTCTGGTTCCACCACTTACCGTGTGACTTTAGGCAACTTTTTGGACCTCCCTGTGTCTCAGTTTCCTCATCTGTAAAATTGGGCTCATGACGCCTACTTTATTCCATTGCTGTGAAAATTACGTGAGCCTGGCGCACACGGTAGCCATTGTCATTAGTAGGATTTGGTGGGGACTCAAGTCTGAGCTGTGGAGGCAGCTGGGATTGCTCAGTCATCAGGGTGGAAGCCTCCTCTGGGCTCTTTTTCATCTCTCCCCGAAGCCTTCCGGAGCCTCTCCTCCCTCACCACTTCTCTCTGCCTGTTCCAGACGCTGCCAGGACCACCTCTCTGCCCATTACTGCCTCTCCCTTCATTTGGAAACTCCCTCATAACTGCTTGTGACTCTTTGAGAGACCAAGGGTCCTATCAACCTAGGACTGAATTTTGGCCTCACATTTGCCCCAGTAAATTGTACAAATGAGGGAGAGAATATTCATACATACAACAGATCAGCTCTCAGCTTGGCGCCGTGCATATTTCACTGGTTTCCAAGTTCAAGGCTTGGGTTTGAAAGTCAGGTCAGAAGGGGTCCAGAGGACATCCAGCTCCTCCTCTTGAGCCTGGACTCCCCAGATTGTCCATCCCTGGCCCTGCTGAGCCTCACTCAGAACTTGCTAGACATTCTGGCTGCTCTGCTCCCAGGTGTTAGTGGGGAGGTGAGAGCGGGAGAAGGAGCAGGAGGGAGGGAGCCCCAGTGTCTGGCTGGGAGGGATGGGAATGTGCTTCTGTGGGCCACCATCTGCATCTTCACAGAGTTAGGAAACCAGAGGAGAACTGGACCTGCCACATGCCCATTGCCTCTCCCAGTGCTGGCGCCACGGGACCCACCTTCACTCGGCCCTGAATGTCCCCCCTGCCTGGATCCACGGAGAACAAAGAGAAATGATGGCTGAGCGCTACACCCTAACCCACAGGCCCCAGGGGACTCCATTTCCCTGGCTAACCACTGTATCATCACTTCCATCCCTCCTATCTGCGGGTGTAAACTTCCTAAGAAATAAAATCAAAGTCCTCTTTCTCTATTCAGTTTACAAAAGGCCAAGCCAACTCTGCAACCCTGCTGTGTGCCTATTCGTCTGTTTTTGTCACAATACTTAAAGTGTGACTTTAGGCAAGTTTTCTATATAATTCTAAGTTATTTGGGGAAATGTATCCACAGACTCGTTTCCACTTCAAGATGGGCTAAGGCAGCTGGTGCTAGGAAACTGAGATCTGGGAAATAAGACTCTGGGGCCTATTTTTGCTAGTTCTGTAAAAGAGGATCCAACCATTCCCATGGCCCCCTCCACAGGCGCCCTTAGAGAGGGACGGCCAGCCGGGACCAGACCGCCACCAAGCTTCACCCACCGACCTCCTGCCCTGTCTGCCTTCATCCCTTGTCTGTGTCTTGCTGTGGGTGGGAAAGGGCTTCATCGGTCCAGATCATACTGCCTCTGCCTTTCCCCCTTTTCCCTTTGCTTAGGGGGTTTACAGGGTACTTTTTAGATGGGAGGAAAGAGAACCTGTAAGTATAATGTCGACACTTTGATCATGAGTTTTGTTCTGGATCTAACTACACAACTCAAGGTTAAACAGAGGCCTGAACGTCTTCACAAAGTCCTCTGAACTCTTCTCGAACATAGGGTCCAACCAAAGGGAGAGGCCATCTCCGGACAACCCACTGTCACCCACAATAACAGTGTAGCTGAGGGGGCCATGACTCAACCCCCAGGGAGGGTTCTCTCGAACCCTTCCTCAGGCAGGACTCCTGAGCGGGGCAGGGTCCTGGGTGAGGGTGGGAGGAGGGTGGAGAATGGCACCTCCACCTTCTAATCTCTAAAAGGCAAGATCATCAAAGGCAACCACACACAGGCTCTGAAAAATCTCAACGTTCTCCAAATCTGTGAAAGCATTGTCCAACAAACAAATTCAAATACATTCAGGAATAACAGACTTATCATGAATATTCTTAAGGGTAATATTTTCTGCCTTTTAACCCATTTGTTGGGCAGCCGTGAACTCTTCCTGAAGCTTAGGAGATGAACATTCACCCGGGGCCCCTGCCCTAATCAAGGCGGAAGTCCCCCTTTCTCAAGCAAACTACCCCCCACAGTCCCAGGTGAACCCGCTTCCCCAGGATGTCCTTTTCCAAGGGTGGCTGGTCTCTTGGGGACAATCTGCCCAGGCCTCCAGGGAAGTACTTGGCTCCCAACTTCTTCTCCATCCTGTCATCCCCCCCACCTCCTTCCTACACACACACTACCATCACCACCACTACCCCCAGCAAGGAACCACAGCCACAGCCAGGAGTTGGCAGGTAGATGAGGCAGCCTTCTCCCTGAGCTCACTGGCCCCCAGTGGGCAGGACACTTCCAGTCTTCACAGGGGTGAACATCCAGAAGCCGGGTGGCTGGATCGCATTGGGCATCTGAGATCACCTTCCCCTCCAGGTCTCAACAGAAGATGACACAGCTCATACGGCGCCAGCCATGGGCACCTGAGGCCCTGGAGGCACACAGGGCTCCTGTGCTGGCCTGCCTGCAGGTACAAGCCAGGCCCCACATCCACGCCAACCCATCCCAATATCTGCATATCCTCCTGGGCTGCGTTTTGCCTTGGGCCAGAGGTTTTCTTTCTACCCACTGGGAATTCCATCCTTATTTCTATCAAAAGATCATTCCCCTGAGATCTGTGTTCTGGGTCTAATCAAACATCCTGAAATTATAGCAGAGGCCTGACCCTCCTCACCACATCCTCTGAATTCTTTCTCCAAACATATAGGGCCCAACCAAAGGAATCCAGAATGGTCAGAAGACCCCAAAGCCCAGGCCCCTGCATAGACACCGAGCGTCTCACCAGACCCTCACCCTCCTCTTGCCTCCTTCCCACCGTATGTGGCCCCGGTACCCCCATCTGAGGAGGAGCCATGAGCTGGTGACAACGAATGAGGAGGAGCCCAAAAGAGAAAAATTAAGAACTGAGAATTTCCAATGAGGTCAAAAAGTGGTAATATAAAATGTTGGACATCGGAAGGATACATTAAAAAACAAATAAAAATGGCTTCCTATTGGGAGGGAGTGGAGAATCAATAAGATGAAGGTAGAAACAAAGCTTTGCAGTGTATGCCTGGTTATGTTATTTTGACTTTGTTAACTCTACATTTTGAAAAGTTTTTTTGTCTGTTAAATTATACCAAACTGTGCGTGAGAATAAGCGAGTACCTTCGCGGCAGTCACATGCAGGTGCGTACCCAGCTGTGAGCAGAGCCCGGGGGGGAGCCTGCTGAGGCCTGTGCTCAGATGCCTACCTGAAGAGAGGCTGAGTCTCCTAAGACGCTGCCGCGTTTGGATCCTCCCAGGCCTGGGGCTGGGTCACGGCTTCTGCTGGGGACCCGTGAGTGCGCACTCTCCGCAGGCAAAGAGGCTTCTGTGCTGCAAGTAGGGCGCAGTCTTCAAGGCCAGCAGGCAGAAGGCTAGAGGGAGAAACAGTGTCAGCCAGCATAGGTTCCTGTCAGATAAATATTTTTTGAATGTTTTTTGTTGTGGTAAAATATCTGTAACATAAAAATTTACAATTTTAACCATTTCGAGGTGTATGATTCCGTGGCATTAGTTCAGCAGTGGACCGATTTATTTGAGATACAATTGACATATGACATTGTATTAATTTTAGGTGTACAACATAATTTAATATCTGTATATATTGCAAGATGATCACCACAATAAGTTTAAAGGCCATTAGCACATATAGGTACACATTTGCTGTTGTTTTGTGATGAGACTTTTAAGATCTATTCTCTTAGCAACTTTCCCATATACAATATATATATATTTTTTAATACAGTATTGTTAACTATAGTCACCATGCTGTACATTACGTCTCCAGGACTTTTTATCTTATAACTGCAAGTTTTACTTTTTTAAATTTGATAACAACTTAAGTTCAAATGCATTCTAAAGCTACTTTTTTACCCTTACCGCCCCGCCATGCTATGTTTTTGATGTCACAGTAGGCTCTTTTAATACTGTGCTTCTCCAGTTCACTTGCTAGCTTTCTCCAGTAGAGAAGGCAGTGGCCAAGGGCTCAGGATCTAGGCTCTGGTCTCAGTTTTGCACTAATAACCACGTGGCCTTAGATGGTCACTTAGTCCCTCAGTTTCCCCATCTGTAAAATGAGGAATTTAGACTATACAGCTATTCCAATCATTTCATTTTGGTATTTTACACCCCCTTTTTTTAGAAGCTTCTAGGCAACGAAACTCAAAGCCAAAGTGTAAGGAGCCTATTGGTTATCTAAGTCCAATCAAATGACGTCAGAACATTTCAGTAAAGACAAAACAACCTGGTTGTCAGAAACCTGACTCGTTTGTAACATTCAGGAGTTGATGTGTTGCAGAAAGTTATAAATGAAGTTCAGGGGCCAGAAACCATCATTCCCTTGGTGACCCAAGTGGTTCCCTCTGCAGCCGTGTCCACAGCTTTGAGCCATGTGACCCAATTCTAAGGGTGAACCAAAGTGCTCCCAAGCTGAGCTAGGCAGGAAGGCCAAAGGGCACAAATTGCCAAAGGGCACAAGCTGAGCTAGGCAGGAAAATAGCCATGAGAGAGAAGGGCTAACATAGGCAAAACTGTTCATTCAATTAACATTTGCTGGGGATGCAACACTAGGTAACAAACATTGTGCTAGGAGCTGGAGAAATATAACTGAAAAGTACCACCCCTGCCCTCAAGAGGCTTATACTCCAGGGTGGAAAATTAACACATATTTCACAGGTGAAATACTAAACCCTCCAGGTATTTACTTGCCCTGGACTAAAACAGAGACTGGAGACTCAAAAGGTAGAAGATGGAGTTCCTTGTCCTCAGACTGGCATGGTCTAAGACGGGAAGGGGCAGGGTTCATCGGCTGCCAGATGTGGCACCATTACTTTAGGAAGTTGATACCAGCCTCAGCACTTCTTTCCTGCCAGACTTTGTCCTCATGTTAGAAGGAGCGAAATTGCTAAGTCAGCTCAGGCTGACAAATTACCGTAGATAGGTGCCTTAAGCAACAAACATTTATTTCTCACAGTTCTGGAGGCTGGGAAGTCAAGATGAAGGTATTTTCAAATTTGGCGTCTGGTGAGGGCCCACTTCCCAGTTCATAGATGCCATCTTCTCACTGTGTCCTCATATGGTGGAAGGGACGAGAGGGCTCTCTGGGGCCTCTTTTATAAGGGTGCTATCCTATTCATGAGGGCTCCACCCTCATGACCTAATCACTGCCCCCCCAAAGACCCCACCTTCTAATACCATCACGTTGTGGGGTAGGATTTCAATACATAAATCTTGGGGAGACACAAGCATTCAATCCATTACAGATGGGTCTCAGGTCACTGAGACAGGAAACCATTGATCAAGGCAATTTGTAGACAACGAAGACAGACTGAAATTCAAGCAGAGACAGGTACAGACATGCAGAGGATGTGCTAGGTTAAAGGCCTTGAGAAGGTGAAGATACATAATGTGGTGAATTAAAGAGACACAAGAAGAAAGAAGATAGACTCTAAGACTCGATCCCAGCTGTCAGGATCACAGAGTCCTAAGGCTAGAAGACAGTCAGAGGTCACATAGTCACCCTCACCTCAATGCACTGTCAATGCAAATAATCGATACCCAATCTAAAAATAGAGGGGAGTTTTACTCAAGCCAAACTGAGAACTATAGCCCTGGAGACAGCCTCTCAGTAGCTCTGAGGAATTGCTCCAGAAAGCATGGTTTTCAGCACATTTTTATATCTTATCATAACGAAGAACATCAAACATGACAGGGGTACATTCCTTCAAGTTTTCCAAAAAAACAGATTAGCAAGTACACAGTGAGTCAGTATGGCCTTGGCGCCTGGGAAGGGAGCCTTATCATCAAAGGATGTCCCAGGAAGGGAGGCATTTATCTTTATCTTCAAAACGGACATTCTTTACTTCTGCACAGTGCACCCTTTTCTTTAATGGTTAGGGCAGATGTACAATGTATGTGTGACGGGCCGCAGACAGACTGTCCTAGTTGGCATAAAGTTCAAGCCAAATCATGTACAAGCTGGAATGACTTCCCCATACCTCAATATGAGAAAATTTCTTCCATCAGCCATTAGAAACCATCTGACAGGGGAAAAACGTGTCCTGTTTTGAGGGATAACCAGACAACTTTGGAGTCTAAGGTGATTGTTACAGAGCAAAGCCAGCCCTGGCAGAGCATGACCCGACGGTGCTTGGCAACTATGATTGAGTCAATCACAGGTATATGTTCAAGGGCAAGAGCTTGAATTTGTCTTCTCATTCTCAGAAAACTTAAGCCCCTGCTGCTTCTCTACCAAAGGGAAGAAAAGGACTGAGCTACAGAAAATATCTAGGTGGGAGGCACTTAAAAATAAAAAGGGAGTCATAATTCTCCCTTGAGTGTCAGTTTCTTAGACACTGGAGCCACAAGTACCAAACTAGGAAAGCCAGGAGTGGCTCCAGCAAGGGCAAGAAGGAAATGGAGGATCCAGGACTTGCTACAGATTTGTGGTTCTACAAGAAAGTACGTTTACAGCTTCTGGGTCAAATGTAACAGGCCTTGGTCATGCATGCATTTGTGTCTGTTCCCCACGTGGCTGACAGAGCCAAAGCCCTGTCATTTCATCGCCTCAGCAATGGTGGTGGCCAGGTCACAACCAGCCCTCGGCAGCTTTGAGGAGGAGGGGAATGTGGAATTTGGTAGACCTCGGCAGGGCAGTCGTGATGGGGATGATCAAACCTGGCAGGCACCGCTCAGCAAGCCTCCCTTGCCCCACAGGATATCCGCAGCGTCACCTGATGAATGGAACCAGTGCTCACTCCACTTTTCACTATTTTAAGAAGGTTAAACTAGAGCAAATTTTAAATTACAATGCCTAGTTGTGTTTTTTCCCACAGGGGCATTTCTACTCCTCCCATAGACATCTCCTCTAAACTTTAGACAGAACATGGGATCCCAAGACCACTGGGAATTAGAAAACAGAGTGAAAATGGTAAGCAAAGGTCATTTACTCATTTTTCCCAAGTATATCTGTGAACTCAGAAAAATGTCTATTTTTGCTTTTTAATATAGTGTGTTTTTGCTATATGACTGTGAAAAGTTCTGACAGCTGATGCTACCAGGTGGGGTTGGTGTATGGAGAGTTATTTAAAACACTAAACAACATAAATCTAGACGTTTGCATCCTTCCTCTGCAAAAGGCCATCCATGGACTTGAACAAGCCATCCCACTAGTCTTTATTTAGTGTTCTGTGTGCTGTAAACTTAGGCTCGATGCTGCCCACCAGGATGTAGGGAACCAGGATGTAGGGAGGGACAAATTATGGGGACTGAGTGCTGTCTGGACCATACCCGTGCATGCTCTGCACCCAGTTTGCTCTCCCCGTTAGATCATATCTCTTCAAGACCTTTCTGAAGGGCAGCTGTCACCTTCCCACTGGGCCTGATAGGGTCACCCCCTCAGAGGAACACTTGCATTTTCTTTCTGTGTTTTGTGTTTGGGTGCTGTCAGATGAAACCCTGTCAGGGAATAACCAGCCCCAAAACACAACTGGGAAGACAGTCTGCTGCAATGAGTGATTTGCAGGCTCTGGTGGGGTCAATCATCTCTAATTCAGGACTGGTGACCCCTCCTGTAGCCTCTTGAAAGCACGATGCTGTTAAGCCCCCAAATATCAATCTCCTTCTTTCAGACTTTGGACAGCATGTTGTTTATGGGTATGTAACTGTCAGCAAAAAGGACATTCTGCCAAATATAAATTCTTAGTCATACTTCCCACAGATAGAAGAGGCAAGATCCTATTCAAGATTACCAACTTTTGGGGTGGAAGGAAATATTCTCCCAAACCAGGTGAAAGTTTTGATTTTTCCTAAGTCATTGAGATAGCCAATATTCTGTTCAGTTCTCTGCACACGGTGGGCACTTGGGAAATATTCACTGAACTGGAGGTAGCCTCACGCCTAAGATTACAGAAAGCAAAGTCAGGGGAGGAGACGAGAGCGTTACAGGATGGGGGGTAACTTAAAGACCACCAGTAGCCTTGGTAAGAGGGCATTTACATCCTTAGCCCAGGAATAAATATTTTCATAGAACTTCTATTATTCATCATTATTTGCAAAATAATCAGAATTCCATGGGAGAGGGGCTTCCTTTCACCGAGAACCATGGTAGTTAGGGAGCACCACAGGCAGTATTGTTTTCTGTGAAGATCCTCAGTGAATTAAGTGATTCCAAAGATGAATAAACTCTCCCACTATTGGGGGTTGGGTGGGGAGGAACGGAGGGAGGGAGGGATCACTCTTATCTTATATTTGAGTATGAATAAAATTGATGTTTTCATAGCGCAAACGTTAAGAACTTCACCGTACGGTAGGTTTTTAGATTTGAGAAGCACATTTTCCAGCCTCCTCTAGCTACGGTGTAATCAAAAAAACAAGGCTTCCCAAACTAAGCAGTTTCTTTGCTTCTTGGATATGCAGAGTCAATGTCAGGAAGATGCCAATTTCCCATCAGATCATTAAAAATTGTAATACAATCCCTATGAAAAATACTAATCTTTTTTAGACTAATCTGATTTTAAAGTTCATTTGAAAAAATAAGTAATAATGGTAGGAACTTTCTAAAAATAAATAAATGAGCCACCGCCAGTATTAAAGCTCCAATAATTAAAACTGTGGTATTTATGCCTAATGACCAGCTCAATGGATCAGAAAAGAAAATTCAGAAACAGGCACAAACACATATGGGAACTAAGTTTGTGACAAAGTGGCACTTCAAATCAGTGGGGGAAAGATAGATTCTCAGTAAATGATGTTTGAACAGCTACAGTAATTCAGTGAAGTAGGTCACTCAGACTTTTTGTTAAATGTGAATATTCACTTTCAAATATGTAAACGAAGTCTATAATGTAACTCAAAGTTAAAATCACCATATGTGATAGGTTTGAAAAATCTATCATTTAATTTAATAAACAGTTATCATTGTAAGAGTAAAATACTGAATCATTTATGTTTGTTAATTTTATGTAAACAAATAGGAACTTGAAAACACTTAATAGGGAAATAAATTGACAGTTGATATGAATATCAAGAAAGATATATTTGGGAGAATAACATTACATTCTTTTTGAGATAAACACCACTTATTAAAATGTAAATAATAATAAGGAGATGTTGGTCAAAACTTTCAGCTGTAAGTTCTGGAAATCTAAGGTACAGCGTGGTGACTGCAGCTAATACTGTATTGTATACTTGCAATTTGCTAAGAGAGTAAATCTTGTGTTCTCACCACAAAAAAGGGTAACTATGTAAGTTGATGAATATGTTAATTAACTTGATTGTGGTGATCATTTCACAACATACATATATCAAATCATCATGTTGTACACCTGAAATATATATTAGTTTATTTGCCAGTCATACCTCAATAAACCTGGAAAAATGTAAATAATTCAAAGCAGATAAGAGATTAGATATCATAATTTTAATCTTCCTATGATTATTTGGGGTGCTATTAGTTAACAAAATAGTCTTTAAAAAAACTGTATTTAGGGCTTCCCTGGTGGCGCAGTGGTTGAGAATCTGCCTGCCAATGCAGGCGACACGGGTTCGAGCCCTGGTCTGGGAAGATCCCACATGCCGCGGAGCAACTGGGCCCGTGAGCCACAACTACTGAGCCTGCGTGTCTGGAGCCTGTGCTCCGCAACAAGAGAGGCCGCGACAGTGAGAGGCCCGCGCACCGCGATGAAGAGTGGCCCCCACTCGCCGCAACTGGAGAAAGCCCTCGCACAGAAACGAAGACCCAACACAGCCAAAAATAAACATAATAAATAAATAATAAATAAAAATTAAAAAAAAAAACAAAAAAAAAACTGTATTTAATTTTTTTAAGTATGTAATAGGGAAGAACCTTCATATTCTATTAAAGGTTAATCACTAAAGGGATGTTGCCTATAAGCTTAAATTATACATAATGGCCCATCTCTGGGAACCCTGCCTCCCAGGTAATGAGCGTTAAGCTAAAATGCTTCGCAGGAATCATCCTGACCAGGCCCACCTGTGAATGACTCCAGGCGGAAAGAAATTAACACATCCTCCCAGAGGCTGATGGGAACCAGGAAATGCTTGACTCTGCTCCCTCCCCTTTTAGTATAAAAGAAGCCTGAATTCTAACTCAGGCAAGATGGTTCTTTGCGACACCGGTTCACCATCTTCTTGGTCTGCTGGATTTCGGCATAAAGTTGCTATTCTTTGCCCCATCAACTCGTCTCTCCACTTACTGGCCTGTCGTGCGGTGAGCAGTACGAGCTTGGACTCGGTAACAGGTATTTATTTCCATTTAGGTCATGAGTCTTTTTTTTTTTTTTTTTTTTAATTTATTTATGGCTGTGTTGGGTCTTCGTTTCTGTGCTAGGGCTTTCTCTAGTTGTGGCAAGTGGGGGCCACTCTTCATCACGGTGCGCGGGCCTCTCACTATCGCGGCCTCTCTTGTTGCGGAGCACAGACTCCAGACGCGCAAGCTCAGTAATTGTGGTCCACGGGGCCCAGCTGCTCCGCGGCATGTGGGATCTTCCCAGACCAGGGCTCGAACCCGTGTCGCCTGCATTGGCAGGCAGATTCTCAACCACTGCGCCACCAGGGAAGCCCCATGAGTCTTTTTTTAAAAAGTCTTATTAGGAATTTTTCACATCTTGTACAGATGCATTAAAAATAAGATGTCAACTTTGCCACCTCAAACTATCATGGGGAGGAAATAATTCCAAAATTATGTATAAGAACACCTACAAATCAGATGTAATAAAGAACAGAGTGTATGAAGAAAAGAAGTACAATATAAATGCTAACAACTCTTATTAAATAATATTATTTAATAATACAAAGAGACATTGAGTCATATGAAAAGAACATTAACGGTTTTGACAGCATGCTGGATTGATGATGAATTCATCTGTGCTTCTGCTTTTCTTGCTTTCTGATAAATTTCTGAGAATTCCTGATCATTCAGAAAGCAATATGGTGAAAATCTGATTGAAGAAATATACACCTTATCTATGCTGTTTCTTTTGTAATTGGAATAGCTAACCACTTGGTAATCCTGCCCCAGACTTTCACCACTAAATAATAACCATTGAATTGATGGCTCTTGTAAAAAGTGCTTTCCTTCTTTGCTTAAATTTGCTAATCCAGGCATTAAGTTTAAAGACAACTCTATAGGAAGAAAGACTATTACCTCGAGTTCACATGTAGTGATTATTTGGGGTGATATTTTTTAATTAAAAAAAGGGGGAGAATCGTTTTTCTTCCTATACCTACCAAGAGTATAATGTAAAAAATGGCACCAGCTCTTCTGTTGTGGCTCCTGTTTATTCTAACTGCTGCTGTATACTTAAATTTTCAAATCAAATGCAGTCGCTAAAGTTTTTGTTTTGTTACTTTTTTGTTAGTTTCCAGTAAGCATACTGACATTCTTCTAAAAGCCATTCATCTAGATTTTACCTGGAGAATATTCTACATACAGCTTACTTTCTCAGTGAAACTCATAAACAAATGAACAAAAAATTGATAAAATGTTGTGCCATATCATTGACAGTAGACCAACATGGTGATTTAGTAACCAGAAGCATATGTTTGCACTGTTCAGTAATGTGTCTGACGAGTAATTATAGCCCCACATCATGTACTGAAATTACTGGCTATAATCAGAAAGATAGTGGGGCATATTCAAATTATCTTTCTCCAGCCAAACTACATGGCGTATAAGAAATTATGAAACTGACTTGTAGCATACTTATAGGAGGCATTCAAACAAGATGTTTTTTAAAAAGCTGCTTGAAACAAAAGAATTACTGAAGTTTTGTGGATAACAATACTAATTTTGCAGGGCTTGCCTAGCAGCCATCTTGCTTACATAACCAAACTGGTGTGCATCACATGGGGCACACCAGAGCCTCTGCCTGACTGGATGCAGGCCCAGGAGGCCTATGGCTTTAGCCCCACTCAGCACTTTGTTTGTACTGTTTCTGATCCTCAAAGGTGCATCTCTTGGCTTTGCGTTATTTTTGTTTTTTAACTTTATTGAAGTATAGTTGATTTACAATGTGTTAATTTCTGCTATACAGCAAATTGATTCAGTTATACATATATACATCCTTCTTCATATTCTTTTCCATTATGGTCTATCACAGAATATTAAATATAGTTCCCTGTGCTATACAATAGGACCTTGTTGTTTATCCATCCTATATATAATAGTTTGCATCTGCTAACCCCAAACTCCCAATCCTTCCCTCCCTCACCCCCTTGGCCACCACAAGTCTGTTCTCTATGTTTGTGAGTCTGTTTCTGTTTTGTAGATAAGTTCATTTGTGTCATATTTTAGATGCCACATGTAAGTGATATCATATGGTATTTGTCTTTCTGACTTTCTTCACTTAGTATGATAATCTCTAGGTCCATCCATGTTACTGCAAATGGCATTATTTCATTCTTTTTTATGGCCGAGTAATACTCCATTGTATATACATACCACATCTTCTTTACCCATTCATCTGTCAATGGACATTTAGGTTGTTTCCATGCCTTGGCTATTGTGAATAGTGCTGCTATGATCATAGGGGTGCATGTATTTTTTCAAATTAGAATTTTGTCTGGGTATATGGCCAGGAGTGGGATTGCAAGATCATATGGTAATTCTATTTTTAGTTTTCTGAGGACCCTCCATACTGTTTTCCGTGGTGGCTGCACCAACTTAGATTCCCACCAACAGTATAGGAGGGTTCCCTTTTTCCACACCCTCTCCAGCATTTGTTGTCGACTTTTTAATGACGGCCATTCTGACTGGTGTGAGGTGGTACCTCATTATAGTTTTGATTTGCATTTCTCTAATAATTAGTGATGATGATGGCTCTGTGTTTTTCAATTTCCCTTGAATTTATTCTATTATTGTTACATGTTTGGAGTTACAAAAAGATGTTAAAATGGCATCTTAGGTAATATGATAAAAAAAGGCATTACAGAGTTGACGGTTCATCTTAAGTACTGGTTTGTATATTAGAAAATGAGGGATCCTAAAAAGTGTCAGGCTACAGGTCAAAAAAGACGATTTGTGTCTCATTTGTACTGTTTGTGTGTATGAGGGCCTCCGCAGGCCCTAAATTCATGTCTCATGTGGATGGATTCCTCAGTAAAGTGTGCCCTGCACATATATGAAACAGGATCTCCTTAAGTAGCTAAGGACTTCACTCAGTAGCTAAGATCATTCCCTAGTTTAGCTTGATGAAGTTACTTTGTTAAAGAAAAAAATATCCAATGATGCATGTTAAAAATGGTAAGGCAGACTTGATTCAGGACCCTCATTATAGGTATAGGGACCACTGCAGTGGGATGTCACAGTGGGGAGAGAGATTGGGTTCAACTCCAAATACAGCTTGGGCAAGGAGGAATTTATAACCAAGGAGCAGGGATGGAAAACTACTAAGAGGAAACACCAAGGAAACGGGGGTTCTGGCTAAAGTGACCTATCAGAATTCTTACTGAAGGCAGGCCAGAGTGATCAGACATCACCTAGGGGATGCTGGAAGATGAGGAACCAGGTAGGATATTGAGGGTGTGGGGTTCTAGTTAAATTGACTTAGCAGGATTCTTGCTAAAACTATGTTTTCCAAAGAAGTACACAGATAGGCCTAGAAAAATATTCAAGAGCCTGACTAAAGTTTGGTCAAGCAAAGAATCATTGTCAGCTTCTGCATCAAACATTCCATGACCCAGACTGCAACTTCAGACTTGACATCATTTTTACTGTATACTATTTAAAATTACAATTCCTACAGTAACTAAATAACTCCTAGCACCTCTCTTCCTTATTAATCAGTTTTCATAGTATTGAGGCTTAAGTCTGTTCCAACGTATTTGGAGAAGTATCTTAACATCCTCTAGTGGTGAGTTTATGAATTAAAAAAAAAAAAATCATGTTGCCGAAAACCCTATGTTCTTTGCCTTCAGGCTCCTCTTATCCTTTGACTTTAGCCCATTCCACTGAAACCTCTTATTTAAGACATGCTGACTCCCAAGAGTTCCTATTTTTCTAAACTGCAGGAATAAATCTTTCAGATTTTCAAAACTGAATTCAGATTTGGTGGAAAACCGTTCAATAAAATGTCGATAGGTCTGTTGTTTTTAGTTGGGTACAAACAGTGGGGACAGAAAGCTGGGAGAAGGGTGGGTGAGGGGCTGAGACGGGTATTCAGGTGCTTCTGCGCTCTAACTCTGGTTTGACAGCATTTCATGGCAGAAATTCTTAACACACTCTGTCCTCTCCCACCCCCGACACACAACTGAAAGATGTCCACTCTTAAGATTAACACATTCCCAATCAGCACACTAGGTTAGGAGCAATTCCCAGAGCTCTATTTACAAGCCCTCTCTCTCTCTCCTACTGAAGAAAACCTCTTTAAGTAGAAATAGCACACTAAGAATGCTAAATGAGGCCTGCAACTGATGGCGGAGTGCCTCCTGACACGCACAGGATTCTTTGGCTCTTGAACTTATTACCAAAGGAGGGCAGTTTCCTTTCCCATCATTGATGACCATATGCCCATTTCTATAAACTTGCTATCTGGGGAACTATAATCAAGAATGAGTCAACGGAGAAAAATTAAGGAGATTTATTTTTCGTAAAACCACACAACTAATTTGAATAAGGCACATTCTTCAACATCTAAAAGAAACAAATGCAAACACAGTCATGGTTACCTAAGGAAGAAGGGGGATGACAAGAATTTTGACATTAATACTGGCAAAGCCCGTTTCTTTTTGTTAGGTAAAAAAAAAAAAAAAAAAAAAAAAGCAAATTGCAGTTGTTTGAAAGTCAATGTGCTGTTTCTTTTATGACAGGGATGGCAAACAGATTTAAATCTCCTGTAATCCGCTCAACCAGAAGCAGCTGCCTGGAGATTTGGGCTGAGAAGGCTGAGGCTAGTGTGGGTACAGGGAGAAGGAAGGCTGGAACTGCCATGGGCCTTCACATCTTCTTGCCAGCTCTACCCTACCTACTGAGCCCAGTGCTTCCCAAGTCTAAAAATGTTCTTTTTGGTTCAGGTAACTGCTCTTAGCCAAGGGCAAATTTAGTTTATGAAGCCTCAATGAGGAAAAGTGGGAGATCATTTCCCAGTATAGGAACCAACCTATGGAGTTTTAAAGACATCGAAACAAGCTGAAATAAACACAGCATATAATCCTGGAAGGAAAGGCACTGAAAACTGAATTATTTATATCTTTGCCAATTATTTACAGATTAGGGGATACTGGTTGTGTTCTCAGGCCCTTTGGATAAGGCTAGTGCTCTTAACTAGTTTGTATATATATTTTTAAAAACAGGTCGAGAAGCACTGCCATATACAGAACTGATAGGGCCGTGTATTAGTTGGAAATGAGTTTCAGTAGCCCAGTCTCAGTCTGAATGAGGCAAATTTAGGCCCACATCATCAGCTACTTTACAACCTAATACCTAAAACTTAACATAATAGGAATAAGGCATATTTTAAAGTCATCTGGAAAAACTGTTTTACACAGGTATCTTAATTTAGTTCTCTCTAGAATTGGTAACACCTTCTTTGCAAATATATTGTTATTCATAGCAAGTATTTCCCGTGTGACTCATAAGCCTCAGTATTTCATAATCTCATAGATACCCTTAGAAATATTCTAAAATAATCATTTCATCATATTTCTATGGATTATGATAGTGATTCATAATCATTAATATTCACAGTACATATATAAAGACAAACATCAACATTCCCATCGAACAAGTGATACAGTGTTCAAGGTACTTTAATTTTTGAAAAAACCAAAAACAACAGAAAACAGAACCACTATAACTTTTCAACAAATTTCAAAATGAAATATATTATGCTCAGATTGGTGGACAAAATATTAAAATGAAGATTAATATTTAACCATACATTCAACAGGAAAAGCAGATTAAAAACTGCATTTATAAAATGACATATTGAGGGCTTTACAAAGATGTCTTGGTTTATTTTTATAATTGCTATGTTTTATTTTCAGATGATAAAAGAAAAAAGGTATCATGTTCCTATTTGAAAGTACTTCTCTACAAATAAACTGTGTATGAATATAAGCTTTATTCCCAGTAAATGATAATCGGCTATAATGATTATATCTTCTACTTAACATTAGTTTTTGAAGTAAGTACTAGACACCTGACTATGCTGCATAAAAACTGGTCAGATGTATGCAAATATAGTCCCGGTGAAGATCATCTTGCTGAATTAGTATCACTTTTACATGCTGAATTTGTTATATTTTATCATCAATGCTCCTTATGTTTCTTGTATAAAACAAACAAAAACTGTGAAAGGGTCAAAACCACCTCAGCTGCTAACACTGTTCAACTGTGTCATTACCTGGAGGATGGTGGGTCACAGGCCTGCTGAACCTTACCACATAAGCTTGGCAGCTTTCAAATGAAATATATTTAAATGACTTTATTGATTTAAAAATTAGAAGTAGAAACAACAGCATTGCTACCTTTAGTTATATGAATCCCCTGGAACTCCTCTGCCAACCCTTGGGAACTAACTGGGAAACCTAAAATTTACCCCACAGGGGAAAAAACTCAAGTCGAGAGACAGTTTATAATTCTACCAGTTGGTTCTAGAACTCTGGTATCACTCAAGAAGTGATTTATATTAATATATAACATAATTAGAGTTGTTCTATGATAATAATTAAATGGTGATGTTTGGGTATCATATATCATGTCACATGCCCACAAGTCATTGTTCTAAGTCAAACAAGCAAACTATCTGTTATAGTAATGAAAGATGAACTACTAGACACACAAAAGAAAATTTAGAAACTTGAAAAATGTAAAAAATAGGTACAATTGAATAGAAATTAACCTAAGCGTACATTAGATAATAGATTTTATTTGTACATTTAAAAAATATAAAGTTTTATGCTTTAAGAATAATCATTTTATTCATGAGGACACAGAGCTAATATACTGCTTCTTTTAAAAATGATTTTTGAAATAGTGGACAGAAAACTGACAACAGTTTCAGTTGATTGTACTTTTATACATGGAAGGAGACATGTTTTTTTAACAAAGGCTGAACAGTAAAAAAAAAAATTGTGACATTTGGAAATATTTTCTAAATTATACTGAAAGGAAATGATGAAAAACCATATTCAACTGAAAGATGAAACAGTCTTTGCCTCAGCTGTGATCTGAGTCACTGACAGATTAGATGTGCATACTTCATACTGGTTCTTTATAAATCTGAGGTAGCACAGGTCGGCAGGCACCAGTTCTACAAGGCACCAATGGTTTTGTGTTATGTAATGCTAGCATCTGAGATCTAGAAATATCAAAAAATATTGAATATGACATATAGATTTTTCTTCAATTTCCGCTGATTTTAAATTGGATTGATATTATATTCACTATGCTTTAACTTTTTGTTCAGGAAGGTCTCTCCTCAAATCTAGCGGAAAAGTCCTTCACAAAGTCCCAAATGAAAACAGTTCCTTTAGGTATGGCCTTACGCTCAATTGAGCACAATGTCAGGTCTTGGTTAGAACAGATCTGTTTTTCCTGTGACAAACACTTTCAAATAGATTCTTTCCCCCATGTCTTTATGCTCTCTGTTTAGGGATCAACAAAGACCCCTATATCTTCTTACTGTTTCCGAAAATCCTTCCATACTTTAGTCACACGACTTCAGAGGCCAAAACCTAACTGAAATATTCCAGGTTCATGGTGATAGTTCCTAGGTATGTCATGTAATGGGACAAATCCTTCATTAGGTCAAGATCATTTTACTAAAGTTCTGCCTTCGGGGTTGAGATGCAAATCAACAATCAATCACTGTCTCCATAAACATCTTTCTCAAGCTTTCTTACAATCACAGAACATGGTCCAACAATTAATACTAGCTGTTAAAACCTCTTAGAATCTATCTACCATTTCCACTTCCTCTCACTAAGTATAACATCTCTTGCATTTTTCTAATTGTTAACCTAATCATACTTCTAACTAGCTGGTCAAGAAATGAACTGCATTAGATAAATGTTCCATCACTGTATAATAAGTAAACAGTATGGTAAAGTTATGCTAATGTACCTATATAAAAATCTACAATTCAACTGGTTATTAAAATCTGTTCTGCTTAAAGCACTCAAACTCTCATTGTAGACAATTATAAAATTCCATTCAGGGGAGACAGAAATGATAACAGAGATTAACAAAAGCATAGAAATATGCTAGTAAATACTAGTTTATACATTCTGCTATTCATCTGTTAAGTCTTTATTCTTCATAAATAGCATGTCTCTTGATAAACCTGTATTTTATTTTCTACCTACTCATGAGTTTTAATATTTTCTTTTTTTTTCCTATCTTCCAAGATGCTTTTTCACTTAATCAGTGATTTTCAAACTTCATTATCAGTTGGACTCTTTATTCCAATTAAATCCAATTAAATCTTACGGAGGAGCCCAATATATAAAATGGGAAAAAGCAGAACTTCTTTGATACAAAGGGGAGGGGTGCCAGTAGACAGCCTGAAAACCACTGCTCTAAATCATTCAAGAAAATTGAAGCAAAGACACAGCCAGTTGGAATTTCTTCATTTGCAGTGATTATAAACAATTCCCCCATTGTTTTCAATTTTTAAGAACATTTCTTGAGCACAGCTGCTTTTCCCTCAGAGCTCATTAACGGAACAAAAACATAGTGCCTTACATATACTATTTAGGTAAATAAGTATCTGAATTCTTATTTCCTTTTTCATACTATTAAAAAGTGCAAAAAAGCATAAGATGTAATCCCACAACTAGGTTATTAAAATGAATTTTAAAAATATTTAACATGTGATATAGAAATTTTTAAAAAATTTTTCACTGTTTTATAATTGTAATTGCTTTAATCTGAGTCCAAATACTATCCAAAAGGCTCCTTAGAGTCTCAAGAAAACAAAAATCACTCTGTAGTTACTGAGAAGATTATCTTCCCATGTAATGATTCTGTTGCTCTACTTTTGGATTGAAGAACATTCCTCAGTTATATATACCTGATTTGCTTGAAAGGCAAGGAAAAAAAAAGTCAGGTCAACTTTTAGCTTTGTCGTGCTTAGATTAGAAAGATTTTACAAAAATTAAAAAGTGAAAATTTCTTTTCTCAAATAAGCTCATTTGTGCTTTCCAGGCTATTTCCTCACATTCGTCAACCTCCTTCCATATAAATGGAAGGCTTTTAAACTGCCTTTTTAATAAACCCATGCTGACCATAACCAACTCTGTGCTTAGCTTATAGAAGGCAGCCCTGTTCCTCTATGCTCCTCACTGGCTGGACGGGCAGCACCAGGTGGGAAATACGGCTCCACAGTCCACTCAGCTTGTCTGAATCCATGTGGCTGAAGGAGCTGGGAGTGTTAGAGTTGGTAAACCTCGCCCAAAGTAAATCTCGCACTTTCTCTTCAGTTTCCCTTGGGCCGACACTTGCTTCTAATGTTTCCTCCTCCAGTAGGATGGTCAGGACCAGGGCCACATCTTTAAAGGCAGCGTTCTCATGGTCACAGTACTTGTAGAAGATCAAGGTGGAGCCTGCAGGAAGGGATTCAAAGCGGTGGACCACAGCAGCCTTCTGGCCCTTCTTAAATCCAGAGCTCAGCTCCTCGTCAACTGACTCCTTGACCGCATCACTGTCCTGAAAGGTTTTTCCAGCTCCATCAATCTGAATGGCAGAGGCTTTCTGGGCGGACGTGTAGGCATCCGCAACGTGGTGGCTGAGGCACTTCAGGGTCTCTCTTCCCTCTCGAGCTGCTGTAAATATGATGGTGGCTGGCTCAGTGGGGTGTGAAGCATTGAGGTGCTTCTGGAGAAACTTACGTCCTCTCTGCCACAGAAAGGAACTCTGGCCTGGAAATTTATCCTTCAAACGGCTGAAATGAACCAAGAAGGCCTCCAAAGCTGGATTTTTGGGCACTTGCTGGGCCGGAGAGGAATAATAGCTATTAACAGAACTTAGCAAAACAAGAGTCACAACCAGGAAGCCAAGAAAGCCTATCAGAGAAAGAGAAAATAAAAGACAAAATTAGAGAGAATGTGAGTCAGAAATAAAGCCTGTGGTAAACTGAAAAGAGGCAGATACGCTGTCAGATTTTACTGGCCTGCGGTGAGTTTCTTTTGCCTAAGTCCTTTAAACTTTCAGCTGTTGAAATCTACTGGAAATATTTTTTCTTTAATTTCTTAAGAAGAAATTTGAAGATAACAACATCTTTGTTAAAAGGTAAAATCTAAGTTTATATATTTTTTGCTATAGGTACTGATGTGATTTAGAAATGAACTATCAGTATATTCTTCTACCGTCTCAAAAATATCTACTACCTACCTGTAGATAGGTCATTTTTTCCTAAACAGTCAAAATGTAAAAATGCCATTTGAGAAGTTAATACTTTCTTTTTTATTGAAAAGACAGCTTTAACAGGGAACTATATTCATATATCTTATAATAGCCTATAATGGAAAATAATCTGAAAAAAATATACATATATAACTGAATCACTTTGCTGTCCACCTTAAACTAACACAATATTGTAAATCAACTTTACTTCAATTAAAAAAAATCAGTTTAGTTTCTTGTTTATGAAAAGCCCTTCCTCCAATGGGAATTCCCATTTTGTTAAGGATGGCAAAATATTGGCCACCACCCCTAAGGGAAAAATCCCCAGAACTCTATTGCTCTATTCTAATATTACTATCAAACATTAAAAAAAATATTAAAAACAATGTTAAAACTATTTAAATCTGCTAGTTTTCTAGGCACTTCTCTGAGGATTTCTGAATGTGAATCACTACAGTTACACTACAAGACCAGTTTTGTTCTCACCATAGCTCAGAAAATCCTTTTTATTAATCCTTCTTATGGTATCCTGTGCATTCTCTTTGTTTCCTTCCAATTTTTGTGTTTCTTGTTGATGTCTCTCAACCTCTGGGAAAAAAAAAAAAGGAACATTATTTTTAGACAGCACACTAATGAGAGTGTGTATACCTTTATACCTCTTACCAAAGCAAAGAATTACCAGACAGGATTTCCATATTTTATAAAATTTTGTTTTATACAAAGCTAACTTCCTGTCTTTTCCTTAAGGCTCACCATTACCTTTATTCTACTTAGAATAAAATGAAATGCTGTGAAATTCACTTAAGGATACTGTTGCTACATTCACAATTCTTCACTGGCTCTTACATCAAGGACAAAGAAACAAGCATCCTAATATTGCAGCCAAACCTATCTAACATGTGATTTAAGAAGGGATTTAAGAAATATTGTACACAAGACTCAACATCACAGGGCAATGATGCTCTAATTCCAGTGTTCACATCTCAAAAGGCTCCTCAAGACCCCCTAATATACAAATAACAGAGACATTAAGTTTAGAGACAGGAGAGATTACTGTACAGTAATAGCTTACCTTTGCAAAATAGCTTACAAAAGCAAGCTTGAAACTTAGTGAATGAGGTATACAAAGCAAGGAATACAAGGTTAAGAAAATTTATGAACTATATAAAAATGTAGGTGTGGGGTGAGACACCAATCATAAAATGCGTGGGTGAAAAGGAGGGCAGTATTTTGTAGACTTTGAGCTAAGTCACTCGAGTCTAGATGTGTGCTTGACCCCAGCCAGGTACCTCATATAACAATGAAAGCTGACTATTGCCCATAACCCTTACTGGAGAAATAACTCAAATAGCATACTCTATTAACATAAAGAAGTAGAGTCATCTTCACCTATAAACGACAGCTCATTTAGTCATATCACACCAAAACACGGGTTTTTAAAATATCATGTCACAGAATTTAAGGACTGAAAGGATCTTTAATGATCACCTATTGTGACAAAAGGTCCAGGGATGTTAAGGGCTTTGCCCAAGGTCACATAAAGAGATATGGCCAAGCTGAGATTAGAATGAGGTTCCTCATCTCCTAGATTAGCTCAATCCATTATATCATGTTGCTTCCCACACATAAACTGCATTTTTAAAACAGTATTTTCTTCCTCTGCTCAGTGCACCTGCATACCGGTGAAATTCTGATGGCAGATAATGGTCCATATAAATCATATCCACTCATTCATTTAACAAATATTCATAAAGTCACTTCTGTCTGCCAAGTGCCACAGAAACACAATAAATGAGAGAGACACAGCCCTTGCCTTCACTGAAGTTACAGACTTCATATATTTGAGATCAGCCATTGAAACATATATTTGAGATCAGCCATTGACTTATGGTGAAACATGGAATTCTAGCCCTTAGTCAAGTCCCTGATGAACAGAATGTCTTATATTTTATATTTCTTTGCTCTGGCAAATAGGCATTTCAGACTGAGCTTTCAGAGTACTTATAAAATACAAATCCACACAGTCCAAATCCATAAAATCACAGAAGGTAAAAAAAGCTGGAAGAGACCAGCTGGATAGCATCTTGTCCTACTTCTTCAGTCTGCAAATAGGAAACTGAAGTACCAGGAAGTTGAGACATTTGCTTAAGTTCACCCAAGTTAGGAAGTGGTAGGGCCACAACTAGAATCCACATCTCTTGAGTTCCAGTGTAAAGACTTTGCACATTCCAACTATTATCTTTGTAAGGAATGATACGATGCTGTTCTCCTTAATATACAAGTGGGGAAAATCAGGTATAGAAAAATTAAGTAATTTGCTTAAAGTCCTATAAAACTGAAAGATGACCGAGTTAAGGGTCCTATACCACTGATGTTGGTTTTTAAATATACCTATCTCTTGATTTATGTAGCATTTAGTTTCCCCCAACGTAAAAGATTTTAAAAAGTAAAAGTGAAGATATGCTCATTAGAAATAAAGAAAAAGCCAGAGGTAAATTTTTTAGAAGTCATGCCTTTAAAAAAAATCATACTGGATTCATACAGACAGTAAATAAATAAAAACTGTTAAAAAATGCAGCTTATGTGTGGGAAGCAACTTAATGTAGTGGAATGAGCTAGTTTAGGAGATGAGAAACCTCATTCTAATCTCAACTCAGTTATATCTCTTTATGTGACTTTGGGCAAGGTGCAAAGGCCTTAATCCTATGAAGGAAAGAGAAGTTCTCTGAAAAGAACAGTACAAAACAGGACAAGCTCAGGGGTTCTCTCACCTGGTGCCAGCAGCCGCTTCCTCAGCGTGTCCTGGCTCTCCAGCCCTGTACTGGAATGCTCAGAACTCTGGGCATCCTGAGGGTCAAGGACAGGTGGCTCCTGCAAAGCTTCGGGTCTGTCGCTCACACGCTCAGGGAGGGCTGCAGAGCTGCTCACTAAGTGTGCGTCTGTTCTTCCCACCTTGTCACTCGGAGAACAGTTGGGTTCTGGATCCAAGAGGTCTTCACCGAGACTTTCTGAAGGGAGTTGATGCCCTTGTTCTCCACCCTGGAAACTCTGGCTGTTCTCACCTTCTGTATCCTTTGGATATTTCCTATAATCTGTTTCATCTGGAATTTCTGATTGATCATCTGTATTTGTACTTCCTGGACCTTCTGATTGATCATCTGTATTTGTACTTCCTGGACCTTCTGATTGATCATCTGTATTTGTACTTCCTGGACCTTCTGATTGATCATCTGTATTTGTACTTCCTGGACCAACTGATTCTACCTCTTGGTGGTCTTTGTTAAGACCAGAGGCAGGGTTTGGGGTCTGAGCTTCTTCAGCGGTACTTGCTGTGACTGTAGTCTCCTGTGCCTGACAATTTATTGATGGATCACTTTCCAAATCCTTTTGAGGGTCTATTGAGATAAAAATTTATAATTTTTATTAAAAAAATTTCCCTATATTTTTGTATTTTAACAAGGTCCCTGATTAATAGAAATATTTATATAGATTTTTATGGCTTATGAGGCACTCTTCCTAAACATTATTTCTCTTGACTTTCACCAAAGGTGACTGATTAAACAAATTCACTATCATGTTAATCTAACAAATAATATGAATGTAAAACTATTTTGAATGACAAACCAATTTTTGGTAGTATTCAATACATCCTCTTCCCTAATGAAATAACAGACCTAGGCAATGATCATCAATAGCAACTAAAACCATTATGCAAAAGGCTGATGAGGAATTTTATGAACGAGGTGAATGAGACTGACAACTGCTGAACCCACTGATCAATCTTAACACCACAAAAAGAAGGAAAACCAGACATTACTAACCTCCCGAATTCAATGCAATAGGAAGTACACCGTACCACTTATGAAGTATTCTTGCCAAACTGAATCTGAATCTGATCAAGCTTCTAGAGCTAACTACCAGTTTCCAAGAAACACAGGGATAGAGGGATACATTAAATTATGCCTCAGGAATGTAATCAGCAAAACCCACAATGAGGGAAATTCTAAGGGACAAAAGAATTTGCTTCTTTAATAACAGCGAGAAATAAAAATAAATGGCAAGAAAAAAAAAAGGAGGAGTAACCTATTGATTAAGAGATACTTGAATACATCAACAATGTGTGGACCACACTGTTTAGATTCACTGTCCTGCAAACCAGTTGTTAAAGAAATATTTATGAGATAATCAGAAAAATTTGAACACCAGATATTTGATGAGACTCAGGAATTATTGTTCATCTTCTAGTTATGATAAAGGTATTGTGATAATGTTTTTACAAAGAAATCCTTATCATTTAGAGATAAGTGTTCAAGTATTTATGGCTAAAATTATGTGACACCTAGAATTTGCTTCAATTCAGTGATATGGGGGTAAGGAGAAGTAAGGGAGTATAAATGAAACCACATTAGCCATATGTTGACAGCAGATGAAGCTGTTTGATGGGTACATGAGATTCATTTCCTCGCTCTACTTTTATATACGTTTGAAATTTTCCATAATAAAGCTTAAAAAAAAAAAGAGCAACCAAAAAGATATATCAATCAAATGCAGTATGTGGCCCAAATGTAAAGAAAAAAGAATTAAAAAACCCAACTGTGAAGAAAAAAAAAATTATGAGACAATTGGGGAAATGTGAATACTGGCTGTATATATGATGACAGCATGGAATAACTATTAATTTATTTTTTAGGTGTGATAATGCTATTTTGGTTTTTTTTTTTAAATCTATCTTTAAGAGATGTAAACTAAAGTACTGACAAATAAAATGATATAATGTCTTGGATTTGCATTTAAATATTCCAAGGCAGGCAACAAGAGTACCATTATGTAGGTAAAAGTTGAAGTTAGATTTTGAGTACATGGGACTTCATTATACTGTTCTACTTTCATATATTTAAAAATATCCTTAATAAAATATTTAAATATGCCCTTCTCTTCTGAAAAACCCACTTCATATTTTGCCTATTTTATATCACATATACACACACACACACACACACACACACACACACACACACGTAAGTAGGATGAAGAATTTAAATTTCATCTTTCCTTATAATTGAAAGATCCCCCTCTAAATATATAGCATAGAGCTTACTTGATTTTTAAAAATATAACTCTAAAAATCTATCATCTTTTTTAAAGATGCATTGTAATTTTTCCAATACTATAGGTTCCTACTGTGGGAGTCTCTAAAACATAACTCTTTTTCATAATTAGGGTCTGGTATTATGGTAAAATTCAGTAAATATCAAAGAATAAGAATCATAACAAATTAATCAATTAAGTTAATTTCTTTTTTACTTCCAAACTTCAGTTTTAGTCACCAGAGACTTTCTCTCTAGCACAGCCCTAGTTTCCTACAGCACAAACCTAGTGCTGTACAAACTAGTCTTACCCTCTGGAGGATCCCTAAGTCCTCTGTCGGTCATGTTTGAGTTTTATCTCTTCAGACTTTGCGATACTTTTTGTTAGTGTCTGGTTTTCCTTGTGAAGATGTCTTGTTTTCTTCTTGTCCCAAGTCCCAACAGGCTCATGCTTCCCGTGGACCCAGGAAACAAGGCATATATACAGTGACTAAAATAAAATGAAAAAAATTAAATGACTTTTTTATTCATACATGGGAGAAATGCCAATTTCAGCTTTATTTACTAAATCTGTTTAGTTTGAGTAATATTTCCTCTCTGAAACTTTTCTAGTGAAGAAAAAGTATTTTCTGGCTTTCATGAGGATCATATTCCAAATCCTAGACTACAAACTGAAGAAAAGCTTCAGATTATTAACCTTGTATAGATGCCATAACCTTTTAATACATTCCAGTGTGTCTGGAAGGATGTAAAAAGTAAGACCAAGTGACCAGAATCTTGAAGAGAACATCCTTGAAATTGAAATGAAAAGTAATTCTAAGAGTAAAAATTTAAGTCACTGTTGAGTTAATCACTGCAGATTTCCTTTATGTCTTCAATTTCTGTCCCATATAAATTTCTCAGAGTTTGCCTATCAGAAGCTTTCACTTATCATTAACAAGTAAAAATGCACACGGGCTACCTACAAACTAAGATGGCTGTCTTGGTGTTAGGAAGAGGAAATACACATTTGGAGTTTAGTCACTGCCTTCTTAGTGGTTTTCATACAGTATTCTTTTGTAAAATATGGAGACAGGTATCTCTTTATACAATGCCCTTCTATACAGTGCTCAAAGAAGACTAACTATAAATGATTATGATCTTAAGACATTATGTTTACTCTATATTGTCTTTAATTAAATGTTTCTGTAAAAAAACCCAAAACAAAACCAAAAACAAAACAAAAAAAATAAATGATTATGAGCTGTACACAAAAGGAATAAAAATCAGAGGCAATTTATAAGCAATAAAAACTTAATCATGTCATTTTATAGTTAAATCTTATTTTTTGTCAAAAACCATACCACTCAAAGTTACTTAACCTTCACTATCTATAAAAATGATTAAGGATTGATATGATGACTAAATACAAAAATATATATGAAAGAACTTTGTAAAGTGCTACATTCTTTGGATAGCCTCGTTGAGAAGTTAGCCAACTAGTCTTTTTTGTGTCCTTCTCACAACACTCTTTTGTAAAATCTAATTTTACAAGTTAAAAAATTTAATCCCAAATGCCTAGCACAGATCTTAGTATACAGCAAGAACCCCATATTTTAATTTAAAAGAATATGAATAAGTGAATGAATGCTTGAATGTACAAATAGAGTGGTGTCAACTATAAACTGAATGTGAGGGGAGGGGTTGAAAACAGGCCTCCTTTCTGCTGGTGTGAACACTTAGAAACAAGTCTCAGATTTGGAGGGTTCCTTGTCACCCTTTTATCTGCTTCAGACTCCTGGGACTGGGCTTCTAGATCTCCTTTTCATTACCATCATATGTTGCAATGAGGGTTATCTCCTATCCTATTTCGTGATAGAAAATAAAAAGTCCCCAAATCCTTTAAAAATAAATATAAAGTCCAGTTACCAAAATTTTAGAAAGCGAAGATGCTATTCACAATAACTGTAAGGTACCTCATGATAAAAACTAAAAGGTACCTAGTAATAAATCTAACAACATATATGCAAGAATTTTAGAGTGGGGTGAAGTTTATGGTATGTAAATTACACCTCAATAAAACTGTTTTAAAACAAGAACCTTTAGGGAGAAAAGTATAAAACTTTACTGAAGGACATAAAAAGGACCTAAATAGAGAAATACATATAGACAGTAAGACTCAAAGCCATTTAATGCCACTTCTTTCCAAATTAATCTATAAATTCATTGCAATTTGAAACAAAATCTTGAGACAATTTTTTTATTGTTATATGTTTCTTATGGAATGAACAAGCTGACCCTAAAATTCACAAAGAGCAGTAAAGGATTAAGAAGAGTCAAGGTAATTCTGAAGGAAGAAAAAAGAATTTTGAAGAAGAAGGGGGGCTATTTTTACCAGATATATCAAGACGTTAAAAACAATAGGGCAGGGCTTCCCTGGTGGCGCAGTGGTTGAGAATCTGCCTGCCAATGCAGGGGACGCGGATTCGAGCCCTGGTCTGGGAAGATCCCACATGCCGTGGAGCAACTGGGCCCGTGAGCCACAACTACTGAGCCTGCGCGTCTGGAGCCTGTGCTCTGCAACAAGAGAGGCCATGATAGTGAGAGGCCCGTGTACCGCGATGAGGAGTGGCCCCGGCTTACCGCAACTAGAGAAAGCCCTCGCACAGAAACGAAGACCTAACACAGCCAAAAATAAAATAAATAAATAAATAAATAAAAGTCTACTGAATTGGTAAGAAACATAGTCAAGGAAATGCAAAATGAATTAATGATGAGATACCATTTCACACCACCAGATTGGCAAAAATTTTTAAATCAGGCAATACCAAGTGTTGGTGAGGATCTGGAGATACAGAGAGAGATCTTTACTGGCAATGAAGTAAACTGTTACAGCTTTGGAGAGCAATATGGCAATACCTAGTTAAGACACACACACATTCTATAAATCGGCAATTCTGCTTTTAGAGATATACCTTAGAGAAACTTTTCCTCAAGTGCCCAATGATGTTTGTAGCAGCATTGTTTAAAATGAGGAAAAATGAGAAAATCTTAAATGTCCATAAATAAGGAAGTGGAATTTTAAAATTGTAGTATATTCTCAAAACATAATATTGTATATAAATTAATGAGTTAGATATCAAAAATTTATAAAGGTACGATATTAAAGCATTTATACAAAATTTAAGAGACATTAAATAATATATAGAGTGATTCAAAAATAATTGAACAAGCAACTATATGCCAATAAAATGGACAACCTGGTAGAAATGGACGATTTCTTAGAAAAGCACAACCTCTCGAGACTGAACCAGGAAGAAATAGAAAATATAAACAGACCAATCGCAAGCACTGAAATTGAAACTGTGATTAAAAACCTTCCAACAAACAAAAGCCCAGGACCAGACGGCTTCACAGGCGAATTCTATCAAACATTTAGAGAAGAGCTAACACCTATCCTTCTCAAACTCTTCCAAAATATAGCAGAGGGAGGAACACTCCCAAACTCATTCTATGAGGCCACCATCACCCTGATACCAAAACCAGACAAAGATGTCACAAAGAAAGAAAACTACAGGCCAGTATCACTGATCAACATAGATGCAAAAATCCTCAACAAAATACTAGCAAACAGAATCCAACAGCACATTAAAAGGATCATACACCATGATCAAGTGGGGTTTATCCCAGGAATGCAAGGATTCTTCAACATACGCAAATCAATCAATGTGATACACCATATTAACAAACTGAAGGAGAAAAACCATATGATCATCTCAATAGATGCAGAGAAAGCTTTCGACAAAATTCAACACCCATTTATGATAAAAACCCTCCAGAAAGTAGGCATAGAGGGAACTTTCCTCAACATAATAAAGGCCATATATGACAAAACCACAGCCAACATCGTCCTCAGTGGTGAAAAACTGAAACCATTTCCACTAAGATCAGGAACAAGACAAGGTTGCCCACTCTCACCACTATTATTCAACATAGTTTTGGAAGTTTTAGCCACAGCAATCAGAGAATAAAAAGAAATAAAAGGAATCCAAATTGGAAAAGAAGAAGTAAAGCTGTCACTGTTTGCATATGACATACTATACATAGAGAATCCTAAAGATGCTACCAGAAAACTACTAGAGCTAATCAATGAATCTGGTAAAGTAGCCAGATACAAAATTAATGCACAGAAATCTCTTGCATTCCTATATACTAATGATGAAAAATCTGAAAGTGAAATTAAGAAAACACTCCCATTTACCATTGCAACAAAAAGAATAAAATATCTAGGAATAAACCTACCCAAGGAGACAAAAGACCTGTATGCAGAAACTTATAAGACACTGATGAAAGAAATTAAAGATGATACAAATAGATGGAGAGATATACCATGTTCTTGGATTGGAAGAATCAACATTGTGAAAATGACTATACTATCCAAAGCAATCTACAGATTCAATGCAATCCCTATCAAACTACCAATGGCATTTTTCACAGAACTAGAACAAAAAATTTCACAATTTGTATGGAAACACAGAAGACCCCGAATAGCCAAAGCAATCTTGAGAATGAAAAATGGAGCTGGAGGAATCAGGCTCCCTGACTTCAGACTATACTACAAAGCTACAGTAATCAAGACAGTATGGCACTGGCACAAAAACAGAAATATAGATCAATGGAATAGGATAGAAAGCACCCAGAGATAAACCCACACACATATGGTCACCTTATCTTTGATAAAGGAGGCAAGAATATACAGTGGAGAAAAGACAGCCTCTTCAATAAGTGGTGCTGGGAAAACTGGACAGCTACATGTAAAAGAATGAAATTAGAACACTCCCTAACACCATACACAAAACTAAACTCAAAATGGATTAAAGACCGAAATGTAAGGCCAGACACTATCAAACTCTTAGAGGAAAACACAGGCAGAACACTCTATGACATAAATCACAGCAAGATTCTTTTTGACCCACCTCCTAGAGACATGGAAATAAAAACAAAAATAAACAAATGGGACCTAATGAAACTTAAAAGCTTTTGCACAGCAAAGGAAACCATAAACAAGATGAAAAGACAACCCTCAGAATGCAAGAAAATATTTGCAAATGAAGCAACTGACAAAGGATTAATCTCCAAAATTTACAAGCAGCTCATGCAGCTCAATATCAAAAAAACAAACAACCCAATCCAAAAATGGGCAGAAGACCTAAATAGACATTTCTCCAAAGAAGATATACAGATTGCCAACAAACACATGAAAGGATGCTCAACATCATTAATCATTAGAGAAATGCAAATCAAAAGTACAATGAGATATCATCTCACACCTGTCAGAATGGCCATCATCAAAAAATCTACAAACAATAAATGCTGGAGAGGGTGTGGAGAAAAGGGAACCCTCTTGCACTGTTGGTGGGAATGTAAATTGATACAGCCACTATGGAGAACAGTATGGAGGTTCCTTAAACTAAAAATAGAAGTACCATACGACCCAGCAATCCCACTACTGGGCGTATACCCTGAGAAAACCATAATTCAAAAAGAGTCATGTACCACAATGTTCACTGCAGCTCTGTTTACAATAGCCAGGACATGGAAGCAACCTAAGTGTCCATCAACAGATGAATGGATAAAGAAGATGTGGCACATATATACAATGGAATATTGCTCAGCCATAAAAAGAAACAAAATTGAGTTATTTGTAGTGAGGTGGATGGACCTAGAGTCTGTCATACAGAGTGAAGTCAGAAAGAGAAAAACAAATACCATATGCTAACACAAATATATAGACTCTAAAAAAAAAAAAAATGTTCGTGAAGAACCTAGGGGCAAGACGGGAATAAAGACGCAGACCTACTAGAGAATGGACTTGAGGATACGGGGGTGGGGGGAAGGGTAAGCTGGGACAATGTGACAGAGTGGCATGGACATATATACACTACCAAATGTAAAACAGATAGCTAGTGGGAAGCAGCCGCATAGCATAGGGAGATAAGCTCGGTGCTTTGTGACCACCTAGAAGGGTAGGATAGCAAGGGTGGGAGGGAGGGAGACGCAAGAGGGTGGGGTGAGATGTGACAGGGTGAAAGAGTGTCATGGACATATATACACTACCAAATGTAAAACAGATAGCTAGTGGGAAGCAGCCGCATAGCACAGGGAGATCAGCTCGGTGCTTTGTGACCACCTAGAGGGGTGGGATAAGGAGGGTGGGAGGGAGGGAGACGCAAGAGGGAAGAGACATGGGAACATATGTATATGTATAGCTGATTCACTTTGTTATAAAGCAGAAACTAACACACCATTGTAAAGCAATTTATACTCCAATAAAGATGTTTAAAAAAATTGAATGAATGAAAAAAGTGAACTAGTGATACATACCATAACATGGATGAATCTGAAAAATGTGATGAGTGAAAAAAGCCACACACAAGATTATATGCCAAATGATTCCATTTATATGAAGTTCTAGAATTGCCAATGGTCTACAGTGACGGAAAACAGATCAGAGGTTCCTAGGGGAAGGACTACTGACTGGAAAAGGGCATGAGAAAACCTTCTGGAGTAATGAAAGTGCTTCATATCTTTACTGAGGTAGTGTTTGTCATCAAACTTAAAATCTGTACATTTTATTGCATGTAGAATATCCTCAAAAAACATTATTTCAAATAACAACTGAATGCTTTAAAAAACGTATTACTTGGAAACTGGGTTGTGGTCAATAAGCAATCTGCAAAGAAATCGTGAGAGATATTTCAATAATCTTACAGATGCTCAATATACACCTTTCTTGTCACAAGGCACACATCATTCCTATAGCCCGTTTCACTCAGACCCTTTGTAACATTGCTGTTCATAGCCAAAACATAGTCCCTCAAGGCTACAAGGAAGAAGTGGTACAAACACAGTGGTTCTTGACACATCCTCACAAAAAGTCACATGGTGGGGTATCTGGGAGATCTGGAGGCCACTATTCCAGAGGCAGGTCAATCTTTTCAACAGTGTCCAATCAATACCAGGAAATGTATACATTAGGAATCTCTGGACTGCATAATAGAAGTGAGGCAGAGCCTCATGCTGATGGAAAATGGGCATGTTGGAGACTTTCTGCAGCTGTAGGAAAAACCACTCCATAAGAATGTCCAAAAAAAATACCTTTGATGGTATCTTTTGCAAAAAGGAACTGATGAAGTGAATCCCTTACAAGTTCAATTGTGAAATGTTGGTTTTCAGTGTCCCATTTGTGGAGGTTATGATTCATTTTTCCACTTAAAGAAAACTTAGCCTTACCACTGGTAGTTATCTCCGCTTCCCTGTGACCCTGAAATCTGCAGCAAAACTTATTGTTTTGCTTTAACTGTCTCCATGAGGGCGTGAACCAGGTTAAAGTAGTAAGGCTGCATTCTCCATAACTGGAGAAAATCAACAGATAGTAGGCTGAGGGATGCCTTCCTAAATTTCAATATCCTGGGACCTCCCTGAAGAGGGACACAAATTTACCTCAGTAACTCTTCTTCTGTTGTGGCTGCCCTGTGCTCGGTCTTTAAGATGCACCCTTTCTACTCCATCTCAATGTACCAGTGGTAATGTTTTGGCAACCTGGTAGGTGTTCATTGTCTGGTATACAGAATGACCTTTGCACTGCAGTAATACAACCAAGTTTAGCAGACTCCAACACATAAAATTAAATGTTGTAAGATTATCTCTACAGATTGATGCATAATACATGTTTATATATGAATGTTACTGAATAATAAAATTTTGGAAGTGTTCAACTCTTTTATTGCTCTGTACATTGTTTAAATAAACACATGAACAGAAAGGATATATGCTTGCTTCTATGGAGGAAAGGGCAGGAATAGGATGAGAACAAGAATCAGTTTCAACTGTACCTGTAAAGCCTCTAAAAAAAGAAAAAAAGAGGTATATGTGGCAAAATGTTAGCGTATTTTATCTATTTTTTCAAATTGAAGTATAGTTGATTTACAATGTTGTGTTAATTTCTGCTGTACAGCAAAGTGATTTGTTATACATATATATACATTCTTTTTTATTCTTTTCCATTATAGTTTATCACAGGATATTGAATATAGTTCCCTGTATTATACAGTAGGACCTCGTTGTTTATCCATTCTGTATATAATAGTTTGCATCTGCTAACCCCAAACTTCCACTCCACCCCTCCCTCCACCTTCCCTCCCCCTTGGCAACCACAAGTCTGTTTTCTATGTCTGTGAGTCTTTGTTTCATACATAAGTTCATTTGTGTTATATTTTAGATTCCACATATAAGTGCTATTATATGGTATTTGTCTTTTTTTTTCTGACTTACTTCACTTAGTATGATAATCTCTAGTTCCATCCATGTTGCTGCAAATGGCATTATTTCATTCTTTTTTATGGCTGAGCAGTATTCTATTGTATATAGGTACATCTTCTTTATCCATCTGTCAATGGACATTTAGGTTGTTTCCATGTCTTGGCTATTGTGAACAGTGCTGCTATGAACATAGGGGTGCATGTATCTTTTTGTTTTTTGTTTGTTTTTGCAATGCCATGCACCTTGCAGGATCTTAGTTCCCCGACCAGGGATTGAACCTGGGCTCTCGGCAGTGAAAGCACAGAGTCCTAACCACTGGACCGCCAGGGAATTCCCTATCTTTTTGAATTATAGTCTTGTCTGGGTATATGCCCTGGAGTGGGATTGCTGGACCATATGGTAATTCTTTTTCGGTTTTCTGATGAACCTCCATACTGTTTTCCATAGTGGCTGCACCAACTTACGTTCCCACCAACAGTGTAGGAGGGTTCCCTTTTCTCCACACCCTCTCCAGCATTTGTTAAAATTTGTACACTTTTTAATGATGGCCATTCTGACTGGTGTAAGGTGGTGCCTCATTGTAGTTTTGATTTGCATTTGTCTAATAATTAGTGATGTTGAGCAGCTTTTCATGTGCTTCTTGCCCATCTATATGTCTTCTTTGGAGAAATGCCTATTTAGGTCTTCTGCCCATTTTTCAATTGAGTTGTTTTTTTGTTGTTGAGTTGTATGAGCTATTTGTATATTCTGCAAATTAAGCCCTTGTCAGTTGCATCATTTGCAAATATTTTCTCCCAGTCTGTAGGTTGTCTTTTCATTTTGTTTATGGTTTCTTTTGCTGTGCAAAAGCTTGTAGGTTTAATTAGGTCCCATTTGTTTATTTTTGTTTTTATTTCTATTGCCTTGGGAGACTGACCTAAGAAAACACTAGTGTGATTTATGTCAGAATGTTTTGCTTATGTTCTCTTCTAGGAGTTTTATGGTGTCATGTCTTATGTTTAAGTCTTTAAGCCATTTTGAGTTTATTTTTCTGTATGGTATGAGGGTGTGTCCTAACTTCATTGATTTACATGTGGCTGTCCAACTTTTCCAACACCACTTGCTGAAGAGACTGTCTTGTTCCCATTGTATATTCTTGCCTCTTTTGTTGAAGATTGACCATACGTGTGTGGGTTTATTTCTGGGCTCTCTATTCTGTTCCATTGATCCATATATGTTTTTGTGCCAATGCCATGCCATTTTCATTACTGTAGCTTTGTAGTATCATCTGAAGTCTGGAGGGTTATGCCTTCTGCTTTTCCCTTTTTCCTCAGGATTGCTTTGGCAATTCTGGGTCTTCTATGGTTCCATATAAGTTTTAGGATTATTTGTTCTATTTCTGTGAAAAATGTCATGGGTAATTTGATAGGGAACGCATTAAATTTGTAGATTGCTTTGGATAGTATGGCCATTTTAACAATATTAATTTTTCCAATCCAAGAGCATGAGATATCTTTCCTATGTTAATGTATTTTAGATCTGGGTACATAGGTGAATGTTATTTCCTGCACTTTTCTATATGATTGATGTTAATATATTTTTTAAATGAGTAATAAAATAAAATATATTAGCTTCTGTGAGGAAAAGTAAGAATCAAAAGAAAAGACCTGTGGTATGATGAATTGGGAGACTGGACTGACATATATACACTAATATGTATAAAATGGATAACTAATAAGAACCTGCTGTATAAAAAAATAAATAAAATAAAATTCAAAAGAAAACAAAGAAAAGGAAAGGCCTGTAATGGTAACTCTGAGCCCACACACAATGAACTTATGTTACAGAGGCACACTTCAACCACAGCCTCCTATACATTTTGTCATATCCAGTTGAGAAGAGATAGGACAAAGAAAAGCTACCCATGAGAACAAAATCAGAGCTGGGAAAGCAGTAGGACCTCACCCAACCTACTCCATCCTGGAAACCTCAATCTTATGATGTATGGACTATTAATATTCCTTCTATTTTACAGATAAGGAAACTGAGATATAGAGATGTTAAGAATCTTACCCAAGAACACACAACTAGTTAAAAAAAAAAAAAATAGTAAACATACTATAAGGCATCCTGATTCTACATTTGAATTGTGGCCTCTTAATCTTTACATCTAAGACCATTTGACACACATAATTACAGGATCAACCTCAGTCCAAAGATTAATCTTGTCCTTCACCAGGAAGGATTTAAGAAGTTTTCAATAATTCAGCATCAAGTTCTAACAATTGGATTTAATCCCTGTTCTAAAACTAAGACTCTACCTTATCCCTAGCTCTAACTTCTGCCTCATTCTCTTATACCCTTCCTAGTCCTAAAGACGGACTACATGCCATATGATTGACATATGTTATCACATTTAAACCTCACAACAGTATGAGGTAGGTATTATTACATAACCTATTTCACAGATCAAGAAACTGGATACAGAAAGGTTAAAATGCCCAAGGTCATTTAATAGTGCCAGAATCAGAAGACAAACCTAGGTCAACTGGCTCCAAGGCTATTATTTTTCCTCTATAACAAGTAGTTTTCAAGCTGTGTTCCCAAGCTTCCATGGAGACTCAAGGGCTGCCAGAGGAGACTGAAGAGATAGAAGGGGTATGGCTCAACTCACTTTTACAGATATCTGTATTCTGCTGATTGCCACATACTCTTTGGATGTCATGGAATTCTTTCTTGCGTGCCTGTCTGCCTGGGCTACCTTCTCCTACAACTTAGAGATGAATCTTAACTTAGTCACGCACAACTCAAGACAGACTCTGCTTTAGTAGGTACTTTCCAGTTGCCCCAGCACAGTTTCCATTAAACGTCCACTCCTAGGTCTGCATTAAAATAACAGAGAGTAGTTCTAGAAGTCTAGAAATGGCCACCATTACGTGTAAGTAATTATTATCAACTCTCCTACAGTACGGAAGTAGAGATTAATATAGTTCATATAATCCAAAACAGTGGATCAATTGTCATGAGAATTTTAAGAATACACTTATACTTTAAAATTCATTATTCATAACTATGAAGTAGAGTATTTTAGAATAATCTGCAATATTTTAAGCCAAGTAAAGTCATACTTAAAAAGACCGAAGCTGAAAAGCTACAAAGCTTTCTAAATTTTCTCCCTTGCTCAATTTTATGAACTCTACCCCATGATGTCAGTTCTGAGAGCTGACCATATATCAGGTATGTGATGATAATCATGTATGAAGGCAAAGTACCCTTCTTAATGTAATATTAAAATTAGTATTTTTGATTCTTTTCTCTTGCCTGTATACTCACATACCTTATAATGACACCACACAGAACTGTTTTTGAGGAGGGCTACAATAGAGCCCTCCTCACAAACAGTTGAGAAAAATGACTGAGTTATAACCTGAAATATCAGCAGTGACCTTCACTTTGACGTGAAACCTCTTTATATGTCACCGGCAAAGTACAATAACTATCACTACCTTACAGTATTATGAGTACTCAGTTCCTATTCTTTTAAGCCAGATAACTAAACACCCTGCATATGCTGCTATAGTATTTCTCAAAGTATAGTTCATAGAGTACCTGCATAAGAATCTCCTGAGGCACTATTTGTAAAATGTAGCTACCTGGGCCCCACAAGCAACCTAAGGAATTAAAATTTCTATAAGATCGGAAAATTTGCATTTCTGACAAGCTCACCCAGGCACTGATTTGAAAATCAATTGTATAAATCCATTTAATATGTCCTTACTATTTAAGAATGAGATTGGTTAAAACAAAAACAAAGACCCTTTCTCTATTTTGCTGATATTTAAAATTGCACATATGTGGTGTTTTTTGGTATGTGTCTGAAAAAGTTTAGGAGACAATAATATTGATCATAACACCATCCTCAAAAGCAATACCTCAAAGTAAATTTTCACTTTTTAGAAAGAGCTTTAGGATAGTGTAGTTCTTAACCAATGGTAAATGATAAACTAATTAGTCTTCACTCAATTTAGCAGTCCACACAGTTTATTCAGCAATAGAACAGAAGAGAACTTCCATCATGACAGACATAAGGCAGATACAGGGCAGATCTCTGGGGTACATTCTTTAAGCAGACTAACAAGTGACTTTTTAACATGTGGCAGGCATGATTTGTTGCATACAAACAGCCATTCATTCCTTACTTCCTCCTTCCTAAAAGAGCCCTGATTTTATTAGGGGAGACAATGTGTCCTACCCAGGCAGTGCAACTCCATTCCCCTCTGCCAGGTTTCCCAGGCTCCTTTGTGAATCAAGGATGTAAGGAAAAATCCTTGCTGTAATGAGATGTAAGAAAAAATCTGTGAGGGACTTTTGAGAAAGATCTTCTTCCCAAATAAAAGACACAGACTTGAAAGGAGAAAGCTTTTTGCTCCTTACTTCCAGCCTTTCATTGGGATTGAAATGTCTGGCGCAGCAACAAGCTACATTGTACTCGGTGAGAACTATGAGGACAAAAAGCCAATATGATAAAGATCCCAGAGGGGAAAGATAGAAAGAACCCGGGGCCTTGAGAACATTGTTGAGTTGCTACACAAGCACTGGATTATCTAGAATCTTAAGTGGAATTTTTAAATTGTTCAGTGGCCTCTGAGATGTTTTCAACTGCTTTTTCTAAGTTTCTTAACCTGAACTCTAGTTCCATGATTCTTATGAACACGTGAAGGCCAGAATGAGGCCAATGTCAGGTAAGACCTTCTTAGTTCTAAGAAAAATGCTTCCCCTAAACTGTTCATAATATATATGGAGTCAAGCTGGGTAACTCCTTTTGTCACCTATCTCCTAGGACAGGTACTTTTCCATTGCCAGGGGAGGACATTCTAAGTTCAGTCACCACAAAGACAGGATAGTCTTTGCTCATGTAGAGCCAAGGAGGTGTAGACAGAGGCATTTCTGCATGTTTTTATTGTCACCTATATAGGTGCTGATTGAATGTGATTTCTCTGACAGTGACCAGTTATCGGTAACGTCATAGCCACACTGAGGATGAGCTAAATAGAGCCAATGATGAATAAATGGTTATATATGAATAAACTTTATATATATATATATATATAATTATCACTGATTAATATTTAAGAGGTGGAATTTAGAACAATATAGTTTATTATTAAAATGTCTAGTTGTTTTACTGGAATAATCTAGAATTCAGCTACAAGGATGCTTTCCCACAAAAGTTATCACTAGAATATAATGAAAGTACACACAGTATGGGGCTTCTCCTCCAGGACTACTGTGTCATAATAACGTCAATAATTAGGCTGTGGAGATTTTTAGGAGTAAGCTAATTCCAAAACATAGGAAATATGGATTAGTCAGGTTCTAGATGAACAATCTGGCTTGGAATACTGATTAAATTCATGCTGAAGAAGAGATGCACAGACCCTGGAAGCAGATCCAACAACAATTTAAGCAGTTTCCCAGAGCAGTGACAGTCTGGATCAGATATAGAAAGGAGTCATTTTTCCATCTTCCTTGGGCTACTAGTACAAAACCCTCTAGAGTCTCCATGATTTTGACTGTTTCAAAAGTTATTTGCTTTGGCCAAGTTTTTTGTTCAAGGTTTTGTCTGTTCTGGTCAGGATTAACTGTAATGCAGGGTTAAAACCAGCAACTCTAGAGTCATGTATCCTTTTTCTAACCAGTGGAGGACCCAGAAGAAATGGGTGGCAAGCTTTTTCAAAGGTCCACCTGGTAAGATTTTGGGGAGCCCACTCAAGTGGGAAAGACCAAGGAAGTACAAGGCTTCTATTAGCAGGATTATCAGGATAACACTCAGGGCAATAATCAGCTCTGTTAATACGGTCTAAGAATACTTGGTAACATTCATTCTCAACCAGTTCAGTTTGGTACAACCAATGGCCTAGTTCTAAACTAGGGAACCATTGCTGTCCACAGTCAGGGCAATGTGAATTATCTGAGAACATTGGGACCTAGAGAGACAACACAGAAAGCAATGTAACTGTAAGAGGCAACAATGATAAAGAGAAACACCCAAACAACCAGTCCTATTACAGGTTTGGTTTAGCACTTTCTCAGTCCAACCACCATTACTTGGAGAGGGTAAAATTTGGCTTGCACCTCCGTGCAATTCTTCAAGATTTCGTTGTCTATTTTTCACTCACTTGCAACCCAGTCTCTGAACTCAGGGACTGATCCAGTCTATGTTATCAGTCACTTACTAGCAGCACAGATCTCAGAATAGCTCCTTTAAATCCCAGCTTCTCAAGAAAACATAGGGTTCTAGTCTAAGTTAATTATTTTTTCTTGTGTGTTATCAGCTGGTGGTATCATGCAGAGGCATCTGGCTTACTCTGCTTTGCTGGTAAGTTATTATGTCTGCTTGGTGAAACAGAGGAGCTGACAGGTCCAATGGGTCTTTGGTGGGCGCTGGCACTCTTGCCGTTGTAATACACGTACCCAAGTCTTAAGGCCTTGGCACTTTATAGCGATGTAGAGGGGTCAGGAAAACCTGGCAGAGTCCTCTTGAGCGTGGATCCAATGAAGTCTTTCTTGGGAGGACCTTAATCAGGACCCAGTCACAGGGAAGTAGCTGCTGTTGAGTTGGTTGAAGGGTCTGGGAATGCTTCACATACCTGTAAATAATAAAACTTCAGACGACTCATATGGGCTTTGAGTTGCTCACAATATTATTAGAAACATGCATTTGGAAATCATTTGGGTCAGTCAAGGTGGGTGAGAATTGTCTCATGGGTTTCCCCATAACAACTTCATATGGGTTCAAACCAATTTATCTGTTGGGAGTTATTCTTATGCTTGATTGGGCAACAGGGAGGATTTTGGTTCATTTAAGGTTTGTACTAGCTTAATTTTTGTTTTTAGGACTATATATTTTTTTCCTACTCCTTTTGCACTTTGGGAATAATAAGGTCTGTATAATCATGTTTAACATGGTAAAACTTTGAGATTTCTTGTCTCTCTTCTGTGAAATGGGTGCCATATATATAGTTCTCCCATAATGGGTGGGATAACGTTAACAATGGTGACAGCCTTCTAAAACAGACTTCAATCCATGCAAGGAAAACTTACAAAATTATTAGATAATATTCTTAATAACTAACCATAGGAAGCTGGATGAAATCCTTTTGAAGGCTGAAAAAGAAACCACAAGGGACATGTCTCATTGCCCACATCTGTCTTTATAGGCTCATATACATTTTAAGTTTAAGAAGGCAATTAAGGCACAGTCCTGAGCTATTCTTGGAAAATATATAGTAAATCAGTTGGAATTTACAGATGCTTTCATCATCTTTGCACTCCTTCATGACACTGAATGTAACAAGTAAACAAGGTAGGGTAGAGCAGGATGCATGGAACAACTAGACAGGCACCTAGGGAGTGCCACAGATCACCAGGGCACAATATATAGTCTGCCTTTCTCCAGTGTTCTTTTGTGAATTCTGAGGCCTGATCCTGTGAGAGCACTAAGGGACACTGGGGAAGATGTGAATGTTAAAACTGTATAAAGATATAGCCTGAAAAGCAGAGGGAGTTTATATACCCTTAGCTGTGATCAGCCAAAGCATTTTCCTTACAGACTATCAATAGCAGCTGTGATTCTCAGATTTTAAAATGGCAACTTTAAAAGACAACTGAAGAGCAGCCTCTGCCAGCGCTGCAACCTGGGGCCGATAGTTTGATGGGAGCCCCGGATGGGGTGGGATAGAATCAGTGTAGATACACTGATGTGTTTTTTGAGGTTAGGTGACAAAGTATGCATGAAGATTACCAATTCAGCTCCTCAGGCAGAGTGAACAGAAAGTAGGGTTCCTGACCTTTGTGTGACAACATAGGGTATAACAGATTTCCCTGAGGGTCTACTGTCAAGAGCCACTACAGTAAAAGTTTCAGTTGTTGAACTGGGAAATCTTGGGTGTCCAGTACATGAAACAAACAGATGATGAATAAAAACCACATGATCGTGGGGTTTATCACAGAAGTTAGTAGTAAAGTTATATGACTAAGTCTGACATTGAAAAGGTATAGAATTTTGGGTTTTTAGAAAGAAAAGGGGAAATTCAATTAAAACCACAACAAGATACTGTATTTCACATCCACCAGACTGGCAAAAATTAACAAGTTTGACAATGTGGGCTCTATATACTCTAGGCAAGACTACCCTCCCCTCGAACTCCACATCTGTTGGCTAAAGCTCCATTCCCTAAGCTCCAAATGCTCAGAATGAAGGATGGCCTTCCCCCAACCTTCATTTCTCCATCTTCAAGAGTTAAGCAAGCACTAGAGCTCCAAGTATTCCTGAATCAAGAGAAATCTAGTGTTCCATATGTTCCAGACAAGACCACCCCTCCCCTCGTCCTCCAAACCGCAGTGGGCAAGAGGGGAGTCAAAACAGGGCTCCAAAGCACTAAATGCTCAGAATAAGATCACCTATTACCAGCCTCCTAACTCATTCCTTCCTGAAAATACTCCTGGCAGGATTCTCGAACTACCCCGCCCCCCGCTCACCCTCACAAGCTTCACTACCATTATCTGCTTGAAAGCCTGAGGACCAACCAATCTCATCATACTGTACCTCTTTTTATGTCAATCACCACATGCAGCCCAGAGCTTCCTGGTTATACTTCATCCTCTTAGTCTCTAATCTCCATATGGCTCTGAGAGCAGTGAGATAATATCCCCTCCTCTTCTTTACTTTTTTTTCCCATAAAACATGTACCATTTTGATATTAAATATTTTAGCTATTTGTCTCTACTAAAACCTAAACTCCAAGAGTAGGGTGTTTTGTTTTTATTTACTGCTGTACATACCCAATAAACATTTCTTGAATGAATAAATAGCGAGACTATAGAGTAATTTGAATCCTTATACCCTAACACTAGGAGCATAAATTAGTATAAGCACTTTTGGAATTAATTTGGCATTATCAAATAAAGCTGAGGATGTGCATTTCCTATAACTCAGTAATTCCACTCTCAGGTAACTACCCTAGAGAAAATTACACATTTATTTAAAAACATGAATAAAAATATTCATGGTAGTTCTTTGTATAACAGCAAAATAACAACCAAAATGCCCAAGACAGTAGAATGGATAAAAAAAATTGAGGTATTCCCACACAGACATAGATGAAACTCAAGAATATAATATTGAGCTGAAATATAAAGAGCAAGTAGCAGAAGAATACACACATACTCACTCCCTTATATAGTTTCCATTTACATAAAGTTTCAATATATTGCTTAGGAATAAATATGCAATAAAGCTAAAAAGAAAAGGATAAGTACAAGGATAACTATTACCTTTGATGGGATAGGGAAGGGAATGGGATTGGGAAAGGCATACAGAGTATTTCAAAGATAATTGTAAACATTTTTTCTTTGAAGGTACAAGAATGCATCATAAATCATAATAGTTTACATAATCTCTATTCAATATTTATTTTTCTACTTCTGTCTTCATTTTTACTTTTTTTAACTTTTAATTTTTATTGGAGTACAGGTGATTTACATGTTGTGTTAGTTTCAGGTGTACAGCAAAGTGGATCAGTTATACATCTACATATATCCACTCTTTTTTAGATTCTTTTCCCAAATAGATCATTACAGAGTACTGAAAAGAGTTAGTTCCCTGTGCTATACAGTAGGTTCTTATTAGTTATCTATTTTATATATAGTAGTGTGTATATGTTAATCTCAATCTCTATTCAATATTTTATAATTAAAAAAAGAGTAGAGTGGAAAATAGCAGCAAAACCAACTTTCACACTGTGGACAAGAAGACCAGGAGCAGTTACTCTGCTCAGAGGCAAAGTGGGTGACTGAGGAAAAGAGGAGTCCTACAGAAAGACATGGATCTTTGTTTTTCTCATAATATTGGAAGCAACTATCTCTTCATGGAAATAAAGTAACAGAAAATATATTGCAAATCAACTATACTTCAATTAAAAAAAAAATCTCTATGGAAAGAAAAAAGAAATAAGGTAAAAGAGGCTTACCTAATGTTAATTAATGGAATTAATTTTTCCATTAGGCTACCTAATGGAAAAGAAAGTTTATCTTGGCATACTCCATAAAGGCATGCATCTGTGTACAGGACTTTCTTTTTTCATATGGTGCCTTTGTGCAAATTAGAAAAAAAGTACCCTCCTTCCAGGCAAGATGAAGCCCAAAGAACCTCACTTGGCCAGATATTCAACAGAAAAACTCCCATCTCTGAAATAATAATACTTTTTTTTTTTTTTTTTTTGGCCGTGCACAGAGCATACCGGTATCTTAGCTCCCGACCAAGGACTGAACCTGCACCCCCTACAGTGGAATTGCAGAGTCTTAACCACTGGACCACCAGGGAAGTCCCCAAGATAATAATACTTAATAACAATAGCTAATACTTATTGAGCGTCACTATCTGTTCTAATACATGTAATACATTTTACATGTATTAACTCATGTAATTCTTACAATAATCCACTCTATCATTATAGAAAGAGAGGTTGAGCAACTTGCCCAGAGTCACACAGGTCTTTGTAGATAAATCAGTATTTGAATTCAAGAAGATTGGTTCCAGAGCCTGTACTCTTAACCACTATAAGATACTGCCTTTCTGAAGCAGTGACTGTTAAGTTTTAGAAAACCCTTTCATAAGCTATTTGCAAAGCTACAGGATACTCTTCAATTGTGCGTATTATATTAAAGTGGGGGTGGGAGAAGCTCTCTCCCACAATTTTCCACTTTCACACACAAAAATCCAGGATACGTTTCAGGGAGTCCTAAATCCCCTGAAATTACACATAAAATTTTTTATGTACACATGTGCATTTTTTTCTGGAAAGAGAGTACAGCTGATCCTTGAACAACGTGGGGGTTAGGGGTGCCAACCCTCAAGTAATCAAAAATCTGCATGTAACTTACAGTCAGCCCTTCGTATATGCAGTTCCTCTGTAGCCATCATTCTGCATCCTCGGATTCAATCAACCACAGGCCGTGTAGTACTGAAATATTTATTGTTGAAAAAAATCTGCATGTAAGTGGACCCACACAATTCAAACTGTGTTGTTCAAAGGTCAACTGTATACACTTTTAGATTCCCAAAGGAATCTGAAATGGTTCAGAACCATTGAGCATGAATGGTTCCTACTCATTCTACCATCAAAGGCAATTTTTATTCCTGGCACCCCCCTCCCCAGATCTCAATGTGGAAGGATCCCTGAACAACTACCATTCTTGTAATAACTTTGTTTTCTCATTTTATTAATTAGACATGTAGATCTGTCAATCAGAACTTCTAATAAAAACAAGAAAAAAACTAGTGTTAATAGCCCTGATTTAGAAATTTTCAATATTTTAAATTACAGATAATATTCAAAATGCCTATAACATAAAGTCAGAGAGATTTCAGCTATTCTGGATTTGCTTCCTTCCTCAACTCCATTAGCTTAAGTCAAAAGTGGTTGATTTGAGGTAAATGTATGATTACCACTAGGCTTGTAGAAATGCAAAAAATACCTTGGGAACCACCATTACTCAACTGATTATTGTTTAAGTTATTGAGGAAACCACCATGTACTAGGCCCAATGCCAAATTCTATACATACAGAGAGAAAAATCTTACAGAGCTTCCAGATGTCTAGGGAATCCAGATTGGAACCAATGCTTTAGGTAAAGACTACGGGCTTTTCAATGGATATAAAAAGATTGCCTGTAGAGATCACAGGAAATTCAGGAAGGCCCACAGAAGTTGGAATGTCCTTATCTTCAAGCGAACCTTGCAGCCAACAACAGTGGGCAAAAAACAAATTTAAAGGGCTTCCCTACCACATAAATGCTATACAGTCATCTTTCAGTATCAGTGGGGGATTCGTTCCAGGACCACCCACAGATACCAAAATGCACGGACCAGTTGGACACTCAAGTCCCTTACATAAAATGGCGTAGTATCTGCATATAACCCACGCACATCCTGCTGTATACTTTAAATCATCTCAAGATTACTTATAATACCTAATATAATGTAAATGCTATGTAAATAGCTGCCAGAGCACAGCAAGTACTTTCTGAATTTTTTTTCACAAATATTTTCTATCAGATTTTTTTTTTTTTTTTTTTTTTGTCTGCGTTGCGTGGCTCATGGGATCTTAGTTCCCCGACCAGAAATTGAACCTGGGCCTTGGCAGTGAAAGTGCCAAGTCCTAAGCACTGAACCAACAGGGAACTTCCCAGATCAGACTTCTTGTGTATGAGAACTAAAGCAAATTTAAGATTCTTCCTGCAGATTTATTAGAGGAAAATTTAGAAAATAAGCACTTTAACATCAAAACAGAAAATGCAGTTCTATTTAAACCAGTGAAATTTACACTACTAATGATGGCAGCTTAATACATATTAAATAATTATCATCTCTAAATATTGAGTCTGTATCATTCTTCACTATTTCCTGAATGGACGTTAGTAAGCTAGCTCAAATCTGCCTCTGATAAACAAAAATTCTCTTGTTCTTTTTATTTATTTATTTATTTGGTTGCACTGGGTCTTAGTTGTGACAGGTGGGCTCCTTAGTTGTGGCATGCATGTGGGATCTAGTTCCCTGACCAGGGATCGAACCTGGGCCCCCTGCATTGGGAGCTCGGAGTCCTATCCACTGTGCCAGAAGGGAAGTCCCTCTTGTTCTTTTTAGTGATAGGATAATATAAGTTTCAGATTGAGTCAGGACTGGGATGACTTCTCCAGGCAAACATATCACTTAAACTTCAGCCTCAGCCAAGTCCTCATATGATATATAAAATCAAAAGAACAGACACATAGAAAAAATATAAATGCTCTAAATTTTCTTGCGTATCCATTTTAAATATTTTCTCCCATGGAATAATTTATTCTAACACTACTCAATAATCAAAACTATTTTTTGTATGAGACAGCTTCTCTGATAAGTTTCATATACGAAGTGAAATCTCAAGAACTTCATATTTCATTATAACTAGTTCTGAATTTAGATGTTGGGAGATTAAAGAGTATGAAAAAAAAGAATCACTCTTATTTTTAAATTCACATAATCTAAAATAATTCTTTGCTTAAAATATATTATGAAAATACATGCTCCTGAAAAACGTTTTCAGCCTGTTTTGTGAGGAACTACTTTTAATTTGGCAAAGTCTTGAGATCACAGAGAGAAGGCACAATCTTCAACACTGTTTAGCACACACACTGTTCCCTCTTACGAAAATAGATAAGCCAAACAAAAAATATGATCTTGAGTCACCCAGAAGCTGAGAAACAGGGAACTCCCTGGCAGTCCAGTGGTTAGGACTCCGAGCTCTCACTGTCAAGGACTTGGGTTCAATCCCTGGTTGGGGAACTAAGATCCCACAAGCCTTGCAGCACAGCCAAAAATAAAAAAAAATAAAAAAAATAAAAATAAGGAACTGACAAACATAACAGGTGTGTGCTGTGCATTGCTGGCATTCCATAAAGGGGAACAACTGGTTTAGAAATTTACTGGTGCATTTCAACCTACTTTGCCCTAATGGACAAAAGTCCATGGTTCAAATTCTATCTACAGTTTCAATTTAAAACACCAGCAGCCAAACCTTTAGTTAATATGCAGTTTTCAACAGTGAGACCTAGTGCTAAGGTTAGGTATTTCTATACTTGTACCAGCTATTTGTGTCTGTGTTGAAAACTAAGTATCTAAGTCTTGCCCACGCCTCTGCACCATATCCACTGTCATAATATGCCAGGATTATTATTTTCAAGATTTCCCACTCATTTCCCAGTGTTTTCACTAAATAGTACTTATTCCATATTTTTGAAAGGGAGGTTGAGAAAGTACTAAAAACTAGAAACAAAAAGCACTCCACTTACTTTCTTAGGGAACTGTTTCTTATACAGGGACTGGATGCCTGGAGCAGTTCAGAGATAAATTTTTTCTGAGGATAGAAAGTCTTCCTTTCCTTCTTACCGTTCTTACTCCCTCCCAACTCCCTTGATTTGTATTTCAGGTTTAGGCTGACCCACGCAGAGGCAAAAAGCAACACACAAAGATCAAAGAGTTTGCTACGATTTCCAACAGTGGGTGGCATAACTGATTCCCAGTTTTAGCTCAACTCTTCTAATCATCTTTAGTATCTACAGGAAGCCAGCACATTTTTATTAAACGTTTTATTTTGAACTAATTTTAAACTTGTAGAAAAGTTGCAAAAATAGTGCAGAGAGTTCCTTATATCCTTTACCCAGTTTCTCCTAAAGTCAACATCTCATAAAATACAGTTACAAAGCCAAGAAATTAACATTGGTACAAGTCAATTAACTAAACTACAGACTGCTCAAATTTTACCCGTTTCTCCACTAATGTCCCTTTTCTGTTCCAAAGTCCAATCTGGGATTCCCCCACTGCATTTAGTTGTCAATTCTCCTGAGTCTCCAATCTGTGACAGTTTCTGTCTCTAATTATCTTTTGTGACCTTTCCTGGTCTTTGTGACCTTGACACTTTTGAAAAAAGTACTGGCCAGTTATTTTGTAGAATGTCCCTCAATTTGTGAGTAAAAAGATAAAGAGTTTATGCATTTTTGGCAAGAATAACACCACAGAAATGATGTTGAGTCCTTCTAAGTGCATCATATCACTGGGGTCATGATGTCTGTATGTCTTATTACTGGTGATGTTAACCTCAATCAGTTGGTTATAACACGGTATCTCCACTGTAAAGTTATTATTTTTCCTTTGTAGCTAATAATTATCTTGGGGAGGTACTGTGAGACTATGCAAATACCCTGATTTTCCTCAAACTTTCACCTACCAGTATTATAGGTAGATTTTATCTGCAATAATTACTACGCAGCTGTTTGTCTAATAGTGATTTTCTGTTTCCTTTTTACCATGTTTACTCATTGGAATTCTTCTCTAAGAAAGAGCTGTCCCTTCTTGAATCCTATTTATTTATCAACTATGTCAGTATGGACTCATGGCCACTTACTTTATTCTATGGGTTAAAATCCAGTACTACCATTACTCATTTTATTACTCAGGTTATTCCAACTTTGGCCATCAAGCTCCTTCAAGTTGCTCCTGTGTCCTTTCAACAAGCTCCCAAACCTTTTTGAGCATTTACTTAATTTCAAGCACCACAAGATGTTCCAGGCTCACCTTGTATTTTCCCTGACTTAGACCTGGAATCAAGTACTTCTCAAAAAAAAAAAAAAAAAAAAAAAAAAAATTCTAGTTCCTTTTATCAGAAGATAGTGTTTAAAACAAGACCTGGGTGCTCATTGCTACTGGGGTTTCACCATGGGGCCAACAATTTGGACAACCCCCACTATTATTTGTTTCCTTACTAAACTCATTAGCTGGAAATCATTAGCATCACCTGGGAACCTATTAGAAATGCAAACTCTTGGGCCCCACCCCAGACCTACCAGACTAGAATCTTTGAGGGTCTGGTGCAGGAATTTGTTTTAACAGGCTCACAAGATGGATTCTGATGCTCCCTATAAAATTTAAGAAACACTTACGAAACCCTGCTTTAATGAAGAAGAGTTAGCTTTCCATCACTATAAACCCTATGTTTACTATGTTTATCCCTAATAAAAAAAGGGAAAATTTACTTTTTTTTTTTTTGGAAAATTTACTCTTAATAACTTGTGCATAAATTATATTTTTACTGCCACAACTAATAAAACTATAGGTGAATGCCTCATCTGTTAAGGCACTGAACACTTCCCTACTCTCCTTTGTTTTCCTACAAAACTTTTTTTACATGTGGTGGTCATGGTAGTTATAAAGTACAAATACTGTTACTCTTATACAAAGAAGTTGTAAGTCACCCTGCAGGATCATCTCCTGCCTACATATATGACTCAACATCCATATAGTGAATCTATAAATATGAAATCCTCGCAGCACAGTCCTCTAAAATCAGACTGCCTAGGCCTGAATGACTGCTCCAGCACCTGACTTGGTGAACTCTGCCCTATTTCCCTGCTTTTCTTAACCACAAAATGGAATAACTACCCAGATGAAAGAAGCATTATGAGGGTTAAAGTGATAATGTGCAGCACTTACGGCTATGGGGGCACAAAAGAAGTCTCAGGATGTGTTTATTATTATTTGAACTGTTAAGTAAAAGTGCAACTAGACGTTTTATTTTTTGGAATGGGGAAAGCAAGAGGAGACTGTGCTAAAGGAAAGTTCTGCTGTTTCTTCACTAGTAGATCAAAATAAAGGCAGAACCAGAAAGCTCTATTTATATAATTAAAACAAAACCCCCAGAAGTTTACAAACTAATGTTTTAAATTTGCCTTTTTGCAAAAATGTTATTATATTTACATTATGTACACCCATGATCAAGGGCTAAAGAAGAGTATATAAAAATAAAAACAATTTGATTTGTTCAGGTAGTGGAATTGTAAGTGAATTTTCTTCCTTTCTATTTTGATCATCAAAACCATGTGCCGCTTCCTTTAATATCAGTAAAGAAGAAAGTAGTCCAATTAGTAATAACTGGTTCCACTTGCTGAGTCCTTAAACCCATTTAATATTCCAAATAACCCTATGACTCTCCACTTTAAAGATGAGGTAATGGGCTCAGAAAGATAAAGCAACCTGACCAAGCCACAAAGTGACAGAACAGGAATTCAAACTCAGCTCTGACTCTGAAGTCTACGCTCATAACCAACGTTGGAGACATCTTTCTTTATTCACAAATGCTTGATTTGCTGTGCAAAACTTACGATAAAGTATAATCACTATATTGACATCTCTTGTAGGACACAGTAGTCATCATAAAATACAGACTATTAATGAAATTTTAACACAATTAAAATTCTAAATGAAAAATGAAAAACAGCATAAAGCAGACAAGGCTTCTCTGAGCAAACTTTCCTTCAGGAAATTCAAGTGGCACTTCAGAGAAATGTGGATTTCCATGGTATACAGTTTAAAATTACCACCTAGGCAAAAATAAATTATATACAAGACACTATACATTATTTAAATACCCAATAATCCTCAAAAAATTAGCTAAATTCTTGTTACTTTATTTGTTAATTATAGAAGCTCTCAGGCTAGTATTATCTGTACACTAGGAAGAAAAACAAGTGAAGTAGAGCTTAAATGAGTCATTTATGGTTAGATAAACCAGCAGTAAAGCTGGTAATCAAGTTCTGGGCTCTGCATTCAGCATAATAAGCATTACTCAGGAGAGACTCCCAAAGTTTTCACAGCAAATGTCAGTTTTTCAAACTGTTCTAATCCACACAAAGGCTTCCAGGAACATTTTTAGTTCCTCTACCAGTAAGTTCCTTTTTAAATTAAATTATTTCCCACTGACCATTTATATACTAATCCTGTGCTTGAAAAACAAAACTGATAAATATGGATAACAGCCACAGCCCTAATTCTTAACAGAGACAAGGAAAGGATCTCTCATATAGATCCAAAATAAAGTGTTTTAAAACCTAAAGACAGGTAAAATTGAAACAGTGTGTTGAATCAGATTAAGGTTAACTGATTTCTGGAACTGTGTATAAAGTCTAACAATTAAGCACTACTGATTAAGTAGAGAGTAAACTTTTTTGAAGGAAGGAAAAAGGGGTAAACTTTCTCGGGTATGAAATACAATTGGGAATACATATATAATATGTAATTAATTGGTAACTGCAGGGTCTTACTAAAACTTAAAACTTCGCTCTTTTTAGCACCATTAAGGCTAAAAGGCAGGGGTGGCAAGTGAGGAATGGCGGGGCGGGGGGAGAACACGGACACTATCTTATAAAGATTAAAAAGACGAATGATGGGATCCTGTTAAGCATGAAGGTAAAGGGAGTAATCAACACCTGCATTGGTAGATTTCCCGTTTACATTTGAACCCTATAGGAATTCTGCTTCTCGTCTCAAAGTCCAAACCAAACATTTATTCCCACCTTATTCTGCTTAACGTTTATACGATTCTGTTTCTCTTTTTTTCACTCCAAAACAAAAATATACCTCCAACCTGCTCCGTTTAAGGTTTTTGCGGTAAGGAGGTGGGGGTGGGGAATGACCGTTTCTGAAAAATATTTAAAAAGAAGGTATCAGATCAAATATTAAAACATTGAAAAGTTGTATACACATTTTACTTACAAATTCTAGCGGGGTTTTAAATCGTCGACTGTCAATGTCAGGAGAGCCCTTCGAGCGTTCTTTCTGCTCCACGACGCTGGGCTGCACCCCTCGGACGCGGCGGAACAGAACGTCGTCCCGTCCCTGCCCACGTGACCGCGACCTCCGCGGGGAGGGTAGGCGCCCGCTGAATGCTGGGACTGGTAGGCGCCGGCCCCTCCTCCCCGCAAGCGGCGAGCGGCCGAGCTGGAGGCTGGAGGCGTGGTGAGTGCAGCGGCAGAACCCCAAGTTTCCCCGCGTTCTCGGGCTGCTACCAGACCCGGAGGCAGGCATCCCTGCAAGACCCTGGAGGACCCTAAGCCCTCATAAAGACCTAAAGTTCATAGGCTCGAAGAACCAATGGAACCAACGCAGTGAGAGGCACTAGCCTATGATACTGGCAAGCACCAGTCAGACTTGACTTAGAAGCCGGCCTCTACCATTACGAGGTGCGTCCTCAAACGAGTTGCTTAATCTAAGCCTGAGTTTGCTCTTGTCAAATGCAGACAACGCTACATACATAGTACCTCATAAGGTGGTTGTGAGTAAATGAGCTAATGTACATAACAGTGTCTACTAAACGACATTAGTAAATGATGAATAAAAAATAGCTATTATCTTAATCTATTAATTTTATAAAAATGAAAGTTGAGAGATGGCAAGCAATTTACGCAAGAACACATAATTGGTTAAGGGCAAAGTCAAGTAAGTCTAGGGCTTCCCTGGTGGTGCAGTGGTTGAGAATCTGCCTGCCAATGCAGGGTACACGGGTTCGAGCCCTGGTCTGGGAAGATCCCACATGCCGCGGAGCAACTAGGCCCGTGAGCCACAGTTACTGAGCCTGCGCGTCTGGAGCCTGTGCCCGGCAACAAGAGAGGCCGCGACAGTGAAAGGCCCGCACACCGCGATGAAGAGTGGCCCCCGCTTGCCGCAACTAGAAAGAGCCCTCGCACAGAAACGAAGACCCAACACAGACAAAAATAAAAAATAAAAATAAAAAAGTCAAGTAAGTCTAAAAGTCCTGTTCCTGACCTGCACCAATTCAACATAGAGGAAATCTACTCACATAAATCTCACTTCCCCTTTCCTTATTTTTTCCCATTAACACTCCTGACCAACACACTATTGTACTTATTTTTATTTTTATCTTTATCTGACTCCCATAGAATAAAAAAAAAATAAAGCCTAGAAGGCAGGGAGGGTTGTCTTTTGGTCTCTTCTTTTACTGCTGTATCCCCAGCACCTACAACAGGGTTTGCCTAGTACATAGCACTAGCTCAATAATTTATTGGATTACTGATTCTTCATGTAACTGATTTTTTGGTGTCTTCACCTCTCAACCATCCTTTTTTGGCAGAAGACACGGGATTTGGAAACATTCTTAGATGCTGTTTAATTGACTGCAATTTCTAATTCAACAAAGAATAAGTGGAAGACTTTTCTAGTCACTTCATTTCTAGACATTTTCATTTGTATTAACCGTCTTTAAAATATTTTTTCTATCACTTGTGAGAATGGGGAATAAATGCAGCTAGCTACTGTCTTTACTTTCTCTTAATATTTCAATCATCTTTTCCTTATTAAAAATAACGTTTCCTCTTTCTACTAAGATATAATCCCAAAGTTATTTCTCTATCTGATCAAAAGTGTGGATATTATGCACAATGAATTGATAAATGCTTTCTCAGTAAACAGGATTTCTGCTTACCCTAAACAAAAAACTCATGTACAAAAATTATCTTATTTTAAAATAAAATGTTTCATAAAAATAGCTGCTTTATTTAGAAATCTAGTGTCAAGAACATTAGATTTCTAGACTTAGGCCTAATAGCTAGGTCCTTAAATTGCCAGCCATTTGACCTGAATTATAATTTTTTGTATATCTGTCTTCCCTAGTATATGGCAAATTCCCTCAGGGTAAAGAACACTCTCATTAACTTAATTCATATATTTATTAAGCATCTATTCTGTGTTTAATAAATATATGAACTAAATTGAGGAGTATATTCTTTGTTGTAATCATTTCTTCTCTTGTTCTCTTTTGATTCACTGAATTCCTCTACATATCTCAAACTCCCAAAGTAACTGTTTAACATCTGGAGCTCATGCTTCCTCTCTTGGTATTGGCAGCCCAGCAATTCCCTTATAATAGTAGCTATGAGTCTGTCTCTGTAATGTCACCTCTTTTAGGCCACCCTTGTAGTTTGGAAAACATCTACAGCAGAATATCTGGTTTGACAAGGGTTTACCTTTACCTCCCAGTTAGTGATGAAAGTTGGTATTTGTAAAGTTGCTAAGGTGTGGGTGGCACGTATGGCAGAGCTAGGATTATGTATCCTTATTACCTAGATAAAGAGGGAAAATCCTAAGCAAATATATGTGTTAATGCTAAATTAAAGTTGCCGTTCCTCTGATTTTACTTCAAGCTTCTCATGTTTCTTTGAAAACCATTCCTCTTACAAGCATTTTTAATTACAAAATAACACATGTACTGAATATTCAATAATATATAGAACCTCCTGTCCTCTCTTTTTTTAATATGTCCCCCAAAACTAAGTTTTACAATCTGCAACCAAGTTTCTATATAGTCACCTGTCCTGGTAACTGTTTTAAAGAGGCTCTTAATATATGCATTACTGTTCATAATATGAACTTTGTATATTAATACTATAAAGTTTTATATTCTTTAATAATTTCATCTATTACAGAACTTTTACTATTATATGTTAATAATGAGTAATATAATAGGTACCTTATAAAAGCCAGGTATTAACCAAGTATCAACACTTTTCAGCATTTTGTCAGAAAAGACTAAGTCCCACGAATCTTCCAAATATATTGTCTAACTCAGGCTGATGAGGAAGAACATGCTTTTAATTTTCCCTTAAGACAAAAGATTTTTTTAAAAAGTAGCATCTCCCATGTTGCTATTCCTTCAGTTTCTTTGGTTATATTATATATAGTAAAAAAAAGCTCAGCTAAATGAAGCTCCTAAAAGGCAAAAACCTAGATGATTCTCTAAAGCATGTAATTCCTCTTGTCTGTGGCCAAATTTTTGGACAATTAGTGAAAACATAGAACACCTTAAGATTTCATTAAATTGAAATCTGTGCCCAGTTTGGACAAATGAGTTGCTCAAAAACATATCTAAAGTGATTTTAAATACATGAAAGAATAAACAAATACCTTCAAATTTTTCAGGCTCGTTCATTATAATTGCTATCCAAATTGCAACTTTTTACATCTAGTCACTAAAATCAATTATAGAAAGCCGTCCAAGAAGTGTGTGTATATTTGAAGGCAAGATTAATCTTTCTTCAATAATTGTTCAGACTTTATACTAACTTAATTAACATTCCCTCAGTGTGTCTAAATTTGGTTAGATATTTGCAGATTATCCACATCTGCAAATACGGTACACAGAGGTGGAACATATGGCTTTTATCATGCTTTCTTATTCAGTAAACTAAACGCAGGAAAACCCTGTATCAAATGCAGTATATCAAGTCATGCCCAGAATCAAAGTAAAAATAATGGATCACAAGTGAAAATTACAGTGCCGTCATTAAAGTATTTGTTCATTTCTCACTGTCCATAACACAGCACTAGCAAGCTTTCTGAACAGTGCTGCTGGACTAGAGCTTTTATACGAAACCAGGAATAAGACTGCTTGCTATGCGCACATTCTGCAAAAGTTAATCCACCCGAGTATGCCTGTAGATCTGATTTCGTACACTCAACGAGGGACTTAAAACCTAAAAAGTGGTTAAATGCCTTCCCAAGGACCTTGAAACTAAAATTTTCTCCAAGATGACACCTGCAAAAGTATCTTTCTTATCACCCCTGCTAAGGAACACTTGGAAAGGTACGGCGGAGGCACCAGTCGATCAAAGAGGCTGCGGGAAAACTGCGCAACAGCCTAGGAGTGAGGACCGAAACTTCCCCTCCACTCCGCCTTTCCCAGGGACTCGGTACTGGGGGCCGGGCCGGGCGTCTCCTGCGTGCCGGCAACAGTTGCCAGGAGCAGCTGGCTGAGTACCGGCACTCTGCCCAACCAGTGGGCTCTTCTCCGTCGTCCACTCCTTCCCTCCCCGAAGGCCGAGGACAGCGACGTCCTCCTCCCTCTTCTCCTCCTCTTTGGTGCCTTCAGCCAGGAGGCGGGAGTGACCCGCGGCAGCTGACCCAGCACAGGCACTGCCTCTCCCACAGCCCTCAGAACACACGATGGGCCCAGAGGCGGGTTTGCAGCACAGCAGCGACGACGCAGGCGGCAGCCCCGGCGACTCTCAACTGCCTCCCTGACCGTCGACACCACTGCTGAACACCCGAAAAGCCATCGCCACCAACGGCAGGAGACTCTAGAGGCCCCCCAAAACACCTTCGCGATCGACTCAAGCTACGTCAACAACTATGGCAGGCGAGGGGTGGCGGGCGGAGCCGGAATGGGAAGGATGGGGGCTGTACGTCACGCCCAGGGCTCCGCTACGGGAGGGGAGGCCCCGGCTCGCCCCTCAAAATGGCGGCGGCAGTGACGCGCCTGCGTATGGAACTCCTACGCCGTCGCGCCACGGCCGGCGGGAAGTGAGGTTCTCAGAAGAGCCGCCCGAAGTGTACGGCGACTTCGAGCCCCGGGCGGCCAAAGAAAAGGCCCCGGTGGGAAGACAAATTCCGCTAAAAGAGTTCCGGCACGATTCGGCGAAAGAGGAAGTGAGAGAACGCTCCTATTACCTTCGGTCTCGGCAGCGGAGGCAGCCGCGACTCCAGGAAGCCGAGGAGATGAAGACACGAAGAGCTACTCGCCCCCAGCAGCAGCAGCAGCAGCAGCAGCACTCACAGCCGCCTCCGCTGCAGCCGTCTCCGGTTACGACCCGGAGAGGATTACGGGACTCCCATTCAGCCGAAGGTGAGGCCGACGGAGGTAAGAGTCTCAGCCCCGAGCCAGGGAGGGAGTGCGGCGAGCGTGCGTGCGCAGAGGGTGTGTGCGCCTCGGCCGGGCGTGTGCCTTTCTGGACCTCATCCCCTCGGGGCTTCTCCGCCCGAATGGGCGTGCGACCCCACGCCCGGTCCGCCCAGACCGCTGGCGGGAAAGCGGCAGGGGCGGGGGCACTGGAAGGGAAGGCAGTCGTGCGGAGCGACCTGAGCAGAGCTGGGGAGCCGCGTGCATCCTTGGCCATCAATTTAGGGGTGTCAGGATTGCCTCTTTTCTGCAGGCTTGCACGTTGGGACGGCGAGTTAGGCGGCAGGCGGGACACTGAATCACTCCGGGCTCGGTTTCATATAGGCTCTCTTTGTCCTGCGGATGTTTCTACCAAAGCCACTTCCATTTCCACCTTTAACTCTCAGAGGCCAGAAGTCCCTAGCTGAGAATTTTGGTTCTTATCTAACCTTCCAGTCTTTTTCCATCACTACCCAGGTGGGGAGAGAGGGAGGGAAATTTTGTGAGTGGCCGTTTTGAGGACAAGTGTAGTTGATGAATTGATTTGAGACCCCACCCAAATACTTACACCGAAACGGGGTAAGGCAGTTATCCTGAACTTGAAGCTTCCCAGTGCCTGATAAACTTGAGCTGATCGCTCTTTCTAGAGTGTGATGGTCTCTGGCAAAAATTCGCATGTTGGGGACCGTCAATGGTTAAGTAGTAGCCAGACAAAGCAAGACTCTAAATTAGTTTTCGTCTGAATGGGCCGCAAGGATACTGACAAGGTGATTGTATAGTTTTAGGAAAGTCACAGATGAATCAACTCCCTAATCCATCCTCTCCCACCCTGCCCCCTCTCCCCCATCTAACACTGAGTCACAGATGAAGTTTCCTGTTGGCTCCCCGTAGGGCACCTATGAGGTAAAATCAGGGGATTTGAATCATAATGGGATTACATAGTTAGTGATAGACCTTTGATGGATATGATGAAGAGGAGGTGGATTTTCAGTTTAGAGCAGAGTAATAGGCTGCACATTTACCGGCTAAATAACACATTGTGAAGTGCTGACACATTGGAAGATGTGTTGATTTTGGAAACTGTGTTAAAGATAATGTAAATTAGTATTGGGAGTAGCAATTCAAGACAGTTTAACCCATATATATGTTAGTTTTATCTCTCTTTTAAGATTGTCAACTTCTGAAGACAAAGACCCTACATATATATTTATATATTTGAAGGACCACGTTATACTTCCGTGCTTATGTTCATTCTGTATCTCCAATATCTGGAAGAATGCTTTAGAAGGCAAAAAGAATATATGTTAAATTGTATTGACTCCCACACAGGCTGTTGCAGTTGTATAAGCTAATTTTTTTAACACATAAAGGATATACTTCTATTTTAGTAAATCTATAAGGATCTACACGTTTTTCATTATTCTGCTTTAGCCCATCTTTTAAATTTTCTAAAGTAATATATTTTTGTTGCAAAGCATCATTGGTGAATAGTTTATTTTTGTATTGTCTTAAAGAGTAGTTCTGGCTAGTTAAATTCCTAAGTTTTGGTATATCTAATAACACATTTCTAAAGGGATGAATTACTTGCATTTCTGTGTATATATTGCTGTTAATATGCATAATCTCTACTCAGTTCACATATTCTGAATTTTAGAATTGTCATATCTATTCTTTAGAGGATGAACCATCTTCACAAACTGTTTTAAGCCCAGCCGTCTCAAAGAAAACTATCAGGAGAACACAAGAGACTCCAGGTAAGAAGAGTGAGTTTGTTGTTTTCCTTACGTGCCTGCTTTTTTTATGTATAGATTATAGACTGGTCTATCAAGGGTCGCAGATCATACCTCATTCAGGGTTTCAGTGAATCTTCTTTATAGGTTTTTTATTGAATTAAGCAATAGTAGCATGTGTCAAGAAAAGACAGGGCACATACTTGAGTACCTACTAAGTACCATATGCTTTGTGTATGTTAATTAATTCACATAACTGTGCAGGATAGATGTACCCATTTTTTGGTGAGAAAACTGGAGCTCAGAGTAGCTAACTTTTCTCTGAGATTACTTGCTATGTAACTGAGCCAAATTCAGACCCAGGTTTGTCTTCTCCAAAGCCCTTTCATTTGCCCCAAGTACCTCACTGTCACTGTCCCGTGTGATAGTTACTACTCAGTAAAGCTTGTTAAGTGTTGAATGAATGAATATGTCACACTACTTTACATTTGAAACGGATTAAGGGCTTCCCTGGTGGCGCAGTGGTTAAGAATCCTCCTGCCAATGCAGGGACACATGCCGTGTCCCTGGTCCGGGAAGATCCCACATGCCGTGGAGCAGCTAAGCCCGTGCGCCACAACTACTGGGCCTGCGCTCTAGAGCCCGCGAGCCACAACTACTGAAGCCCACACACCTAGAGCCGGTGCGCCACAACAAGAGAAGCCACCGCAATGAGAAGCCCGTGCACCGCAATAGAGAGTAGCCCAGCTCGACGCAACTAGAGAAAGCCCACGCGCAGCAACGAAGACCCAATGCAGCCAAAAATAAATAAATAAAATAAAATGGATTAAATGGTCTGCATTGTAAAATCATGACACAATATGGTCGATCTCAGTTTGATAATATATTTCATCAAATCTAAGATCTCATCAGTTGTAAGATATACTGTCATTGTTTTATGTACCACCTAGGAGGAAGAAATGCTGCCAATTACACTGTAATATGCCTTAGATTTTATGATACATCCCACTTTCAGAGATGTTAAAGTGTAAAAATATTTGCATCTTAGTATCAATGTAACATGGCAATAGGCTACATTTGATAGTCTACTTAATGTTTTAAAACCTGTTTAAACTGTTTTGAAAAGCAAGGGAAAGGATTAAGTTGTCATTAATGCATAACATCCTTTGGTTTTTAGTTCCATTTATTTTCAGTTTGCTTTTTTTGATATTAGGAAAGTCCACAGCAATAAATGATTGTAGCTATTGAAACTGATCATCTCTGGCTTTTTATTTTTAAACCCAAATCCTGACTTCTTTCCTTACCCATTGCTTCTAATGAGATTATTCCTTATAATTTAAACTGTTCTGTTCTCAGTTTTGAATGAATAAATATCTTGTTCAAGTTTAGTTCCAGATAACACACCCTTTATGCTTAATTCCTTGAATAGCCTATGGTACTGTGTTAAGATTATAAACTACCTTAGAAAAATGCTTTGAGTGATAGGTGCTATAAACAGATTTTCCAGGCCTTTTTTTTTTTTTTTTTTTAAGATTTATTTATTTATTTTTGGCTGCGTTGGGTCTTGATTGCTGTGCGTGGGCTTTCTCTAGTTGCAGTGAGCAGGGGCTACCCTTTGTTGCAGTGTGTGGGCTTCTTACTGCGGTGGCTTCTCTTGTTGCAGAGCACAGGCTCTAGGCACACAGGCTTCAGTAGTTGTGGCACGTGGGCTCAGTAGTTGTGGCTTGCGGGCTCTGGAGCACAGGCTCAGTAGTTGTGGCACACGGGCTTAGTTGCTCTGTGGCATGTGGGATCTTCCAGGACCACGAACCCGTGTCCCCTGCGTTGGCAGGCAGATTCTTAACCACTCCGCCACCAGGGAAGTCCTTCTAGGCCATGTGGAAAAACCATATTCTTGAAATTTTATTTACAGGAGATTTAATTTCATGGCCCTTATACCGGGAGAAACAAAAATTTCTCATTTTTAAAATCTACAGTAAATTTATAAAAATTATGGAGTTAAGTAAATTGATGTAATGAAGACTGTTGAGCACCAACCTACAGACCATTATGAAACGATTATACAATAGAATATCTCGTACAGTCTTTTGGAGTTCACATTAGGCCTGTATTTAAGGACTGCTGTTGAGGTACATGGCTGCATAATGTTGTGGAAAGAGCAGTGGACCTTGGTTGAATTAGCTACTCACCTTGAACCTCAGGCCTTTATCTGTATGACTTACCCAGCCTAACTCACAAGGCCACTGCAAAAATGATATAGTACTTGCCAAGTCAGTTTGTACACAGTAAAACATACAGATATAAGGCGGGGTTTTTTTTCCTCACAGCACTTTACAGGAGATGTGAAGTTCATAAAATTTTGCTTAAGCATTTCTTTTTTCTCAAGAAGCTCATGCTATAGTTGGTAATGGAAAAGACAAAACATTTCCCAGTATAGATGATAGATCGATGGAACTCATGCATAGATTACCTGGAATATATCGATATCATACTGTGCTACAATATAACTAGAAATAAGGATATGTGCATCTTTGGGAGACTTGAGATACTGGGGGTTCTCTTACTCTAAAAGGTGCTTTTAAAAATTATACTACATCTAGCACTTGGCATGCTCCTGTATCATTCCTCTTAATAAAAGGAGAAAGAGTTTAGGGAAGTCATTAAATGAATGGTTATAAAGTCTTTGTAGCAGAGGAATTATTTAAACAGGAGTCAACTTTGATGGAAAACTGCTTTAAGTGCAAGTTTAAGGATAGGCCCTTCCTTGTTTGAGGGAATGTAAATTGGTGCAGTCACTATGGAAAACAGTTTGGAGGTTCCTTAAAAAAACTAAAAATATAGTTGCCGTATGATCCTGCAATCCCACTCCTGGGCGTATATCCAGAGAAAACTCTAATTTGAAAAGATACATGCACCCATATGTTCATAGCAGCAATATTTACAGTAGCTAAGACATGGAAGCAACCTAAATGTCCATCAACAGCTGAATGGATAAAGAAGTGGTATGTGTATATGTATATGTGTACACACACACACACACACACACACACACACAATGGAATGCTACTCAGCCATTAAAAAGAATGAAATAATGCCATTTGCAGCAACATGGAAGGACCTGGAGATTATCATACTAAGTGAAGTAAGCCAGAAAGAGAAAGACAAATATTATATGATATCACTTATATGTGGAATCTAAAATATGATACAAATGAACTTATTTACAAAAAAGAAACAGATTCACAGACTTAGAAAACAAATTTATGGTTACCAAAGGGGCAAGGGGGGTGGAGGAAGGATAAATTAGGAGTTTGGGATTGGCAGATATGAACTATTATATATAAAATAGATAAACAACAAAGTCCTACTGTATAGCACAGGGAAATATATTCAGTATCCTATAAGAAACCATAATGGAAAAGAATATGAAAAAGAATATATATATATAACTGAATCACTTTGCTATACACCAGAAACTTAATACAACATTGTAAATTGACTACACATCAATTAAAAAAGAAAAAGATAGTCCCTTCCTTCTTCTTGTAGAATCATAGACTTTCAATTTAACTTTGGTATTCAAAATTGTGCCATAATTGTATATAGGGCCCGTGGTGTGGTCTGAGAGAACTTTATCCAAAAATGTCCTTGAAAATAATGACCTAAAGCAAGGGGCCACTTTCTAAAACAACCTAGTAAAGACAACTACATCATTTGTCATCCTGTTTTTGAAGTCGTGAAAAAATGTTGATTGTATTAGTTTAGAATAGGGATATGGTTTAAACTCTGCTTAATGTTTGAAGTTTCAGAATTGCATTATTTTCACATTGAAATAGCCATTAGGTTGTTCAGTCAGTTCAGTCCACATATACCTATATAACTTCTTCTATGGCCAGGTTCATTCCTTTCATGAAACTAATTTCATAATCTAAAAATACAGTAGGAAAATTTCATTTACTTTTCCTAAAGTTAAATATTTTTAACAGTTATGGTTTCTAGCTAAATAATTATAGTTAAATATTTTTAATACCTTCTATTTTGTCATGAACATTTGATCCTTTGGCTGCTGTAGTTACATTCATTCTCCAGATATTATTGAGCACCTACTTTATACCAGTCCCCTTGCTAGAGCCTGGGAGTGCAATGGTGAGCAAAAGCAGCAGACAAAGGAAGGAGATTGCTACTAAAGAAGGATACTTCTGGGGCTTCCCCGGTGGCACAGTGGTTGAGAATCTGCCTGCCAATGCAGGGGATACGGGTTCGAGCCTTGGTCTGGGAAGATCCCACATGCCGCGGAGCAACTAGGCCCATGAGGCACAACTACTGAGCCTGTGCATCTGGAGCCTCTGCTCCACAACAAGAGGGGCCGTGACAGTGAGAGGCTCGCGTACCGCGATGTAGAGTGGCTTCCACTTGCCGCAACTAGAGGAAGCCCTCACCTTTAAAAAAAGAAAAAGACAAAAAAAAAGAAGCAATGGAAGGATGTGGCTGAGGCTTCGCCGGCCTCACTATGTCTGCCATTTTCAATTTAAAAAAAAAAAAAAGAAGGATACTTCTTATTTTATTCTCTAATACCTCTCTGGGCTACTCTGTCTCCTTCAAGTATCTTACATAGGGCTATATATATGGTAGAGCATATGAGAAAAGCTTAAATGAAAAGGTGGGGACTGAAATAGTAATTGGTGTCTATAGAGTAAGTTAAGTTTTAGGTTTTAATTAAACCTGAAAAGGATGGGAATACAGAGAAGAAAAAGAGAAAGGTAGTTGTAATAATAAGAGTAACAGACATGTACAAGATTTCTTTTTAAAGCTACTTATATAAGTTCTAAATACCTGATATGTGAAATTCTAACAACTGATAATATTTCATAGAATCTTAGAACTGGACGATTTAGGGAAGTCATCTACTCAGAGTTTCTATCAGTGTAGGTGTTCCTCTGTTAACATGTATCTGCATTGTTGATCATCTGCAGTGATGCGGAAGTCACTCCCTCACTCTCCATTCTGTTTTGGAGACAACACTAATAATTTGGTGGTTTTTCGTTTTACTATTGAACTAAAAGCTACTTTGCTGTAACTTTCTCTTGATCTTAGTTCTGTGTTTTTGAGCTACACAAAGTCAGTTTAATTGTTTCTCTACATCTCTGTCTTGAAGATGTACAAAATCATGCTCAGTAAGTATTTTTAGAACAAATGAATGGGTGTCCCTTCAAGATTTCTCTTCTCGATACTGTAAAGGGGAAATTGGGTTAAGTCAGTTTTGTGAAAACAAACATAGGCAGCCAGTGTAATGGCAGGGGTCAGGGATAGCTGGTTCAGAATGTGGTTTTTGCACTTCTCATACAGAGCCAAACATACTGCTTTCTTATAGAAACAAATGAAACAAAGCATAATGTAACCCAAATTTAGATGTAGATTGCATTTTATTTTATGTTGTGTGAGGCTGTTTGAGGAAACACACCTTGGATTTCTAGGCTAACATTAATATTTTATTTAATGGGATTGACTTCCTCATTAACCCTATGCCATTGAACCATAGACAGTCTGAAACCTGGCTAACATTAACATTGTTTTAAAAATTGGAGTTTGCATTTCCTGAACACACACAAGGTTAAATAATTGGAGGGAGTATATTAAGTCTCAGGAAGTTAAACCCTCAAATTAAAATATGATATAAATAATCCACAATTAGGGTATGCCACAAATGGGGTAGATAATTGAGTTGGTACTATGGTACAGATTTTGGTTCTTAATTGAGAAATTTAGAAGAGTGTTATTTGATATTCCTTTCTTGTTATACAAATATGGTCTGGTGAGAAAAACTGCAAAATTTTCCATCAAGTCCATAAATTTTTTATAGCAGGAAACTTTTCTCTAGTTCACTATTGTATTCCCATACTTAGCAAAATGGAGAGCTCAGAAAAAACTTGGCTGATTAAATAGATGATTGTATAATAAATCTAATATGTTTGACATTTTATATATTTTTTTAATGTTTTCTCTTCCTGTATTAGTGGTGAGTAAAGATCCTGTAATCAGCCTGTGTAGACCCCCTCTGAGAAGCTCAAGATTTGGTAAGAGACTGTTTTGTCTGTTGGTTCAACGTTCTTATATTTTTAAATAAGGTACTACATGTATTCATATGGTTCAAAATTCAAAAGTTTATATAAATATACAATGAAAAGTCTCCCTACCCCTTCTGACCTTTGCCCACCCAGTTTCCTCATCAGAGGCAACTGATGTTGTCAGTTTCTTAGGTATTTTTCCAGAGATATTTTATGGAAATATAGAGAAATTCATGTGTAAATGATATTTTCCTCTCTTTTTTTAACCCAATTTTTAGCCCAATAAATACTCCTTTCTGTACTGTCTTATTGTTTGTTTATTTTTACTTAAAATATATTGAGACATCTTTCCATATAAGTGTATAAAGGACTTCCTCATTCTTTTTAAGAGGTTGTTTCTTATATGTTGCTATGATTCTTTTTGTTAGCAAAATGGTTTTAAATTAGGGTCAGGGACTTTTTATTCTTCCCAGTATAATGCTAATAAAAAATTCAAGACTGAGGCTTTGTGGCTCAGGGCTATAAACTTTCCCTGCCTTAATTACATTTCTTTTTGACTAAAACCTTAAAAGAGGTTTAGTCTTTTTGACTAAAACCTTAAATTGATTTCATGGCTATGAAAGAAAGCTAGTAATGCCATTCCAAGAGGTCTACTTCTACTTAATTTTTAGAGTTTACCACCCATAAGGGTGCTTTATCGTGGGAACTAAAAAGGAAGCTTATTTATCTTCACATGAGGTTTCTACTCCTCAATCATTCCCTTTAAAAGAGAATTCGGTTGATTTTTTTTTTTTTTGATAGATGGCTGTCCTTCTAAGTATTATAAATGATAAAAATCTGTTAAGGTTTTGATGATGAACCTGTGGTAAAGAACCATGTGATGCATTTCCTTTTCAGCTCTAATCATTTTCTTGCTGTCTCTCTTGCAGATTCCTCATATAAAACAAATGGAAATACTAAAATGAGTGAATTAGGTTTGTTTATCTCTAATTCTTGTAGGTTCTCTTTGAGGTGTCTAATTATCAGTAGAATACAGGAGTACATTCATTTGGTCACTGGCTTGAGACTATTACTTTGTTCATTATCTCAGCTTGAGGGGCAGTGTCCTTACGAACATAAACTCTCTTAATCACCTGGGTTTTTATTCTCTCTAAAATTATGTCTTTTGTTATATTATTGTTTAAATTCATGTAAGAAAATATAAGAACATATATTTTAGTTTTTACTAGCAGTCAAGTTCACACTATCGGGAGAAAAGGATATCAGTTTACCAATTAAGGTTTCTTCTTGATTTAGAAAGTGAATTTGAGCTTTTTCAAGGTAAGTTTAGTGTTCTTTGCCATGTTTGTTGAAGTGGTTTATATTCTTTTCAGTGTTTGCCTTGGTGTAAGACATGAGCTACCAAGATCTGCGGCTTTAAGTGAATTTACACTGATTGTGGTTGGACTTAGGTTACAATTCTTTTCTAAATTTGGAGATGAGTCAAAAGGAGGGAAGCTTCATTTTTCTTTATAAATAGTTGCAACTTGTTTTAAATTTCTTTCACTTAAGCTCAGGCTAATTTTTTTTAGAGACTTCAGCATTTATAGTGTCTGGGTACTGAAAATGATCCTTGTAGTACGCAACTTATCATGTGTACTTTCACCCACCAGTTTCTCAAATGCTCTATTTAAAAACTTTAAAAAAAATTTTTTTAAGTCACAGAATCTTAATTAGAAGAGAACTTGGAGCTGAAATAATCTAGCACTTTTATATTCTTTGTATGCTAGATTTAGAAATCATTTCTATAAGTACTTTATAATAAAAACTAACTTTAAAGAAGTGCTTTCCAGCTTAAAGGGAATTTCTGTGAGATCAATATAGGGAATGACACCCTCTTTTTTTTTTTTTTTTTTTTTTTAATAGTAATGCTAGTACATCTTGGAGTATATAAAATGGCTATTCATGGAGCTCGAGCACTAGTGATACTTCCAAACTATTCTTTATTCTCTTTTTCTTGCTTTCCCACTCTGTTCTCCAAAACATGATTGGCATTGAACAGTCTTAAAAGGTACCTTTCTTGAAGGTATCTATAGCAGGGGTCCACAAACTACAGCCTCTGAGTAAAATCTGACCTGCAATCTTGTTTTTGTACAACCTGTGAGCTAAGAAAAGATTTTTGCATTTTATACTCACATACACATATATGTGTGTGTGTGTGTGTGTGTGTGTGTGTGTATGACAGAGACTACATGTGGCTAGAGAAGCCTAAAATATTTACTATTTGGCCCTTGATGGAGAAAGTTTGCCAACCCCTGATTTTATCAGTGGCAGAAATAAACACAGCATATCACCCAAATTAGCATTTGTTTGTTCTAAGTAAATTCAGAGAGTTCCATACTTGTCTGGACATAGATTTATTGTAACATTCCACACTAGGTTTTCCTGACAACACAAAAAGACAGGAGACACAGTGACTCTCCTGTATTCTATCTAGTCTTCTCTTTGAGAAGGTATGATAGTCTCACTTCTGAATCTTCATGTCTTTGTCCCCAGACACAACACAAGCGAAGTTTATATTTCCTTGAGTACCCTTCACTACTCAGACGAACACAGTCCATAAGTCTCTAGGAATAGGAAAATCTATAGTAGAAATATACCTGGGACTTTGTGTTTTTCTTAAAAACGATGACCAGGAAAAAGGAAGTGAACAGAAAGTGATACAGTTAGTGGATGGTCTCCACCCACCAGAGGAAGTGGTTGTAAGTGGTCTACTTTAACAGCAGACGTAAAGACCTAGGACTTCTGAAAGTACCTTTTCCTAATTGGTTGAAGTTGTTAGAAAAGTGACACCTCCTTGATAGCACATTTAATTATTGCCATTTGTCTAAAAGCTACAGCTTTTATAATTTAATAACTTTTTTTGATTAAGGGTATTATTGCTCCAAATGGGATTTTAATTTCTTAAAGTTTCTGCATGAGTGTAGGGAAGATTAATACCTTTTTAAAAAAAATTTTTTTTAAATGCTCTAACCTTCCACATGTAGCAGCCAAGAGGTTTAAAATAAAGGAAGCTGAATGACAAAAGAGGGAAATGAAATTAAAAGCTATGTAGTCATAGATACTGCTGATTCACCATGAGATTGTATTTGAATATTTATCTGTACATTCTCTGCAGCTTGGGTTAAAAAAATGAAAATTGTTTTAAGTTTTAAAATAGTGGTGTATATATATATATATATATATATATATATATATATATATATGGTAGCCTAGAGAAGTTCCCTACTCTGGAAGAGGTCAGGAAGGTTTTATGGAGATGGCATTTGAATTGAATTTTGAAGGATGAATCGCAGGCAAAATGGGGAAGGAGAATTACAAATATCGCCAATACTTGTAATTGTTTTGTAATAGAATGTCACTCTTTTACCTTTAGAGTTCAGGCAATATGAGAAACTCCTTTACATTAGAGGCAACACTCACGTTAACTGTGGCTCTTTGAGATATTTTATGTTAAATAATTTTCAGAATGACATTCTAAATTGGTAGACTTGGGTTTCTAGAGTGAGAAACATGTTTAAAAATGTATATACAGTCAAGACGAAAGCCTATTACAATGATGATTACTTATTAAATGTACAAGATTTGTTATTATTTAAGCTGTCTAATTCATAAAATATTACTGGATTGTAAGGCACAAAATAATACCGTTTTTTGTTCTTAGTGATGTTATCAAGATAGCCTAGCTTGACAAGTTACTGTTTATGTCTTGTATAGTGCTGATAAATATTTACTGTTAGGAACATGGAATTCTAAAGAAAGGATTTTTAGACACAGATTAAAAGTCTTTAAAGTGTTCAAAAATAAATACTTCAAATATAATAATAACATATTAGAAGTATTAAAAGTAAATGGGGAACTCCGTTATATAAGCTGGTTAAAAAATAATTCTTAAATCCTCCCCCATGCTAATTAGAACACTGACATAAACAGAAAAAAAGGAGATTGAATCTTAGGCAACCTGGTATATGAAGGACTGATTATTAGTTAATTGGCTCTAGACAAATTGACCTGGAACTTCAAAAGTATTATGGAAATAAATTGTATCAGGATGAAAAAGGGAAGGATTACTGTATAATTTATTTTTTCTGATAGTTGGGTGAATGAATATAAACCTTCAACATACTTTTCTTTCCATTAACGCAGATTCAAACATCAGTTCAGCCTTAAAGAAAGTTTGCTACACCAAATAATTTTTAAACTATATAAAACATAATGCCCTAATATAAATGTAACTTTAGCCAAGCTGCTGTATTACATGACTTACACTTAGGTGTTGTTGGAACCTCTCATTTTAGGAGGAATTCACTTCTCAGCCTTTTCCCATCATTCATTCACTTATTCAAAAAATTATTGAGGAAGGGACTTCCCTGGTGGTGGTGCAGTTGTTAAGACTCTGCTTGCCAGTGCAGGGGACATGGGTTCAAGCCCTGGTCTGGGAAGATCCCACATGCTGTGGAACAACTAAGCCCATGTGCCGCAACTACTGAGCCTGTAGTGCTGCAACTACTGAAGCCCACGCGCCTACAGCCCATGCTCCGCAACAAAAGAAGCCACCACGATGAGAAGCCTGCACACTGCAACGAAGAGTAGCCCCCGCTCGCTGCAACTAGAGAAAGCCTGCACTCAGCAACGAAGACCCAATGCAGCCATAAATAAATAAATAAATAAAATTATTGAGGAAGACTTTTTGGTTCCACATGTAAGGAGCTTGGAAGTCACCACTTCAGCCTAATAACAAGTCAAAAACTGACAACTGAAAAATCAACAACTCTTAGATCCATAAGAGAGGAGATGACACAGGTAAAACCACTGACCCCAAGATTGGAGAAACAGACAAACATAGGAGGTCGTGGCTTATCTTAGAGCCAAGATTCAAAAGCAGAAGCCTCTGCAGGAGGTAGTGCTGGGTAGGAAAATCTGAGCTGCAGTTGATGAATTGTTGGAGGCTCAGCGTGGACAAGTCTGAAGAGTTAAAAATTCCAGGAGGACCCAGTCAAAGGTGGGCCCCTACTATATTGTGAAATTTACCTCCAGAAGCTCAGCCAGGCTCCCATAATGAATATCAGCAAAAAATCCCCTCATACTTCTGCAAGGTAGAGGGAGAAAGGAAACATTTTGAAATATGCCAGGGCATTCTGTTCTTCTTAACAAGGCAAGCCCTCAGGGAAATCTAGTTAACTGGAACCTAACCTACTCTATTATTATCAAAGCCTGACTGACCTGAAGGAAGGGAAATACCCAACACCAGACCACTCTGAACATCCTGTCGCACCTAAAGGGGAAGGGAAAAAAGGTGAGGAACTGTTTTGAAGTTCACGGTCCAGAGGCATAAGCTTAACTAAAAACAGAGACCTAGAGCTATAGAATACTTCCCCTTCCCCAACACCTGACCACCACCTTACTAAAGATCTATTTACAGCAGTTCTTTTTACCCAGTACAGCATGTCCAGCTATCAAGAAAAAATTACAAAACATGCCAAAATGCAAAAAACACAATTTGAAAAGATACAGCAACATCAACCAGACATGGCAGGGATGTTAGAATTATCAGACCAGGAATTTAAAACAACTATGACTAATATGCTAAGGACTCTAATGGATAAAGTAGGCAGCATGCAAGAGCAGAAAAGCAATGTCAGCCGAGAGATAGAAATCCTAAGAAAGAATCAAAAAGAAATGCTACAGATAAAAAAGCACTGTAACAGAAATGAAGAATGCTTTTGATGGGTTTATTGGACTGGACACGGCTAAGGAAAGAATCTCTACAGGATATATCAACAGAGTCCTCAAAGAAATGATAATTATGTGGCATGATGTGTTAGTAAGTGCTATGATGATAATCATATTGCAATATATAAATGTATCAAATCAACACATTGTACACCTTACCCATAACACAATGTTAAGTATCAGTTATATCTCAATTAAAAAAAATAGAATCCTTGAAACCCAAACTCAAAGAGAACAATGACTGAATAATACAGATATCCTAGACTGTGCGAAAGCTACAAAAGGTGTAATAATGTATGCATAATGTGAATAATAGAAGGAGAAGAAAGGAACAGAAGAAATGTTTGAAATAATAATGACTGAGAATTTCCCAAATTAATGTCAAACACTAAATTCAGATCCAGGAAGCTCACAAACACCAAGCAGGATTAATGCCAAAAAATAAAAATACACTTAGGCGTATCCTTTTTAAACCACAGAGTGTCAAAAATAAAGAAAAAAATCCCAAAAGAAGTCAGAGGAAGACAACACATGACCTGTAAAGGAATAAAGGTCAGAATTACATCTAACATCTCCTCAGAAATCATGCAAGCAAGAAGAGATTGGAGTGAAAGATTTAAAGTGTTCAAAGAAAAAAACCCCACCAACCTGGAATACTGTACCTTGCAAAACTATCCTTCAAAGGTGAAGCCTCTACCCAAGCTAACTAAGAAAAAAAGAAAAGGAAAGAAGAAAAAAAAAAAGGAAAAAAAAGTAGGACACAAATTACTGATGTCAGGAATAAAAGAGGGGACACTATAGATCCCATGGAAATTAAAAGGATAACACAGGAATTTTATGAACAACTCTGTGCCAGAGATTTGATAACCTAGATGAAATGAACTGATTCCTCGAAAGACATAATCTGCTAAAACTCACTCAAGAAGAAATAGGTGATCCAAATAGATCTATATCTCTTAAGTAAATTGAATCAATAATTAATAACCTTCCAAAACAGAAAGCACCAGGCCCAGATGAGTTTCCTAGTGAATTCTATCAAACATTTAAGGAAGAAATTATACCAATTCTCTACAACCTCTTGGAGTATAGAAGCAGAGGAATTACTTCCTAACTCATTCTGTGAGGCCAGCATTATGCTAATACCAAAACTAGACGAAAACATCCTGAGAAAAAACTATAGACCAATGTCAGAAACACAGCAGAGTGAAGCATCTACCTTTGTCTCTCCCCTTCACTCTACAACCAGTGAAACATCCACAACTTAACAAAGGTGCCTCTGCCCAAAACAACAGGATGCTGGAGAATTCCACATATCTGTACATCTAAAGCTGGGTGAATTTTAACACTTAGTGGAAGTGGAACTGAGGAAACAGTGGAGATGGGGCCTGCAATTTGAGTCCCTTGATGGGACAGCAGAGCCCACAGCTTCAGAGAACCCAGTAACTGCAAGAAAGGCTACATGCATGACTTGAGCCAACTGAGTGCACCAGCACCCATGGCCACAAGTAACTGGTGGGTAGCAGCAGTGGGGCCTAGGACCCCATCACAACAGCTGCTGAGGTGCCCACATCCACAGCCCCCTCCACCTCCTATTCACAGTGGCATAGCCTGCAAACCTTACAACAGACAAGGTAGAGTTGCCTGCATGACTCGAGCTCCCTCTTCCCCCTCCATCCTCTCCCCTTCCCCCGATGGTGGAACCTGTGTCTCGGGATCCCAGACACAAGGAAAGGAAAGAGCTCACCATCTTGGTGATGACAGCAACTCTAGCAGAAGCAAGGAGCTACAACCCTGGTGGCACAAAAAGGTACAACAAAGGCACAGAGCCACACCTCTTACAGAGAAAGTGGAGGCTAGAAAGTGCCACTCAGATGTACTAACCAGTGGCAACTCAGGTAAGAAAAACTAAAAACTTATAGTGCCACTGACTGGAAAACAAAGGAATCTAACTCCTAACCTGTCATTTAATATTAAATGCGCTGACAGAGGAACAATTCCTCATCAAACAACATGAAGAACCACAGTAACACTATACCACAAAAAGAAAATGACAGTTCTCCAGAAACAAAACTTAAAGTCATGAAATATTGTAATCTGACTGATAGAGAATTCAAAATAGCTATCCTAAAGGTACAGAAGGAGATACAATAAAACTCAAGCAGTTTAATGAGCTCAGCAATAAAATTAATGAACAGAAGGAATACCTTACCAAAGACATTGAAATTCTAAAAACAGACAAATTCTGGAGCTGAGGAACACAATAAATAAGATGAAGAATTTATTAGAAAGTATTGGAAATAGAGCAGGCCACATGGAAGAGAGAGATAGTGACCTCTAAATAGAAATCTAGAAATGATACAAGTAGAAGAGGAAAGAGAAATAAGATGTTTTAAAAACGAGGAAATCCTATGAGAGAAGTCCAACTCTTTTAGGAAGGGCAACATTAGGATAATGGGTATCCCAGAAGGAGAAGGGAACAGAGAGGTTATTTAAAGATATAATAGCTGAGAATTTCCCAAACCTAGGGAAGGAGCTGCATATACAAGCCCATGAAGCTAAGAGAACACCTAATTACCTCTGCAAAAAGACCTCCTCCAAGACATAATATTAAAATTGTCAAAATTCAATAACAGTATTCTAAAGGCAGCCAGGGAAAAAATAATGGTGACCTACATACAAAGGAACCCCCCATTAGGCTATCAGTGTATTTCTCAGCAGAAACTCTACAGGCCAGGAGTAGAATGACATTCTCAAAATACTGAAAGATAAGAACTGTCACACAAGAATACTCTATCCAGCAAAGTTAACATTCGCATATGAAGGAGAAAAAGACTTTCCCAGACAAAAGCTGAAAGAGTTCATCAACACTAAACCTGCCTTGCAAGCTCTATTGAAAGGAGCTCTTCAACCAGAAACAAAGTGGCCAAAATATACAAAACTTTGAGCAAGGTGATAAATAGAACTAGAAAATTGCAACGGTCTATCAATTTTTTAAAACCCTCTATCATCACATAAAGGTTAAAGGGAGAAAAAAAGCAGAATAATATAACTATTTCACCTTGATAACAAACTCACGACATGAAAAGGAATAACTTAAGACAACAAAAACATAAAAGGGGAAACTTGTATAGGTAAATGAAGATATCAGTAGAAAAAGGACTATTTTAACTAAGATGTTTTATACAAACCTCAGGGTAAACACAGAACATTAACATAGAGCAGAGACACACAACATAACGAGAGAAACCTGAGAAAAATATCTTAGAAAACCACCCAACCAAAATGGCAGGGGACTTCCCTGGTGGTCCAGTGGTTAAGACTTGACCTTCCAACGCAGGGGGTGCGGGTCCAATCCCTGGCTGGGGAGCTAAGATCCACGTGCCTCATGGCCAAAAAACCAAAACATGAAACAGAAGCAATATTGTAACAAATTCAGTAAAGACTTGAAAAAAATGGTCCACATCAAAATAAATAAATAAATAAATAAAAATTGCCAGACAGAAGCACTAGGAGAAACAAGGTATAGATCAACCAGGAAAAAAAAGATATGATGGCAGTACTATGTCCTTATCTATCAATAATAACCCTAAATATAAATGGATTGCACTCACCAATCAAAAGACACAGAGTGGCTGGATGGATTGAAAAACAACTATATGTTTCCTCTAGAAAACATAGCTCTAAAGACAAACATAGGCTAAAAGTAAAGGGATGGAAGATGTTACATCAAGCAAATAGCAGCCAAAAGAAAGCTGGTATAGCCATACTCATATCAGAAAAAGTAGACTTCAAACCAAAAAAGGTAACAGGAGACAAAAATGAACAGTATATAATAATAAAGGAGACAATTTATCAAGAAGACATAACAGTGACAATTTATCAAGAAGACGTAACAGTGATAACATAACAGACAGATCTTTCAGACAGAAAGTCAACAAGGAAACACTGGCCTTAAATGAAACATTAGACCAGATGGAGTTGATAGATTTTTAAAGAACGTTCCATCCAAACACAGCAGAATATACATTCTTCTCAAGTGAACGTGGCGCTTTCTCAAGGATAGACGATATGTTGGGACACAAAACAAGTTTCCATAAATTTAAGAAGATTGAAGTCATATGCCATCTTCTCTTATCACAATGGAATGAAACTAGAAATCAACTACAAGAAGAAAACTAGAAAACTTACAAATATATGGAAACTGAACAACTATTGGGTCAATGAAGAAATAGAAGGAGAAATAAAAATTACTTGAAAACAAATGTAAATGAAAATACAATATACCAAAATCTATGGGATGGAGTAAAAGAGGGAAGGGTTTTTTTTTTAATTTTTGTTTTTAATTATTTTTATTGGAATATAGTTGATTTACAATGTTGTGTTAGATTCAGGTTTACAGCAAAGTGAATCTGTTATACCTATATCCACTTTTTTTTAAGATTCTTTTCCCATATAGATCATTACAGAGTACATCCATGTCTTTTTTTTTTAATTAATTTTTATTGGAGTATGGTTGCTTTACAAGGAGGGAAGTTTATATCAATAAGGTCTACCTCAAGAAACAGGAAAAGTCTCAAACAATCTAACCTTACACCTAAAGAAACTAGAAAAAGAAGAACAAACGAATCCCAAAGTTAGTATAATTAAGGAAAAAGTAAAGATAAGAGCAGAAATAAATAAGAAACTAAAAAGACAGTAGAAAAGATCAGTGAAACTAAGAACTGGTTCTTTGGAAAGATAAAATTGACAAACTGTTAGCTAGACTGACTAAGGAAAAAAGCAACAAGGCTCTGATAAATAAAATTAGAAACAAAAGAGGAAAAAAACCAGATACCACAGAAATACAAAGGATTTTAAGAGAGTATTATTAACAGCTATACACCAACAAATTGCACAGCCTAGAAGAAATGGACAAAATCTTAGAATCATACAACCTTCCAAGACTGAATCAGGAAGAAATAGAAAATCTGAATAGACTGATCACTTGTACAGAGATTGAAACAATAATCAAAGAACTCCCCAAAAACAAAAGTCCAGGACCACATGGCTTCACAGGCAAATTCTACCAAACATTCAATGAAGATTTAATACCTATCCTTCTCAAACTGTTCCATAAAACTGAAAAGAGGGCTTCCCTGGTGGTGCAGTGGTTGAGAATCTGCCTGCCAATGCAGGGGACACGGGTTTGAGCCTGGTCTGGGAAGATCCCACATGCCGCGGAGCAACCGGGCCCGTGAGCCACAACTACTGAGCCTGCGTGTCCGGAGCGTGTGCTCACAGAGGCCGCGATAGTGAGAGGCCCGTGCACCGCGATGAAGAGTGGCCCCCGCTCGCCACAACTAGAGAAAGCCCTCGCACAGAAACGAAGACCCAACACAGCCAAAAATAAATAAATAAATAAATAAATTTAAAAAAAAAACTGAAAAGAAGGGGATACTTCCTAACTCACTTTAATACATTATTGACCAGAGACGCCACAGGCGTTAGTTTCTGCAGCAATCCCCTGGTCAATAATGTGTTAAGAGGCCAATGTCACCGTGATACCAAAACCAGAGGTTGATAACAACAACAAAAAATTACAATCCAGTATCTCTGATGAACATAGATGCAAAAATCCTGAACAAAATATTAGCAAACTGAATTCAACAATATATCGAAAAGATTCTACACCATGATCAAGTGGGATTTATTCCATTCAAGGATGGTTCAACATTATAAAATCAATCATTGTGATACACCACCTTAATAAAATGAAGGATAAAAGCCATAAGATCATCTCAGTAGATGCAGAAAAAGCATTTAACAAGGTTCAATGCTGATTTATGATAATAATTCTAAAGTTGGTATAGTAGGGGCATACCTCAACATAATAAAAGCCATATATGATAAACCCACAACTAACATGATACTCCATGGTGAAAAATTGAAAGCTATCCCTCTAAGATCAGGAATAAAACAAGGATGTGCACTCTTACCACTCCTATTCAACATAGTATTGGAAGTCCTAGCCAGAGCAATTAGATAAGAAAAAAGAAATAAAAGGTGTCCAAATTGGGAAGGAAGAAGTAGAAATAATAAATGAATACAGTAAAGTTGCAGGATATAAAATCAATATATAAAAATCTGGGGATTTCCCTGGTGATGCAGTGGTTAAGAATCTGCCTGCCAATGCAGGGGACACGGGTTTGAGCCCTGGTCCAAGAGCATCCCACATGCTTCAGAGCAACTAAGGAAACAGCGTGCATAGCACGGGGAGATCAGCTCGGTGCTTTGTGACTACCTATGTGGGTGGGATAGGGAGGGTGGAAGGGAGACGCAAGAGGGAGTAGATATGGAGATATTTGTTTATGTAGAGCTGATTCACTTTGTTATAAAGCAGAAACTAACACACCATTGTAAAGCAATCATACTCCAATAAGAATGTTAAAAAAAAAAAAAGGAAGAAGGAAAGAAAGAAAGCAATGTCATTTACAATTACAACAAAAATAATAAAATACCTGGAAGTAAATTTAATCATGGAGGTAAAAGGCATGTACGGTGAAAAATATAAGACACTGTTGAATTGAAGAAGACACAAATAAATGGCAAGATATTCTATGCTCATGGACTGGGAGAATTAACATCGTCAAAATGTACTTATTACCTAAAGCAAACTACAGATTCAGTGCAATCCCTATCAAAATCCCAAAAACATTTTTCACAGAAAAGAACAAAAAATTTTAAAACTTATATAGAACCACAAAAATCCCCTAGTAGACAAAGCAGTCCTGAGAAAAAAGAACAAAGCTGGAGGTATCACGCTCCCTGATTCCAAACTATACTACAAAGACATAGAAACAGCATGGTTGCTATGGCAGGAAAACATATATAGATCAATGGAACACAATTGAGAACCCAGAAATAAGCCCACACACATATGGATAATTAATTTATGACAAAGGAGCAATGAACATACAATGGAAAAAGGATAGTCTCTTCAATTAATGGTATTGGGAAAACTGGACAGCCAAATGCAGAAAAATGAAACTAGACCAAACCATACACAAAAACTAACTCAAAATGGACTAAATATTTGAATATAAGATGAAACTACACTTCTAGAAGAAGCAGAGACAATATGCTCTGTGACATCAGTCTTCGCAGTATCTTCCTAGATACGTCTCCTCATGCAGGGGAAACACACGCAAAATTTAACAAGTGAGATTATATCGAGCTAAAAAGCTTCTTCAGCAAAGGAAACCATCAATAGAATGAAAAGACAACATACTGAATGGGAGAAAGTATTTGCAAATGACATATCAAATATGAGGTTAATATCCAAAATATATGAAGAACACATACAACTCAAAAACAAAAAAAACCCAAACAACCTGATTAAAAATTGGGCATAGGAGCTGAATAGACATTTTTCCTAAGAAGACATACAGATGGCTAACTGGCACATGAAAAAATGTTCAACATCACTGATTATTAGGGAAATGCAAATCAAAATCACAGTGAGATATCACCTCACATCTGTTAAAATTCTCAAAAAGGCAAGAAATAACAAGTGTTGACAAGGATATGGAGAAAAGGGACACCCGCATACATTGTTGGTAGGAATGTAAGTTGGTACAGTCACTATGGAAGACTATTTAGAGATTCCTCAAAAAATTGAGAATAGAACTACCATATGATCCAGCTATCCTACTTCTGGACATTTATCCAAAGAATATGAAGATACTAATCTGAAGAGATATCTGCACCACCACCCACCCCTATAATCATCACAGCATTATTTACAATAGCCAAGGTATGGAAACAACCCAAGTGCCCATCAACAGATGAATGGATAAAGAAGATGTGGTATATGTATACAATGGAATACTACCCAGCCATAAAAAAAGATGAAATTTTGCTATTTGTGACAGTGTGGATGGATCTTGAGGGCATTATGCTAAGTGAGCTAAGTCAGACAGAGGAAGACATACATATGATTTCATTCATATGGGGAATGTAAAAAAACTAATAAACATTTAAAAATAAATGAACATACCAAACAAAAACAAACATGCAGATAGAACAAAGTAGTGGTTATCTGAGGGGAAGGGGCAGTGGGGAAGGGGAAGTGGGTAGAGGGGATCAACTGCATGGTGATGGATGGAAAATAAGTTTTTTTAAATAAATTTATTTGTTTATTATCTATGTTTGGCTGCATTGGGTCTTCATTGCTGCGCACGAGCTTTCTCTAGGTGCAGCAAGTGGGGGCTACTCTTCGTTGTGGTGCATGGGCTTCAGTAGTTGTGGCACACAGGCTCAGTAGTTGTGGCTTGCAGGCTCTAGAGCACAGGCTCGGTAGTTGTGGCACACGGGCTTAGTTGCTCTGCTGCATGTGGTATCTTCCCGGAGCAGGGATCGAACCCGTGTCCCCTGCATTGGCAGGCGGATTCTTAACCACTGTGCCACCAGGGAAGTCCCAGAAAATAAGTCTGTGGTTGTGAGCACATTGTAGGGTATATAGATGTAGAAATAAAATGCTGTACACATGAAACTTACAGATCAATGTTATTAAAGTTTTTTTAAAAATGTTTAAAAAATATTCTCATGGACACAGATGCAAAAACCTTCAACAAAATGTTAGTAAATCAAATTTTTAAAAGTACGAAAAGAATTAATACACTACAACCAAATAGGATTTATCTCAGGTGTGCAAGGCTGGTTTAACATTTGAAAATCAATTCATATAATCCAACACAACAGACTAAGGAAAAATCATATGATCATATCAATAGATGCAGAAAACAACATTTGATAGAGTCCAACGCCCATTCATGATAAAAATCCTCAGTTAGGAATAGAGGTAAACTTTGTCAACTTGATAAAGACTATCTACAGAAACTACAGCTAACGTGTAATAATGGTAAGAAACTGGAAGCTTTTGTACTAACATCAGGTACAAGGCAAGGATGTCCTTGCTCACACGTTTTCAATATTGTGCTGGAAGTTCTAGCTAATGCAATAAGACAAAGGAAATAAAAGGTATACAGATTGGGAAGGAAGAAATACAACTGTCTTTATTCACAGATGACATGATTGTCTATGTAGAAAATCCAAGAGAATGGACAAAAAACCTTCTGGAACTTATGCAGTCATGCAAAGTTGTAGGATACAAGGTTAATGGACAAAAGTCAAGCACTGTCTTATATACCAGTAGTGAATAAGAGATACTTGAAAATAAAAACACAATATAATTACCATTAGCATACCCCAACATGTAATACTTAGATATAAATCTAACAAAATATGTACAAGATCTATATGAAAAAAACTACAGAGCTTTGATGAATGAAATCAAAGAACTGCTAAATAAATGGGGAGATATTCCATGTTTATGGATAGGAGGACTCAATATTGTCAAGGTGTCATTTCTTCCCAACTTAATCTGTAGATTCAATGCAACACCAATCAAAATCCCAGCAAGTTAATTCATGGATATCAACAAATTAGTCCTAAAGTTTGTATGGAGAAACAAAAGACCCAGAATAGCTAACACAATATTGGAAGAATAAAGTAGGACAGTACTCAGCCTCAAGCTAAACTAAACCTAAAGCTACAGTAATTGAGACAATGTGGTATTGTCAAAAGAATAGACAAGTAGATCGTTGGAATAGAATAAAGAGCCTGTAAATAGACCCACATATAGTTAACTGATCTTTGACAAAAGAGCAAAGGCAGTACAATGGAACAGAGAGTCTTTTCAACCAATGGTACTGGGACAACTGGACATCCACATGCAAAAAAAAAAAAAAAAAAAAATCTGAACACAGACCTTAACACCTTTCACAAAAATTAACTCAAAATAGATCACAGACCTAAATATAAACACAAAACTATAAAACTCCTAGAAGGTTACATAGGAGAAAAATCTAGGTGACCTTGGGTATGGTGATGCCTTTTTAGGTATAAACCAAAGGCATTATCCATGAAAGAAATAACTGATAAGCTGAACTTTGTTAGAATTATAACTTCTGCTCAGCAAAAGACAATGTCAAGGGAATGAGAAGGCAAGCCACAGATTGCGAGCAAATATTTGCAAATGACATATTTGAGAAAGGACTGTTACCCACAATATACAAAGAACTATTAAAACTCAACAATAAGAAAACAACTTGATTTAAGAATGGGTTGAAGTCCGTAACAGACACCTCACCAAAGAAGACATACAGGTGGCAAATAAACGTTTGAAAAGTTGCTCTACATTGTATGTCATCAGGGAAATGCAATTGAAAACGAGATACCACTACATACCTACGCTAACAACACCAAATGCTTATGTGGATGTGAAGCAACAGGAAATCCTATTCATTGCTGTTGGGAATGTAAGATGGTCCAACCACTTTGAAGTTAGTTTTACAGTTTCTTACAAAACTAAACATACTCTTACCATACAATCCAGCAATCCCATTCCTTGATATTTACCCAAAAGGGTTGAAAACTTATGTCCACACACAAACCTGCACACACGTTTGGCAGCTTTATTCATGATTGCCAAAACTTGGAAACAACCAAGATGTCCTTCCATGGGTGAGTGGATAAATAAACATCCAGACAATGGGATATTATTGTGTTAAGAGCTATCAAGCCATGAAGAGACATGGAGGAACCTCAAGTGAATCTTACTAAGTGAAAGAAGCCAATCTGAAGAGGCTACATACTGTATGATTCCAACTATATGATATCCTGGAAAAGGCAAAACTCTTGAGACAATAAAAAGATCAGTGATTGCCAAGGGTTTGGGGTGGGGGTGGGAGATGGGGGAGCAATGAATATAGGTAGAGCACAGAAGATTTCTAGGACAGTGAAAGTACTCTATGATATCATAATGGTGGGTACATGTCATTATACATTTGTCTAAACCCATAGAAGGTACAACATCAAGATTGAGCTGTTATGTAAATTATGGTCTTTGGGTGATTACGATGTGTCTATATAGGTTCATCAGTTGTGACAAATGTACCACTCTGATAGGAATGTTGGTAATGGGGAAGACTATGCATGTCTGGGCGCAGGGAGCATATGGGAAATCTCTCTCCCTCTCAATTTCATGAATCTTAAACTGCTTTTAAAAATGAATTTAAAAAATTAATTTAAAAATAAATTTAAACAAATTACTGAGTGCTTACTATGTGCCATTATGAACAAAACTGATGCAGTGGTAGAAGGGTAGTAGACTAGAAATCAGAAGAGTCTGTATTCAAGTCCTTTTTTGTCACTTGTTAGTCCTGACACCCTTAGACAATTCACTTAGTATCTTTGAGCCTTACCTATGATAGTATTCCCTTATGACATTATGGGAATCAGAAAAGACATCAAGTTTTTTGAAAACTAACTAGCAACATGAAAATATTAAGGACTTACTATTATTAAAATAATAACTAAGACATGACCATTGACTCTTAAGAAAATATTTTTTGTTTGCATGCTATGTGAATAGTTGTATAAATGAATAAAGCAAAACAGCTGTCCAAAAAAGAAATACTGTAATAGTTATGCACTTAGAAAACAAAACTTCAAAAAGGGAACAATACCTTTTTATGTGAATGGAAATATTAACAAATTTTAAGGGAATAGCACTAAGACAAGTTTGACTTTCCATTTTTCTGCTTGGAGAAAAAAGATAAAATGAAAGGACAGTCCTTCTAAGGAAAGAGTAGCATAGTATTACTAGCAATTTTCTCAGGGTTAATTTTTTTTATAGCAAAAATGTTGGCAAATACTGATTTGCACTTGCCACTATTGAGTAAGAGTAGTTTGACTAGTATTATACCAATCTAATTAAACTGATTTTTAAAAAGTATTTCCAAATTCACCATATAATGTTTTGGTAGTTGCCTTCTACAGTACAGTGTTTTTTTTCTTTTGTAAAGCAAATAGGGGTTAAAATCAATAGAGGAAAATCTGAAAGCAAACACAAATTTTCAGCTTTGTGGAACATACTACCTCTCATATGATCATTCAGCAGTATTTTAGCCCAATTGTGCAATGCTTGCATTTGGGTATATCTTCCTTTATTTAAAAAAAAAAAAATCACAGAATTCCCTGGTGGTCCAGTGGTTAGGACTCTGCGCTTCCACTGCCGAGGGTCTGGGTTCGATCCCTGGTTGGGGAACTAAGATACCATAAGCTGCGGGGCGCGGCCAAAAATACAAAAATAAAAGTCAGAATAGCCGATGTAAAAATACTGCATTTGTTTGACACATTTTGCTCGTTTATCTTTGTCCAGATTCTCTGGCTCTGAGAAATAGTGGTGTATGTGGACCTGCTGGAACTAGGAGAGTTTCTTTACCTTTCTTACATCCTCTTTGGATGCACTGATGCATTAAAGAACTGGTTTTTCAACTCTCCTGGTGTGGTTGGCTTTTCAAAAGAGTATAGGGAATCTAGCAGATATGAGAATAAGAATACAGTAAACCTTTAGGGACTGTATTTATCAACATAGAGTTTCATGTTTTCTGCAAACACAGGTTACATTTTATAATACAAATAGACCTCTGGGTGAAGGAACAGTAAACTCTTTCTGATTCTAGTTTGTAGCAGACTTATTCCTGAAATAATGTAAAGGGAATTAATTGATTCTTTTTTTTTATAATTTAACAAAAAAAAGTTTAATTGGTGTGATGTAATATTCACTTTCCTAAATTAGATGCTTTTATTTATTCCTGAGCTTTGGCTTATGATGTTACATACAACATGTATGCTTCTCTCTTCTAGAAGCCACCAGTGTCCAACAGAAGGTCAATTTCTCAGAAGAAGGTATTTTCTCTTAAAATATCATGCAATATATTCTAAATCTTTTTGTTGTTAAGATTAGAAGCAATTTTGCTAAATACTTAAGAGAGAGAGCAGAAAATAGTGTCTTTTTGGAAAAAAAAATTCATGCTTATCTGAGCCGTTAAATGGACAGGTAAAATAGGATAGAATGATAGCCTTTCTGTGCATTTTAAGCATCTTTTGTCTGTTTGAGTTAATTTAAGCAAAGCTAATATTTTCCGTTTCTGGCATGTGCTGGCCTTTGAGTATGGTATTAAAATAATCAGTTTTCAAATTCTCATAACCAGTCTATGTTTGAATAGTACAGTAAAATTTAGTCCATTTTTAAGTTCACCATAATCTGAGATTAGTCACCTGCATACTGAAATGTTTGTATACGGGTGTATGTATCCACACACCCTGTTTGCAAACACACACACATATATGCAAACACATATGCATATGTGTTTGCATATATGTGCATATACTAATGCATATTAGTATATACTAATATACTAATGCATATACTAATCTTGTCTGAATTTATACACTAACTATATACACTAACTATATGTACTTTTCCTCCCCATAAGGTAAAACTTTTCTTCTATTTAATGTTCATTTGTTTACTTTTCGACTCTACATTATAATCTTATTGAATATTCGTTTGGGATATAATTATTTACCTCAGAGAAAATAAAATAAATGAGCTCAATTTTAGCTTATTTAGAACTTTGTGACTCAGGATAGTAAGCATAATAAATAGCAATTCTATATCCAATTATTTAAAAGGCTTCATTTTAATGTTGAATTACTTGTTTTTATTTTTTAATCCAGATCTTTAGAGCCTTAGAATAAAGACTATACTAGTATATTTTTATTTCTTTTTAGGGGAAATGGAGGAAAATGATCAAGACAGCTCTGACAGTGATGTTACGGTTGTTAAGGTCAGATCCGGGGATTCTGTTGAGTCTGGAGGTAACATTGCTTTATGTACATATGACTCTTATCTTAGGAGCTATATTTTTAGTTAAAGTGTAAAGGTATTCTGCGAATTTGCTTTTTTAAAAAGTATTTTAAAGTATTTATTAAAACTACTTTTTAAAAAGTGTGCTTTTAAACATTTTTTAAAATTACTGATTCCATGTATACATCTGATTAGTAATGTAATATTTAAACAAACAAATCACTTTTACCTTGCTTTGTTGTTCATGGAACATAAGATATTTTTGTGCTCAAAAGAAGAGTTATTCGTGATTTAAAAAAAAATTTTATAGAGGGACTTCCCTGGTGGCGCAGTGGTTAAGAATCTGCCTGCCAATGCAGGAGACACTGGTTCGAGCGCTGCTCCGGGAAGATCCCACATGCTGTGGAGCAACTAAGCCTGCGTGCCACAACTACTGAGCCTGTGCTCTAGAGCCCGCGAGCCACAACTACTGAAGCCCGCTCACCTAGAGCCCATGCTCTGGAACAAGAGAAGCCACTGCAGTGAGAAACCTGTGCACCACAACAAAGAGTAGCCCCCGCTCACCGCAACTAGAGAAAGCCCGCGTGCAGCAACGAAGACCCCATGCAACCAAAAATAAATAAATAAAAATTAAATTAAATTAAAAATTTAAAAAAATTTTTATACGGAAACTGATCACACTGGCATTGACTCACTACACTATCAGGAGTGTTAGTTAGCTTTTAGGAAGTTTTAATAAACTTAGATTACTGCTTTTATCTCTGAATTGTTCAAATTCACATCCAGTTAGCAATAACAATTTCTGATTGTTCGTGTGAATTGATGTTTAAGTTTATTCAAGGAAAGAATCGACTGAAGAGAAAAAAATACCAACTTGAGACTTACGAGGGTGCTGATCAAATTTGTAAACAGTGTAAATAATAAATAATTTTATATTTTAGTTCCATTAAAGAGTAAGTCTCTACTTACCCCTCACCACCTTTTGAGAATTTCTGTAATTCCTATGTTTTACTTAATCATTCCATTTTAAAAATAAGCTCAGAAGCTGTTTATGTGCATTTATTCTACATATTTCCCACCCTTCCTCATTTTTCCCCATTCTTTTTTTTTTTTTTTTTTAATATTTATTTATTTATTTGGCCATGCCAGGTCTTAGTTGCGGCACACAGGATCTTTATTGCCGCATGTGGGATCTTTAGTTGCAGCATGCGGGATCTAATTCCCTGACCAGGGATCGAACCCGGGCCCCCTGCATTGGGAGCTCAGAGTGTTAACCACAGGACCACCAGGGTAGTCCCTCACCATTCTTTCTTTTTTTTTTTTTTTTAAATTAATTAATTTATTTATTTTTGGCTGTGTTGGGTCTTCGTTTCTGTGCGAGGGCTTTCTCTAGTTGCGGCAAGTGGGGGCCACTCTTCATCACGGTGCGCAGGCCTCTCACTATCGCGGCCTCTCTTGTTGCGGAGCACAAGCTCCAGACGCGCAGGCTCAGTGATTGTGGCTCACGGGCCTAGTTGCTCCGCGGCATGTGGGATCTTCCCAGACCAGGGCTCGAACCCGTGTCTCCTGCATTGGCAGGCAGACTCTCAACCACTGCGCCACCAGGGAAGCCCCACCATTCTTTCTTGATACAGAAATCCCAAAGGAGATATGCAACACTCTAGCGTAGTGGTTAAGATCTTGGGCTCTGGAGTTACACTGGGTTTCACTCTTCCACTACTAGGTTTGTGCCCTCAGGCAATTGATTAACTTCTCTGTTACTCAGTTCCCTCATCTGGGTTGTTGTGAGGTTTAATTACTTAGAGAGTACCTAGCACATAGTAGACACTCAAATTGAGTGCTGTTGTTAGTTTTCATATATGCATACATACAGCTCTAAAAATTAGAGACTAATTAAGTCATGAATCATATAGCCAGTAGCTTGATGCCATTGCTACCAGTGCGGCTCTTTGAAGCTACATAAACCCCAGGCTCTGTGATCCCTTTTGAATTCTAATAAATTCTTATTGAAGCAGGCATACCCCATACAGAAGAAAACTCTAGCTAAAGAACAAAGATGTGAGGCATATTAAAAAGAATACTGATCTTTCTAGATTGTCTTCTGGGCCAGTTATTACCGAAGAGGTACTAGAAGATCCACTGGAGTGCAGGAGGAAAATATTAGAATTTAGTGTATATACATCTTTTATTTCATCCATTTAAAATGTCTATTTTAGTTTGTTTTATAATATATACAACACATTAGTTAATATATTATTTTAGTAATGCTTGTATATAATATTAAAAATATATTTTGGAGATGGATGCTCAAAATTTTTTTAGTTATAGGAGTACACCAACAAAAATACTTAACCACCACCTGGTTGTGTCAAATGCTTTTGCCTCCAAGATAGCAGTCTGACTGCTTTTAGACATACTTTGTTATAAATTCCACTTTTAACTGAAAAAAAATTAAGATTTTTAAGAAGGGAAGGCTAAAATACATATCGACCACTTGCAAGAAAAATTTAAGACAAAATGGATAGTGATGATTTCCAGAAGATCCATTATTGTAAACTTTCAAGATTTTCCCCAGCGCAAAGGTTCATTATCTTCTTTACCTCAAGCCATTCTCTATATCTTTTTTTCTCTTTAAAAAGAAAAGACAGATAATTAATTTTTTAGACATAACTTGACCCTTTAGAAACTATTTTTTAAAATAAATTATACATTCAAGTGTTGAATTCCCTGGGGTTTATCTGAATATTTTTGCTCTTTTGACTACTCATCGTTCTCTGGTTAAATGTGCACTTAGAAAGTTAAATATGCTTTATAGTATACTATATTTCTTTTTTGTTTTTAGACCAAACCACCAGATCATCAAGTCAATATCCAGAATCACTTTGGCAGTCATCACAAAGTAAGTAAAACCATGATTTTTACTCTTAAAAGTCTACCTGTGGGTGTGGTCAAATGCTATTCTTATTTTTTTTTTTTTTTTTTTTTTTTTTTTTTTAATTTTTATTTATTTATCTATTTTTGTCTGTGTTGGGTCTTCGTTTCTGTGCGAGGGCTTTCTCCAGTTGCGGCAAGCGGGGGCCACTCTTCATCGCCGTGCACGGGCCTTTCACTGTCGCAGCCTCTCTTGTTGCAGAGCACAGGCTCCAGACGCACAGGCTCAGTAGTTGTGGCTCACGGGCCTAGTTGCTCCGCGGCATGTGGGATCCTCCCAGACCAGGGCTCGAACCCGTGTCCCCCGCGTTGGCAGGCAGACTCTCAACCACTGCGCCACCAGGGAAGCCCGCTATTCTTATTTTTGAAGATCTTCTTTTGCAGTTTAATGTAAAATGTTGAAAAAGAGGTATAGTGAATACTAAAAAAAAACCTCATCTTGCATCTTGAATTTGCTTCTTGAGTTAATCACCTCTGGACCCAACCTTGATTCTGAATTTTAAAAAAACAAAAAACTACTGCTTTCTTTGATTTGTTGAATGTCCTTGTTTGCAATATAAATTTGTTGATTGTTTTAGTTTAATTAACTAATACAGTAGTTTGAGCCTATTTATATGGTATGATTTAAACTGTGTTGTGAAAGTTTAGAAGGATGAATAAATAACTGGTAAATCAGGTAAAGTAAAAAGTTAATGGTAAGTTAGTTGGTGCGTATATAAAAGTCTTACAGCCTGGCTTACAACTTTGAAAATTTTCGTAATAAAATATTGAGAAAACGTAACACACATGAAAAGAATGGGAAGTAATACACTAAAATGCCAACAGTGTTTGTTCAGGATGGTAGAATTGTTGACATTTTTCATTTCCTTTTTTTCTATATTTTGCAGATTATCTACAATGGATATGTATCTCTTAGGTTAAGCAGAAATTACACTGTTTTTTCTTTTTCCGTTTTTAAATCAAGTCCCAGAGTTCAAATTAATTATTAGTCAACCAAAAATATCCTGGAATGTAAAATCTTCAAGAACTTTTTTTTCCTTCCACAATACCATTTTAAAAATATGAGACTATTTTTAAAGAAAAAGTCTTTGGAAATCTGTTTTATAATTACTGTGTTCATAGGATTCCACTTTATATATGTGTATATATATATTTTTTTTAGTTTTTAGTAGGTTCTGGGTTTGGAATTTAAACTGAGACAAAACAAAAGCAGCTGAAACAAAAATCAGTCATTTATGGAAAATTACTCTCTGGATTATCTTATATGTTTGCCCTTTGTTATTCTAAATCTTTGATCTTTGGAAGCTCTGAAATGTGTTTCCCTATATTAATTATGCTATACTTATGCAATGGTATACTTTTCAGTTATGGAAAATGAGTTGTTTGTATACAATTAGGTATATATTTCCTTGAATCTAAAATGCCATTGCTTTTATGTATCACTGAGAAAGAAAACCATCCAGTTAAACTGTGTCATACCACTGATTCTAAGATGCAGCCCTAAAGCAAAGGTATTTTTAAAAAATTACTTCACAGAGTCAATGAAAGACAATACAAAAAAGTGTGTCTAGTTTTTTAAAACGTTCTTTGTTAGTGTACACTGAAAACAAATCTGGAATATACATCTGTCTTATTCACCATGGTTTTCCTACAATGTTTTGCACGTAATAGGCACTTAATAGATATTAATGAATTTTTAGGTTATGCATTTCTAGAATGGTGCATTTCTGTTACAGCCAGCACATACTGCATTTTTAGTCAGAAAATAAGTTGAACATAAATTTATATTGCTACTTGTATCAGTAGCTAGAAGTAACTTGTTTCTTCAGGGCAGATTTGCAAATTTACCATGTTATAATTGTTTGTAATAACATTTTCTGATTATCCCATTGTATCATTTTACAGTTGTCCTTAAATACCATCCCAAAACATGAAGTAGCATCTTGCACCGCATAACTACTTTTCGGTGTTCACAAATTTGCTTATATAGTATATACCGTTATATATGAACTGCCTGGGTTTATATCTCAGTCCTACTACCTTTTACATATGTAATCTTGGGGAAAATTATCAATTTCAGTTTACTTATTTGTAAAATAGGAATAATAGTATCTACCACATAAAGTGTGAGAGTTGATAAAATTATACTTGGTACCTGGTAAACATTCAGTACATTTAGCTTTTATTTTGATGGAGTTGCTCTTAAAGCTGGCTTCTTATTATCCAATTCCTGAACATTTTGAAGTTTAGAAAAGGGAAAATACATACATATTGTATATGTTTGGGACTGATGAAAGAAAGGTTTGATTTTTTTTGTTTGTTTTTGTTTTTGGTGTCAGTAGTAAACAAGTAAAATGTTTATGGAACATCTTCATTGTTTTTATTTCCGTTCTTCGTTTTCTATGACCTTATCTCTGTTTTCTGTTTCAGGTCGAGACTTCACAGCTTTTGATAAGCAACCATTAGTGCTAAGTAAGTGGTTGGTTGTCTATTCTTTTATCAATCAACCAGTTCTAGCCCAGTCTTACTCTGCCAACAAAAATTTGAATAGGATTCAAAGTCATTTTACCCTCTTTGCCTTTTAATCCACCACGAGTTGATACTGTATGTAATATTGGTACTTTGTGATGTAGAAATATGTTTAGGACTACTTTCCTGAAAATAATTTATTTAAAAAAGTAAATGGTTAACCTTTTTCTTCTTAATTAACACCAAAGTGTTAATGAAGTTCAAGTGTTAATAAATGCAGTCATAGACCATAGCAAAGGACTTGTACATAGTTTTGTCTGTTAGGAGATTATGTATTTATTTGCTGCCTTTTTTGCTGCGGGAAGTGGCTCATCCTCACTAATGTGATCCTTTGACATTATCTTTTACTTTTGAACCTATTGCTTTGGTTGTTTTCCTCGCCAAATTTGTTTTGCCTTTCTGATAAATTTAGCTTATAACATTGAGGTATAGTATACATTTTCAAAGTATGTGAAATGATATCTTGATATATATATTTGTCTCAGGCTCGGGATATCAAAAAAATTCTCAGGAATGGGTTGAACAAAGCACGAGAATAAGGACTAGGATGCAAAGTAAGTTGATAAATCTCTACCTGGTACTGAAGAAATTTTTAAATTACTACCTGTTATTGAAGTAATTTTAAGTTTATTTGCTGTTTTCTTGATTATTTAACATATAAAACTGTTTAGTTCATCAGATAAGCATTTGGGTTGCTTGTGAGCTCATTAATAAAGGACATTTATGATTACTAGTTTAGTTATTTCCATCTACTTGGATTGGCCGGAGATGGACTAGGTGTAGAGTGTAGATAGTGCTGCGAGAAAACCAGTGGATGGTAGGTCTGTACTTGACAAGTTGTCAGTTCTGTCTAGCAACAGTACAATCTGCACATGAAAATGAAATTCTAATCTTTTGATAGTACCTGTTTTTATTCTTAACAGTTGTTTACCGTTGTATAAATAACCACTTAGAGCAGCTTTGCATACCCATTATTTTAAGTTGTAAATGCTGAAATCCTCAAATTGTATTTTCATGTTTAGGTTTAGGATGGATTAAATGTCATAGAATCTAAGAAATAAATAGGTGCGATAAAACATACTTTGAATTCATTGTCTATCATAATTTCTATAGCAGTGTGTCCACATTAAACCTTGACTGTATAAAAAAATCCATGCCATGCCTTAAGTGACCTTTAACCTCTATCCCTTCCTTACTCATGTAGCCACAGTAGGTCTCGAGGTCATCAGGTGTCCCTTACTTTTATTTAGATAATATAAAAATCCCCATCATCTAGCTCTTGCTCATGAAATGACTAACTGTAATTGGACAAGATAACCTCTGTGACTTTGTTTTTCTATCAGTAAAGTAGTAATGGTTGCAATTCATTTTTTCCCCAGCAGTGAAGTTTTACCATACACGTAAGTGAGTTCTTCAGCTGTCTAAAACTGAAATAGCTTTTTGCCCTCGCCTTATTGTTGGCTGTTATTTTTTTTTTTGGCCACGCTTCGCAGCTTGTGGGATCTTAGTTCCCCAACCAGGGATCAAAACAGGGCCCTCGGCAGTGAGAGCGCAGAGTCCTAACCAATGGACCGCCAGGGAATTCCCTGGCTGTCATTTCTTATTGCTGTATATACTTGCTATTAGAAGACCATTTCCTCTTAAAATTTGTTCTTCTTGACCTATTATAGTTAGGAAACCAAATATTAATTCAGCTTTTTAAGATTATGGTTATAACCAGTACCAAAAATTAAAACATTCTGAAGATCTAAGAATTACTCTTGGAAGCAAAACTGCATGAGTTTAAGTGTATATACTATGAAAAGCTCTGAGTTTTATGATGTTATTAGTTCTTAACTATATACTCTGGGTAACTAATAGCAGATAAATTACTTCCAGAAAAGTGAAGTGTAGTACATATTGTTGTCAAAAAATGTTTGCATTGTCCTCTCTTAAGACATTGTACAAATGCAATGCAGAAGGGAAAATAATTATATTGAAGATCTGGTTGGAATGTAGAAATAGATCTTTATGGTTGCTAAATTGATAGCTCATTTATAGTATTTTCTCTGTTTGTATTCCTACTTTGTCTTAAGTTTGTATATTTGTTAATGGCTTAAATAGTTGCATACTGGTTGATAGCCATCTACCATATATACAGGACTCCAGAGTTAAAGAGAAACTATATAGCAGAAATTTGCACATTCGGGTGCAGATAACAAAATTTTTTAGATTTTTGACCACAGAAGGACTTTAAGAAGGAAGAATTTTCAATCAGAGTAGAAGATTGCAGGAAGAAAGAATTTTCAATCAGAGTAGAAGATTGCAGGAAGAAAGAATTTTCAATCAGAGTAGAAGAGTGCAGTGATTTCCAAACAGCCTTATAGATTTCTCTTCAATCTAACATCATTTGAAAAAACTTTTCCTTGGCATTCCAAGTTTCATATCTCATTGTCTTAACTATACACTTCTGCCTGCTTCAGTGAGAAAAAAAAAATTCATTTTTAGATTTAGGTGTTCAAGAACCTGGATTTCGGATCATTATTATCACCCTATGTTAGCACCAGTTCTCTAGGTAGACAGGTCCCCCAGTTCAGGTTTCTGCCTGTATCCAGATCTTTGGGGAAAGATAGAACCACTGTCTGTACTTTTGCTGTGTCCCAGGTGATAAAACAGTGAGGCCTCTGAGTCTGTGCTTCATTAATACACATGCTTTGGAACCTGTCTCTAAAAGTGGTGTAGAGAAAAGAGGAGAGTTTGGAGTTAGAGCTATTGGGTTCCAGTCCCAGATCTTCTACTTACTCATTGAGTCATCTTGGTAAAGTCTCTTAAACTTTGTGAACCTCAATTTTCTTAACTTTAAAGTTGGGACAATAGTGCCTATAACTAGGTTATTCTAATGAGCTTATTATATATGTGAACACAATGTTTTAAGTCTAAATGTACCACATAAATAATTAATGCTTATTTATTGTTAACAATATATTGTGTAATAATCAGTAGTAATAACTATGAAAGATTCATGCCCTCTGCTTTTGACTTTATAGGGTGATTGATTGTTACCATACTCTTCATACTAGAAAAGCTCTGAGGTTTATCTTTTTTTTTTTTTTTTTTTTAAATCCTTTTTTTTTTTTTTTTTTTAATAGCTACTTTATTTATTTATTTATTTATTTTATTTTTGGCTGTGTTGGGTCTTCGGTTCGTGCGAGGGCTTTCTCTAGTTGCGGCAAGCGGGGACCGCTCTTCATCGCGGTGCGCGGGCCTTTCACTATCGCGGCCCCTCCCGTTGCGGGGCACAGGCTCCAGACGCGCAGGCTCAGCAGTTGTGGCTCACGGGCCCAGTTGCTCCGTGGCATGTGGGATCTTCCAAGACCAGGGCTCGAACCCGTGTCCCCTGCATTAGCAGGCAGATTCTCAACCACTGCGCCACCAGGGAAGCCCGAGGTTTATCTTTTTAAAGGAATTTTTATTACTGTCTCTAAAAATATTTTTAATAAGGATAAAGTTTACCTTTTAGACAGTGTGTTGCCTCAGCAGTATATATACCCTACTAAGTTTGTGTTCTTCAAATTATATAAATATTTCATATGGTATATAATAACTGTTACTTATCTATTCTATATCATTAAAATCATCATAGAAGAGCACTTAACATTTTTATGTATTGTCTCATTTGATCTTTGCAACCATGGATTAAAGTATTCAAGATAAACATGATCTTGATGGATTTTTTTTTCTAAATAAAGTGTTTCACATGCTCTTTAACTGTAGGTTAAACTATTTTATTGAAGTATGATTGACATACATTCATTTTGGTTTTTAAAATATTTTATTGAAGTATAGTTGATTTACAATGTTGTGTTAATTTCTGCTGTATGGCAAAGCGATTCAGTTATTCATATATATATTCTTCTTCATATTCTTTTCCATTATGGGTTATCACAGGATATTGAATATAGTTCCCTCTGCTATACAATAGGACCTTGCTGTTTATCCATCCTGTATATAATAGTTTGCATCTGCTAACCCCAAACTCCCAGTCCATTCCTCCCCTACCCCCACCTTCTTGGCAACCACAAGTCTGTTCTCTATGTCTGTGAGTCTGTTTCTGTTTCATAGATATGTTCATTTATGTCATATTTTAGAATCCACATATGAGTGATGTCATATGGTATTTGTCTTTCTCTGACTTACTTTGCTTAGTATGATAATCTCTAGGTCCACCCGTGTTGCTGCAAATGGCATTATTTCATTCTCTTTTATGGTTAATACTCCATTGATTATATATATATACCACATCTTCTTTATCAATTCATCTGTGATTGATATGCATTTAATGTGTACAACTTATGTATTTACTGTATACAACTTGATGAGTTTGGAGATAAGTATATACCTGTGAAACCATCACCATAGTCTATGCCATGAACATATCTATCACCTCCAAAAGGTTCCTCCCACCCTCTTTATTTATTATGTGTGTGATAAGAACACTTAACATAAGACCTACCCTCTTAGCAAATTTTTAATATATAGGACAATAAATATAGGTACTATGCTCTACAGTAGATTTCTGGGATTTTTTCATCTCATTTAACTGAAACTGTGTACCCTTTGACTGATATCTCCTGATTTCCCCCTTCCCCAGGCCCTGGAAACCACCTGTTTCTATGAATTTGACTAGGTTCCTCACATAAATGATATTATGAAGTATTTGCATATCTGTATCTGACTTATTTCATTAGGATAATGTTCTCCATGTTGTCCAGAGTGGCAGGATTTCCTTCTTTTTTAAAGCTGAGTAATAATTCCATTGTGTATTTATTTGTGTGTATACATATATATATATATATATAAATACATCACATTTTCTTTATCCATTAATTTGTCAATGGACATTTAGTTTGCTTCCCAGTTTTGGCTATTATGAATATTACTGCAGTGAACATGGGTGTGCAGATATCTCTCCAAGATTGTAATTTCAGTTCCTTTGGATATATATCCAAAAGTGGGATTGCCGGATCATATGGTAGTCCATTTTTAACCTTTTGGGGAACCTCCATAATTCTTTTCCATAGTGACTGCACCAATTTATATTCCCACCAACAGTGTACAGGGATTCTCTTTCCTCCACATCCTCTCCACATACCTTGCACTTCTGTTTTTTCGATAATAGCCACAATACATTTGATAATGTGAGTTGATTTCTCATTGTGATTTTGATCACATAAGTCATTGTGCTTTTTAAGTTTGATGTAATCCCATGGTCTATTTTTACTTTTGTTGTCCGTGCTTTTGTTGTTATATCCAAGAAATCATTGTCAAGGCCAACTTCAAGAAGCTTTTTCCCCATGTTTCTTCTGGGAGTTTTATTGTTTCAATTCTTAACTTAAGTCTTTAATCCATTTTAAGTCAATTTTTGTGTATGGTATAAGGGTCCAATTGCATTCTTTTGTATGTGGATATCCAGTTTCCCCAGTACCATTTACTGAAGAAGACTATCCTTTCGCTATTGTGTAATCTTGGCACCCTTGTTGAGGATCAGTTGACTATATCTTCATGGGTTTATTTCTGACCTTCTGTTCTCTTCCATTGGTCTGTATATCTGTATTTATGGCAGTATCATAATGTTTTGATTATTCTAGCTTTGTGATATATTTTGAAATCAGAAAGTGTGATGCCTCCAGTTTTGTTCTTCTTACTCAAAGTTGTTTTGGCCTTTCAAATTTGGGGTCTTTCGTGGTTCCATATGAATTTTAGGATTGTTTTCTGTTTCTGTAAAAAATGCCATTGGAATTTTGATACAGATTGCACTGAATCTGTAGATTGCTTGACCATGGGATGTCTTTCCATTTACTTATGTCTGCTTTAATTCCTTTCATCAGTGTTTTAGAGGTTTCAGTGTATAATTCTTTTACCTCCTTGGTTAATCTTATTCCTAAATATTTTATTCTTTTTGATGCTATTGTAAATGGGAGTTTTTCTTAATTCTGTTTGTGTTAATTTTGTTTTCTTAATTTTATGTTCTTATGAGTTATATAAATGTTACATATGTTTCATAATAACTATTATTTAGTTAGTCTCCATTATTAATATCATCATGCACTTCACAGCATTTTCATATATTATCTCATTTGATCTTTGCAACCATGGAGTGAGGTATTTAAGATAAACATTATCTAATGGAAATTTTTTTTTTTTTTTAGTAAGACAGTTTTAACTTTGGTTACCTAACTTTGAAGCTTCTAAATGATACCATTTCCTAGGCTAACCTAGTAATTGCAAAACAATATGCCTTTAGAGTTAAGGTTGATGTCATTTTGTTTCATTTGAGGGTTTTTGTCATATGACCAGAAATAAGGCTATTTCTGTAAAAAATATATATAAAATAAATAAATTAGCAGTGCTAATTTTATTCCTCCAGTTTAGTCCAGTGTTTCTCAAATGAAAACTGTTGATAAATACTAGGAAGATCACTTATACACATAAAGTTATAAAACTCCAGGCAAGTGCTAGATGACAGTATTGGTAATGTAGATCATGCAAATGAGTAACTCAGCCTCTTCCCTTTCTGAACCCTGTCCTTCCATTTCCTCTCTCTTAGATGTTAAAATCTGTGGCTATTACAAGGAGGACAGAGAGGAAAAGGAAAGAGCTTTTCATTTGTTTTCTAAAGTTTGATGGAAATAGAGATTTGATGGAGCTGTGGGAAAATTATTTTTGAAATCTATTATTTAACCACAAAGCTAAAACAATTACTTGTCTATTACCAGAAATGGTGAAAAGTTTTTCAGTGTAATTTCTAAAATATTACTGATATTTGAAATGGTCAGAAGCACCAGAGGAAGTATTTGAATCAGTTTGAGGTAGAAATTGGTGAAGATTAAGATTGAGTTTTACCTTAAAACCCCTTATCCAGAGAGCTCAGTAACCCATAATCATATTTTGTCCTTCTTTCCCTCTTTACAGCGTCATCACCAGGCAAGCGTTCGATATATGGCAGTTTTTCAGATGGTATTATTTGTTTCCTTTTATTATAGTTGTGCTTATTTTCTTTGTCCTCTTAACCTTGTCCTAGAAGTTTCACCACTCCCATTAAATAATTTGGGTCAAGTTCTTCAAGGCTTTCTCACAAAACTAATGTGTTAAGAGTATGCTTTGTACTCGACCATTACATTAATTATGAAAGAAATCAATCTTGTGTCTCAAGCAGCTGTCAATCTAATAGACACTTGGATCTTCTGCTTTTTCTTCTGTTTCTGACAGATCTCTGCCTTATTTTCTCTTGGTGAAATTTGTATTTTCTTTTTCTGTTGGAAATACTGAAATTATGAAACATAAATTGATCGTCTTTATTACTCCTATCATTAGATGACGGTGTTCAGAAATCAGAGCTTGGAAACCAATCTCCATCAACCTCCAGCCAACGTAAGTTTGTCTATTCAGCTTTCATTAAATGAGTCCCTAAAATTGGTGAACATAATGATTTTTAAATTTTTTTGACACCAAAGAACTTCGTGCTATTTGAAGAATTATATTTTAAGTACTTCAAAGGAAAAAGTATATATTTTACCAGCAGTAAAAGTCTTTAAGGACAAACTCTGTGAAAAAACATCTGGCTTCCCCCTTTACTTTATTATCCATAAGACCAAAAGTGAAAGTTGACAAGTAAAGCAACTAATACTGTTAACCAAGTGAACCTTGTTGAGTCAAAAGAAAGATGCACATAGCATGACATAATGGGAATACCATAGTTTTTTAGAGTTCACAGACCTGAATTTGAATTAGTTTGGGCCACTTACCTTCTGTATAGCCTTGGGGCAGGTTTCTTTAGTTCTCTAAGCCTTTTTATTATCTTGAAAGAGTACTAAGAAAATAACAGTGATTCTCAGATTCTTTGGTCTCAATACCACTTTCCACTAGCAAAATTAATAAGAACCCCAGAGACCTTTTTTAAAAAGAGACTTAAAAAAAAAATATGAGTTATACCTGTCCATATTTACCTAGAGATTAAAATTGGAAAAAAATTTTTTAATGTTTGTTAGTTATTTTTAAATAATTTAGTAAGGAGAGTGATAGATTGCTTTGTATTTTCTCTGATCTCTAATGCCTGGCTTAATAAAATGGAGCTGGAGTTTCATTCTGCTTCTGTATTCAAACTGTTACAATATATTGGGATTTTTTTTGGTTTTTTAATTTATTTATTAATTTATTTTTGGCTGCATTGGGTCTTCTTTGCTGCGCACAGGCTTTCTCTAGTTGCGGTGAGCGGGAGCTACTCTTCATTGCAGTGCGCGGGCTTCTCATTGCAGTGGCTTCTCTTTGTTGCAGAGTACGGGCTCTAGGCGCACAGGCTTCAGTAGTTGTGGCACGTGGGCTTCAGTAGTTGTGGCTCACGGGCTCTAGAGCGCAGGCTCAGTAGTTGTGGCGCATGGGCTTAGTTGCTCCGTGGCGTGTGGGATCTTCCCAGACCAGGGATTGAACCTGCGTCCCCTGCATCGGCAGGCGGATTCTTAACCGCTGCGCCGCCAGGGAAGTCCCAGTCAGTTGTTTTCTTGAAAGCAACAGGCTCACATTGTTCGTTTTCCAGAAAAAGTCTCCCAAATGTGAAAGTCTGACTAACCACAGTTTGTCACTTGTCCTTTCAAGTAAAAATTCTATGAAAAAAGCACTATTTCAGCTCACAACTCAGTTGCACAAAGTTCTTTTCTTTGAGACAGCCATATACTGTTCTATGTAGAAGTGCTTTATATATATGTCCCATTTCTTCACATAGAATGTTAAGATTTCTATCAAGGTTGAGTTCTAATAAGATAAATTCTTTTAAATGCTTCATGAAGGATGTTCTTAAGTGAAACTGATAACCTCGAATACATGGCCATGAAGAATACAAAGACAGTCCTAGTTTGGTGCTACTGCCCTGTGATTTATCTAAAGCATCAGTTATTTTTCCTACCATGGCTTTTTACACCATCAGGGCAGATGTCAATATGGTGGAAAAAGGCAAATAAGATCTTAGTGTCGGGAGAATAGTTTTAACCTCAAGGACCCCCTTGAAGAGATCTTGAGATACCCCACCAGCCACACTTTGAGAACTGTTGCTCTAGAGGGTCCATGGTACAATTATCAGTCTAAAGCAGTCAATAAATAGGAAGTGTAAAAATACTGTTGCTGTCATATTAAATTATTAAATGATGTGGTATATGAGAAAGTGCTTAAACTGAAAAGCATTAGGTAAATGTAAATTCATATCATCATTGCCAGTAATAATTAGGAATGAGTTGCAAACTAAGTTTTACCAGTGTTAACTTGCATACAGCCAAAGATAGGCATCAGTGCAATTAAAGGGACAGCTAGCTATTATATGGAAGATTTCACTTATAATGAATCCTTTTCTTTATCCCTTTATATACATAAACATTCCACCTTGGATAATAATCCATGTTAGTTTCTAAATTTAAAACTATTTTGTAAAGTGTCTTTTAATATTGTTTACCTCCCAAATATTAGCAGTAGTAATAATAGTTTTGCTTTATAAATTGTATTCTTTCTGACTTGCACATGCCATTACATATACTTAAATTCTACTTTTTCCTCTAAGTCTCTTTATCATTTTGACATTGAAGAGACATATGCATACTCATACACGTAACTTAAAACACATGTGCTAAATTATTTCTTTAAGAAAGTAAATTATCAGCTCCCTTCTTTAAATTCCTTCCTCTTTTATCTAATGTTTATAAAGATTAATATTGGCTTTAAAAGTCACTTGCTCTTGAATCTAAGAAAATAATATTTGTGTCTACCATTTCTTTTTTTCCCGAGCAGAAGTGACTGGACAACCCAAAAGTGCATCTTTTGTCAAGGTGAAGTGGTGGTGGCCCCTTGTCCTGATAGTTCCTCTTCTCATTGGGTATTTTTGTTACCCTCGTACTTCTGAAGCAGAAACCACTGCTGTTCAAGAGTTCCAGAACCAGATGAAGCAACTTATGAATAAGTACCAAGGTCAAGATGAGAAGCTGTGGAAAAGGAGCCTAACATTCCTGGAAAAACATCTTAATAGCTCCCACCCTCGGCCTCAGCCTGCTATCTTGCTGCTCACTGCTGCCCGAGATGCTGAAGAAGCACTCAAGTGTCTGAGTGAACAAATTGCTGATGCCTATTCTTCCTTCCAAAGTGTTCCTGCAATCCGGATTGATGGGGCGGGCAAAGCAACTCAAGACAGTGATGTTGTCAAACAAGAGGTAGATCAGGAACTAAGCAATGGATTCCTAAATGGCCAGAATGCAGCTGTGGTCCACCGCTTTGAGTCACTGCCTGCAGGCTCTACTTTGATCTTCTATAAGTATTGTGACCATGAAAATGCAGCCTTCAAAGATGTAGCCTTAGTCCTAACTGTCTTGTTAGAGGAGGAGACACTTGGAACCAGTCTAGGCCTAAAGGAAATTGAAGAAAAAGTGAGGGATTTCCTCAAAGTCAAGTTCACCAACTCTGACACACCCAACTCCTACAAACATATGGACCCAGACAAATTGAGTGGACTCTGGAGCCGTATTTCTCACTTAGTCCTGCCTGTGCAACCTGAAAATGACCTGAAAAGGGGCATCTGCTTATAAGAGGAGACAGAAGAGAAAATCATGTCTCAAGTTCTGAGAATTTTTCAAACTTTCTAACCATAGACAGGATCCAGAGCTCTTTTTGAAAGAACTGGTTTCTTTTTAAAGGAGGTTAAGTTCTTAGGTAAACATGGAATATCTAAATCGTTTATTCAACCTAATTATCTGTTATTTGAGAGAATCATTTCCTTGTTTCCATTGAGATCTGTGTTAATGATATCTGAGGACTGTAAATTATATGCAGTCCCATAGAGGATCTGCTTAGATTCTGGGTTGAATCATTATTGCTATGGTATGACCAGTGGGAGGGATTAGTCTCCTTCCTATGCATCAACCCAATTTTTTAACTTAGATTTTTTTCACAGTTTGTCGAGCTATTAGTAAGACAGCTCCCTGAACAAAACTGTGGGTTTTCCCCTTTTGTCCTCTTCTACATCGTTTAGCTGTGAATTCCGTAGTCAGCTTCTGCTTGTAGGAACAAAAATAATGAAAGGCCATCCGAGTGTGTGTTTGGGTTTTTTGTTTTTTGCTCTTTTCCTTTGATTTTGGAGGGCAAGGAGAAGGAGACATGGGAAAAGTTGTGGAATGGGGAGGGAAAGGGGGGAAAAAGTCTTCAAGATGAAATGTTAAAATAAGCCACTGAGGGAATTCCCTGGCGGTCCAGTGGTTAGGACTACACGCTTTCACTGCCGAGGGCTCAGGTTTGATCCCTGGTCAGGGAACTAAGATCCTGCAAGCCGCCCCACGTGGCCAAAAAGAAAGCCACTGAGGCTTAGGGTTAGTCAAACATAGTTATATGAACTGCATTCTCAGTGAATTCTGTTGGGACTTGTTTTTCACATGTCCTTTTTTTTTCCTTTAAGAAATTTTTATTCCTCCCAAAGATTTTGAAACATGTGTATGATGAGGTTTAGTATATTTGTTCACTTGGCTCTTAAGAATGGGTAAGTTCAAAAAAAAAACAAAGAATGGGTAAGTTCAGAGCCATTTATTTTGGTCGTATCCTGAAAGTTTTGTTAAGAAATACAATTTCAGGAATTGGTAAACCATTTGTTAACCAGCTCTCCTGGGCTGTTGAAGAAGGATTTGATTTTCTGCATGTCTACTTGTTGCATTCTGAGTCCTTTAATGACACTCTTGTAACAAGAATAAAGATTTACAATGCACGTGATAAATTCTACTAAGAGTGCCTCAAGCGAAAAAGAAAGTGAAGTTTACCACATATGAAGAATGTTAAAATGTACTACTGTACATTACTGTACTACTATAGAATTTCAGTTTTAACTTTGCATCACTAACAGCTTTCTCATCCGTCAACTGCTTTGGTTTTCTTAGAAGCTTAAAATTCTGGATCCACTTTATTTTTTTATTGTCTACAAACCTTTAAATGAAAATATTGTTTTTAGAATACTAGAGCCTGTCAATGGCTTCATCATTTACCTTTTGAGGATCCCATGACTGGTGGTAGAGTACAGTCTCGTTTCTTCCCACTAGGGCTACCAGTATTCATAAATTTATACCCCTTATTGTAATTTGTTCCTGACTGTCAGAAGTCAGATATCCTGATTTATAGAGGATTCTAAAACAAGAGTTTTTGAAAAGACTTATTTTATACATATATATATATATATTATATGGAGAAACAAATGTTTTTTTAAATGTTTCATTGACCAAAATAATTTTAAAGTAATTAATATTACTTATATCAGGAAAAATAATTGTAGCAGCTGATCTGTAAATGACTTTAAAAGCTATTTTAGTAATTTAAATAAATTTACTTTCTTGGTTTGTACTCTTGTGTGTCATAAACTGCATGATTCATATACCTTTAAAAAAAATTATTCCTAGAGTTTTCTTTACACTTGAACAATTTTAGTGACTTCTGCTAGGAGAAACAAAAGCCAAACAAAGAATTGGAGCCACTCACAGGTACACTGGTAGGAAATATAATCACTATGATTTTCTGTTTCATCCAGGGATTTTGAATTATCACTAAAATGGAATTAGTTTAGGTATTCTCCACTTGGCAAAAGAATCCACACCATGTTTCTCAAATTTTTCATTCTCACCTCTCTAAAGAACCTTTTTAGATTTTTTTTTCCTAATCATCTACCCGCATGAAATTTTAATACTGCATATATACTCTATATCTGTTTATGGACTGCATATTTTTATGCTTCATACACCTGAAGAATAAGGTTTTTTTGCCCCCATTGAAAGTGCATGCTCAAGAACATCTGTATTTTAGATCATTGATGCCTAAAACATTTTGTTTTGTACATGTTACCATAATCCGTTTGGAGGGGAAAATTTAATAAATCATTGGCTTGAAAATAGGAACTTGGGCCTCTAGAAATTAGGCACATTGTGACTTTGTGTGACAACACTGGCCCAGGGAAAACCACAGTGCAAAACTGACCTTACAAATTTCTAAAAACTTAATTTGCTTCCCTTCTTTTAATGACTTTCTTATATTACTTTTAAGGAGGTTTTCTAAACCTCCAGTCCTCAATGATTGGAAATAAACCTGATTTTCATTCTACGAAGAGAAGTGAAACTTAGAAAGGGTTTGCGTAGTTAATACCTAAACTAAAGATATAAAGCCCAATTTGCCTGTGACCTTAGGTCTTCAGAAAGTGACCTTTGTGTTGTCAATATGAGGAAGCATTTCTCATTGATTACAAAAAAAAAAGTGGACTATTCTTCTACATTGTCCTAATCAAGGCCACAGAGTAAAATCTTATGGTATGAAGATTCTACTGGCATTAGCCACCTGGGATGAAGGTGTGAGTCCTGAGTCTGGGAAACCAAACTAAGTCTTCCATTGACTGCCATTGACTTGGAAAAAGAGGAAACTCCTGCCTTAAACCTATCTTTGGCCTCGATTCAGAGAAGTCCTGGTGGGCTTGCAGTTTCTTCTGGATGGTAGGGGAAATATAGCCCATCACCTGAGCATGAACAGGGAGAAACCTCTTGCAATTTACAAATTATAGTCTTGTCTTTTGCACACTCTTGGACTCCTCTGGAATATTTTTCATATCTTGCCTTCTCCCTTTTCCCAGCCTCACACTCTGCTAATTCTTATTTGTTGTGAATGCTTTATTTTTTTCAGGCAGAACTTTACTGAACCTAACCTAATTCCCTACCCTGAAATACTGGTGCAGGTGCCTCTTCTTTACACGCTTGTTCATCCTATATTACCCCTGTCACAGCACTTAGCACACTCCCACAACCATATGCCTCTTTTTTTTTTTAATTTTATTAGTATAGTTGATTTACAGTGTTGTGTTAATTTCTGCTGTACACAAAGTGATTCAGTTATACATATATACTTTTTCATGTTATTTTCCATTTTGGTTTATTACAAGCTATTAAATATAGTTCCCTGTGCTATACAGTAAGGCCTTGTTGTTTATCCTATATATAATAGTTTGCATCTGCTAATCCCAAACTCCCACTCCATCCCTCCCCCACCCCCCCCTCCACCTTGGCAACCACAAGTCTGTTCTCTTTGTATGTTTCTGTTTCATAGATAGGTTCATTTGTGTCACATTTTAGATTCCACATATAAGTGATATCATATGATATTTGTATTTGTCTTTCTGACTTACTTCACTTAGTATGATAATCCTAGGTCCATCCATGTTGCTACAAATGGCATTATTTCGTTCTTTTTTATGGCTGAGTAATATTCCACTGTAAATAGTGCTACTATGAACATAGGGGTGCATGTATCTTTTGGAATTAGAGTTTTGTCTGAGTATATGCCCAGGAGTGGGATTGCTGGATCACCATATGCCTCTTGAGAGCAGGAGAGTGTGATCAATCTACGCACAGTGGTAATCACATAAAGTGCTCAAATATTTGTTAAATAAAAATTGCAAGCCCTGTGTGGTTAGCAAAAATAGGTAAGTTGCATCTTTCTCAGTGTTTTGCTTTTTTCCTGTTATTCCTGAGCCTTTTTTTTCTAAATCTTTTTTATATAAACTATTTCAACCTGGCTTCAGTAGGGCTATGAATAATTTCAGGAAAGAGGAAGGGGACCAATCTCAGAAGGGAAACCTGGCCCTTTTCTGGTGGAAGCAAGGATCATTAGTGAGAGGTCCCCAAGGGGAAGGTGAATGTTAAGAAAGAAAACTGGGAGGCCTTAAGGTCTTTCCACAGTAAGATTAGGAATTTGAGTTTTCTTAAAAGAGCTAGGAAGTTTCCTTACATCTTTTCATGTTGCGTAACAGGGTAATTATAGTCCAGATAAGAGATGGCTATGGATGTGGAGAGAAGATGGATAAGAAAAATATTTGAGAAGTAGAAATGACAAGGTTTGGTAATCAAATGTAATGTTATAGAGAAAATACCTCATAGAGGACTCTTCAAAGCGCTGTACTAGTAAAAATACCTCCTCAATCTATTTAACTCATCTATCTTCTCTCCCCAAATACTAAGCACACAGTGGTAAACTAAATTCTTATCTCTGCATGTCTTTCTGCTGACTTTTAGCAGTTTGAAGTAGAGACTCACATATTTAGTCAGGAATTATTTGATTGTAAATAAAAACCCTGTCTAATCAGCAAAAGAGGAAAGGAGGGGTGAGGTGGGTATTGTAAGAATATACATCTGAGACTCCAAGAAAGGAAAATATGGGAACTGTGAGGACTGTTCTGGAGGGAGACCTCACAGCCATTCCCTCTGCCTCTCTACTTCTGGCTTGCTATGCCTCAGCAACTTCCCCTTGTGTCTTTTTTTTTTTTTGGCTGTGTTGGGTCTTCATTGCTGCGAGCAGGTTTTCTCTAGTTGCGGCGAGTGGGGGCTACTCTTCGAGTGGTGCGCGGGCTTCTCGTTGCGGTGGCTTCTCTTGTTGCGGAGCACGGACTCTAGGTGCGTGGGCTTCAGTAGTTGTGGCACGCGGGCTCTAGAGCGCAGGCTCAGTAGTTGTGGCACACGGGCTTAGTTGCTCCGTGGCACATAGGATCTTCCCAGACGAGGGCTCAAACCCATGTCCCCTGCAAATTGGCAGGCTGATTTTTAACCACTGCACCACCAGGGAAGTCCCCCCAACTTGTGTCTTAAACACACCAAGAGGGTGAACCTGACTGGCTCAGTCCAGTGTATGGGTTATCGCTGAAAAGAATATATGATTAAACATAGCTGCCTAGGTCACTCCTTTAACAGGAACCATGGGGTGGGGATAGAGTAGGGCAGTCTTCTGAGGTCAGGCCAAGGAGTGGGCAGATACGGTTAAGGGACAACTGAATACATCTTCAGATTTATAGACCTTTATATAATGTGATGCTGTTCTGGTTAATTCATTTCATTTTGCCTTTTTAAAAAATCAGTGAAAAGGAATTAAAGGTAATGGAAACAACAATGAAGTTTTAAACTCTAGGTCCTGGTCATAACTCTGCCTAGGTAAATTTGACCTAAGCAAGTCCTCTTTGTAGCCCTGCTACAAATGTGTTCTGATTTCTTCCCATTGCTTTTGTGTTTCTTATGCTAAAAAAAAAAAAAAAAAAAAAAAAAGGCACAGTTAACAAAACTTCAGGTACTGTTTTCATGTATAATGGCTATTATTAATTTGTTGTAAGTCCCTCACAAACATACTGAGCTTTCTTTAGTTTTCAGTCTGTTTCTTGGACAAGCGAGGTAGTAAGTGACCATGTAACCTCTGATTCAAACTTGACTTTTTAGAGTTTGTCTTCCGACTTTTATTTATTTATTTATTTATTTATTTATTTATTTGATGTGGACCAAAGTCTTTATTGAATTTGTTACAATATTGCTTCTGGTTTTTTTGTTTATTTTTTTGGTTCTCTTTTTTTTTGCTACGTTAGGTCTTTGTTGCTGTGTGCGGGCTTTCTCTAGTTGCAGCGAGCGGGGGCTACTCTTCATTGTGGTGCGCAGGTTTCTCATTGCGGTGGCTTCTCTTGTTGCAGAGCACGGGCTCTAGGCACACGGGCTCAGTAGTTGCGGCATGCGGGCCCTAGAGCACACGGGCTTCAGTAGTTGTGGTGCATGGGCTCAGTAGTTGTGGCACACAGGCTTAGTTGCTCCATGGCAAGTGGGATCCTCCTGGACCACGGATCGAACCCGTGTCCCCAGCATTGGCAGGCAAATTCTTAACCACTGCGCCACCAGGGAAGTCGCTTGCTTCTGTTTTATGTCCTGGTTTTTTGGCCGCAAGGCATGTGGGATCCTAGCTCCCCAGGCAGGGATCGAACCCGCACCTCCTGCATTGGAAGGCGAAGTCTTAACCACTGGACCGCCAGGGAAATCCCTTTCTTCCCACCTTTAGAGAGCACCATTCTTAGGCTAAACTCAAGAAGAGAAACTGCTCCGTTCTATATAGCCCGTAAGAGAATATTTACTCATAGTAGTTATGTGCATTTCTTGATGAGCAATTTTTTTAATCTACTCTCAATTTCATAGTTTAAATGGACTTTCTCCTACTTTGTATACCATGAAGATGGAAAAGATCTATATCGAGACCTTTGAATATGTATTAAGTTGTCCCTCACCATTTTCTAGTTTTTGTTACTATTTATTGAGTGCTTATTAATGCCCCAAACACTGTTTCAACTTCTTTACATGTATTAACTGATTTAATTCTCACAATAATCCTGTGAGGTGGTAATATTATCCCAACTTTATAGACAGGAAACTGAAGCACAGAAAGATAAAATGACACCCAAGAATACCCAAGTAAAAAGTGGTAAAGCAGAGATTTGAACCCAGGCTGTCTGTGTTTAAAACATCTATTCTTACCACTATGCAGAGAGTCTCTAGAACCCCATATATGATGTTTCTCCCCAATCTATTCAGGCTCTATACAGGTTGGAGTATTTTTCCAACATTGTAGAATTTTTTTTCAATTGAACTATAGTTGATTTACAATATTGTGTTCGTTTCAGGTGTACAGTGAAGTGATTCAGATATATATAGATGTATAGGTATATATATATTCTTTTTCAGATTCTTTTCCACTATATTACAAGATATTGAATATAGTTCCCTGTGCTTTACAGTTTTTTGTTCCTTGTTTTTTGTCGCTTTCATATATGATGGTGTATATACCATACTCCTAATTTATCCCGCCTCCCCTCCTTTCCCCCTTGGTAACCCTAAGTTTGTTTTCTCTGTCTGTGAATCTGTTTCTGTTTTGTAAATAAGGTTTTGGATTATTTTTTAGATTCCACATATAAGTGATATCACATGATATTTGTCTTTTTCTGTCTGACTTACTTCACTTAGTATGATAATCTCTAGGTCCATGCATGTTGCATGAAAGGATATTTAATACTTTTTTATGGCTAATATCCTATTATTATAGGATATATATATATCTTATACTATATATATTATATATAGTATATTACTATATTATATATAGTATATTATAGTATATATAATATTTACATTATATAAATATTATATATTATATATATAGTATAGGATATATATCCTATATATAGGATATATATATATAATTATATATAGGATATATATATATATATATATATATAGTATATGTGTATATATACCACATCTTTTTTATCCATTCATCTGTTGATGGACGTTTGGGTTGTTTCCATGTCTTAGCTATTGTAAATAGTGCTGCTATGAACATTGGGGTGTATGTATCTTTTCAGATTAGAGTTTTTGTCTTTTCCGGATATATGCCCAGGAGTGGTGGGATTGCTGGATCATATTGTAGCTCTATTTTTAGTTTTTTAAGGAACCTCCATATTGTTCTTCATAGTGGCTGCACCAATTTACATTCTCACCAACAGTGTAGGAGGGTTTCCTTTCCTCCACACCCTCTCTAGCATTTATTATTTGTAGATTTTTGATGATGGCCATTCTGACTGGTGTGAGGTGATACCTCATTGTAGTTTTGATTTGCATTTCTCTAATAATTAGTGATGTTGAGCATCTTTTCATGTGCCTGTTGCCATCTGTATGTCTTTGGAGAAATGTCTATTTAGGTCTTCTGATTTTTTGATTGGGTTGGTTTTTTGATATTGAGTTGTATGCCAACTTTGTAGATTCTTATTTGTGATTTTCCTTTAAGCCATTTTCTTTCTTTCCTTCTTGCTCAGCTTTGTGGAATTCAATATTGCACACACCCAGGGTCTAAAGAATTTTGAGTGCAGTGAGACACACACCTGTTGACTCATATTTGCATACATTGACATCATGCTTTTGTAACTGGAGGCCTGTAGTGTTGACTCACAGTTTATCTTTTTTGAAATACCTCCACATAGCCTAGGTGTTAGCTGTCCCTGTATACCATGGAGCCTTTGTTTTGCCCGCCCTCAGCCTTGATGCAAAACAGCACTTCTTGGAATTCCTAAGGAAGAGTCCAATTGCATCAAAAGCATTGGTAATTTCACATAAACAGTTGGGAAAGGATAATAAGAGCACAGGCCCTACAATCCCAGCTCCAACACTTTTCTCACTGAATGACGTTGGCAAATTACTTCTCTACGCCTCAATTTCCTCATCTCTAAAATGGGGGAAATAACATAACTACTACCTTAGTAGTGTTATGAGGATTAAGTCAGTTATACATACAAAGCACTTAAAAAGTGCTGAGCACATCAAAGGTTACAATGTTAGCCACTTTTGTTCATCTAAATTCTGACCAAGGATTCTCCTCTCCCCATCTGTGTGGCATCAACTGTGGCTGGCTTATATTTCTGCCTCCTAAGTGACCCTTATTCTACAGAGTACCTGGGCTTTCTCCCAGTTTACACCTCCATCACAAACCTCAATCCATCACAATGTTCATTAAACAAAGGGCTTCCAGTTACCAGCATCCACCCTTTCCAAAAATCCGGGAAATTATAAAGAACAAAAAAGATTTCCATCACATGTGGATAGCTCTTTCATATTTCCATGGCTTATTCTTACGTAGCTTCACTGTCCTACTCTCAGCCTTAAAGACCTCATTTTTATTCAAGCAACTGTAATTTGCTGAGATTATTTTCCAAGTGCTACACAGACAACCTTGTGTTAAACACAGAGATGTGCCACTTAGACCCTCTTAGAGGAAGAATTTGTTGTGCCAGCTGCTGGGAATACGGTTAATGGACAGCCTCCACCATCAGCCACTTCATGGATTGCTTCAGCTGCAGAGAGTCACTTTACCCAATGTCATGCCATGGGGGGAGGGGGTGTACATCCAATGGCTGATTGACGGAATATAGAGGCTCAGCCTTCTCAGCCCAACACAATGCAATTTGGACAGGCCATTTGCTCTCCAGAGCTTCCGCATGAGGTTGGCTGAGGCTATAGCACCTGTATCATAGTGTGACATCCTGCTTCCTTCTCCTCCCTTCCACAGGTGCTCATACCCAGCGCATTCCCTAGTAAACATCCAGCACACTAAATTTTGTTTCATAGTCTGCTTCTCAGAGACCCCCACCTGTGTCACACTCTAAGCTTAGTGTAGTCTATAAATGGAATGAATAATAGCTAATGTTTATTGAGCACTAAATATGTGCCAAGCACATACTTATGATAGGCACCGTGCATATAGTAGTATCTCATTTAATTTTCATAATCCTTTGAAGTAAATACTGCTACTATATGACTGTTATAGATAAGGAAACAAAGATACAAAGCTATACTGTTAGTAACCGGTGGAGATAGAATTTGAACACAGATTGTCTGATCCAGAGCCTACATTTTTTACCATCATGCTACATTCTATCCTATAATAATATCTACTTCTTAAGAAGTGAAAATGATATTAAACCATATCTTATAAACCATAACATATGATGGATGTAAGTTAAGGAAACATAGTGCACGACCTATAAGATCACTTCATTTTCTGATGAAATTTATGCTTCTCTATAGAGATAAAACCTGGTAAAAACATTTGAAACTCTATTAGGAAGAATATCTTTCTAACAACAAAGGCCTACTGTGGTTCTGATTTCCAAAATTTGAATGTATTAAACTAGAGGTAGGTTGAATTAAATCTCTGTCAATGCTGACTCTATAAAATTGGCAAAGGTTATAATATCTGAAAATACTGTAAAGCCCGAAGTATTTGTTTGATGTTGCCTCTGAAAGAGTCTTTATCTCTTGTAGCCAATAATTTGTCCATTGTTCAACAGATGACTCAAGCTGGGTTTGAGTGATGTAATACTTGCCACTTGAAATACAACATCTTAATGGGCAAATTCCAGTAAAATCTTTCCCTTTGGAAACAGTCCCAAAGGATTAGATTTTCTGTTGTTAACTGGTAGGTTCCAAAGACCAAAGGTTTGCTTCTCTGAAATATTTTTATTAGCCTTGGATAAGCAGGTTGACAGACACAGAGAATGAAGTACTTTCATGTTCAGGAAATGTAGCCAACCTCCTACTTCTGACTTCACCTCTAAGTTTTTACTGTTATTGAATCAGCAGCTCTGCTCTTTGAGTCATGTGGGTTATTACTGAAGTAGCCCTTTTACCCTTAACATTTGTCTTGAGATCAGTGTGTGTTAGCTGATTGGACTATAGATTTAGCCCAGATTTAGTTCTAAGTAACTAATCTTTTGCCCTTATAGCATGTTATCTCATTCCTCTAGAAAAGGGACACAAACATCAAAATTTACAGTCTCAACATCTGCCTTAAATCTTTCACAGAGTGTGCAGGGAGGAATATGCATCTGTGCATGCTAAAAATTAACTTTTATTATGAAATAAAATATAAATAATGCAAATAAGAGGGATGGATAGATAAGGCTAATATCACTCTCATACCTATAGCTGTCTCCTATAATTAGAAGGTTGTTTAAGTGACTTTTCATTTGTTTCAAATCTTAGACATAAGCATATGAGTTTAAATAAATGAACAAACCAAACATAAGACAAATTAAATCATGGTTTCCTCAAAGCATCGACTCTCCTCAAAACAACACAAACAGAACAATGAAGTTAAAATACATAAAGAGTATAAATAGAGATGAATAAAGCCAAAAGACAATTGAACAAGAAAAGTTTGGAAATAAGGTGCTGGAATAATCAGCAACCCTGGTAAAGTCCATTTTTTCAGACAGTATGAGGTTATGCCTCAGACAACAAAATACTTCTGGCACCTTTCATCTGAGTTCTCCAAGTGCGTTGTTGACATTATCTAATAGCAAATATTATTATCCCCGTTTTATAGGTGGAGAGACTAAGATACTAAGAGATTAAATAACTTGCTTAAGCATGCACAAGGAGTCGCTGATGGAACCAGAAATTTATTTCAGGAATCTAAACTACATTTCTGTTACTATCACTAGGTCAGCTTTCCAGATACCAAAAGACATTTATTGGTGTAAGTTTGTATTAAATGTATTTTTAAAACTGATATTATCTTCTGTAAACAATTCAATGAAAATGCTTTTGTTGAAGGTCATGGTTGCTTTTTGTGGGAGGAATTTAAGAGGTGATTTAAAAATAAATTCTCCCAGATTCAAGAGTATCCACATTAGGTCAAGGTTATTTAGTAAAACCCATTTTCGGTATCTAATACAGAACCATCGTGAAATTATGTCAGTTAATATCCAATGTCCTAATGGTTATTTTGTGTACGTGTGTGTGTCATACGTTATTTTTAGTAGGGTGAGGCATGAACAGGAGAGGTCTAGGAATTATTCTATGCTTTCTATTCCCACTCAACTCAGAATTGTCCCTGAAAATTCTGTAATCTCTATGGGAACATATTATGGGAGGAGGGGGTGTTTTTTGGTTTTTGTCCTTTCTCAAGAACGTTACTGGGGCTTCCCTGGTGGCGCAGTGGTTGAGAATCTGCCTGCCAATGCAGGGGACACGGGTTCGAGCCCTGGTCCGGGAAGATCCCACATGCCGCGGAGCAACTAAGCCTGTGTGCCACAACTACTGAGCCTGCGCGTCTGGAGCCTGTGCTCCGCAACAAGAGAGGCCGCGATAGTGAGAGGCCCGCGCACCGCGATGAAGAGTGGCCCCCGCTTGCCGCAACTAGAGAAAGCCCTCGCACAGAAACGAAGACCCAACACAGCCATAAATAAATAAATAAATAAATGAAATTAAAAAAAAAAAATGTTACTCACTTTTCCCCTTTGTCCTAATATCCAAGCGCCTATAAATCTTTTATAGTCTTCCTCACGAACACAAAATTTTCAGTGCTTTCAGTAATATAGTAATATTACTATATTATTTATTACTATTATTTATTACTATTACTATCAGTAATTTTCATATTACTACTTATTACTATAAATTACTATTTATTATTTATTATTTATTAATATTTATATTATTTATTACTATAAATTACTATTACTACATATTACTATAAATCTTTTATAGTCTGCCTCATGAACACAAAATTTTCAGTGCTTTCAGTAATTTTCATATTACTACTTCTGACAAGAATCACAAATATAAATTGTTTATATTCGACTAATAGCAAATATTTGTGCTAAAAGTAAGCTGTTCACAGGACAAATGCAAAGTTTTATAATATTAACTGCATGTAAACTCTAACTACATTTCAAAATGGAGAACTAATAAATTGCTCCTTCATTTTGGCCTGAACTCGGGGTTAAAGTTATTGACCAGAGGTCAAGGGCAGAGAGCTGCATATGAACATCCAGAGATATACACTTCCTTTATCACTGGTGTGTGCTGGTTAAAAGGTGACTAGAACTATACTTCAGTTAAGAAAAAAAACAAAAGGTGACTAGAGAGCTCGGGGGAAGAGAGGGATCATGAATTCAGCAAAATCCAACTATTTCTCACTTAGTCACTCATATTCTTTTTATTCAGAAATCCACATCCCAGTGTTCTTTCGAAAGAGCATCTAACTGCTTTTTTTTTTTTTTTTTTTTTTCTGGCTGCACCACAGATCTTAGTTCCCCCACCAGGGATCGAACCCGTACCCCCTGCAGTGGAAGTGCTGAGTCCTAACAACTGGACCTCCAGGGAATTCCCACATCTAACTGCTTTGAGCAACCACACTGTGTAGTAGAAGAAGAATATGTTCTGGATTCAGAAGGTGGAGTTTCCAGTGCCAGCTCTACCACCCTCCAACCTGTGACTGAGAGCAAGCCACTTCACCTTTCCTCATCCCTATGATGCTAATACAGCTCAGGTTTTCATGAGAATTAAACAAGACAATGTCTGTGAATAACAGAGGTTATTAGAGTTTATACAAGAGTTAATTATATAGTGTACACTATATAAATACATATATTAGTTATGTAAAATACATATGTAATAGTTATACCAGAACCACTTATATATGTAAAATAATTGTCGACATAAGTTACATCAGTTTATATGTTTGCTTTGCACAAATTTTTCAATTCATGCTTGATATATGCAATCACTTATATTTCCAAAACCAGCTACCTCTTCACCATCACTCTCGTTTCTTCCTGTCAGTTTTTCTGTCGGACAGTTCCAGCTGCTTTTGCCCCCTTATAATATTATGTGGACCTTCTGTTCATGCACTAGGATTTGTAACCAAATGCTCACATGTTCTCATTTCTTGTTCAACAGGTGGGGAGCACTCAATCCTGGGATTCCAGGAGTGTTTTTAGTGGCTGATAAGCCTCATTAAAACCTGTGGGTCTTCTTCCCAGCTGCCTTTTTCTATTTTTGGAATGGCCACAGAAAATGTCCTGTCAAGAGTTTAAAATTTTCCACCGCCTGTACATAGGATGGTTTACCCCTTGCAAAACATAACCTGGTTTGGTTACATATAACCTCATTCTGACTTATATTCTTCAGGGTTTTTTTTAATTACACCTGTCTTGCTATAAGATGTTTCATCACACATTTCATTTGTATAATTAGTCCATAAATCAGCACTGAAACCGAGAGATGCTCTAAAGAGTGATGTTTTTCTCTTTAAGAGTGTTCTAAGAAACAGGGTTTGCCTTTGTACAGTAAAGGGATTACCATGTCTGTTAGCTAAGCTATTTACAAGCAATGCCAGTAGGTAAAATACCAAAAAGAAGGTACTCAACATTAAAAGAGACCAATCTTTGAAGATTCTTGGAGATTAAATACAGGAAAATACAATTTTTAAAGCTTAGAAACTTTTCAAAATCACACATTTCAGAAGTACTCTTGTTCTTAACAAGTATAAAACTTAATTTGGGGAAAATGGGAAAGGCTTAGTACTTAGATTTAAATATATTGGTTGTCTCATTCATAAATCTTGTTGAGGAAAACTAGGAAGATAGAAGTAAATCATAGAGATAAAATGATCAAAAGTCAGCCTCACCCTGATCCAGATCTGCTCCCCAACACCAGAGTTTATCATTTTTATGTATTGTTGTATACTTGTATATATACATGTACCCACAGAATAAGTATAGAATCATTTTTTTAATTTACATAAACGTCAGAGTGTAGACATCTGTTTAAGCAAGTTGCTTTTTCACACCCAACAATGCTTTTATTAAACAATGTTTTTGAGATGTACCCATTGTTTCTAATGTCTCACAATTGCTACAATGAATGAATCTATGATTCTAATCCTCTATATTAAAAAAAAAGATGTCAGCCTCAGGTTTGTGCTAAATCCTGGTTTGCTTTTGACCTTACCAGAAATAGAGGAAGGAAGAAACTATCTAACGTCATTGCCTGGCTCTATTCCAAGAGAACTTCAGTACTCATCTTAAGAGAGGGATTATCTATCAAAAGTAAAATGTGGATTTGAAGCAATTTTCCAGATAATTCAATCTCCCCAAAGCTCCTTTGATCTGAACAACCAGATATTTAAGAAATGGATTTTGTTCTTCCTTAGACTTCCAGCTAGTTCTCCCAGTCTACTTCACTGATGGAATGAATTCATCCATCCATCCAGTCAATGAGTTTTTATTAATTATTAGAGCTAAATGCATAGCACTATTTTAAACAGGTCTACATTTTCTTGTGATTGCAAAGAAGGGCATGCCCTTTGTGAAGGGCATGTTTGTCCTTTTCATGTCAACTTTACACATTACAGCTTCCTATCTCCTAGCTACCTTTACCAACCACTATGAACCAATAACTCAATAACAGGATGGGAGAAAGTGTAGGTCCTACCACTGATTTTAACTGTTTGCCTTACAGTTCCATCACATCTTTGAGTCATATCCCACACCACAAAAATAGAAACACACCCTAAAACCAGAATCCCTGCTAACACTAGGTCCATCCAGGTTAAATTCCTTGTTTAAGAATCATAGGGCATTGGGCTTCCCTGGTGGCACAGTGATTGAGAGCCCGCCTGCCAATGCAGGGGACATGGGTTCGAGCCCTGGCCCGGGAAAATCCCACATGCCGCGGAGCAGCTGGGCCCATGTGCCACAGCTGCTGAGCCTGTGCTCTGGAGCCTGCAAGCCACAACTACTGAGCCCACATGCCACAACTATGGAAACCCGCGTACCTAGAGCCCGTGGTCCGCAACAAGTGAGGCCACCGCAATGAGAAGCCTGCGCACCACAACGAAGAGTGGCCCGTGCTTTCTGCAACTGGAGAAAGCCCGCAAGCAGCAGTGAAGACCCAGTGCAGCCAAAAATAAATAAATAAAATAAATAAATTTATTAAAAAAAAAAAAAGAATCATAGGGCAAGTGGGTGTGAGTAGAGAGTTTGGAATCAGATATGATTTGAACCAACAATACCCCGTTATTCGAATATGATAATTTCAAGTCCTTATGAATCCTGAGGTATTTTATCACAAGAATTTCATTCTCAGCAACTGGTTTGTGCAAACTCGATGTTAATTGTATCTATAGATTATTTGGAGTGGGGAATGTTAAGATCTTTTTTTTTTCCGGCTGTGCTGCAAGGCTTGTGGGCTCTTAGTTCCCCAACCAGGGATGGAACCCAGGTCCCTGCAATGAAAACATTGAGTCCTGTCCACTGGACCGCCAGGGAATTCCCGTTAAGATCTTTTTTAAAGTTAAAAAATAAATTTCCAGACCATCCAAAAGTAAGTTTGTGCCTATTTGGGTTGTTTGCTGCTAAACTCATTTAGCTACAACATACATTGAAAACCTCTCTGATCTCTTTCTTAAGAGTGATGTCTCACCTTCTCCGACAGGGTTAAATCTTTTACCTAGCAATAAGGCAAAAATAATGTTTTAATATTTACTCAACAAGAGGTTGTAAGTAAATTGAGTGAAGTGAAGGTCTCTGTTTTCATTTTGCTAGACCCTGTTTAATGAGGATTTCTTTTCTTCCAAGCTATGGCTTTCTGCAATGGTCCAGTAACTTCTCACATTTAAGAAGAGTGAGAGGGACTTCCCTGGTGGCACAGCGGTTAAGAATCTGCCTGTCATTGCAGGGGACACGGGTTCGATCCCTGGTCTGGGAAGATCCCACGTGCCACGGAGCAACTAAGCCCATGCGCCACAACTACCGAGCCTGCCCTCTAGAGCCCAGGAGCCACAACTACTGAAGCCCGTGCGCCTAGAACCCGTGTTCTGCAATAAGAGAAGCCACCACAATGAGAAGCCAGCACACCACAGCAAAGAGTAGCCCCCGCTCGCCACAATGAGAGAAAGCCCATACATAGCAATGAAGACCCAACGCAGCCAAAAATAAAATAAATAAATTTATTTTTTAAAAAAAGAAGAGTGAGATTCTGAGCCATGGGTGAGCTCAAATCCTAAGTCCTCTTTTCACTGAGGTAGACAAACACTGCTGCCTTATTGATGGATTCTATCTGTGACTTGAATGGCTGAATTTTCAGAGGACTTTAAGGTGTATTCTTACATTATGTATTTCTGATCAGCAATGGGCCTCATCGTGTGTCCTCTCACAGAATCTCAAAATCCCAGGGCAGTTCCTCTGAGCTGAGTCATGGTCTCAGGACTCAGTGGCATCCATCATGAGAAACATAATACTTAGAGTTATACCTACAGGTTTGTCCAGTGAAAAATAGATTCTGCTGAGGTGGTACAGTGCATTCTTACCAAAGGCAAATTCTTACCATGTATTTCTCCTAGGGCTATTGGGATGATTAAACAAATGGGCTAAATCCCACTGCAAACACTGCAATAATTGTGTGTAATTCTTAGCTGATGTCTAACTAGTCTGTACTGGTTTAGTTGTTTAAATATTAAAATAGTTCTACACTAGCTGCTGAATAACTGCTGTCCCTCAGCAAACTGATTCCCAAGACCTAACGACTAAGGAGTTTATCCCCAGCCCAAAAGGGGAGCCTCTGACCCTGCTCCATTCTGATTGGCTCCAAACCTTACTGGACATTATAAAGTTTTAGTATCACTTTTGCCTAAAACAAATATGAAAATAAAAGTGAATGATGTAACAAATGCATATACAAGTAGACTAACTACGTTTTACAAATTTAATGTCCCATTATTAATGCTGCACAACAAATTATCCTTGAAATTTAGTAGCTTAAATAACCATATTTTCCTCACAATTGTACAGTTTGGGCAGGACTTGTCTCTGCTCCAGTGATGTTAGCCAGGGTGGCTTAAAGCCTGGTGTGATGGTTAATTTTATGTGCCAACTTGGTTTGGCCACAGTACCCAGATATTTCGTCAAACACCAGTCTAGATATTGCTATGAAGGTACTTCTTAGATAAGATTCACATCAAATCAATAGATTCTGAGTAAAGCAGATCACGTTCCATGGTGTGGATGAGCCTCATCCAATCAGCTGAAGGTCTTAAGAGAAAACAGACTGAGGTCCCACAAAGAAGAGGGAATTCTGCCAGCAGACTACCTCTGAGCTGAAGCTGCAACTTCAATTCTTCCCTGGGTCTCCAGCCTGCTGGTCTACTCTCAGACGTTGGACTTGCCAGGCTCCACAGCTGTGTGAGCTAGTTTCTTAAAATAAATCCCTCGCGCTCTCTCTCTCTCTCTCTCTCTCTCTCTATACATATATATATCTGTGTGTGTGTGTGTGTATAACACATACAGAAAATACACATACATTTATAGATAACATTTTATTAACTATTTTATTTTTATTATATATACATATTTACACATCCCATTGGTTCTATTAGACCCTGATGAATACAGATCAGGACTGGAATCATCTGGAACCATCACTTTTTCATGTGTCTGGTGGTTAATGCTGGAAAGATTATTAAACAATTGGGAGCAGGAATACCTGGGGCTCCTTGGGCATCTCTATCTCTATGTGGTCTTCCAGCATGGCAGCTTCAAGTGGACTTTTTTTGCATGTCAGACAAGGATTCCCAAGGCACATGTCCCTAGAGACAGAGCACCAAGCAGAAGTGATATTGCTTTTTATGACCTAACCTCTGAAATCACACTGCATCACTTCTGCTGTATTCTGTTGGTAGAGGCAGTTACAAAAGTCCATCTAAGCTCAAGAAGAGGGTACACAGACCCCACCTCTCAAGAGAGGAATGTCAACATCCCATTTTAAGAAAAGCATGTAGGATGAAATATATTGGTACAGCCATCTTTGGAAAATACTATCTGCAATATTAATGTTTTTAAGCTTCTGAAATATATTTTCTATTTATTTAAAGTCACTAATACTTGATTCCCTGCTTTTCAAGTAGATCCACTTATTGACCATTCTTTTTTTTTCTTGACTTAAAATAGGTGTTCTATTATTAGAGAAATGTATACTTAAAAATCAAATTTCTAGTTTTTCCAGTTTTAGTATCTTGATTTTTTTTAAAGTCACGTAAAGTAAGTCTAAAGCGAAACTAAAAACTTTTCATGTGACCTTTAGGCCTAGGAAATTTTTGACCAAAAAAAAAAAAAGATGTAATAAAGTGCAATTAATAAATGCCAGAGAAGACAATTTAATTTTTGTCTGAGCTAATCAAAGTGTGGACAATGTTAACATTATCTTTGAGATTCTTTGCAGTTAGAACCAGCTGTACTGCTGCTTTTTCACTGACACATCTTCCTCTCATAGGAATGTAGGTAGAGGAGGGGCTGGGCTGAGGTGATAGGATGACCTCTCTTTGCTGGTATGGGACAGCAGCTTTGAATCAGGAGACCAGTCAAGTTGATTCTACACTAGCATCCCCTAGGTGACGGTTGCTCCTTACTTGAACTGCAGCTTATTTATGCCCAAGGAAGTTACTGCTGCTTTTTCTTGGCTTAAACTCTGATGAAAAGAATGACTGTACTTTTCTGTCCAGTGTTGCAAAGTTGAAGTTTCTTGAGGCCCAGCTTTGTAGGATACCATTTCTACTGGGTGAAATTACATTCTTGTGCTCTTTTACTCTTCCATCTTGCTGTTCTTCCTCCCATTCCCCACATAGATTTTTAAATTGTTTGTTTTTATGTTTAACATATATTATTTAATATTTTGGATATAAAAGCACTATGAAAAATAATAACACAAACATCTGTATATCCATACCCAGCTTGAGAAATAAAAACATTATCAACACAGGAAGTTGAAGCTTCTTGCGGTCACCCCTACCACGTATTGATTCCCCTTCTGCTCCTTCAGAGGTAATCGCATTTCCAAATTCAGGTTTTTTTATTCCTTGATGCTTAAAAATATTTTGCTACATTTGTTTGTATTCCTGAGTAAGCTATACCAATATTGCACATGTTTTTAAGCTTCATGGAAGTGGTATTATGTATATATCCTTTTGCAATTTGCTTTTTAAAAACTGTGTTTGTGAGATTTAGCCTTTAATTTGTTTTCATTGTTGCTTAGTATTTTATTGTATGAGTATTCCCCAGCTTACTTACTCAATCTCCTGCTGACGGACTTATTATTTCCTATTTTTTCAGATTATAAACAATGCTTTCATGAAATCTCTTGTACTTGGGTTTCTTACAGAAGTTAATTATTTAATACAAGTCTGAGGTGAGATAAGGAGCTTGTATCAGAATATAAATCAATGTATCATTTCTTTTTATTTACTTATTTGTTTGCACCAGGTCTTAGTTGCGGCATGCATGTGGGATCCAGTTCCCTGATCAGGGGTCGAACCCGGGTCCCCTGCATTGAGAGTGTGGAGTCTTATCCACTGCGCCACCAGGGAAGTCCCATTGTACCATTTCTTTCATCAAGAAAGTTTTATCTCAAAAAAAAAAAGTCAGCTCACCTAGGTAGTGTGCTTACTGATGTAGTTGATTTACATCCTTACACAAGCTCTTTATCTTACTGTGGTTCAATAACAACGAGTTTGAGAATGTGGACCACTTTCAGTGAACTTGTTGGGTCATAGGCACATCTTCAACTTTACTGCCTATTTCCAAAGCGTTCTCCCAAATCACTGAGCCAATTTACATAGCTATCAGAAGTGAATAAAAATTCCCATTGCTTCACGTCTTTGCCAACATGTGGTATTATCAGACTTTAAAATTTTTTGCCAATCTGGTGGGTGTGAGACAGTTCTTATTATGGCTTTATTTTGTCTTTCCCTGATTGCTGGTGATGTAGAGCATCTTGCCATTTAGAAAATTTTTAAAATTATTTTTTATTGAGATATAATTGACATATAACATTGTATTAGTTTTAGGTGTACAATATAATTATTTGATACATGTATCTATTGTGAACATACAGTATTTGTCTTCCTCTGTTTGACTTATTTCACTTAGCATAATGCCCTCGAGTTTGTTGCAAATGGTTGCCTCTTTTAAAAATTGGTTTTTAGTATTTTTTTTAAATCACTGAACTTTTCTGGACTGTGGCTACTAATCTTTAATTTTTTCTTTAACTCCTTTTTCCAAAGGTGGATTATGTCTGCTATTGCTTCTTCTGTTATGTCTTCTTGCTTCTTCTCCCTCTTCTCTTTCTTTCCCCACTGTTGATCATTCCATTCTTGCCTGTTGCCTGTGGAATGTTACTAAGGCACCTATGACTGATTTTCTGCTTTTCTAACTCCACTGTCACTCTTTGCTGGCTCAGGTTCTCTCAGGATCTATCTCTACTTATGGTAAAGGTCATGTAACTGCATGCTGAATAAGCAAGACTCAGGGGTGTGATAATAAAAACAACTTTACTTTATTCTTCCGCTGTCCTTCTATATCTGTTCTGTGAGGGAAATTCTTCTCTTACTCCTGGATAAAACTCAAGAAGTTCCCATGACTTTTCTGATCAATTTTAGTTAATAAAACGTCTGAACTCAGGTTAGCTGACAAACAGTGTTAGTTCAGTAATAAAATGTCCAGCCCAATATATGAATCAACATTTCTATCTTTACCCAAAGGTGTGACCTCTACCCCCTCCTATCTAGGGCTTCCTGCATTTTTGCTGTCTCCTTCCAGGAGGGAGCAAGGTGCTTTTCTTCTTCTGTCTGGACTCTCTCCATTTCCTCATGTTTGCTGCCCTACCCGGGGTGGAAGGCAGGAAGTTGGGGAGGCCGGCAGGAGCTGTGAGGCTTATAAGAACATTCTCACCTGACTGCTACTGTTGTAAGGTGGATGTTTAAAGCCAATTCTTTCTCTTGGGGTATTTCCCTGGCTTCTTTAAAGGATCTCCTGCCTGGCTGCCATAGCTACAACTCCCTGGATGTGCGTCTTGCCTCCCCTTCAGCAGGCCACTCCCAAGGTCCCCTCATCTTTGGTTCCCAGCCAAATACTCTTCTTTCTCTGGATTTCACTCACTCCTTCAGGCCACCCTCTTGGGAGGATTCCTTCAATTTTAATTTCTTTTTTTTAAAAAAGGAAAATACCGATTCTTCATTTAAAAATATTTATTTTTTTGAATGGTTTGTATAGTCACATTTTTTACTGACAAGTTGCTCTAGTAACCCAAAGAAGTGAAGGAGAAAGCAGCTGCCTCACCACCCAGATATTGATTTGTTCAGACGTTTCAATGCCTCATGATACAATAAAACCACGAACATTTTCTTTAAAAAAAAGTTCGAAATTTTAAAAGTATAAGAGACTACAACTGATGTCTCCCTCTTACTCCCTGTTGTTAGTTTCCTTCCATATTGACAGTCTCTTCTGTACCTCTGTAGAGATATTTTATGTATGTATAAGCAAATGTTATATATCTTCCCACCTTAAGTCGAAGAGTAGAATACTATTGACATGGGTCCCACAGCTAGTTCCTGGGATTCACTAATCTCTGGCTCCCCTTTTAGAGCAAGGAATACTTAATTTCACGAGTACCATCAGATACTCAGAACAGAAGCTGCTGTACTTTTTCCAGGCCCAATTCCAGTCTCAGACTACTCCAGCATCCAAATTCTGAAGCACATATGTAGCTCTCCTCAAAGCCCCTCTCTCACTAGCTTGAGGTAAGGAAGAAGCTACCTCTGCATTCCCACTGCCTGTTCTCTCCTCAAAAGTCTTCCCCTCAAATCCTCTGAATCTACAATCTCTCAATTCTTTCATATCAGTGACCAGGTTGAAGGATCTTTGGTGAAGTTATGTGAAGAATCACATAACTGGTCTCATGTGACTCCTTTGAAAATGTGCTTCTTGGAGTCCCGTCCCATAACTTACTCTGGTTGCTGCTATCAGTTTGCCTTAGGGCTTCACTCAAAAACTGTAATTTAACATTTTTCCAAAGAAGACATGCAGATGGACAACAGGTACATGAAAAGATGCTCTACATGGCTAATCAGCAGGGAAATGCAAATCAAAACCACAGGGAGATGTCACCTCACACTTGTTACAATGGCTATTATCAAAGAGACAAGAGATAACAAGTGCTGATGAGGACATGGAGCAAAGGGAACCCTTGTACATTGTTGGTGGATATGTAAATTTAGTGCAGCCACTACTACGGAAAACAGTAGGGAAGTTCCTCAAAAAGTTAAAAATAGAATTGCCATATGATCCAGCAATTCCACTTCTGGGTATTCATTTGAATAAAATGAAAACACTTAACTTGTAAAGATATATTCACCCCCATGTTCATCACAGCATTATTTATAATAGTCAAGATATGGAAACAAACTAAGTGCTTATCAACAGATGAATGGCTAAAGAAAATGTGAGATATATATATAATATATATATATGTCACAATATTCTATTATTCAGCCATAAAAAAAATGAAATCTTGCCATTTGTGACAACATGGATGGACTATGAAGGCATTGTGCTAAGTGAAATAACTCAGACTGAGAAAGACAAATACCGTACAATCTCACATGTGGAATCTAAAAACAAAAACAAAAAGAAAAGAAAAACCAAACTCATAGATACAGAGAACATATTGGTGGATGCCAGAGGTGGGGAAGTGGGGGCAGAAGAAATGGGTGAAGGAAATCAAAAGGTACAAGCTTCCAGTTATAAAATAAATAAGTCATGGAGTTGTAATGTACAGCACGGTGACTACAGTCAGTGATACTGTATTTCATATTTGAAAGTTGCTGAGAGAGTAAATCTTAAAAGTTCTCATCACAAGAAAAAAAATTCTGGTACTATGTGTGGTGATGGATGTTAACTAGATTTATTGTGATATCATTCTGCAATATATACAAATATCAAATCATTATGTTGTACACCTGAAACCAATATAAAGTTGTATGTCAATTATATATCAATTGAAAAAGGAATGATGAAATTAAAAATTGCAACTTAATATTCTTGTTAATAACAGTCAAATATGGTTAAATGCTGCCTTTATAGATATCCCTATTCTCCTTTCACTCTCTGGATTTGCTGTCAAATGACTTCTCTGACCAATATTACCTTGGCTTGTGTGCTCAGGCATACACACTCACACATACACAAATATTTATATATATGAAGATAAACGACTGTCTCTGTTTTCTTGTCAAAGAAAGTTCTTACTGATAAATTTTAGTTTTTTTATAGTTCTGCACATCAGAACACCAAATGCCCTAGAAAATTCAAAACTAAGCTAAAAGACTGAATCTAGAAAAAGAAAGTAAGCAGAAAACCCATCCTTAAATTTGGTGTCTGCATAGTTTGTTAGAATTGAAGGGAAATTTGCAGCCTGAATGGTTGAATTTATTATTGAAAAGGTGGTGGACAAGATTACAGATCAGATTTGACACCTAGGCTTGACATTTCAATAGAAATATCTTTAGCCAATCCTGACACATAATTTCATTCAATTAATGACACCACCATAACTGTATCTCTCTATTTCTCGATTTGTTATGTCTAGAGATCAATGTCAAATATTACATTCTCAGGAGAGAAAACATGTAGCTATTCACCCCAAATTTAATTAAATCCAACAAACATTCAATTAAATTCAACAAATATTGAGTGCCTAGCATATGCAAGGCACATATTCAGTTGATAAAAAATAGTAAAAATAACCAACATTTTTGAGCACCTTCTGTGCACAAAGTACCATGCTATGTCCTTTACATGTGTTGTTTCTTTTAACCCTCACAAAACCTTATGGAGTAGTAGGTACAATTGTAATCTCTACTAGACAGATGTGGAAACTGAGGCACAAAGAGGTAAAGTAACTTGACCAAAGTTATTTGATTTGATCCAGGTCTACGTGACTCCAAAGTTTATGCTCTTAAACCACTGTGAAGGAGACAAAGAGCTTTATAGTCTAATGTGACAAAGGTGTGTAATATAAATGCAGAACTATCTATAGTAGGTACAATCCTAAGGAGGTACACAGCATTGTGGAGTTCAGGGGTGCACTCAGTACCTGCAAAGGATGAGCAGTCATGGAATTTTTCCTGCAGTAGGTAGCTTTTGAGCTCGTACTTAAGGAATGTGGCAGAAATTGCAAACCAGGGTGATACGTGATCCAGGTTACGGAACATAGGTCTAGAAGTAGGAATGAACGGGCCATGTCTGAGATCGAAATTGGCTTGAACATTACAACCAGTTAGGGAAATAATAATAGCCACTCTTTATTTCTCTCTTTTATGTGCCAGGCTCTTGGCAGATGTTATTTCTAATCTTTAACACAACCCTATATGGTAGGTATAATTAGTCATGATTTATGGACAATAAAATGGAGGTTTCTGAGGTCATGGGCAAGTGATGGAGTCAAGATTTGAGTTGGAATCTTCCTGACACCACATCCTTGCCCTTTCTATTTTTTTGTGCTGCCTTACTTTAGGAAGACAGAAAGCTTGGCTGGTGTCATATTGAGAAAAGCCTTAACGACTGAGGTGAGGAATTTTTACTTATCTTGGCAGGCCAGGGACAAAACTCAAGCTGAACTCTAAGAAGACTGCTGAAATCATTTGGGCAGGAGAAATGAGAGCCTGAATTAGAAGAGCAGTGGTGCACCTGGACAAAAGGGGAGTAGATATAAGAAATATGTATTATTGGTATTTAGAGACAATAGCTGATCGGGTAGGAGCAAGGCATAGAGAAGAATATATAGTATTTTAAAACTTTTGATTCTCTTAGTTCTCAGAAATGTGTTTGCAATGGCCATTAACAGAAATACAGGACAGGAAGAGGAGCTGGCTTTGTGGGATTGAGGAGAGGGAAAACAATAAACTTAATTTGGGAGTTGGAGGCAACGATGACTTCTGTATCTATGTGGAGATGGGTAAGACAGTTGGAGATTCAGTCTGAAGTTTGGGGCTAAGATCAAGTTCTCCAAGAAAGTTGAGAGTCAAAGCTACATTACTCAACAAAGAATATAAAGTTCAGAAAAATCTGATCTTGGTGTCTACTAAGAAGTAGGAAAAAAAGGGAGCTACATTAAATACCTATTATGTGCCTAGCACTGTGCCTAGCACTACTGGCAGGGTAACAAACCTTTCCTCATTAAGCTTCCAATCTTGTTCAAGAGATTAATTACACTCATGAAAGAGCAAACAGTACAAAACGATATACTCAGGAGCCAACCTGTAGGGTATAAACAATAGGAGTTATAGGATGTTGAAAAGGAGAGGGATTGATGTGTCGAAGTTATTTTCAAAGTGAAGGAGAGGCCAAAGATCAGTACAAGATATAAGGGGTAGAAATCGTGCATAGGCTGATATGAGGATAGCATTGCTCCCCACACAGTGACAGGAATTTTGGTGTTTTCTCTGTTGCCCAGGGGGGTAGCATGGGGGTGAAAAAAATATAAATAGCCTTTGGAGTAAGGGAGACCTCAAATTTTACACCTGCTTTTTATTCATGGTGGAATATTGGGCAAATTACTTAGCTTTTCAGCACTTTAACAAAATGAGTATAATACTTAATAAGATGGTTGAATAAATTCAGTAAAATAACATGAAAAGCATCTATCCCACTGCTTTACATAGAAAGGTTGGGGAAAACTTAACTCTTTCCTTATGTTGTTTTTCTTGCTACCACTTGCACCACTGGGATACCCACATTTCCTGTTTTTCCCCCCAGCACAGCTTCCTGGAGACACAGTACACATTTTACATATGTGCAGGATTTTTGTACATCCATTTACCTCCTATTCAGGCACAGCTATAGGCCCTAAGAGAGGGGGCAGTTACTGCCTCCAGCTTTTATTAAGATCCACTCGACAAGCATTTATTGAGCACCTACAATGTTCCAGTTACTATGCTAGGCCCTGTTGGTGTATAAAGAGAAGAGAAAAAAAAGAGTCCTCAAGACGAGAAACAGTCTCTGGATAAATAGCTATATGAGTTCAGAAGGTGGAGGAAAGTGACGGGTGGAGAGCTTGTTTGCAGTGAGCACCTAGCAGAAGGTGGCATTATTTGCAAAAGAGATGTCATTTAAGCTAAGTCTTGACAGATCATAGAATTCACCATGCAGGGATTGGGGAAAGTGGATAAGGATGGTAGACGATATGGTGATCATAAAGTCTCTTAAAGCACAGTTATATCAATGCCAACACCTAAGGGGAGGAAACTCTGTTTTACTTGCTCTGGAGTCTTAAGCCACTAGACAGGGTGCATGCTGAACAGAATTGTAACTCTCGCGAATGAAACGGCCACAGTGCCAGCAGTGGGTAACTGCCGCCGCTGCAGAGCTGCAATTACTCTGAAACTGACTGGGGTACAGAAGATTTATTTGGACAACTGGTGAAACATCGTAAACACTGAGAAGCTGCAATTTTCAGACTTCGAGCTCATCCTTGTCATAGCCTCAGCTTGTTTTTTTCGGCCGGGGGTGAAATGCGTAGCCAGAAGGCCCAGTTAGGTGAAAGAGGGGGGGCAGCGGGGGGTGAGGGGAAGGTCTCCGCTGCGGCTCTACTTTGGCTCCTCCCAAGACCTGCAAGGCTCAACCTTCGCCACACCAAACATGGCGCCCTCGAGCTTCCTCTCCTCGTTTTATCTCACACTCGCCTTTTGGCCACACTTAGCATGGCCCTAACCGAAAGTTGCATTCCTCTGGAACCGACTCGGGACAGTTCTCGCGAGTTTTGCCTGGACACCCCCCCGCCCGCCCCCCCACTGCTCCCGCCCTGCCTCGCGCCGCCGCCACCGCCACTGCTGCTGGCGCCGCTCCTCCTCCGTGTCAGTTGTTGGGCTGTAATGGCGACTGGGCTGCCGCTGCTGAAGTGACTCCCGGGCGGGGGAGCCGGGCCAGACCTGCGCCAGAGGGAACTGCAGAGAGCCGCAGCTCAGGGGGTGGCTTGCTGTGGGGGAGGGGAGGCAGCCTTTCCGCCTCTCCTTCCTTCTCTGCAGACCGGCGGATCCCGGGAGCCGGTGCGAGGCGGGCACCCGGTGCGTCCCCGGAGCGGGGAGGCCAGGCCGGGCAGCCCTGGGGCCGGTCGGGGCGGCGTCACTGCACCCTCCGCCAGCCCCGCGGGATGCACCGTGGGGGCCGAGGGCGGAGGCGACACTCTCAGGTGAGCTGCGGGAGGACCTGGCTGGGACCGCGGATGCTCGCTTAGCCTTCGCTGCCTCTGTCCGCGGTCCCGGGTCCGCGGCGGCGGCGAGGGAGGCGGGGCGGGGCGCCAGGAGCCCTGGCCCAGTCTGGCGTCCCCGTCGAGGAGCCTCCCTGGGTCCTAGGCTTTGCTAGGAGGGCCATTCTGAGACCTCGGTTTCAGGTCCCACCGGTGCCTGCGGTAGACGGGATTTCCTTCCTTACCTGCCAGTGCCTGTCCCCCCTCCCTCGCCCCTCCTCTCTTCTGCCAAAGGTGTGAGATACCTCTCGCCTTTGCTCTCCGGAGAAGTGTCCCTTCTTCATTTGGATATCAGGCTTTTTTGGGAAATTCCGGGGAACTGGCTCCAGTGGCAAGGATGACTAGTTTCTGTTCCTTTTTGGTGGGGATAAACATTTTCAAGCATAGGGAAAACTTTGATCTTCTTCTTCTCTGGCAGCTGCTGAATGTAGCCTGTCCATTTATTCACAAGTGATGTAGGGGGAGATTTAAAAAGCTTGTACGCTTTGAAAGTTGTCAATATTTTCCCCTGCCCTCTTTGAAGTGTAGCCTAACATGCTAAATGATATTTAGCTAATGTCACAAATACGGGTTGGAATTTGGCTGGCTTTTCGGATAGGAAGTTGCACATAGGTATAGATTTTGATGTGGTTTTTGTGTAGCAGCAAATCCTCCATATAGGAAAAAACACGTTGTCAGGAATAGTGATCAGTATCCACGTCTGTACTCCACCTGATTGTTTTGTTTTGATGGTGATCCTTGTTTTGAATTTGAAAAAGTCGTTAATGGTTATGTTGCCATGTTAACGATACCTCCTCCAGCCCTGTATTTTAAGGGTTTTTAAAGAATGGCTATTTTAGGCAGACCTAGTAAGAACTTGAAAAGGTTTGTAGAGCAATGATAAAATACTCTCCATTTAAAAAATTTCTTAGTTTAAAATATTGTGTTTAAACAAGGCAATATGCTGCTAATAACATGAGATTGTGACTTTGGGGGATTGGTTGTTAGACCTATGGTAGAAGTTGCTTTAAGCCCATGGGTATGTAATAATTAGTTTTGGTGTGCTAAATTTACAAACTCCATTCAGTGTAATAAAATAAATCTGAACCATTGAACCGTCATTGCATTGAATTTAAGATACTTTAATCAGAAAGATAAACATCAAGCTAGAATACATTGTATGTGTGGATAAATACATGTGTATCTCAACTTTTCATAGTGAGTAGCAGGACTTGTGTTTGTAATAATGGTGCGTTATAATATGTAAACAGTTTCATACATATGTGGAAGAATTTCTCTGATTCTCTGAGATATATTGGTGCGTAGTGTTATGTAAGAGCATTAATACTTGAACAGCCAGCCTCCTGTGGGGTAATCAATTTATGAGTTATGAAGTTTAGAATTTTTTTCTAATGGTCTGATTGCTAGTCTTTTGCCCATTTTATTTAACACTTTTACCATATCATGGTCAGAAGAAAGGAGATGAAGTCCCTATCTAACGAATTTTGTTGTTTGTGAAATCGCTGTAAGTTATAGTGGAGCAAAAAGAAACTGCTGTCTAAAATAACTTACATCATTTTTTGGTGTGCCTCTACATAAATTATTTAGTCCTCATAGCAATTTTGTGAGGTAGATTTGACAAATGTCCTTATTTTGCAGTTGTGGAAATTGACAGGGAATAAATAAATGAACAATGAAGTTCATTTATTTATGTGAATGATGGTCTTATTTCCACAGATGATCTAAGACTTTAAAATTTTTCTTTATTTTTATTGAGGTATAATTGACATACTGGTTTCAGGCGTACAGCATAATGATTCGATCTTTGTATTTATTGCGAAGTGATCACGTCTAGTTAACGTCATAGAATTAGTTTTATTTAAAATTGAATATTAATATAGATACTTCTGGCATTTGGTTTTTTAAAATCTAAAAGATTGTGACAAGCTACTAGTTCCTTATGTGGATAACTGTCGGTACTTTAAAAACATTAGTATTTTCGTAGCATTATGTTAATTAGTAACAAGCCATGAATTATTGTAGTGAATTGCTTTACTTCTATATGTACTTTTTGCTTGAACAGTGTTCTTAAGAAATTGTAGTTAATTTGTCGTCTCTCATTTTGTTTGGATACTCAGAGTTCTGTCATCTTTAGTACTTCAAATCGTTTATATTCTTGGTTAGCTAAAACAAATATTCAAGCCACATGGTCAGCAGCATAACTGAAAAGTAGGGACATCTTGGTGATTTTATTATAGAATTGATGATTTAAAAATTTAACTTGCCATCTCTACTTGTGATTGCTATTTTTGCCTTGTGGGGCAAGTCGTGAAGTAATTTTCTTTATTGACTTTTTTTTACAAAGTCAATTTCTAGTGTCACAAATCGCTCCAAAAACCTGAATAATCAAAAGGTTGCATAGGTTTTCTTGCATTAGTATTTTTGTTCGTTATCACAAGTATAACTTCACATTTGCTAGTGGTTACTTTGGGTTATTATTTGCCTTTCTCGTCTAGTGTGTAAGTTACATGATGGCAGAGATTGTCTATTAACTGTTGTGCACCCAGTGCCTAGCACATAGTAAAATAGTCAATAAATGTTGGCTGAATAAATTGACTAGAAAGTGGTCTTGGCATAGTATTTAAACAAAACAAAACAGTAGTTCATGGTTCCTAGGCACACATCAACTCTTCTTAGGAATATAGTCCATAGATAAAGTCAAGTTTGCTAGGTAGCTTGGGAATGACAGACTGGGATTAAAAAGCTGCTGAGAATAAGCCACAGGTAGATCCTGAAAACTTTATTGACTATTTTAATGATTTGCTTAGATGTTCTGGCAATAGTTACTGTAATTTAAAGAAAATGGAAGCTTTAAGACCCTGACCTGTTATACTAGTACTATAATTACAGGCTTGTAATAATTTTAAGTCTCTTTTAATTATAACATTGGGAGTTTTAAATCTTAAAGGCTAGCTAGTCAATTCCCACGTTTTATATGTAAGTAGACAGAGGTCATATGGAGGAAATATCTCACCCATAGTTGATTTCTTAACTGGATGAAGACTCCACTATACAGCTGTGAAGTCTACATTTGTTTAATATGAAGATAATTATCAAATCAGAGGATAATTGTGAACAACCGGCAATCTCTTCTATGTGTTAACTAAAAACTCAAAAAACAGGCCTCACTTTTCGTGAATCAAATATTTATTTATTTATTTATTTATTTATTTTTGGCTGTGTTGGATCTTCGTTGCTGCGCGCGGGCTTTCTCTAGTTGGCAGTGAGCGGGGGCTACTCTTCGTTGCGATGTGCAGGCTTCTCATTGCGGTGGCTTCTGTTGTTGCGGAGCATGGGCTCCAGGCGCATGGGCTTCAGTAGTTGTGGCATGTGGGCTCAGTAGTTGTGGCTTCTGGGCTCTAGAGCGCAGGCTCAGTAGTTATGGCACATAGGCTTAGTTGCTCCGTGGCAGATGGGATCTTCCCGGACCAGGGCTAAACCCGTGTCCCCTGCAGTGACAGGTGGGTTCTTAACCGCTGCGCCACCAGGGAAGCCCCCCAAAATATTTTTTAACCTAAATATGAATTTCAAACTTCTCCTCTGTCATTGGGACTATAAATTGGTACAACTGTTTCTGGAAGGAAATTTGGCATCACCTATCAAAATTAAAAGTGCACATATTCTTTGATAGAGTCATTTTATTTTTAGGAGTTTACCTTACAGAAATTTTAACACAAGAGCACTAGAACAAATCTACAAGGATGTTCATTTTAGCATTATTACAGATAAATGTCTACAACATTTATAAGTAACAAAAAAAAATCCTAAATGTCTGTTGGTAGGGGAATAGTTAAAATTATAGTATATTTATGCTGTGATATACAATGCACTTGTTAATAGATTGAGGGATAGATACATTCACTTGATGAGAAGTAGCTGAGTGTTTCTTTGAGCACAGGGACCATGCAGCCAACTTTCTGGGTTCAAATCCTAACCATTTATTAGCTGTGACCATTAGCAGGTTACTTAAACTCATCTATAAAGTGAATATAATTATAGTTGTCACCTGACAGGGCTGTTGTGAGAATTAAATGAGTTAATATTTAAGCCCTAAGTAAGTACCACATAGGTGTTTGTAATTATTATTATGTTCTGACAAGGAAGAATGTTCATGATATAATATTGAGTGAGAAAAATAAGTTGCACTACACTGTGCAATATGATTCCGTGTTAAAACAAACACATAGGCAAAGAAATGTAGTTTGATTTTGTTTTGATTTTGTATGTGCATAGGAAAGGCTCTGTAAGGATAGATATTAAAATATTAGCTGTGTTTATCGCTGGGAGAGTGGATGACTTTCCTTTTTTCTTTACTTTAGGCACTTTTGTGTTGTTTATTGTAAGTGGCATTATCATTTTTGAAACTTTTTTCTGAAAAAGAAAATATCGAGGCAGAATTTTTCTACTATTGTACAGTCACATAATGTAGTTTTGAATATAGTTTTTCAGAGAGCTACAGAGTTCATCCACAGAATATCACATGATTAGATTCTGTTTCAAAACTTTTGTTAATGGAAGGTTAAAATTAATCTATGAAAATTCCTGATGAACGTATTTATTTTTATTCTAGCTTTGTGACCTTACATCTTATTTCTTAATTTACAAAGTAAGCACATAGGCTAGATCAGTGTTTTGTAAACCCAGGATCCCAAGACTGTGCCATGAGGTACCTGGGAGCACCATAGTAAACTCACATGGGCACTGTTGAATATTTTTAAATTTTTGAGGGAAACTGTAATATTTGACAACTGTGGGTTATCTGTGGGATATTTGACGTCTGTGAGACCACTGCTTAAACTATTAGTTTGAGGTACTGTGCATGAGATTGTGCCACATTCCTTTCAGTGACAGTTAAGTCTTCAAAAAGCTAGGTTTTGGGGGTTGCTGTGATTAAAAGAAAGTTCTGTGCAGAAATCAGTGTGAAACAGTAAATGAAAGTGGCCGTGTCCAAAGTGATTTCAAGGTCTGAGAAATTACGTAATGTCTTTTAGGTACACACATCCCATTAATAAGTAATTGTGGTTATTTAGTAATTAAAAGATTTCTTTTAATTTATATGTATTTTTCAAGCTGCTACTAAGTTGTTAGGACATAAATACTTACTAGGTTGTATGGACCTAACTACCTAATAAATGGAACTGTTAGATATTTTTTTGGCCTGTGAGCACTATGAAAAAATTACTGAGACACTAAGGGTTCTGTGAACTGAGAAAGCTTGGGAACCTCTTGAACTCTTTTGACTAGGACACCCACAGTAAAAAATAGATTTTCCATGGGAACATAATATACATAGATATGTATATATCTATATATAAAATGAAATGAAAGTTTCACTTAAAAAATACCCTTGCTGCTTTCAATACACTCTGATATTTTCAATTCAATGTTATTTGGTTTCATTAAAAAATGCAGGCTCTAACCTACCAGATTGATTCTTTTTGATCTACTACATGGTACCATTACTACATATTTGAGAAACATGAGACTAGATGACCCCTAACTTCCAGCTCTAATATGCTTTGTTCTCTGATTAGTTATAAATGAAGTTGGACTACACTTAAACAATATAGATGCATCTCTGAAAAGTTGTGTAGATGCTACGCTTTCTTGTATGATGAATCATTTAAAATTCTATAGAGAAATAATGGTGTAAAGGAGATCTTTTTATAGATGGAAGGATATTTTTGCAACCAGAAGAATCGGATTTATCTTTGATAAATTTGGGGTTAGGTGATTTTTTAAAAAGTTAACCACTTAAAGTTTTTGTTGTTGTTGTAAGTGGACTTGTAAAAGCTCCTTTGGAATCATGGCGTCTCTCCCTTTTAAAAACTAGATTGATTGATTTTTTAAAACCTACATCCTACTTTCCTTAAGCAACCATGTTTGTTTGTTTATTTACTTACTTTTGGCTGCGTTGGGTCTTTGTTGCTGCATGCAGGCTTTCTCTAGTTGTGGTGAGCGGGGTCTACTCTTCGTTGCGGTGCGTGGGCTTCTCATTGCGGTGGCTTCTATTGTTGTGGAGCATGGGCTCTAGGCGCCCTGGCTTCAGTAGTTGTGGCACGTGGGCTCAGTAGTTGTGGCTTGTGGGCTCTAGAGCTCAGGCTCAGTAGTTGTGGCTCGCGGGCTCTAGAGTGCAGGCTCAATAGTTGTGGCACACGGGCTTAGTTGCTCCACGGCATGTGGGATCTTCCTGGACCGGGGCTCGAACCCATTTCCCCTGCATTGGCAGGTGGATTCTTAACCACTGCGCCACCAGGGAAGTCCCTAAAAACTAGATTTAAAAATCATTCATGAGTAATAGCACTGTCTTCATTTAACTGGCTTCATTTCATTCATGATTTTCATGTCTAAATCTATAAAATAAGAGTATTTTTTAAAAGAATTTCTTTTTAGTTTTGGGCTTATTTTAAAACATAAAATGCATATGTACACGTATAACTATTATTTTACTTACTGTTTTTTTAGATGTTACCATGAAAGAAATTTTTTGCTTACCAGTGGTTAACCTCTTCATATTATATGAAATACCTGTGGGGTTTTTTGCCCTGCTTGCATTTGAGAATTGGATTCTGAGATTTATCAATGGGACAATCATTCAGCAGACAGGTCTGGAGCACCTAGTGGGTGCTGTGTACTGTGCATGGACTAGGGATATAAAGAGGAATAAAACATCATCCCCACAGTGACATGTAAGAGACAGATATGTAAATAATAGTATGGAGGTGGGGAGGTAAGAGGAAAGATAAAGTGGGAGCAACTATACAGCGGCTTCCAGTGAAAGAAAAAGTTGTTATATTTGTTTCCTTAACAGCCTCTAAATTAGCTAAGTTATTGAATGTTGAAGGAAACTTCTCAAAATTATTTTTCCTTGTTTTTTTCCTCAAAACGTGATAAATGCATCTGCTTTTAAAAATTCGAAAACATATCCACTGGAGAGTCTGCTTCCTTTCCTGGGTCCTCAGTCCCTCTCTGCAGAGTTAACCAGTGTTAACGGTTTCTTCTGTATCAGGGAAGCTTTTGTAGTGAAAATTTCATACTTTTGGGACAAAAAATAATCCTGACTTGCCCTATAAGACACATTTATAGGGATATATTCCTTGAAATTAATTTAGAAGAGTAAATATTCAGGATAACTAGATAGAGGGTAAACAAAGTATAGGCTCCTATTTTTAGGTATTTTAAGTAAAAGACTAGGGGTACCTTTAGTCAGGCTCTAGTTTAGCTCTTCATTTCATATCAGTGGGGGACATTGTGTTCTTTGTGATCCCTATCCAGCCTCCTATACACCAGAGGCCAAGCTGGTGCCAGATGTTATAGTTTCTTCTGGGTTTCCTGGATTATAGGAGGTCATTCTTAATTGTTAAAAGTAGTTGTTGAGGTTTGTATTTTATACGTAAAAAGAGGTGAGGCTAATTCTCAGGTCATTTGTTTTTGTATACCATATTATGGGAGTATTGGTTATTCTGAGAATTTTCATGGAACAGTGTAGTAGGTCTGTTTTAGAGCTGGAATGTTTTCCACTTTTCCTAGCCTGGTCCCTACTAAATTTGTCCATTTTATATTGAGACTAGATAGTATGACTGTTGCAGGGTTGTTTCTTTTCAGCCTTTCAGGCATAGATTGTTGTTACATCGGGTCTGATAAAGATGAGAGAACAGAAGCAAAGTTACGGAAAATGACTCTGGGAGAGCCAGAACGAAGTCGTTTCTTTCATTTTTTATCGCCAGTACCTGCACATAGTAGGAGCCCAATAAATAATTGAGCTGAATGAGTCTATGTGACTGAATGAGAGCGCTGTCAATAAATGTGAAAGGAAAATTTGCTGCTAGAAGATACTTGAGAATTGGCTATTTCAAAATGTCATATCTTATTTGTATATACATATGATAGGTGTATAGATCAGCGTTTGTCAAACTTCTTGGTGTCAAGGAGACACTTTATACTCTTGAGTTATTGAAAACTCAGAGCTTTTATGTGGACTGTATCTGTTGATATTTGTTGTATTAGAAACTTTAAACATATTTATTAGTTTATTTAAAATAACCATAAACTGTATCATATTAATACACAATTTTTAAAATAAAAAATAACTATATTTTCCAAAACAAAAAAAAATTTAGTGAGAAGAGTGGCATTGTTTGACATTTTTCAAATCTTTATAATGCCTGGCTTTAATAGAAGACATCTGGATTCTCATATCTGCTTCTGTATTCAATCTGTTGTGATATCATATGTCATGGAGCCTTTGGGAAACTCCACTATGCACACTCCCAAGAGAATTAGAGTGAAAAAGACAAATAACGTCTTAATATTATCATGGAAATAGTTTTGATTTTAAAGACATTCTTTTTTTTTTAAATAGAGAGAAAGTCTTTTATTTATTTATTTATTTATTTATTTATTTATGGCTGTGTTGGGTCTCCGTTTCTGTGCGAGGGCTTTCTCTAGTTGTGGCAAGCGGGGGCCACTCTTCATCGCGGTGCGCAGGCCTCTCACCATCGCGGTCTCTCTTGTTGCGGAGCACAGACTCCAGACGCGCAGGCTCAGTAATTGTGGCTCACGGGGCCAGTTGCTCCGCGGCATGTGGGATCCTCCCAGACCAGGGCTCGAACCCGTGTTCCCTGCATTGGCAGGCAGATTCTCAACCACTGCGCCACCAGGGAAGCCCTTAAAGACATTCTTGAAAGGGTCTCGTAGACCCTCAAGGATGCCTGGACCACGCTCTGAGAATTGGTGGTATAGATTATTAAATTCAAAGGGGAAAAGGATCTTAGAGGTCATATAGTATAATCAATCACCTCTTGTGGATATTTCTTGCTTGTGCAACTGGAGTGTGATAGGGAATACCTCAAGTTTGTTTTTTGGGAATAATCATGACTTGGCTTTTAGAGATGATGAGTTTGATGTGTCTTTGAGATTTCTGAATAAGCAGTTGGTTATGTGGGTTAGGTTATCAGAGAGAAGATCTGACCATAGTTTCAGAAACCAGTAACACAGGATCTATATCACTGTCTTGCACTTTGCCTCCTTACTATACTGCGAACTTAATTTTCAGAAAGCCTGAGAATACTTTTGTTATTTATGTGACTCAAGAGTTTTATTTTAGTGTCCATTTTACAGTGAGTTTAACTGGCATCTTGTAGAGAAACAAGTTGTTTCATGTAAAAGTCAGAGCATAAATGAACAATACTGCTTTGTTCAGACTAAAGTCAGATATCACAAGAACTAAAAAAGAACCTATATTTGACAGGGTTCTATTTGCATCATGTAAAATATAAATAAAAGCTCCAAACAATGGCTCAAAATATAAAAATGGCTTATGTGTGCGTATGGGAAGGAGAGGGCTGCAAAAGCAGTGGGGAGTGGTGGTACGGGAGGGACAGACAGCTAACTTCTAAAAGTTAGCTAAGGATGACTCTAGTTTGCCACAGAGAATGGAAACACAATTTCACTAAAGCTATGATAAATGATATAAAAAGAATCCAGTTAAAAGTGATATAAGTAAAAAGCAGGAACACCTATAAATCGAGTAAGGATGCTACTTCATAAAACTATTTACTTGCTAGCAAACATAAAGCCAACAAGGAGTCCACACTTCATGAATCACCAAAATATTCACCTCATAAGAGAAGTACAAAGGCTCAGAGAAAACTAACCAGAGCTGAGAAATTGCCCTCTACTTATGTAGGCTAAGAGTTCATAAATAGGGAAAATGGAAAAAGAACAGAAAAAGTAACTTTTAGAGGGAAGGAACTATAAGAATACTTTGCCTGTTTCAAGATTTCCTCGCCTCCAGGTTCTCTCAAGAAACTTCAACTATCAATTTTATTTTCTCTCGTGTATCTCTAGCCTCCTCCCCTCCCTGGGATTCTTCCTATCAGCATTTATACTTAATCGATTAAGTCTTCTTACTTAAAACAAACACAAAAAACCCTCAATCCAACACCCTCCTCCATACTGCTCTCTTTTTCCTTCACAAACTTCTCAAAAAAATTGGTTGAATACATTCAGTTTCCATTTAGAAGATACTTTTCAGTCATTCTTCAAACAATTACAGTGTGGTTGCCACCCCCATTTCTCCACATTTAGCTCTCACTAAAATCACCAAAGACCTCTTTATCTCTAAACCTAATGGGCATTTTCAAATAACAAGCCCTCAACCTGCTTGGCGTTTTGGCAGCATGTTTGACCACTCTCTTGAAATACTCTTTTCCCTTGGCTTCCATACACTACACTCTGATTTCCACTTCCTCTCTACTTCTCTTTCTCAATCTCCTTTGCTAGCTAGTCCTTCTCTTTTAAATCTTGAGGTGCAAGAGGGTTTGACCTTGGGCTCTTTTCTTCTCTAAAACTATACTTTCTCCCTGGGTAACCTCACCTATGCCCAAGGCTACCATCTATACCATCTATATGCCAATAACTGCCATTATATGAATGACCATTAGAGGCTTTCAGAGGTTTGAGAGAGAGAGAGATCTAGATTTAATTTCCAGTTCTGTCTCTTACTACCTGAATGACCTTGGACTAGTTCCATAGTCTGTCTGATACTCTTTCTTCATCAGTACAATGAATATAGGGATAGTTGCCTCATGAGATTGGAAATAGTGTCTGGAAAACAGTATAGCCCTAGGCCCACATAGAAGAAACACGGAAAATATTAGCTATGATTATTACCTATTAACTGCCCTCATGGTCATCCCCCAGAGTGTTAGAGGTCTGTAATTTTGGCTTCTGGTTTAAAATGATTGTTGTCATTTTTTTTTTTTTTTTTTTTTTGGCTGCTTTGGGTCTTCATTGCTGCGCACGGACTTTCTCTAGTTGCGGTGAGCGGGGGCTACTCTTCATTGCAGTACGTGGGCTTCTCATTGTGGTGGCTTCTCTTGTTGCAGAACAAGGGCTGTAGGCGCGCAGGCTTCAGTAGTTGTGGCACGCGGGCTCAGTAGCTGTGGTGCGTGGGCTCTAGAGTGCAGGCTCAGTAGTTGTGGCACACAGGCTTAGTTGCTCTGTGGCATGTGGGAATCTTCCCGGACCAGGGCTCAAACCCGTGTCCCCTGCATTGGCAGGCAGATTCTTAACCACTGCACCACCACGGAAGCCTGCACTTATTTTAGTTTTTTTTTTAAAATTAATTTATTTACTTTATTTATTTATTTTGGCTGTGTTGGGTCTGTGTTGCTGTGCACGGGCTTTCTCTAATTGAGGCAAGCGGGGGCTACTCTTCATTGCAGTGTGCGGGCTTCTCATTGCGGTGGCTTCTCTTGCTGCAGAGCACGGGCTCTAGGTGCGTGGGCTTCAGTAGTTGCAGCATGTGGGCTCAGTAGTTGTGGCTCACGGGCTCTAGAGCACAGGCTCAGTAGTTGTGGCGCACGAGCTTAGTTGCTCTGCGGCATGTGGGATCTTCCCGGACCAGGGATTGAACCCGTGTTCCCTGCACTGGCAGGCGGATTCTCAACCACTGCGCCACCAGGGAAGCCCCTAGTTTAGTTGTAAAGTGAAGTCTTCCCAAAGAAAACTTTTGTCAAATCATTGACAGATTATTTAGTAATGTAGAATAACTCATATTTGTTTAGTTATCACTTGACACTTGGCTAGACCAAAAGTATCTTTGTGAGAAGGAGAGTAAAGTGAGTTAATTTTTTTAACTGTGTTGGTAGCTGACTAAAGTTTTTATGGTTAGAAAATTTTTTTCTCATTACAAAAAAACTTTATGTTTTATGAAGTAGTGTACTTCTCATACATATAAAACACAAGTTGAATCCAGGTACCCTGTTTGAAACAGTCTGCAGGAACCATCTTTTCACATATGCATTGCTGCTAGAGATTGGAATATGCACAGTGTTGGTTACATACAGTAAAGTCTGATTAATTAACCTTTATTTTTTAATAATTCATATGTCATAGAATACAAGTCAATCAGAAAATTACTTTCAGTAAAATTTCACTACCAGATAACAAAATGCAGTCATTAAGAATCTATATGACAGATACCAAATAATAATTAAGAACCCAATTTTCTTTGCTGAGTTGGACTTAAATAAAATCTTCACTTTGGACTTCCCTGGTGGTGCAGTGGTTAGGAATCCGCCTGCCAATGCAGGGGACACAGGTTCGTGCCCCGGTCCGGGAAGATCCCACATGCTGCGGAGCGGTTAGGCCTGTGAGCCACAACTACTGAGCCTGCGCGTCTGGAGCCTGTGCTCCACAGCGGGAGAGGCCGTGACAGTGAGAGGCCCGCGCACCGTGATGAAGAGTGGCCCCCACTCGCCGCAACTGGAGAAAGCCCTTGCACAGAAACGAAGACCCAACACAGCCAAAAATAAATTTAAAAAAAAAAAAAATCTTCACTTAATCTTTGGAAGTATAGCTCTTTGTCATTAATTTTTGTTTTATTTTTTTTGAATTTTATTTAATTTTTTATGCAGCAGGTTCTTATTAGTTATCTATTTAATACATATTAGTGTATATATTTCAATCCCAATCTCCCAATTCATTCCACCCCCCCCACCCCTGCTTTTCCCCCTTGGTGTCTGTACTTTTGTTCTCTACAATATGGTTAGAAACTTTTTTAACTATTGGCATGTTTGTTGATTTTAGATTTTCTGCTACCCCTGTCTGTTTTTAAAAACCTAGACTGACTTTTCTTAGAGTCATATTGTATTATCTATGAAAATTTGTATTTTTAGAACATTTTTGAAAATTTTTTCTGAAAAATTTATAAACCAGGATTGTTTACTATAGGTGAAAATAACTCCCTTAAAATTAATTATACCTTTAGTTTTACATGTTTGGACTTAGTAGGTAGGCTTTTCCTTTTCTTAAATTAGGGTCTTTAATATTCACCATATTGAGCTGCCTTTACAGACATTGAAGAAAATTATTTTTATCAAATATGACAAAGGTTTAATATATTTATAATGTAAGAACTCAGCAAATCAATAAGAAAAACTTTAATATCCTGGTAGGTAAGTGGGCGAAGGGCAAGAAAAGATAATTCACAGATGAAGAACTTAGATTAAGATCTATGGTGGAATGTTTAGTCCTGCTAGCAATCTACTAAATTCAAATTAAAGCAACCATATTCTTCCCTAATAGGAATATAATTAATATTCCTTAGTAATCAGCAAAAGTAAAAAGCATAGTTAATATTTAAATATATTAATGAAACTGTTGGGTTCACGTTATTGTAAATTGGAAAACAGTTCAACATTGGATCTCTAGAGTAGCATGTTCTGTACATTCTTTAGTTCAGTTTTAGCACACTTTGTAGATCCTGTTCTAGATAAGTGATCCAAATGAGCATTAATGTACACAAATATGTTCATTTCAGTGTTATTTATAATAGAGAAAATGAGACATAATTCTGTATTGATAATCTCTTGCTGGCTAACTCCACTTCCAGGATAGTTCACTCATATGGCTGTAGGCAGGAAGCCTCAGTTTTTTTTGCCACATGGACCTCTTCATAGGGCTGCTTGACTGTCCTCATGACATGGCAGCTGGATCCTTAAGAGAGAGGGAGAGAGAACAAGCAATGCCTTTTATGACCTAGTCTTGAAAGTCACACTGTCATTTCCACCACATTTGATTTGTTAAAAGTGAACCACTAAGTCCAGCCTACATTCAACAAGAGGAAAATTAAGCTCCTCTTCTTTTTTGTTTTTTTAAAATTTATTTATATTTTATTTATTTATCTATTTTTGGCTGCATTGGTTCTTCGTTGCTATGCACAGGCTTTCTCTAGTTGTGGCAAGTGAGGGCTAGTCTTCGTTGCAGTGCGCAGGCTTCTCATTGTGGTGGCTTCTCTTGTTGTGGAGCACAGGCTCTAGGTGCGCAGGCTTCAGTAGTTGTGGCATGTGGGTGCAGTAGTTGTGGTGCACGGGCTTAGTTGCTCCACGGCATGTGGGATCTTCCTGGACCAGGGCTCGAACCCATGTCCCCTGCATTGGCAGGTGGATTCTTTTTTTTTTTTTTTAATTTTTAAAAAATATTTATTTATTTTTGGCTGTGTTGGGTCTTCATTATTGTGTGGAGGCTTTCTCTAGTTGCGATGAGCGGGGGCTACTCTTTGTTGTGGTGCGCGGGCTTCTCGTTGCGGTGGCTTCTCTTGTTGAGGAGCACAGGCTCTAGGTGCGCAGGCTTCAGTAGTTGTGGTACGCAGGCTCAGTAGTTGTGGCTTGCGGCCTCTAGAGCGCAGGCTCAGTAGTTGTGGCACATGGGCTAAGTTGCTCTGCCCCGTGTGGGATCTTCCCGGACCAGGGCTCGAATCCATGTCCCCTGCATTGGCAGGCAGATCCTTAACCACTGGGTCATCAGGGAAGCCCATGATATAATTTTTAATGGTTTAGTTTTCCAAGCAAAAATAAAGTTATTAGATTATCAGGAACTCTTAAGAGAATACAGATATAACTTTTAGAGATGACAAAATTCTTTTCTGACTTTCATGAAAGGCAAGATAGGGCATTTTCTTTACTGATATTATAATATTGATTTTCAGTGAATGCTAATGATGTGATTGCAGGTAAATTGGCAGGATGAGGAGCAGCAAATCAAAAGAGGTGCCTTTACCAAATCCAAGGAACTCTCAAAGCACGGATACTGTTCAAGGTATGATTTGGTTTTTTTTGAAACTGAACCTAATGATTTGTTTAGGTCATGTGCCTAAAATTCTGGGCTATTCAGTAAATGAAAATTATCCATATGCTTTGATTTAGAACAAGTGGATAAATAATTTTTAAAATTCAATTTTGTTTTAAATATACAAGATATCTTATATTCAAAGGCACCCAATAGTAAACTGTTTTGTAAGGGAAAACATCCTTTTTAAAAATGAATCAGTATATGTAAAATTAGTTATATATAATATCTTACAAATTCTGACTTAATGTTAATAAATATCATACGGCTCCCAATATAGTTATAGACCTGTAGTGCACAGGTAACAAAAATAATAGTCTCATTGAACTCTTTTTTTTTTTTTTTAATGATGCATTGGGGGTAACTTTAATTTAGGGCATGATATTTTTTGGGGGACGTTGACAAACTGGAGTATATCTGGAGCAAGATTATTGGGTTTGTGAGGGATCTGGATATCACGTCACATGAGGGGCATTTGGAGGAGATGAAAATAGTTATCCTAGAGAAGGATGACTCAAGGAAAATATATAGACTTAAACTCTTTGAAGGGCTGTTATCTGAAAGACTAAATAGATGTTACCTTGTTTCTACTAGTAGATTGAAGTCTGGAGTAGTTTTCTAATCTTTTCATATCATAATATGAAATGCAGTACAATACTATATTTTGTATTTGTTCAGCTCATTGGGATAAACTGAGGATACTGCTTATTGTTAGAGATGTCTGATGGGGTGCAGGTGGGGGGTGGTGTTAGTCCAGTTGTCCTAAGGACTAGTGGGATCAGTGTCTAATACAACTAAACCGTATATTGGGAAGCTCGGCTTCAGAGGGTGGGAGAGGAATCATGTTTTGGCTCAATATGATAAAGCACTTGCTGGGGAATAGTTCTGCCTAATAAAGTGATTCTCAAACTTTTGAGTGCATTTGGGACCTTATTAAAATGCAGATTCCAAGGTACACTTCAGAGATTCTAATTCAGTAAATATCAATATTGCCCAGCAGATATAACCACACCATGGGATGCACTTTCTCAGACCAAGGCTGCTGTAAGTAATTATAGGTTCCATTTATTTCTTTCTAGTCTAAAATTGATTGCCTGTTGTGATTGAATAGATTACAATTTTTTTCTGTAGTGCTTTTTTGATAAGAAAATAAGGTTAAACATTTCTGTAAGAAGTTATATACTATATGTTACAAAATGAACATTAATGACAACTATTAGACAGTAAAGCAATAATTAAGACACTAAGTATCAGAAACATTAACACTATGGCATATAAAAGATTAAGATAATTTGTACTATTTATTCTGCTTTAATAAATTTGCTCAATTGGTATGTTGAGATGAAGATTTAAAACATAGAATGTATTTGAGAAGGTGGGGCTGTGTCTATGTAAAAGGCTCAGAGTCAGGAAATGAAAGGAACAGCTTTTCCTTGAGTGGACTGTGAGTTACCTCCTCTTTTTTTGTGGCAATAGCAGTCTCTTTTCTCTTAGCACTGCTGAAAAAGCATGATTATGGGCAAATGTTCTCATTTATGTTCTGTCCAGTCTTGTCTGGAGTTAGGAATCCAAATTTGGCAAGTGATACATAGCTTCTTCAAAGAGAGACCTTTTCCTTTTTTCTTTTTCATCTGCTTTCTAGGCAAATTACTCTTCTAATATATATTTTGTTTGTTTTCTTTTGTATTCTACCTGAGTTCGAATTATCTATTTCTTTACTGTCTGAATATGGTGATTTCTGTCCCCTAATCTTTTGAACTGGTTTGAAAATCAATCTGGAAAAGGTACTATAACCTAGGTTTGGTCATAATGCAGAGTCAAATTTTGGCCCCATGAATACAGCAATCAGTATATATTCTCTCTCTTCTACATGAGTATTGTACATCTATAACATAGGAATAGTTTCTATCCCCAGTTTAATTTAGAGCTAAACTAATTTAGAGCTGAACTGTTAATAGTTGTTTTCCAAAAAAATAATCGGGCTTTTTTTTTTTTTTTTAATAAATTTATTTATTTATTTATTTATGGCTGTGTTGGGTCTTTGTTTCTGCGCGAGGGCTCTCTCTAGTTGTGGCAAGCGGGGGCCACTCTTCATCGCGGTGCGCGGGCCTCTCACTGTCGCGGCCTCTCTTGTTGCGGAGCACAGGCTCCAGACGCGCAGGCTCAGTAGTCGTGGCTCACGGGCCTAGCCGTTCTGCGGCATGTGGGATCTTCCCAGACCAGGGCACGAACCCGTGTCCCCTGCATTGGCAGGCAGATTCTCAACCACTGCGCCACCGGGGAAGCCCCTAATTGGGCTTTTAAAAAGAATTTTTAGGGATAAGTGGTTCATAATATAAATGGGGAAAAATGTCTGATACAGAACTATTAATATATAAAGGATTATTCCAATCTTGTGAGTACATTGCACTGCAAAAATCTGAAAGAAGATAAATCAGAATTTTACACAAAGTTTCTATCTCTGTGTGGTGGAATTTTGATGATTTTAATTTTATTTTTTTCTGTTTTCTGTTTTTTTCAAGTTTTCTCCTGTAAGCATGTGCGGGGAAAATGCTTTTTAAAATCATTGGTGGTAATATCAAAAGTCGACTTAAATTGTAAAGCATATGGAAACCTGAATTCTATCTTGTGAATTTTGTCCTTATTGTGAAACTTATTCTGTAGATATAAAACTATAAAAAATTGTGGCGGGCTTCCCTGGTGACGCAGTGGTTAAGAATCCACCTGCCAATGCAGGGGACACGGGTTTAAGCCCTAGTCTGGGAAGATCCCACATGCTGCAGAGCAACTAAGCCCATGCACCACAACTACTGAGCCTGCGGTCTAGAGCCTGCAAGCGACAACTACTGAAGCCCGTGCGCCTAGAGCCCATGCTCTGCAACAAGAGAAGCCACTGCAGTGAGAAGCCCGCGCAGCACAGTGAAGGGTGGCCCCTGCTCGTTGCAACTAGAGAAAGCCCGCGCGCAGCAATGAAGATTCAACGCAGCCAAAAAAGAAGAAAAAAAGAAAAGTTGTGGCTATTTGAATAGTCCTAAATTTTAGTCTAGCTGAATTGTTTTTTCCTCATTTTTGCATGTAAAATGCATAAAATATATAGAAATGCACAAAATATGTAGCTTAATGATACACAACATACAATGTCAGAAAATTTACTGCTTTTAAAAAACTCAACGATTAAAAAAAATAGGTCAGCAGGACAAATAGAAACTCCTTGATGTTCTACAAACTCTTTAATTTTCTTGTCCAGATTTGGGCAGCATTGAGCCAGTTGTTAGTAGAGCTTAAGTGGTAAATAATGGGAAAACTATTTTTTTTAATTAAAATAAAGCATTCCTAAGTTTTTTCTACTTTGGAGAAAGGTGTTGGACAATATAGTTTTAAATAACTACTTAAATTGATGGTAGCTGGTTAATTTACAGGATTAACCTGTTTGTTTTGATGGTGTTTAAACTTTAGCTGAGACACATTGAAAACAAATTGGAAGTAGCCCCTACGAGTACAGCTGTGTTTGATTCTGTCATGGATACCAAGAAATCTTCTGCAAGTGCTACCAGAAAAATAAGTAGAAAAGGTATGTATGAGGTTAATTCCAAAGATATAAATATATTAAATATGAATTTTGATGTTTTATTTCAACTTAATTTCTTCTTATAGTCCCATGTATTTCCTTGTTCTTTTGTCAGAGACTATATACCTCATCAGCATTTAGTTGTTTTTCTTTGGTACTGAGTAGTTATGAAGCAGGCTTGTATTCAGTGACCGTAGATGACATTTTCACCATCTTTTGATCAGGGACTTAGCACCACTGCATCGCCTTTGATAGTGAGTTTTCATTTGTTGTTAATGAGAATTTGATTTTGAGCCTTTAGGGTTATAATGTCTTTTTTGTTTTTAATTCACAGGTATATCACTTTGAAATTTAGTTGACTTAAGACTTACATTTTTTTGTTGGGGTTTAAAATCAAAATTGGAATATCTGTCTTAGAGATCCTATCATAAATTGACACAGTATAAATATTTTCTTTGGTTACCTTTCATATATTTAATTCTGTGGTTGTATAATTAGTGGGATAAACCTGCAGGTTAGTACTTTCCACCGATACTGTGATTCTTTTTTATTAATCTGTGAGTCTGTTGGGTTTTATCTGATACTTCTTTTTTTTGAGTCAGAACTTTTGACAAAAAGGAATTTTTTATGTAGAATTTTATTTTGCATTGTTTGCTCAGAATATAGTCTTTCTCCATAAGTTGAGTTACTGTAATAATTTAACCTGAATTTTTCCCATCTACTTATATAATATCCAACCAGGGATTTCAGAAATAATAGATACCTAAGTTATTTTCTTAAATACTAGCCGCATTCAGAGACAGTTGTATTTTATATCATATGTTCCCATAGATTTCCTTTTTCTTCAGATGGTAGATACCTGGATGATTCTTGGGTTAATGCTCCAACCTCCAAATCTTCTAAATTACGAAAAGAGAAATCTCGTAGTCCTCTCAGAGCTACCACCCTGCAGAGTAACGTAAAGAAAATTAATCGTGTGGAATTTCGTGAACCTTTGGTTTCTTACAGGTTAGTGTTTTTTTGTTTGTTTGTTTTGTTTTTGTTTTTTGTTTTTTTTTAAATTATCAAATAGAGTTAATCTGTAGTATTTATAGTAAGAGTATAGTTTATTTTCTCAGTTTTTCATAGCACTCTGGATCTAGTATTATTACCTTTTTCATTTTCCAAAAAGGTAAAGCAAAATCTTTTATATTATGAAATGCTGACTTTCTGTTCTTTTACAGATGGAATATTTGGGGAGAAGAAGTAGTAATATTTGCTCCAGACCACTGCCATTGTAATAAATATGTTTCCTACAAATGAATTATTCAGTTTCTTTTATCACCTTCTGTATGAAACATTGCCAGATTTGTTTCTACCCCAGTTCATTCTCCAGCTTATTTAACCCTTCCTCTGTGCTTCCTCTGTTAGAGCACTTTCATGTTGCATTACATTTTGATTCCATATCTACCCATTACATTAGTTTATCTATGACTGTAAATCTGTCTTATTCTCAAAGCATTATCTTAGTGCCTGTCATTTACTAAGTATTGTAGATATTTTTTCCAACATTTTATTATGAAAATTTTCATATTCATAGAAAAGTTGAAAGAACTGTATAGTGAATATTTAATGAGTGAGTGATTGAAAGACTGTGTGAAATTACATTTTTTTTTTTTTTGGTGAGTTCTTCCCTTTTTAAGATTGAAGCATGGTAGATAACCTACCATTTTATGCTTTATTTTATTCTCTACATGTGCTAATTTTAGACCTGTGAATTGTTGCAGTCTGGTCAAGATAGTGAAAATAATTGAATTTAGTCTTGATCTCTACAGAGAGAAGCTACAGAACCCAGTTCTCAGCCCCCATCTTGTTTAATAGTCAGCCATTCAGAACAGGGTCTAATGTTTTTTGGGTCATGGACCCCAGTGAGAATCTGATGAAAGCTGTGGACTATCTCCTTAGAAAAATGCACACACTCGTGCACTCACGATAGATACAAAATTACCATATTATGCTGTAATAGAGTCATGACTCTAAGAATTTTTGTGGCATTTAGAGTTTTATGCCTATACATGAAACATTTAGATCAGTACTTACAATGGAACCGTTAATGTGAACCACACATATGTAATTAAAAGATTTTTAGTAGTCACATACACACACACAAAGATGTTTTGCATTCTTTTTTGTTTTAAATCTTTTAAATCTGGTATGTAATTTACATTATAGCACATCTCAGTTTGGACTAACCACATTCAAGTGCTCAGTTGCCACATGTGGTAAATGCTACTGTTTCAGACCTTGCAGGTTCAGATGGTTGTTTATCTGCTTTTATAACTTTGTTGGGTAGTTTCTCTTTTTCTTTTCTTTTAAAAAAAAAAATTTATTTATTTATTTTTTGGCTGTGTTGGGTCTTCGTTGCTGCGCACGGGCTTTTTCTAGTTGTGGTGAGCAGGGACTACTCTTCATTGAGGTGCACAGGCTTCTCATTGCGGTGCCTTCTCTTGTTGCGGAGCACGGGCTCTAGGCGTGCAGGTCTCAGTAGTTGCAGCATCCAGGCCCTAGAGGGTGTGGGCTTCAGTAGTTGCGAAGCATGGGCTCAGTAGTTGTGGCTCGCGGGCTCAGTAGTTGCTGTGTGCGGGCTCCAGGGCGTGCGGGCTTCAGTAGTTGTGGCACGCAGGCTCAGTAGTTGTGGCTCACGGGCTCTAGAGTGTAGGCTCAGTAGCTGTGGTGCATGGGCTTAGTTGCTCCGCGGCATGTGGGATCTTCCCAGACCATGGATCGAACCCGTGTCCCCTGCATTGGCAGACAGATTCTTAACTGCTGCGCCACCAAGGAAGTCCCTGTTGGGTAGTTTTTCATGTATCTTCCTACTGCTGAGGCTTGTCTTCATTAACCTCCCTTTTAGTTAACTGCTCTGTTCCTAAAATATAACTTATTAGAATGATATGTAAAATAAAAATAGTTTGTGAAGGAATACTTTTGCTAGTGTTTTTATGAGTAGAGAACATGTGGACTTTGTGATATGTACTTTGGCTGTGTCCAGTCTTCTTTGCTTATTCTGGTGTTTCTAGATATGCTTTACATAATTTGAAGCTGCCAGAAAAGTTGTCTGTGTTTCAGAGAGGTTGAACTTTACTAACCACATTTATTTGGAGGAAAATATTTACTGTACTTCCACTTTATTTTTACTCCCAATCTATTTGCTAATTTGGTACATTATTTAGAAGTTATACATATGAAATGTCAGAATTTGAGAACTTTTTTTTCCTAGTTCTTAAGATTTCATGGAGAAGTAAAATGTACATTTTGGTAATAGTGTCCAGTGAATATGCAAAGTCAAATTGTAATCCTGTTTTCTGGGGTTCTTAAGGAAATCTCTCTATGCCTCTTTTGCATATTTCTTATTTTATAATATGCAGATTATGATTTAGATTATTTGCCATAATCTAAACTTTGATACACAGGAGGCATTGAGCATTGAATTTTAATAGTAGTAATGGTTATTTTGTTTTTTTTAACTTACTGGAACTTCTAGGTTTTTGAGGTCTCTAATGTTTAGCTTAGAGTTCTCTATTCAGTTTGTATGACTGGTTTTTGTACTCTTTATTCAACGCTAATTATTTTTTAATAACAGGGAAGTCCATGGTACACCGTCCAACATAAGTCCCAGCCATTTAGAGTCAAAGCATATATATTGTGTGGATGTTAATGAAGAGAAGCCTGAGAGTGGGAACCGGATGATATACAATCAGGAAGATCGGAATATACATTGCTGTGATTTTGAGAGCTCCCAATCATCTGTCGTCAATGATACAGTTGTTAGATTTTTAAATGATCGACCAACAATTGATGCATTGCAGAATTCTGAATGTTTGATTAAGATGGCAGCTCCTATGAGAAGTGATGAAGAAAAGCCTAATAGAGCAAAAGGAAATGAGAACACTTTGAAGGCTTCTGTATGTTACATGGGCCGTGATGTTGATTCAAAAGTGTTACGGTTAACTGATTCTTCTCCATCTTCTACTAGTACCTGTAATTCCCAAAGATTAGATATCCTAAAGCGGCGACAACATGATGTTAAATTGGAAAAACTCAAGGAGCGGATCAGGAAACAGTGGGAACACTCAGAAGAAACAAATGACCAGGGCCAGAATCTGGGTCATATTGACCATCCAGTAATGGTTGTTAATGTTGATAGCTCAGTGACAGCAAAGGTCAGGAAAGTGGCAACAGCACCACCTGCTCCAACATATAAAGGTTTGTAATCAGTCTTTGTGTCTTTTTCTGTCTTCCTGCCTCCTTGTCTCCCTTTCTCCCTTGGATGTATTTGAGTAGAGAGGACCATCTTTAGAACAGGGTGTGATTCTCAAATCTAATGCATTAAAAAATTAATTCAGGATGCATGCTAAAAATGCAGATTCCTGGATCCTACACTGGATCTAAATCAGAATTTCTGGAGATGGGGTCCAGAATTGGAATTTTTAACAAGTCCCTCGAGGTCCTTATAGTTTGAGAACCACCATATGAACAATTAATAAGTTGAACAAAAGAGAAAATAAAAATTAGTACAACTTTCAGAGAACTGAAAGAATATTGCTCTTATTCTGCCATTGTATTTGGATTGTTATTAGAAATTCTTTCAAAAGTAATGTTTGAAAGATAATTCAGTCAGTGCCAGTTAATACTTGGTTACAGAATATTTTGGCACTGACATTTGGACCCTGTTGTTACCTTAACCTTCAAATTTTGACAGGGGTTTTCTCCATGTTTAAGAAAACAATATTTAAATCAGATTTCCACTGAGAAGATGCTTTTCAGAGAGAATTTCTGTTTTTGGCCCAACTCAAGTTTTTGTGTATGGTGGTTTTTAGGAGTTTGCATTTTTTTATTCCTGAAACTATTTTCACAGGGTCACCCATATAAAATTTTTAATAAAGAGTTGATTCATTGATGAGGTTACTCTGTGTTAGACTTTTGTCTTAAAATTCCTGCCATTCTGGCCTTTCTTTTGTGGATATTTTTTCAAGTTCAGTTTTTAGTTTGGATAAATGTATGAAGATCAAAATATAGCCAAGATTTGTTTCTTCTGTTAATTTTAACAGAACAAATTTAACTATCTAAAGTTTGAGCAATTAACAGTTTTTTGTGTTGTTTATTATGCTTTGCTAGTGCTATTCATTGTGAATTAGATAAAAGATAGATAATTAGCATTTTATTCTACATAATTTGTGATAAAATTATGGGTAGTTCCCTGAGTAAAATTCTTTCTTATCCTTCTAGTAGTTTGTGTGCCATGTAGTAATAATTGTCCACACTGTTGACAGCGCAGATAGCAAATGGTGGGGTCAGAATGTTCTTGTTGGTTCTGAGATAGTGATTATCCAAAACTTTGGCTATACTTATATCAGACCCATTAAATACAGATTGTACCTTTAAGGTTTGTTCATTCTAGAAGTCAAAGTTCTGAAATTCCAAAAGTTATTCCACTAAGGCAAAGTCAAGATGGTTGATTTGAATCTATATTTTATTTAATAATTTATAAAGATCTAAAAGTTAAAAAAGAAAACAACCTTAAATAACCAGAGTGAAAATCTTAAGGATAACTTCCTTTGAGTGGTGACTGGATTTCGTGTATTCCTTTTACTTACTAATTTTTAACATGTTAATTTTCATATTAAAATATATCATGAATACAACTTTTGGGAGGCTAACTAATGAAATGTAGTATACATTTCAGAAATTGTAACAGAATATGGTTTCCGGTGTCCTGAGCAATGGATTTATTTTTTCCAGCGGTGTAGAACTGGTTTTCTGCCAACTTTTTGTCAGTGTAAATTAAAACCCTCTTAATATACTGTGTTCTAAAGTGACATTTTAATTTCACTTGTTCAAATACATAATAAATTCACTTGGTTCACAATTCAAAAGATGAAAAGGATGTACATTGAAAAGCTCTATCACTCTGGTGCTCCAACCACCTGGTCCCCTTTCTGGAGGTTACTTGTGTTAACAATTTGTGTATCATTCCAGAGATAATTTTCTCATATACAAATGAGAGAGAGAGGGTGTGTGTGTGTGTTTTCTTTCTCTTTTTATACAGTTGTTAGCATATGAAACCCCTTCTAAACTTTGTTTTTACATTTTTGTGTGTGTATGTTTAAAGTTTGAAGTAGTGAACACAGTGGTGTTTATGTGATTCTTCCTTATACTTAGTGGTTTGCATATCTTTTTCTTTCTGGTTTAAATGCCCAAGAATGTTAAGAGCCTGTTTTGGTCATCTGTATTTTATTTAGAGCTTAGTACAGTGTCTTGGACACAAGTAAATGCACAGTATATTTTTTATTCTATTCAGTAAATTCAACTAGTAAGAAAAAATGTGCACAAAGAGAATGAAAATGAAAACTGGGGAACAGAAAGAGAAACTGATGTAGATATTGAAAGCTTCTTAAAGTTAACTTGTTAGTAAAGATCAAATATAAAGAAAGGCTCCCATAGAAATAAATGTTTCCTAAAGAGGAGAGAAGAAAAAAATGATAGAGTTGAATGTAGAGATGGAATGAGGGTGAGAAATGTTGGGAGGGAGGTAGCTTTACAAGGAATTGCCACACTTTCTTGTTACAAACTGTGGTTTGCAATAGACTGAACACTATGTTTATAAACATTTTCCTTATATAGCTATAGGCATAATTGTGTGTGCCCAATGCTACAAATGTCAGGTAAAATAAAGCTTATGCTGTTGTTCCTAAGAGCTGAATAGATTATTTTTTATTAGACATGTAATTAGTTTACCAGTACATTTTATCTAACACTTCTAAAGTACTTTTACCAATTTTTGACTCCATTCTTTATATTGATTTAACTTTACAAAATATTTAATGGCGATTCTTTGGTAAGTGGAGCCCATTTGAAAATATAAATCTTTTTACTACTCTGGTTATCATCCACATTTGATACTTTATTATTATTATTTTTTTTGCAAAATAACATTCTAAGTTCTGTATGTTTCTTAAAAGAGTAGTGATAAATTTGAAGTAGGAAATTAGAATGATAATTTCTAGGAAATAGCACATGTGTAATGTTTGTTGAGAAATTGAGCAGGTATGTTTTAAAGAACTGTTTTCCATACTTTGGTTGCATTTTGCCTATGTAGATAGCAGCTTGTCCATTTGTTCAGCCATAGGCAAAATCAGACAGATGATAGCAATTAATGCCTGTATTCAAAAAAAAGAAGAATGAGTAGCGTTGTCTCTCTTTTAGTCTTAAGAAGGGTAGTTTGTAGCTCTGATATCCATAATTTATGATTGCCATTTATCATTTAATTTAGTACATCTCCATTTCTAGTCTTTTTGAACAAATGTATATTGCTTTGTCTCACTGAAGCTTACTTCTTCCAAACAGTATTTGTTAACATATTATGTGGTAGCTAATGATGCATTCCTCTTTTAAAAGCTTATAAATCTTTTCAACATCATTAGTTATTAGGGTTACAAAAATCAAAACCACGGTGAGATACCATTTCACACCTACTAGGGTGGCTATAATAAAAAAGACAGACAATAACAAGTGTTGGTGAGGATATGGAGAAATTGGAACCCTCATACATTGCTAGTGAGAATGTAAAATGGTGCAGCTGCTTTAGAAAGCAGTTTGGCAGTTTCTCAAAAAGTTCAACATAGAGTTACCATATGACCCAGAAATTCCACTCCTAGGTATAATACCCAAGGGAATTGAAAACATATATACACACACACACACACACACACACGTGCATGAATGTTTATGGCGACATTATTCATAATAGCCAAAAAGTAGAAACAACCCAAATGTTCATCAGCTGATGAATGGATAAGCAAATGTTGGTATATCTGTACAATGGAATATCATTCAATAATAAAAGAAATAAAGCTTCTATATGTGTTATAAGGTGGATGAGCTTTGAAAACAAAATGCTAAGTGAAAGAAGCCAGACACAAAAGGCTACATATTGTGTGATTCTATTTTTATGAAATGTCCGGAACAAGCAAATCCATAAAGATAGAAAATAGATTAGTAGTTGCCGGGGAATAGAGGGAATGGTGTGAGGAGTGACTGCTAATGGGCACAGGGTTACTTTTCAGGGTGATGAAATGCTCTGGAATTAGATAGTGGTGATAGTTGTATAACTTTCTGAATATCCTAAAAACCAGGGAGTTGTACACTTTAAAAGAGTGAATTTTATAGTTTATTAATTTTATCTCACTTATAAAAGAATATAACAAACAAAACTTTTAATGCAACTTTAATAAGAATGTTCTGTATTGTTGGTTATATATTAGGCTTCAATCCTTCAGAGACCAAGATTCGAACACCTGATGGGAAAGTGTGGCAGGAGGCTGAGTTTCAAAACATGAGTAGAGAACTGTATCGTGACTTAGCACTTCACTTTGCAGGTGAGTGTAGAGTGTTCCTAGGTTTTGAGTGTTTTATCATGCATACTGTCTAACGTGCAATACTTAAACATAAAATTGTCACCAAACTAAAGATATTTCCCTTTTCTAACTGCATGGTATACTAAAGTAGTGATGGTGTCAGTTGTAAGGCTCTTCTAGCCTCTGGGCTCTGCTCCAGGGTTAAAATTAGCATACATAGCTGATGAGGCAGAAACTAGGCTATTTTTAAACTAAGGGTCTTTCTGAGTTGGACTTGTCTGATTTGAAGAAAACATAGTAGAGTCTAGTTGAAGTTTACTTCTACTAGACCTCTGAGATCTTTGAAATGGTCAGTAATTTGGCAGGCAGCAGATAAGATAACTAACATGAAGGCAAAATGCAGGAAGAGAAATGAACATTATAGGAAGGGAATAATGATAGAGGATGGAAGGAGGAACTTATGGAAGATTGGAAGAGGGAAATAGGAAGGTCATACTCATAATGTTACTACTGTTGAACACCTTGTATGATTCTGGGCAAGATGCTACTGGGTACTTAGTCTTCTGAATGTTTTACAGTTGAGGAAATGTAGGCCCAAAGAGTAATTTTCCCGAGGTTGCATAAAGTTAAGAATCGAAGCCAAGGTTCAAAACCAAGTCTGTCTGACTCTAAAGCCTGAGATTTTTCTAGTAAGCCCCAGTGGAGATTTTGCTAATAAATATTGTGGCATTAACAGTGTCCAGTCCAATTTTCCTACTGTTACTGTTGGAACACTATTTTCAGAAATTTTTTCCCATGTGGAAAGGAAATATAATAGTTAAGAGCAAAGATTTTGGAATCAGTTTACAAGGGTTCAAATTCTGGCTCTGCCACATATTAGCTATTTATACTATCTGTGTTACATAACCTCTCTTCCTTGGTTTTCTCATCTGTAAAATAGGAATAATAACTATATACATCATAGAACAGTATCATTATAGACTAGTGGAATGATGTATGTCAAAAAACTCTTAGAGAGGTCTGCGTATTATAGTCTGCCTTCTCTTTTGATATGGTGGGTGAACTCTGCCTGGGCTCCTATCTTAAACAAACCCATCTACTTGTGTTTTATATTCCATTTGATCTTGTGTATTGAAGGACATTACTTCAGCCTTGTTTTCTTTCTTTTGCATCATCAAGTTTTCCCTCTGTACGAGGTCATGCCCATCAACATACTGTTTGATAACATGCTGTTATCTCAACCATCATAAAAGAACCCCTCTTTTGGCCCTACTCTTTTTAGCAACTACCTTGTTTCTCTTCTTTTACTTACAGCAAAACTTCAGAAAGTTGCCTTATCTTCATTGTCTCCAATTTTTCTCCTCTGTTTTACTCTTGAAACCTTCTGTTAGGTTTTTGCTCCTACATGTCTGTGGACTGCTGTTATCAAGATCATCAGTGACTTCCACACTTCCACATTGCTAAATCCAATGTTTAATTCTCATTTGTCATCCTACTTGATCTCTCAGCATCACTGGACATCACTGATCACTTCTTCCTTGAAGTTCTTCACTTGGCATCTGTCTAGGATACCATAAGTGTTTAGTTTTCCTCCTAAGTCTAGCTGCTCCTTTTTAGTTGTTTTTTTCCTAATCGACTCTCTGATCTCTGAACATCAGCAGGTCCTGGTCTCAGTGCTTGGATCTGTGCTTCTCTTTTCTTTCTTTTTCTTTTCTTTTTTTCTTTTTCTTTTCTCTTCTTTTAACCTCCACCCCTTTCTTTTTCCTTTTTTGTTTTTTAAATTTTTTGTTTATCTATATACAAACTAGGCAAGCTCATCTAGTCTCAGGACTTTAAATATGCTCTGTTGCTGATGATTCCCAAATTTATGTCTCTGGCCAGACTTCTCTGAACTCAGATTGATATCCAGCTGCTAAATCTGCACCTTCCCCTGGATGCATAATAGATTTCTTAAGCTTAATATATCCAAAAATGGAGCTAGGTAACTAACTAAATGGGGTCATAGTACACCCCTTAAACTTATTCCTGTGGTAGTCTCTCCATTTTAGTTAATCTTATCTTTCTAATTGTTCAGGTCCCAAATCTTGAGTCATCCTTGATCACTCTGTTTCTCTCACACCTTATATCTAACATTGTCTGAAATATAACCACTTTCTGCTACCACCTAGGTCTAAGCCCTCCACCATCAGTCTCTTGGTTGGATTACCGCAGTAGCTTTCTAACTGGTTACCCTGCTTCTGCCCTTCTTCTAATGGGTCTGTTTTCATCGCAGCTGTGAGAGTAACCTTGTTAAAATTTAATTTAGGTCATATCACTCCTTTGCTCAAAAATTTCTTATCTTATTCTTGAGTAAAACCTGAAGTTCTTACAATGAGCTATAAAGCCCTACATGATCTTGCCCTCAGTTATGTCTCTTGACCCTAGTTCTTACTGCTCTTCTCTTTGTTCACTTCATTCACACTGGCTTCCTTGCTGTTTCTTAGGCACTAAGTATGCTCCTGCCTCAGGGCCTTTGACTCACATTTACTTCTTCTTTGCCCAGAATGCAGAGCTCTATATGTATTTTAAAGTACATTTATCCAGATCTGTGATTGAGATTAATTTTCAAATTTATATGTTCAGTTTATTTCCCCAGGTTGGAATTTAAAAATTAGTGAGTAGTAACTTATGTGTGTGTATGTGAAATACCTTGACAAGTTTCACTAGCATAATCATAAAAGGGCCTAATTTAGGAATATTGAGTATTTTATAAAGTTTTACGCTAGAAGGTCATGAATGTCTCAGTTAAGTAGGAATTTTTAAATGAAAAGGAGTCTGTGAAAGTGCTCACCTCTGAGATTCTATAAATGCTATGATCTAGCTTGGAAAGTATTACTGTTGCAGCGTCTTCTAGTTTGTGAAAGCAGGGTGAATTTCTCAAGGATTTCCTGAAAAAGATAACAAAGAATTGGAACCTAACATTGGAGTAACGGTGATCTCTAGACTTTGCTGTAAGAGGACTTGGCATTGTAGTCTTTGGGTCAAAGAAATAGCATCAGTGAAGGTTTCTCTCTCTCTGCCTGAATCATATACTTTACACAGATTTTTCATACTGAGGGGGAGGATGAGTGGGTAGGTAGCAATTGTTATAATATTTGCTATATATGTTTCTGCTTTTCAGATGATAGCTCTATGAAAGAAAAACCTGCTGAAAAAAGTAAAGAGAAGAAAGTGGTCAAGCCAGTACGAAAAGTCCAAAAGGTAGCACAGTTATCAAGTCCAGAATGCAAAACAGGTCGGTTTTCTCAATATCAGGCCCATCCTAAAGTTACATATTAGTGAAATGGCATCTACATGGAAATAAATGTTCTCATTATTCGACACATGCAAAAATTCAGTATATTTTATGTATCATTATTTTGTATATGTGTGTTTGATTGAGGTATAATTGACATAGAGTAAGTTAAACATATTTAGAATGTATAGTTTGATAAGTCTTCATGTATGTGTATACTCATCAAACCATATATTCACCATGATGCTGAATAATGCCCCCCTCCAATTTTTTTCTATCATTATTTTTAATAGAAATTAACCAGATTAAAGGTAATGATTTTTATGTAGTGAACTTTTATATACAAAGGGATGGCTTATGACTGTAGCTAAGTTCCTTCACTCATTCTCGTAAGAGAATAAATGTTGCACAAGAAAAGTCTGGCAGCCCATGCTAGTAGTGGTCAGGCTGGACTCTGAATAAATCAAGAAGGGGGAAAAAGAGAATTCCCTAGTTCCATAGTGATTAACATTTCAGGCTTGATCCAGATTGCCTGGGATTTATAACCTGGCTCTGTCATGTCTAGCTTTGTTCCTTTGGTAAATAAGTTAATTTTGGTATCCTTTGGTTTCCCCATATGTAAATGGGAAAGCAGTAGTTACTTCTCTCATAGGTTGTTGTGAGAACTAAAATAGTTAATACCAAAAGTACTCAATATAGTACCTGACACATGGTAAGCACTCAATTGTTAGGTGTAATTCCACTACTACTGATTATTGTTATTTCTAGCTATATTGAAAATGGCTATTTAGTATGTCATATTTAAGTCAATGAGTAATTTGGGTCAAGAGAAAGTGGAGAAAGTTGGGAACTTGTCACTTTCAGTTTGGAGACATTCAGACATTCATTCAAATATTTTTGAGCACTTGCTATATGTGTGGCACTGGGGTATTCTAAGCTTAGGCAGTACAGTGGTGAGGAGGATGCACATAGCCCCTGCCCTCTTGGAACTTATAATCCTGTCAGGAAAAGAGTAGATATGTAGTTACAGTAAAGAGTAATGAATGTAGGATAGGGAACTTACGAAGTCTTATGGGAACAGGGAATAGGAGTGACGGGGCACTGGTTTCTGACCAGGTGCTTGTTTTTCTGGTCATAGACTAATCAGAAGAGTGTCAAATAACTTACTTTGTGACGCCCATTGTTAACTGTAGATGTCATACAAGAATGACCCTGGCTGTATACAAATAAAAAAATAAAATTTTATAGGAACATGAATTATCTGAATGTAAACTACACTAATTCTTACATTAAAAAAATATAACAAAGTATTTTTCATGTGATATTAGTTGTCAGGGGCATAGTTTGAAGTGAAGCACTGGGACCACTATAACTTACAAATACTGATCTTGGATTGTATTTATCCAGTTTTGTGGTGGGCTAATTCCCATGTGTGTACTGTGGCAGTGACCAAGACAGAGAGTCATTAAACTGTATTAAAGCTGTATTAGGAGTTTATCTATAGTGAAAGTCCTCTTTTTCTACCAATGACTGCATGAGACTATTCCAGAAAGCCAGAATTCAGAAATAACCACCCAGCATATTTGGAAGCCAACATTTATAAATAGCTACCCAGTATATTCGTGGTTGCTTGCTCCTGATTCAGAAAATTAAGCTGAAATTGAAGAGAAGCCTGCTCTCTCATTTTGCTTAAGAACATAAAGTTTCTTTTTTTTTTTGCAAAATGAAACAAAAGTTTATTTTCTGCAATACTTTCTGTAAATTACAAAGGCGAAATGCTAAACTGCAGCATATAACTTTTCAATATTTAACCAGAGCACTTGTAATAAATATGCATCCTGAAACAAGATAAAAGGCTACACTTTGTCAGGCGTCCTACAGAATGTCTCAAGTTGTACACTCCGCAGCATTTCTGTGCGGGGGCGGGAGGGGGTGGTATTTTTTTAAAATTATAAATCAATAAAATAGTATCACAGAAAGCTTGGAAAATAGAAGACGACAGATTAAAAACCACTGCCCTTACTTAAACAAAGTACTAGTATTATTTTGTGTATTTCCTTACAGTAATTTAAAGATCAGTAGTAGGTGATTGTAGCTGTTGTATCCATAAAATTTTATCTTTTTCTCTTAGCATCTTACGACAAGAACATTTCTGTTATTTCTTATAGAAATTGTAATTTGAAGTGGCCACACAGTACTCCTTCTAGTAGAAACATAGTTCAACTATCTACCATTCAATGTTTAGGTTACTTCTGATATTATAAAAAATTATACAGTGAACATTTTCATTTATTTTTTTTTCTTTCTTTTGGATACATTTCTATTACTTGGATTATTTGATCAAGGAAAATGAGCACTTTGACATATAATACTATTTTTTCTTTTTTTTAGAGAAACTATATCCATTGATATTTCAACAAGCATGGTATAAGTATGATTTTTATAAGAGTGATTTTTATTGTAATTTTACCAGCTTTGGCTATGAATATAAAAGTATTTTCTTCTAATTTAATTAGGTTTAAAGTGCTACTTCATTATTTTCATTTCCATTACATTTCTTATATTGCTTTGCATTTAAACACTTTTACGTATTTATTTCAGTTTTTTAAAATGGTTTCTATTTTGTAAATGGTCTTTCACGGCATTTTTTGGTTTTTATGTTACCGTCTGTTTTGAAATAATGGTCTAATGTTAATTTTTTTACAATCTGAAGCTAATAAATGAAAATTTTTTCTCTTGGTAAACAGCTGTATTTATTGAAATATACTTTTATTTTTATGAAGTTTTATAATGAGGGCAATTTAAAGTGTTGATGATATTTGCTTTTTGAATGTCATTGTTTTATGCATTAAAAAATAGTATGTAGTTTTGTTATATATCTGTAAAATATGTGAAATTCCCTGTAATACCATCCCCTTCAAAGGTAATCACTGTTAACTATTTGTTATATGTTTCCTTAAATTTTTTTTCTATGCTTAGCTTAAGTCATTTGTTCATTCAGCAGACATACATTTTACTATGTGTCAGGTACTGTGCTAGTTTTGGTAAACCAAACACTTATTATAGTTAAGACATATTATTGTTCTGTGCCAAATTGTTCAGTGCCCTGGTTCTTGAGGTTTCAGAAATCATTAGTATTTGGTACTTAACTTTCAAAGCATTTTATACTTAGTATTTGAGGTGTGTGGGTAAGTCAAGATTTAAACAAACTGTTCATTAATTTTGGGGACTTAAGTTTAAAAATAAAATTAGATTGTAAACCTTTTGACTTTGGTGTAAGATAAGCAAAAGATTAATTACAAATATGTGTATGGTTGAGTAAGATGTACTTTTTTTTTTTTTTACATCTTTATTGGAGTATAATTGCTTTACAGTGCTGTGTTAGTTTCTGCTGTATAACAAAGTGAGTCAGCTATATGTATAGATATATCCCCATATCACCTCCCTCTTGAACCTCCCCTATCCCACCCCTCTAGGTGGTCACAAAGCACCGAGCTGATCTCCTTGTGCTATACATCTGCTTCCACTAGCTATCTGTTTTACATTTGGTAGTGTATATATGTCAGTGCTACTCTCTCACTTCGTCCCAGCTTCCCGCCCGGCCCCATGTCCTCAAGTCCATTCTCTACATCTGTGTCTTTATTTCCGTCCTGCCCCTAGGTTCATCAGAACCATTTTTTTTTTTAGATTCCATATTTATGTGTTAGCGTATGGTGTTTGTTTTTCTCTTTCTGACTTACTTCACTCTGTATAACAGACTTTAGGTCCATCTACCTCACTATAAATAATTCAGTTTCATTTCTTTTTATGGCTGAGTAATATTCCATTGTATATATGTGACATGTCTTCTTTATCCATTCATCTGTCGATGGACACTTAGGTTGCTTCCATGTCCTGGCTGTTGTAAATAGAGCTGCAATGAACATTGTGGTACATGACTCTTTTCGAATTATGGTTTTCTCAGGATATATGCCCAGTAGTGGGATTGCTGTGTCGTATGATAGTTCTATTTTTAGTTTTTTAAGGAACCTCCATACTGTTCTCCACAGTGGCTATATCAATTTACATTCCCACCAACAGTGCAAGAGGGTTCCCTTTTCTCCACACCCTCTCCAGCATTTATTGTTTGGAGATTTTTTAAGATGTACTTCTGAGAGCTAAAATTTAAGTTGGAAATTCAATCCAATATATATATATTTGGTTTTTTTTTTGTTTTTGTTTTTTTTTTTAGGTAGCAGTCATCTGATAAGTACATCTTCTTGGCGAGATGGACAAAAATTAGTGAAGAAAATTCTGGGACCTGCACCTAGAATAGAGCAAAAAGAGCGAAGAATAGCATCAAGTGACAGAAGTGGAAGAGAAAGAACTACTAAATCTGGTGAGTAATTAAATTAGTAAATTAAATTACTCAACCATTAAAATTGTTGAGCAAAGCAATTAAAAGTTGCTTGTGTAAGTACTTTGAGAGGTGAAAATACTCTTAAGAATGCTCTTAAGACTTTGCATTATAATTGTGAATGTAGCTCAAAAAAGAAGAAATTAGGCTTGTCTGTGGATAATTTCCATATATAGATGTTATGATGATCTTTATTAAGAATTCTGTTTGTGTTATATTAATTACATTTAGCTGTCATTATGAATAAATAGCAAAGCATCATGTAATCAAATCTTGTTAGACCTTTAGGGACCTTTAGAGAATCAAGTCCAATCTGTCTTATCTCCACAGACATAAACACAAGTAGACATTTACAAGGTTGGATTTTTTTGTTGTTGTTTGACAGATTAGGAAACAGGCCCTGAGAGAGAAGTGAGTTTTCTCAAGGGTATACAGTCAGTGGGTGACAAAATTTGATCTAGATCCACAGGTCTTTAGTTTGACCCTCAAGTCCATTGCTGTTTTCTTTTTGAAACATCTTGAGTGCCATTTGAAATAACCAGTTACTTTTTCACTAACGAACACTAATTTTGGGAAATGAAATATAAATACCTACAAACCCGCTTTCCTTTTCAATGGCAAAAATTTGCCTGAATTTGAGCTTCTGGAATGGATTCAGTAAGAGATGCAATTTGGTATATAGAAGTCAATATATATTTTGTGTTTGTTCCTCTTCACTTTCATCTAGCTTATAAATAAACTCACACCGTCCTTAGCCTAAAATTAAGCCACATCAACAAACATTTAGATGATAAAATGATTGTTTTTCTATATATTTAATTTTTTCTATTATTCATTGGAGAGTTGTGGCAGCCTATAACATTGTCAGTTTTTTAACAACTATTTGAGGGTTTGGCGAGGGAGAGAAATAGTAACATTAAATATGCATATGGGAGAGAAATAGTAATTATTCATATAGTTAAATATTCATATCAACAGCAAGATACGTCCTTATTTCAGAAATATTAAAAGATGCACTTTTTTTTTAAAAGGCTATTTTTTAAAAAAATTAATTATTTATTTATTTATTCTTGGCCGTGTTGGGTCTTCGTTTCTGTGTGAGGGCTTTCTCTAGTTGCGGCAAGCGGGGGCCACTCTTCATCGCAGTGAACGAGCCTCTCACTATTGCGGCCTCTCTTGTTGCGGAGCACAGCCTCCAGACGCGCAGGCTCAGTAGTTGTGGCTCACGGGCCTAGCTGCTCTGCAGCATGTGGGATATTCCCAGACCAGGGCTCGAACCCGTGTCCCCTGCATTGGCAGGCAGATTCTCAACCACTGCACCACCAGGGAAGCCCAAAAGATGCACTTTTTAAAAATGCTGAGGAAGTATAGTTTCTAAGAGTATTGAAATTCTTCTCTTACTGTTTTTCTTTCCTTCTAAGATATTCCTTAGGAGACTTTATAGGATATTTGAATTTGAGTTTAAGATACAGCGAAATTCCTAATTTTCTCCTTAGTGTGATAAATCTTAGGAATGAATATAGAATTTTAATACATCACTAACAGTTCATACTTTGTAGGCGGTCATATTGGAAGAGCAGAATCGGATCCCAGATTGGATGTTTCACATAGACATCTTCCACGAAACTCAGAACGTTCAAGAAGTAGAGCTCGGTCAGAAAATAATGTAAAGAAATTAGTTCCATCTCTTCCAGATAATAAACAGGAGGAAAATGCTGCCTTAAATAAGGACTTTTTACCTGTTGAAATTCGTGGAATTCTTGATGACCTACAGCTGGATTCAGCAGCTCAGGCTGCAAGGCAAGAGACAGGAGAGTTACAGAATCAGAAGCCATCAGCATCAATACAAGCTCCTAGGAGTCATAGCCCAATAAAAAGAAAACCTGACAAAATAACAGCTAATGAAGATCCCCCTGTTATTTCCAAAAAGCGTCACTATGATACAGATGAGGTACGACAGTACATTGTTAGACAGCAGGAGGAAAGGAAGAGGAAGCAAAATGAGGAGAAGAAGGCTCAAAAGGAGGCCACGGAACAGAAGAACAAACGATTACAGGAGCTCTACCGGAAACAGAAAGAAGCCTTTACTAAAGTGAAAAATGTGCCTCCTTCTGAGCCATCAGCAAATAGGCGACTGCAGGAAACTTACTCCAAATTGCTTCTAGAAAAGTCATTGCTTGAAGAGCCAACTCATCAACATATGCAGGAAACACAGGTAATAGTAGTGACAGAAATACAAAGGGAAGTAATTCACAGTTAGGAAAAACTTACTTGCTATACTATTTAAAAATTACTCACCATTCCTAATATTCAGACATATGCTCAGACAGTATTTATAATAATGATGGCCTTTCATGAAGTTTATTCTAGATAAATACGATTGAAAATAAGTGCTCAGTTAGTTTCCTAGAGTGATTGTTACTGATCTGTCTCATCACTGCTGTTATATCCTTGCCTAGTTTTTACTGTATTACTGAGCAAAGTTAGACTGTATTAATAGTGAAAAGCCTAGTTTTGTTATCTGTGTTGAAATTAGAGAATATCCTACTTTAGTGGGCTAATTTTATGACTATTGCTATTGTTTTTAAGGATAAGAATAACATTTGAGTCTGTACCATATACCACATACTGTTTTAAATGTTTTACAGGCTTAAGTTTCAGTAAATTCTCACAACCCTGAGAAGGGTAGGTACTACTAGTATTTCCACTTATTAGGTGAAAAAACTGAGGTTTAGAAAGAGTATTATTTCCTCCGAATTATGCAGTGTGTTAGGTGCCTTTGTTGGATTTCAGGTGTAATTTTGCTGTTAACTGTAATGGCTGCTTTTAAGACAAACTAAATTTGAATTGGTTTTATTTGAGAGAAAAAAGCTCCTGCATTTCGTGATCTTCGTAAAGTTGAAGCAACTTAATATTTATCTTATGTGCTCCTTGAATATATCTTTATGATGTGAGTCAGATAACTTTGATGTCCTTTTTTCTTAGACCAGACCAGGGTATCAGCCATCTGGAGAATCTGACAAAGAGAATAAAGTGCAGGAACGTCCCCCAAGTGCATCTTCCAGTAGTGACATGTCTCTGTCAGAACCTCCACAGCCTCTTGCAAGGTAAAAAGGGGGGAATGAAAGATGGTTAAGGTTCTTTCTTTCCACGATATTAGTATAGTGGTCTATGCTCAGTGAATTTTATTGATTGACCTTCTTGTGAAGAAGAGGTTTATTTAGAAATTGGTTAGTATCTTCTGATGGATACTTAAGCATGGTATACATCTATACTTACTGCATGCTCTATTCTATTGTTCAACTCTTGCCTGTTCTTTAATATCTGGTGTAAATATCAGTTCCTTCTGGGGATCACCTGCAGTTGGAAGCACTCTTGCCTTCTCTGACGTAAACACAGATAAATGTTTGTCGGATAAATGAATCACAGTGAAATTAATATTTTTAAGTATTTGTGTTGAATATTTTTTAAAAGGCATTTCTGTATCCATAACTATTCAAAATTTCTTCATATGACTCTTATATCAACATACCTTACCTCTCAAAAACTATATTTGGATATGCATATGAACACACAGACGAGGACTAAAAAGGGATTTGATTTGAATTCAGATTGGTGAATGAGGGCTATTTTACCTTAAATTAAGAAAAAAAATTTTTTTTTGCTGTAAAGTGTGCAGTAAAGTAAAAAGAAAAAAATAACAAAAAACTATTTGTCCATGAAAGTTAAGATGATTTTCAGATTACATGGTTATAAGTTATACTTTGAAATAACCGTTTCGGGAATAAAAATCAAGTCACTTAACCAGTTTTGGGTTAATACATTTGATCCTCTCGCCCCCTTGCTGACCCCCTCACCTCGCAAGAGAATAATAATATTGATAAAAATAGCTAACATTTATAGTTTGTTACGTTTCAGGCTCTGATCTGAGTACTTTGCCTATATCATTTTATGTAATCCTTGTAATTCTTTGAGTTCTCTCAGTTAGTTTATGCTTAAAAGCACAGCATTTCTTTTCCTTGCCCTTCATGTTCCATCATTCTGCATTAGCTACCTGGAAGACTCCAAATTACCTATCTGACCTTGAAGACCTTGAAGATCTAGCTCAAAAGTCAATTTCCTTGGCTATCAGAGTTCATTGTTCCCTATCTATACCCTATTGAACTTTATATATCTTTATATTAGTACTTAACGACATCGTGTTTAGCTGTTTATTCGTCTCTCATCCCTGCTAGATCTGAAACTGAAGAGTAAGGATTAGGTCATAACTGGATTAAATCTTTCCATTTTTGTGTACTGCTATTCCTCTACCATCAACATAGAGCCTGCCACAAAATTGTCATTCTAAATACTTGAATTTAAAGATCTTGGGTTTTTACTCAGCAGTACCTTTTTATTTATAACTTCTTTTGTATTTCTGTTACTACCAGCTTAATTTGGGCACTAATAACCTCACACCTTGCATTTGTAATAGTCTATATTTTGTGATATAGAATCTATTCACTAGTCTTCCTTTATTCTACTTTCATAGCAGTCATTCAATATACAAGACTGCTACCACATAACCTTCAACCAAACCTTGTATTACATGCCTTTCATTTCCCTTATCACCCTGGTTACCCTCCTCCAGATGATTTTTTTTTAACTTAATTGGTAGGACTTCATATTTATTCATACTAGTTTGGTCTAAGGTTGCAGCCTGTCTGAATAACTTTGAATCATAATTCGATAATTTGTTGGGTTAGCCATGCCTCCTAACTTTCTGTCATCTACAGATTTGATAAGCATGTCTTCATGTCATCAATCCAAAAATAATGGACAAGACCAAGGACAAAACCTCATGTTATTTTTTCTAAGGATCTTCTAATAGTTAACACCAGTCTTTAACCTTTGTATAGTATTCCTTAATATACTATACAAGGGAGGTTGTCTATAATCTGGAAATATAAGTGAATTATATAATGTCATCTAGGACATCTTTATTCTGTTTTTAGCCTTTAAGGATGCCCTATCAATTTTTCTTATAACTAGATTGTAATAATCTCATTTCTTTAGTATGTACAATGTTAAACATAACTGTTTGGTGTTTATTAAATATGTGTTGGTTAGAGTAATATCATGCCTACAGTCTTAAGCATTTCTCTTTTATGTAACATTATTTTTAAACAGAAAGGTAGAGCCAATATTGTAAAAAATTTTGTCCACAGAGTTTTAAGGGTTATAATGCCTTCTCCTCAATAGTTTAAAAAATGTGTCTTAGTTGAAGAAAGCTGTTTACAAAACAGTATGTATGATAAGATTTCATTTTCGTGAAAATAACATGAAACACAACATACATGTAGAAAAATGTTTAGAAAGATATAATTCTTTTTTTTAAAGTTTATTTATTTATTTATTTATGGCTGCATTGAGTCTTCGTTGCTGTGTGCAGGCTTTTCTCTAGTTGCGTCGAGCAGGGGCTGCTCTTTGTTGCAGTGCACGGGCTTCTCATTGCGGTGGCTTCTCGTTGCAGAGCACAGGCTCTAGGCGTGCGGGCTTCAGTAGTTGTGGCACGCAGGCTCAGTAGTTGTGGCACACGGGCTTAGTTGCTCTGCGGCATGTGGAATCGTCCTGGACCAGGGCTGAAACCCATGTCCCCTGCATTGGCAGGCGGATTCTTAACCACTGCGCCACCAGGGAAGTCCTAGAAAGATATAATGAAATAGTGATAGTGCCTCTTTCTCATTGGTTAGCTATGAGTGATATTTATCTTTTTTATCCTTTGTCTGTCTGTCTTTTTTTTTTTTTTTTTTGCAGTGGCTATGCATTACTCTTATAATCAGAAAAAACAAAACTTAAAAGACAGTTTAAGTTTAAGTTTATGTGTTAACTAACATATTGTAACTTTCATTTCCAGAAGGGATTTGATGGATCCTACATGGATGCAGCCTGACAGACTGAGTCCACGAGTCCACCATTCTCAACCACAGCCTCTTGTTGGAACAGCTGGAAATTTACTTTCCCATCTCTTGAGTCTAGAGCATGTAGGAATTTTGCATAAGGATTTTGAATCCATTTTACCAACTAGGAAGAATCATAATATGGCTTCAGGGCCATTAACTTTTACACCTCAACCATACCTGACCTCACCAGCTGCTCATCCAGATGCCTTGTTAAAACCTACTGCTAGCCAATATAAGAGTAAACTGGATCGTATTGAAGCCTTGAAAGCAACAGCTGCTTCTTTGTCCAGCAGGATTGAAAGTGAAGCTAAGAAATTAGCTGGGGCTAACATTAACTATGGGTCAGTATGGAACACTGAGTATGATGTGCAGCGAACACCCCAAGAAGATGGACATTGGACCAAGGCTATAAGTCCACCTGTGAAAGAGGATGCAGAAGATGTTTTCTCTGCTCGAATTCAAAAGATGCTGGGAACCTGTGTATCTCATGCAACTTTTGATGATGATCTTCCTGGTGTAGGCAACCTTAGTGAATTTAAAAAACTTCCTGAGATGATAAGACCTCACAGTGCCATATCAAGCTTCAGAATGAGATCCCCTGGTCCCAGACCAGAAGGGCTGCTGGCACAGTTGTGTAAGAGGCAGACTGACTCTTCTAGCTCTGATATGCAAGCTTGTTCTCAAGACAAAGCCAAAATGTCTCTTGGTTCCAGCACAGATTCAGTGAGTGAAGGGCCTCTTCTTAGTGAGGGTAGTCTCTCTGAAGAAGAGGGAGGTCAAGATGGACGGTCCCCTTTGAAGTTATCAGAAATCTTAAAAGAAAAGGAATTTTGTGCTGGAGAAAGAAATGCTTATGAACCCATCAAAGAGTTTCAGAAGGAAGCTGAAAAATTTTTGCCACTCTTTGGGCCCATAGGTGGTACACAAAGCAAAGGACCATGGGAAGAACTGGCAAAGGGAAGTCCACATAGTGTCATTAATATTTTTACAAAATCATATAAATTATATGGAAAAGGTGAGAAAAATAAGTAACCCTTGTAATATTTGTATGTTATCTTAAGATAAATTATTTCATAATTCTGTACAAGATAATACTTAACTATAAATTTTCATCATTCATTACAAGGATAGTAGAGATTTATTATTGTCCAAATTAATCTGAGTTATCTGCAAGCTTCAACCAGAGTATTCTCATTTAATCTTTAAAATTTTAGTTTTTAGCTGTTATTGTCATAAAACAGTGGTTGGTGGTTATAGAAATTTTGGTCTAATTTAGAGAAATTCATAGGTGATGTTCAGGATTGGTATGTATCAAGTGTATACTAGGTTTACTGTGACCAGAGTTATATATTTAGATAGAAAATAAGTATATTTCTTAAAACAGTGATTTGTGTGTGAATCACTGGGAATATAGTGGTCAAGAATTGAGAGGGGCAACTGCAGTAACATTTCTAATGTGGAAACAGATCTATTACTGTTTGTCGAAACTAATTTTAAAAACAGACTTTGAGAGTAGTGTAGCTATATATTTGGGTCCTGAAACAATAACTTTTAAAGTTCTGTTTTTATCCCTGAAATCCTGCAACACAACTTTTCCTTTTCTGTGGTGGCCTCAATTCCTTCAAGTCCCTTTCTCTGTTCTTCTACTGTAGGTGGATTCTACACATCTTATGCTAGTATAACCTTAGAATTCCCAGGTTGGAGAGAGAGGCTGAGCCCTAAGTCAGCCATGGATACTGTGGTTTTTCATTTCCATTCTACATAGTGAGCAACTTATCTGACAAATGAATTGATTTTATCTGTTCAGCTTATGCTTAATTGGGTATCCCATTGCATTTTCCTAGAATTTATATTTAGCCACTTCAGTATGATCTTGTGCAGACCTGTATGTGCTATTGATCTCTTTTGTTTAACACTTATTTCTATAGGTGATAATTTTAAAGTTCTTTGGATACTAAAGTTCTTTTGGTTAAAGCAAAGTGCTTTTAAATCAACACCCTCAATTTTTTTTCACAAGAAAGTTGGATTTGTTCTTAAATCCTTCTGTTAGATTTTCATTAAGATATTATACTGAAATGTTTAGAGTTGAAATGATATATTATCTGGGATTTGTTTCAAAGTAATATTTGGGGAGAGTTACAGACGGAGGGAATAGGAAGTTTAATTGAAACTAGATTGGTCATGTGTTGATAATTGTTAAAGGTGGGTGATGGATGCACTGGTTTCATTGTATGATTCTCTCTACTGTCATGTATGTTTGAAAATTTCCCTAATAAAAAGTTAAAAATGTACTGTTAGGTATAAAGATTAACTTGAAAAGAAGCCCTAATAAAAGCAAACTATAATGTCCCTAAATCCGTGTTGTTAATCTCCAGGTTATGGAATGCGTTGCTTATAGTTTTAAATTTTTGTTTTAAAACACATTTCAATTATTACTTTTGACAGGATTTGAAGACAGGTTGGAAAGAGGAACATCAGTATCACGGCCTTTGAATGCCATCACAACCCCTCTAAGCAGCATTTCATATGAAGATGATTTTGTCTCCTCTGCAGGGAGTGGGACTTTGACAGAAAAAAAGTCAGCTCTTGAACCCAAGTAAGAAGAATATGTTGACAGTATGGAGCAAAATCTGAAGAGTGAGAAAAATGTACAAATGAGAACTATGGTCTGAATATTAGTCAAATTTTCCTTGTTTAAAGATAGGATAGTGATTATTAAGAGCTTGGGCTCTGGATCCAGACTGTGTGGGTTTAAATACTGGCTCTCCTAATTATTAGTTGTTTGTCTTTGGGCATATTGCTTAATTTCCCTGTGCCTCAGTTTTCTTCTCTGTTAAAGTATTACGAATATTCAGTGAAATACAAAGTATGTAGAACAGGGCCTGGCACATAATAAGCAAAATACAGGTTGTTATATCAATCTGTGAATCCCCAGTAGAGGTTAGTATTGGGAAAACTATCCCATGGTATATTAATGTGAGATGATTAAGAAATGGTTTTCTGTGATAGAATTGAAGATGACTAGATAGACCCTTGACTTCATGATCCTCAGTAATCAGTAAATCTTTTTATAATTGGGATAACATCTAAAATTTTGCAAATCTTTGAAAAATAGCAATATTATAACATTAATACTTATTGAGCACTTAATGTACAAGGCCCTGAGAGGACTGAGTGGGCTTTACCCGTATTAACTCATTCTTACAATAGCCTGATATAAGTATTTTTGTTATTATTCCTAGTTGAGAGAGGAAACTGAAGCACTAAGGTTGTTACTTGTACAGCGTCATATAGTAAGTGAATCAGATTTTGCCAGAGAGAATTTCCTCCCTAAATTTTGTTACCATATAAAATAATCTGTAATTACTCACATGCAGTGTAACTTTCTTCACAAATTACAAATTGTAATGCACATAAAATTATTGGATGATCTTTTAAAAATTAGTTATATCTAGCTGGATTAATGAAAATAAGTATTATTAAGATTATAGCAAAATTTTAAATTTTGAACTTTAAAGAAAAGACTAATTTTTAAATCAAGACTTGCAAGGATTTAATTGTGTTGACATTTAATATCACCAGTCAGTATGATTTATTGCATTTTATTTCTCAGTTGAAGTAGAGCATATTAAATTATTGTTCCCTATAAGATTATCAGAAGGAAAATAATAAATTATAAATTTGAATAGAAATTGAAGCCACATTTTTCAGTATCCAACATTATATTCTTTTCTCTTATGTGTCTGAATTACCCGTTTTTATTGGTTTCACTTCAGTAAAAAGCTGCCTGAGACTTTTCTCAGTAGTAAATTGAGTCATAGGCAATGATCCAGGTTTCTGGTAGTAAGAAACCAAGAAAAGTTTGATTATAGTTATATTCTCCTTGTGACTAAATAGAATTTAAAATATCTATAGTTTGAGCTGTGATTTGAGACTTTTTATTTCTTGCTTTAACCACTGTTACTTATTCTTTGACAGTATTGGTAGTAACAGTTTAGGCATTCAGGAGGATCATTCTAGCAGGAAGTCTGCCTATGATCTTTCCTCTGTGGATGTTACCTCCCAGCACTCATCAGGGGCCCAGTCTGCTGCGTCGTCTCGTTCATCTTCTTCTTCTAAAGGAAAGAAAGGAAAAAAGGAAAAGATAGAATGTAAGTGGAATTCTACATGGTAATTTTTTTCTCTTACCAGTGACTTTGTGATAGTGATCTAAAGTTATGATTTCATTTCGTAAGTTAGATGAATTTCTTTATGATAATGTAATTGGCTTTCATATTTATTTATCATTACAACAATACCTTTTGATATATGACATTATAAATCTTACGCTTAGTACAAAAGGAATACATTAACAATGATAAAAAGTTAAGGATTGTAGATAAATAATCATGCAAGAAACATAAATCTCTATTGAGTCTTCTGCTCAGAGGTAACTAGTATTAATGTTTTTGGTGCCTATTTTTCCAGTATATACATAAAATCAGGCACACTCCCACATACATTTTTATTTAAAAAACAGAAATGAAATCATATTGTCTTGCAACTGCTTTTTAAAAAACTTTATATCATGTACATTTCTGAGTGTTATTAAATAAATATAATACTCAAGTTTCCTTATCTATAAAATGAAGATGATAATAGATGCTATGGTAATTTCGAAGCTTACGTGTATGTGTACATCTCATTTGCTCTGTAGGCCTAGAGGTGAGAAGATAACAGTAATTAGGCAAAGGCCTCTTAAGCTCACTGGATGGTCCCTAGGGAATGATTTTGCCTCCAAAATTATTTTTTCTGATAGTAAAAAATTGCTCATTGAGTTAAAAAAAAGGGGGGGGGGAAATCTGTAAATATAGAAAATATTTAAAAATTAAAAATCACCTGTATTCCCTCTACCTAGAGATAACCAATGTTAACATTTTTTTAGATTTTATTTTAGTTTATTGTGGTAAAGTATACATAATGTAAACTTCATCATTTCAACCATTTTCAAGTGTACAATACAGTGCTGTTAAGCACATTCACAGTGTTGTACAACCATCGTCATTACCTAATTCCAGAACTTTTTCATCATCCCATGCTGAAACTCTGAACCCATTAAACAGTAATTTCCCTTTCCTTCCTTCCCTGAGCCCCCGTTAACCACTGTTCTGCTTTCTGTCTCTATGAACTTGACTACTCTAGGTACTTCATATAAGTGGCATCATGTAATATTCGTCTTTGTGTGTCTGGCTTATTTCATTTTGCATAACGTCTTCACATTTCATCCATGTTGTAGCATGTGTCAGAATGTCCTTCCTTTTTAAGGCTGAATAATATTCCATTATATGTATATACCACGTTTTGTGTATTCTTTCATCAGTTGATGGATATCTTGGTTGTTTCAACCTTTCGGCTATTGGGAATAATGTGGACATGAACACTGGTGTGCAAATACTATTTGAATCCCTACTTTCAGTTCTTTTGTGTATATACCCAGTTGTAGACTTGCTGGATCAAAAGGCATTTGTATATTTATTTTTTTGAGGAACTGCCATACAGTTTTCCATAGCAGCTACAACCTTTTACATTCTCACCAGTAGTGCACAAGGGTTCCAGTTGCTCCACATATATACTAAAATAACCCTTGTTGTTTTCTGGGTTTTTGTTTTTTTTGAAGAACAGACATTCTAATGGATGTGAAATGTTAACATTTTTAGTAAGAATCCTTCCAGACAATCAGTAGGCATATGTAAATAGAAAACGTTACATGTACAAGATCACATTTTATGTGATATTTTTTTCTGTTAATGGGTTACAGATACCTTTCTATGTTAATAAATATGGATAACCCTTTGTAGTGACTACCTAGTGGTCTGTTATTTGGATAAATTGTAATTTATTTAGCCAATTCCCCATTGCTAGACATTTAGTTTCTTTTTTTTTTTTTTCCTATTATAAACACTGCTGCATTGAATATCCTTACAAATGCATCTTTATGCATTTGATCTGGTTCTTTCCTTTAAGAGAAAATCCTAGAAGGGAGATAATGGGACACTGAGTATGCCATGCTTAAAATTTGGATACATTTTGCCAAATAGTCCTTCAGAAAGCTAGTGCCACTTTATACTTCCAATGTGAGAGTGCTAGGAATAGATTCTTTTAAAATCATTAACCTAGTATAATTCTCTTGCAGATTGGAAGTGTTCTGAAAGTCTTTGGCAGGAACATTAGACATCATTTTATCAACACTTCCCAAAGCCTGTCTTTTCTTGTGAAATACTGATTCAATGCAATAGGCTGTTTCATAAGTATTCTGAGGATAAAAGAGCTCCATGGTTCCATAAACTTGGGAGAAGCTTTTAGAGTGAAACAGGCTTCCTTCTTGCAGGATTCATCAACACTTTTTTTTTTCTTTTAATTTTTTCAGCTGTATTAAGAGATAATTGACAAATAAAATTGTAAGGTAATTAAAGTGTACATCGTGATGATTTGATATACATATATATTGTGAAAGAATTCCTTCCATCTAGTCCGTTAACTAACACATCCGTCACTATATATATATATTGGTGAGAACATTTAAGTTCTACTCTCTTGGCAAATTTCAGTTATACGATACGGTGTTATCAACTACAGTCACCATGTTATACATTAGATCCTTGGACCTTATTTATCTTATAGCTGAAAGTTGGTAACCTTTTACCAATATCTCCCTATTTCCTCTACCCCTGACAACTACTTTTCTACTCTGTCCTTTTACGAGTTTGGATTTTTTAGATTCCACATATAAGTGATATTATACAGTATTTGTCTTCCTCTGTCTGACTTATTTCACTTAGCACAGTGCCCTCAAGGTCCATCCATGTTGTCACGAATGGCAGGATGTCCTTCTTTCTCATGGTCAAATAATATTCCATTGTGTATATACCACCTCTTTATCCCTTCATCCATTGATGGATGGTTGTTTCCATATTTTGGCTGTTGTGAATAATGCTGCAATGAACATCAGAGTGCATATATATTTTCAAATTAGTGTTTTCATCTTCTTTGGATAAAATCCCAGAAGTGGAATTGCTGGATCATATGGTAGGTCTACTTTAGTTTTTTGAGGAACCTCCATACTGTTTCCCTTTAGAAAACTGTCTATTCAGTTCCTTTGCCCATGTTTTAACTGGATTGTTTTCTGTTGAGTTGTGTGAATTCTTTATGTATTTTGGATATTAAGCCCTTATCAGGTATATGATTTGTAAGTATTTTACCATAGGTTGTCTTTTTATTTTGTTGATGAAGACAAAATTTGGAAGTTTTTTAGTTTGATGTAGTCTCACATATTTATTTTTGCTTTTGGTGCTTGTGCTTTTGGTGTTCATCAACACTTTTAATGTGCTAATATGGATTATTTATTTTAGGATGAGGATGAGGCTATAGTATGAAGTATTTTTCAAATTTATTTGACCACAGAATCAGTTCTTCAGTCAGCATGTTACATTAGAATTCAGCAGAATACATTTTGGGAAATGCCGATCTCGCTCAGTTCTTTTATTTTGCAGTTGTTATTCTTTGTTATGTTAGTGTCTCACCTAAGGTTACTAACTAGTTACTGGCGAAGCCTAGATTCTGGCTTCTAACTCCTAAATCAAGTGTACCTTCTACTGCAATATATTGTACAAGTTAAGATATCATGATATATTAAATATATGAGTATAAACAATATGATTCAGTATAGGTTTTAAAAATTATAATCTAAAACTTGGTTAGATGAAATACAGGTACTGTTTTTGGCTTTCAGTTTCCCTGATCCCGCTCACAATGCCTTAAAAAAAACCCATATATTTTACTTTCCACAGCATCAACTTAAACTTAGTACTTTATCCCAAAGTTCTAAGATGTGTAAATTTTGTTGTATATGCTCCATCTGGTGGTGAAAAAGATTGTCTGCATGCTCACTCAGCTCCTTCCCAATGTAGTTGAAAATAGTTGGTAGATTAAAGTGGTAACCATAAGAAAAAATTATTTATCTTAATTTAACTTTAAAACATATAAATATACTTTCCTTTGGCAGTCTTTTAAACTGCGGGCAAACGTTTTCTTTGCATATAGGTCCCTTGTTTGGAGTTTAGATCTTTCTTGCTTAGACCATTGTATTGTCTACAATTTCTAGTTTTTTGAAATCAAGAACAATTTTTCAATTGTGTATTTTCAAAAAAATATATTAAATGAATGAAGTGTTTTTATTATAAGAGTGCGTCTTTATTATGGAAAAATTAGAGCTAAACAGTATTAACAGCTTGCTTCTAGCCTAGGGATCATGAATAGATTTTAGATTATAGAATCCTTTCTCATTGATTAATAATCGTCTAGATTATTTGTGTGTTTTTCTCCCCATTATGATAATGCAGTCAGCATATTTAATTCATTGTATATATCTTTACATAGCTTCCTAGGATGAATTACTATGAGTCAGGTGGAATTTCTGAGTCAAGGGCTTGGCTGGAAAATGATTTTTATATATTTTTTGAGTTGTCCTCAAGAAAGGATATATGAGTTTGCACTCCCATGAAAATGGTGTATGAGTATTATTTCCTGTGTGTACTGAATGACACTCAAGGTTTCATTACTTTAAAAATATTTGCTAATCTAATAATGAAAAATGGCATCTCATTGAAGTGATTTGCATTTCTTTGATAGTTGGGTTTGATATTTCTCATATGGTAAGACTGTTCTCATTTTTCCTTTTTTAAACCAAATTTTAATGAAAAATTGTTACCTTATTACTATCACTACAGCATAATATGGCATAATTTTAAAATTTACCTATTTTTTATTGGTAAAAATAGCTAACATAAAATTTGCCATTTTAACCATTTTTAAGCGTACCATTCAGTGGCGTTAAATTTATTCACACTGTTTGCAACGAAGTTTCACTACCATAGATCTCCAGAACGTCTTCATCCTCCTGTACTGAAACTCTGTACCTATTAAACAGGGACTCCCTATTCCTCCCTCTCCAGCCCCTGGCAGCCACCGTTCTACTTTCTGTCTCTATGAATTTGACTAGGAAATTTAACCATTGTTAAATGTCCAGTTCAGTGGCATTAAGTACATTCACACTTTTGTGCAACTATCACCATTTTATCCATCTCCACAACTGTTTCGTTATCCCAGACTGCAACTCTATACCCACTAAATAATAACCCTCATTTTCTCCTCCCTTTAGCCCCTGGTAACAGCTGTTCTACTTTGTGCGTCTCTATGAATTTGCCTACTCTAGGACCTCATATAGGTGTATAATCATACAATATTTGTTCTTTTGTGACTGGATGGCTTATTTTACTTAGCATGATGTTGTCAAAGTTCATCCATGTTGTAGCATGTGTCAAAATGTCCTTCCTTTTGAAGGCTGACTAATGTTTCATTGTATGCATATACCATGTTTTGTTATTGCAGTCATTGCTGAAGGACACTTGAGTTACTTCTGTCTTTTGGCTATTGTGATTAATGCTGCTGTGAACATGGGTGTGCAGCATAATTGTTTTTTTCTTTACTTTTCCATTTTCTTTTGATCTTTAACCATATATCTACATTAAAAAAATGTTTTTAACTGTCATTAAAATGTGCACATGATTCTTTTTTCTGCTTTTTTTTTTTAACCTAGCAAATATTTTTCTGTGCTGCTATTGAAACATATCACCAAGGTGAACAATGCCCTAGACTTAGAGTCATGAGGCCTGGGTTTATGTCCCATTTCTGCTATCGACTGTGTATCCTTAAGTTATTTAGCCTCATAGATCTCTAGTTACCTCATCAGCAAATTAATTATATGGTACCCACTTCATAAGGTGTTTAAGAGCAATAAGGTAATATATATGCAGTGCATTTTAAATTACAGAGTGCTATTTAAATATTCAAGTTACTATTATCTATGTAACATAGACAATTCTATTGTCGGAAATGTAGGTTGAAATTTTTTTTTAATTAACTTATTTTTGGCTGTGTTGGGTCTTCATTGCTGCGCACGGGCTTTCTCTAGTTGTAGTGAGCGGGGGCTACTCTTCGTTGCAGTGCTCGGACTTCTCATTGCGGTGGCTTGTCTTTGTTGCGGAGCATGGGCTCTAGGCACGTGGGCTCAGTAGTTGTGGCTCGCGGGCTCTAGAGCACAGGCTCAGTAGTTGTGGCGCATGGGCTTAGTTGCTCCATGGCATGTGGGATCTTCCCAGACCAGGGCTTGAACCCATGACCCCTGCATTGGCAGGCGGATTCTTAACCACTGCGCCACCAGGGAAGTCCCGAAATTTTTTTAATTATAAAGTTATGCATTGAATGTCATGCACAATTTGTGTTTTGTTTGTTTCAATAATCTCCTTAAGATACCCCTGTAAGTAAGATTATTCTTAGTCAGAGAATATGAACAGTTTTATGAATCTGGCTACTTAGTTCTTGCCATAGTTTTTTGAAAGGATTATATAGTTCAGTTGGCAGTTGATACCATTTTTCTCTTACCTCTGGGTTTTATCCTTAAAAAATTTCCTTTTGGTTACTTTTTTATAGGGATAGAGTAGTACTTATTCTTGTTTAATATGTTTGTCTTTTTTTTTTAAACATTTGATCTAAGAACAATTTATTTTTTAATAGCCAGTGGGAGATATTAATGGAAGAAATTTCACTTTCCTTAAATGGAAGCGAAGAATGAAGAACTGCTTTATCTTAGATATGAAAAGCAAATTTTTTTTTTTTTTTTAAAAGAGGGAGAGGGAAGAGGGAGAGGAAAGAGGGAGAGGGAAGCAAATTTTTTTAAAGTCCGTTTTAAGATATTCTGGTTTGTACTTTTTGTTATTTTATTGAAATCTAGGTATCAGTTCTCTCTTAGTAGCTTCTAATATTGGGAATCAGTTTTATAAGAAATTTACTTTACAGGGCTAGATTCACTCACTGGAAATATTCAGAGCTCACTTCTTGATGAAGAAAAAGTACACTCTAGTTCAGAACGTGGCTCTCATCAAGGAAAGAAATCTGGGACCAGTAGCAAACTTTCTGTTAAAGATTGTGAGCAGACTCTTGACACTGATAGCACTTTGGAGGATCTTTCTGGGCATTCTTTGAGGTAAAGTAATGCATATTTTATACTGTAATTCATATTTAATTAAAGTTACAATATCATTGATGTTCAGAGAATTCACTTAATAAATTTATGTTTTTTTGTGGTTTTGTTCATAGCTCTAGTCATTATCTGTATTTTAGAATATAGTCATCTCTCACCTAAACAATTACAACCACTCACACAGGAATTCTCTGCCTCTAGCACAACCTACCTTTCTATTCTAAATGCCATTGCCACAGTTTTCTTGTCTCAATCCTTTGACCAAGCAACTACTCTCCTTAGGGTACTCTGGGAGCTCACAGTTACCCCACAGATCAACATTAAGAGCTTAACTTTATTTGAAGTGTTATCACTAGGCTACCAAAGACTATCTTATTTCCTTTGTTTATACAGTTTTCTTATCAACTGTATTCTTCCACTCTTTAAACACAACCGCTTAGTGTTCTTTTGGTATCATTGTTTATTTGTACCTCTGAACTTTTCTCTTCTGCTCAACTTATTAGATGACTCAAGCAGATTTTGAAATCTCACTCTTCCATTAATTATGGAACTTGTACACTCTGTTTTTTTCCTTCTTTTTAATATCATAATATATTATGCACTTAGCCTATTGCTTACACATAACTGTTGCTTTATGTACAGTTCCTACTCTGTCTCCATGACTTTTTATCTGCTGCACTGGTTTTGTCCTTCTGGAAACTTAAGCTCTGAGAAGACATGAATATTTCTTTTTTATTTTAAAACTATGTGCTTTTTCTAGTACAGTGTCACATACAGATAATCATTTTTTTTTTTTTTTTTTTTTTTTGGCTGTGTTGGGTCTTCGTTTCCGCGCGAGGGCCCTCTCCAGCCGCAGCAAGCGGGGGCCACTCCCCATCGCGGTGCGCGGGCCTCTCACCATCGCGGCCTCTCCTGTTGCGGAGCACAGGCTCCAGACGCGCAGGCTCAGCAGTTGTGGCTCACGGGCCCAGTCGCTCCGCGGCATGTGGGATCCTCCCAGACCAGGGCCCGAACCCGCGTCCCCTGCACTGGCAGGCAGACTCCCAACCACTGCGCCACCAGGGAAGCCCCGATAATCATTTTTAATGCTTTCATGTTGCAGATAATGCTGTATCATTAATACCATCATTGTTACGTTTAAAGTTGAATTTTAATTTCTTTGTCAATGATTTTGGAATTCAGAAAACTTTACCTTTCCTTAAGAGATACTCTGATGATTTAATTGGCAAAATCTACAAAGTTAAACATTTCTGAAACAGAATCCATAGCCAAATAAGTTGATAAATGCCCCATACTGTAGTCTAGACCCCCACTTTTCCACCTGTGGAGATTCACAGTGGATAAAACAATTTGAGGTTTTGATACAAAGGAGTCCAGATTTTTAAAAAATTATTTAACCTATTTTTTTCTTAACTTACATGGCTGTAGACACTGTCTGTCTCCACACTCTTTCCCTTTGTTTCCTTTTGATTTTTTGGAAAACTTAACTAACATCATTGGAAATGCTAATCTGGGGAAGTCTCTGCAGAACAAATATAAATTCGTCTTGTAAAACCGTAAGGTGAGATTCAGACAGAGCAGTTTGTTTTGATGTTGTGTTGGAATTCTTTCATGGAGATCTATTAGGAGACAGAAGTAATGATAATTCTTTTTATGTTCCATAAATGAAATTGTCAGACTGTTAAAAATGTATTTCTCTAAACCGTCAGTAGAAAATTAAAGGTCACTGGAAACAAGTGAGTGCCTCTCAAGACTACTTTTATTCAAATATTTAAATGCTGGTATAAGAGAAATGTTTACCTTTGAAAACCGTCTCATAGTTTTATTAAAGCTAAAAGTAAGCTTGCTTTAGTATGTTGAAATATGGTAACTGCTAACATGCTTTATAGGGTATTTGAGTAATTTAGTCAGTAAATAAATGGTTAGTGCAAGGCAGCATGCTTCTTGTTATGAGAAACAATACCTTTAATGAGCATGATTTCTCAAAGAGGGGCTAGACATGTGCCCGGTGTCCTTGAGTTGTTGTAATCAAACTGCTATGAGAGGTTACTTCTTAGAAAGTTCAGGAAAGAGCTATAGCATTAAAAAGTGGACAGAAACAAATGGACATATATAAAGTATTTAGAGATGGTTAGTATGAAAAATTTTTGCTGTGACTTTTTGGTTAAGAGGAATAACGAGTAATTTTTGTCATTTAAAAATTTTTAACACAAAATGATATTTTATTCTCTTTCAGAGACATATTTTAAGATTTTTTTTATAAAATAGACTTGACCTTGCCTTTCTGTATGGTTGTAATTTTATTGCTATATAAGCTCCAAGTATTCTAGAGGATTTTGCCTGATACTACAATAAGTGATTCACGATAAATGTACATTGTAGAGGAAAGAGTTGAGTGCCAATTTAATCAAGAGACTCCTTTTGCATATTATTTTGGACAGGGTTTGTCCCTAGCTTGTTCCCCACTGTAAATCTAGCAATAAGAGGAGTAGTCATAGTCATTCACTCAGCACAGCGACTCTGTTAAATGAATAAATGCCTGAATCACAGCTTTTTAAGGCTAATGTTAATAAAGTTATGCATGTTGTTCTTATTAATTGTTTAGATGGTTCTTGAAGTAGTTTTCCTTTCTCTAATGTCTTTATGAAACAAAACTTCTAGTGTCTCATCAGACAAGGGAAGATCACAGAAAACTCCAACTTCTCCCCTATCTCCAAGTTCCCAGAAATTGTTGCAGTTTGACCTTCCAGGAACTTCATTAGAAAGATCTAAATCCTCAATAGTAGTGACTCCAACTATAACAGGATTTAAGCCTAATGCAACTTTTGCTGATACGAACCTGGCTGCCAGCAGAACAACGACAGAGATGGCTTCAACACCAGGCAAGTAGATCCATGCAGCTGTAATTTAAAAAATAAGATATTAATTTTTTTCCAAAAATTTCTTTTCTTTCAATTAAACCATAGAGAAATGTTGTTTCAAGTGAATGCAATTACTTTTTGAAGTAGTAAACAAAAATTGTGCCCGAAAATAAATACTGAAAAGCGCAAGAGATTCAATAGTGGTGACTTTTCCCATTTTGCCAGCGTTATTCAAAAGACACTTGAAAAATGTATCCCATATATGTACTCCTAAGTGTTCATAGGTATATATGCATTATGTACACATGCATGTGTGTGTGCTCATACACACACAAAAGAAGTAACTATTAAGAAACATTGTACTAATAAGTCACTCTCTTTCCTACAGAGGAAAGCAGACTTGTTTTTGGACTTTAAAATGAGAAATGAATTTTAGAAATCTGAGATGTAATTTCATGTGAACTTTGATATTTGACAATTATATGCCTTCCAGGTTCTAAGCGCTTTTCTCCTGCTGGCCTCCAGCATCGTATGGCAGCAGAACTCAGTTACTTGAGTGCCATTGAGGAGTCGGTGCGCCAACTATCAGATGTAGAAAGAGTTAGAGGCATTTCACTTGCTCAGCAGGAGAGTGTGTCTCTGGCTCAGATCATAAAGGTATTTGTAGAGTTTTCTTTAGTTTTCTGCATTTTTTTCTCTTTTCTTTGCTATTTCAAATAGTTTTAATGATGAGTTTAAAAAAAACAACTTTAACTTGCCAAGTAGAAAAAAATAGTCTGTCATACAGTACCTATAAATAACCCTGCGAAAAACTATCATATGCTAAAAAGATAATTAAACATGCAGTATTTGGCAGCAGAACAATATATTACAGTCATTTTCTTTCAAATACTTCATTTTCCACGTTCTCTACCTTTTTTCGTGACAGTATGAAAATCAGCTTATCAAACATTTTCAGTATTTTCTCTTTTTTTGTGACAGGTCAGAAATGGCTGAGTTTTTGTTTTTTAATACTTTATTTGTACTAAAAAGAAAAGTTTCTGAGATCTAAGTATTTGGTAATGCCAGGATAATAGGACTTTCCCTTAGCTAACAAAAATCCAGTGTTCCTCAGTGGGAATGCTATTGGTATGTATATATATATATATATTTTTTAAACTGAGGTAATATTTAAATATAATAAAATACACAGAATTTAAGTGTATAATTTGATGAGTTTTGAACATGTAACAACCACCCTAATCAAAATATAGAACACTTCAATCACCCAGAAGTTTCACCCAGGCCCCTTTTCAGTTAATCTCCCCTCCTAGAGGCAATTAGTATTCTGATTCATATCACCGTAGTTTATTTTTGCCAGTTCTGGAACTTCATAAAATGGAAGTATACTTTGTACTCTGTTGTGTTTAGCTTATTTTATGCAACATAACGTTTTTAAGATTAATCCATGTTATTGCATCCATGGTGTTGCTTTTGGTTTTTTTGCTGAGTAACATTCCATTGATGAATATATCACAGTTCATTTATCCATTCTCCTGTTGATGTACATTTGTATTATTTCCAGTTTTTGGCTACCATAAGTATTCCTGCTCTGAACACTTTTTTGCAATGCTCTGTATACAACACATATTTTTATTTTTCTTGCCTAAATACCTAGGAGTGTAATTGCTTGGGTTAAGTGTATGTTTAACTTTATAAGAAACTGCCATTCTGTTTTCCAAAATAGTTGTAACATCTTATACTGACAGCAATATATGAGAGTTCTAGTTGTATTATATCTTTGCTATCACTGTGTATTGTAGTGAGGGTGAAGTAGTATCTCATTGTGGTTTTAATTTGCATTTCTTTTATGATTGATGAGATTGATCTTTCAGTATATTTACTGATCAAACTTATGTCTTCTTTTGTGAATATCTGTTCAAATCTTTTGCCTATTTCATGATTGGGATGTCTTACTTATTGAGTTGTAGGAGTTCTTTATATATTCTAGAAACAAGTCTTTTTCAGATATATCTCAAATATTGCGTTTGTTTGTTTGTTTTTAAATGCTAAGTTATTTATTTATTTATTTATTTTTGGCTGTGTTGGGTCTTCGTTTCTGTGTGAGGGCTTTCTCCAGTTGCGGCGAGCGGGGGTCACTCCTCATCGCAGTGCACGGGCCTCTCACTATCGCGGCCTCTCTTGTTGCGGAGCACAGGCTCCAGACGCGCAGGCTCAGTGGTTGTGGCTCACGGGCCCAGCCGCTCCGCGGCATGTGGGATACTCCCAGACCAGGGCGCGAACCCGCGTCCCCTGCATTGGCAGGCAGACTCTCAACCACTGCGCCACCAGGGAAGCCCTCAAATATTGCTTTTCATCCTTGATTTGCCTTTTCATTTTTTTAAACTATGTCTTTTGAAGAGCAGAATATTTTAATTTTGATGAAATCTAGTTTTTAATCTTTTTCTTTTATGGGTAGTGCTTTTTGTATTCTAAGAAAACTTTGCCTACCCTAAGATATTAAAATACTCTAACAAATATATTCTTTTATTTTTTCCCCAAAGCTTTATAGTTTTGGCTTTTATATTTAAGTGTGTGAACCATTTCAAGTTAATTACAGGTTGTGAGGAAGGGGTCAAAGTTAAACTCTTTCCTCCCATATGGATGTTTGGTTGTTCTAGCACCGTTTTCTTCAATTACCTTGGTACCTTTATCAACATTTAAATAATCATTTATGTGTTGGTCTATTTCTGCACTCTGTTCTTTTCCATTGACTTATTTGTCTAGTACCATACTGTTTTTCTAGTACCATACTATTTTACTGTAGCTTTATTAGTACCATACTATTTTTTTTTCAATTAAAAAAATTTTTTTTATTGGAATATAGCTGATTTACAATATTGTGTTGGTTTCAGGTGTACAGCAAAGTGAATCAGTTATACATATGCATATATCCACTCTTTTTTAGTTTTTTTTCCCATTTAGGCCATTACAAAGTATTGAGTGGAATCCCCTGTGCTATACAGTAGGTCCTTATTAGTTATCTATTTTATATATTGTAGTGTGTATATGTCAATCCCAATCTCCCAATTTATCTCTCCCCCCCCTCCCCCATAGTGAGTCTTGAAATCAGGCTGTAATTACTCCAACTTTGTTCTTTCTCAAGATAGTTTTGGCTATTTTACGTTTTTGCATTTCTGCATAACTTTTAGAATCAGTTTGTCAGTTTCTACAAAAAATTTTAAAAGCCTGGTGGCATTTTGATTTGAATGACGTTGAATCTATAGATCAGTATGGGGAGAATTCACATCTTAACAAAATTGCATCTTCTAATTCAGGAACATAGTGTCTTTTTCTATTTGTTTAGGTTTTTAAATATTTCTCTCAGCAGTGTAATTTTCAGTGTAGCGGTCTTACACATTTTAAAAATTATTCTTAAATATTTTATGTCTTTTGATGATAAATGATTTTTTTTTTCAATTTCATTTTCTAGTTGTTCCTCTTAAAATACCTATAGATAGTTTTTTTGTGTGGAACTGTTTAGCCTTCCTACATTCCTCCCAATAAATAACAGTAGTTCTGTCCATTCATTGTGACAGTAAAAGCTCTCCAGACATTTCCAAATGCTCACTGGTGGACAGTGGAGAGCGGCTGATACCAACTTTATTAAAAAAGTCACTGGATTGAGGAAATGGCCTATTGCAGTTGTCATCCTTCCCTTGAAATCTGAAAAACCGCTGATGTTATCTACCATTTTAGGGATACATTATATCTCTGGGTTTCCAAATACGGACAGGGCATTGTATGACTTTATATACAGCCTTACCACCTTTAGAGAACCTGTATTATTTAGCACTATTCCAGAAGAAATGAAAATATATAAATGTATAGATAACATCGTATGGAATAATTGTAAGAAAGAGTCCTGTTAAGAAGGAGACGTTTTGGAAGGCAACATTTTTATGAAGCTGCTCCTTCAAAGTCAAAATAAAGGAATCATAAAATTGTGAGGTGTGAAGCGTTACCTTTATTCTTATATTTAGGATGTTTTAATCTCCTCCAAAGAGTTAGGTACCATAGCTTTTCTTTTAAACCAGCTTTTTGATATGAGTTCTTAGTCCTGCATGTCTTAGAAATTTCTTATATTACTACATTATTTGACACACAGTAGGTGGTCACTAAATATTTAGATAAATGATAAATGGTTGATGTCTATGCTATTTCCTGTCTTTCCTTTAGGCTCTGATTAGTTGCTTCAAAAGATCTGTGTTAGGAAAACAGTGTTCTATTTAATTAAGTTTCTGCATTAAAATAGTTCAGTATCTTAGAATTAATAGTTGATCATTTCTTTATTTTGAAGGCACAGCAGCAACGCCATGAAAGAGACTTGGCCCTTTTGAAATTGAAGGCTGAACAAGAGGCTCTGGAGTGTCAGAGACAATTAGAAGAAACCCGAAGCAAAGCAGCTCAGGTAGCTTCTTTTGCAAATTTCTATCCTTGAAATCACTTTAGTATTCTTTTAGTTATATAGGAGTAAAAAGGAAAGATGTAAATAATAATGTTTTAGTACGTTATACCATATGAGTTAATTTCATGTCATTTGATTCTTGTAGCAACCCTGTGAAATTAAGTAGTCAAGGCCTATCCCCAGTTTAGAGAAATGGAAACTGATGTACACAGTAGTTACTTGTCTACAGACACATCAACTTGTGAACAGTGGAGTTAAGACTTAAACTTCAGCAGTGATTTTAAGATTCCAGATTTTAAACTCTAAATTTTAAGACATGAAATCAAGACAGTAGTCAAAGGTTTTGTTTTTTTTTTTTTTCCTCAAGGCATTTGATCCATGAAACAAATTTACAAGTTAAAACTAATGTGGGTGGGATGAGACTGAGACATAAAGTAAGTTCTCTTTTCACCCTCTTTTATTAACAGGTCCATGCGGAATCATTGCAGCAGGTGGTTAAATCACAACGGGATGTAACTGAAGTCCTGCAGGAAGCAACTTGTAAAATAGCTGCTCAGCAAACAGAGACTGCTCGCCTGACCACAGATGCAGCACGCCAAATCTGTGAGGTGAGAGCCACCGAGAACCCTTTTCCTGTTAGTTCTTTTTAGTCAGTCTGATTACCTTTGGTCTTAGCAGTCATGGGTTTCTAACATCTAGTGAATGCATACTTTTGATAAGTGACTTTCAATGAGGGCCATACCCTATTGAAATGAGGCATCATTTATTGTAGTGTGTTGTCCATGTGAACGATACAGGGGGCAGAAAAAAGATGCAGAAGAACTCTATATTTTGGCCCCTGAGTAAGCTTTTTAAAAGAAAATCAATTTTATTGATGTGTAATTTACAAACAATAAAATATATCCATTTTAAGTGTACAGTTTTATGAGTTCGACAGATAGATATAGGTATCTATATATATTTCTTTATTGTATCTCTCTATTCCCCTGAACACCACCATAATCAAGAAATAAAACTTTTAAGAGTATTGGAAATATTCTTTCATGCCCTTTGCAGTCAGTCCCCAATCTTAGTCCCACGGAGCCATGGATCTGTTTTGTATGAAGATGTTTCATTGTTACCCAGAGTGATATTAGTGTCTTTTTTTTTTTTAAATTGTACCAAAGATAAAGCCAGAAATAGTTTTACTGCTGTCTCTATATAGGATATCGTAATCTATAAAGTTACAGTTTATTTTAGCAGTTACTATTTAGGACTGTTTGTGAAATGAATCTGTTATTAAAAAGCCATGAACCTACTGTATGATGGGTACCATGGGGTTGTGCAAATAAGTATAGAGTCTCTTTTCTCAAGAAAATTTTAGATTACAATTAACAAAGATTTCAAAAACACTTCAATTCGTCAAAGCAGTGATTGAATAAATACCAGATGAATAATACATGGCAATAATGGCTAAGCGTAGGGAAGATGTGCTTCACATTGTTGGTCAGAAAAGACTTAGATAGGAAGTTCTAATTGAAATGATTCTTGAAGGAAGATTTAATTTTTGGTTTACTGTGGCTTATTTTGAACTTGAAGGTTTTCTGTCTAGTAATTCATAGATTGTTATAGCTGGGTGAAACCTTAGAAATCATGTGGTCTAGCTCTATTTTTATAAGGAAGTTGTTGAAACTTAAAGAGTCTAAATGACGTGCCCACAATATTTTACCTAATATGGCAGAATTTGCTTGCTCTCAGTCCAGTGATCTTTGTAAGACACTCTGCTCACTCTCAGTTCTTCTGTGATGTTACCTTTTTATATCTACTTTGCCTTGTGTGTGTTTATATTTAGATGGCAGAGTTGACTCGAACTCATATCTCAGATGCCATCACTGCTTCAGCAGCTCCCCTAGCAACGCTATATGACCACCAGCGGCAGTATGCTCCAGACTTCGTGAAACAACTAAGGACAAGAGCTGAAACAGATAGGTTAATATCCAGTCATTCAGGAAATATGTCATGAATATCTATTATGTCCCAGGCACTGTTGTGGGTACTGGAAATACAGTCATGGGCATACAGTCTGGTGGGGAAGAGAGACATTAATCAAATATCCTTTAAGTGAATGAACACTTACAAATTAAGCATTATGAAAGAAAGGAACATATGTCTTTGAGATATACAACAAAGGAGTTTGAATAGCAAGGAGGTCAGAGAAGGTTTTCCTGAGGAAGTAAAGCTTATGGTGAGATCTAGTGGATGAAAGGGAGTCAGTGATGTAAAGGAGGTAAGGAATAGGCAGGTCAATACATGCAAAGGTGGAGGAGAAGATGAAGGAAGACCAAAGTGACTGGGGGCAAAGGGCAAAGAGGAGAATGGTAGGAGATGATGCAGGGATCAGATTATGATAGAACTTTGCAGATCTTATGGATTTTGGAGTTTATTCTACGAGCAATGTAAAGTCATTGGAGAGTTTTTTAGGCGGGGCTGGGTGATGTCATCATGTTTATGTGTAATATTTTTTAATAAATTTATTTTATTTATTTATTTTTGGCTGCGTTGGGTCTTCGTTGCTGCATGCTGGCTTTTCTCTAGTTGCGGCGAGTGGGGGCTACTGTTCGTTGAGATGCGCAGGCTTCTCATTGCGGTGGCTTCTCTTGTTGCAGAACACGGGCTCTAGGAGTGCGGGCTTCAGTAGCTGTGGCACTTGGGCTCAGTAGTTATGACTCGGGGCTCTAGAGTGCAGGCTCAGTAGTTGTGGTGCATGGGCTTAGCTGCTCCGCAGCATGTGGGATCTTCCCGTGTCCCCTGCACTGGCAGGCGGATTCCTAACCACTGCACCACCAGGGAAGTCCCATATGTGTATTTTTTTACATCACATTTTGACCGTCTCTAATTCATAGATTTTAAGTCTCTATTCACATTCATTGATACTTGGGGTGATCTGTGTTTATTTCTCGTAATAAATAGAAGATATTCTTTAATGTGTTGTACACTTTTCTGTGAGCAAATGCCTTTCTTTCTCAAATACTTTGTAACAGTTATTTCATAATTTCTATTCATTCAAGATTTTATCTCATGTTAATATTAAACAGTACTTAAAAATCTTTCTCTTGTTTGAGACTTTAAATGTTTTAATCAGTTTTTATTTTCTTTGTAGGAAAAGTCAATCTGGTCCACTCTCTCAGAGTAAAGAAGGGACCCTTGACTCCAAGCATCAGAAGTTTTCCCCTTCATATGATAGTTATTCTGAGTCTTCAAGATACAAGAATCGTGATAGAAGGTAAAAAGAGTTTGATTTAGTAAAGTCTGATAAATGGCTTAGACATTGCTTTTTTTTGATTCCTTAATCTTGTTTCTTTAAATGAAATAGTGTCTTCCTTTCTGTTCTGGCTTCCCCCATTTAATTAGCTGATTTACAAAATAGTTGTTCCATGTAATAATATAGCTACCATTCCTTGACAGTCTACATTGTACAAGTACTGTATAAGTCGTTCTTCCTGCATTTAATCTTCACAACAATCTTCCAAGACAGATATTATCCTCTTTTTATAGATAAGGAAACTGAGGCTCATGGAGATGTTAAGAAACTCACCCACCGTCACATAGCTAGTGGCACACCAAGGAATTGAACCATAGTTTGTCTGGCTCCAAAGCACATTGCTTTGCTGACATCCATATTTTTTGACATTTCTGTATGTACTAATTTTTATCATTATGAAAGAAGATTGAATACTTTGTCCTTGTACTTGGCACAAGTATTAACATCTATAATTTTCAATTGTGGTTCTGTCCTTGGATTAAAAGGTTTTAGAGGCCTCTTTCCAGCATTCTTAGAGGTGGGATACCTATATTGTCAAAGTATACTAAAACCTCAGTTTAAAAAATCATGAGACTAAAAAACATGAAGATTAATGTGGGGTAAGTACCAACAGTTATTAAGTCCTTACTCTGTGTCTGGAACTATATGACTTTCATTTAACCTTCACTGACAATTTAGGCCATCATCTGAGTTACTGCAGTGGACTCCTAATAGGTTTCCCTGTCCTGTAACCTTTCCCCACTTCATACATTAACCACATGGCAACCAGAGTGATTTTTCTAAAATTTGCCGCCAATTGGTTATTTACCTGTTTGAAACCTTCAGTGTTTCCTCAGAGCCACTTAGTATAGTGTGAAAGTCCCTTTATTATTGAGCCTTTAGTCCATCTCCAGCCCTGTCACTTGGCATTTCCCCTCTTACCGTATTCTACTGGCTCTAACTACTTCCGTTTCTCTAAAGAGCCATGCTCTCTTTGTCTCCTGTGCCATTACATATGATATACCTTCTTTCTGGACCCTCCCCGCTCCATTTCATTTAGTTTACTTTTACTTGCCCTTTAAGAATCAGTGTTACCCCTCATCTGCTTTAGAGATCCCTTCTGTGTTCTCCCACGGCACTCCGTATAACTATTACAGCCTTTACCACCTTCTATATTCTCACTCCTTTACTTATCACTTGTAGACTAGACTTGGAGTTCTTTGAGGGCTTCATTTTCATCATCCCCAAAAGAAACCCTGTACCCGTTAACAGTCACTTCTTATGTCCTTTCCCAGCCTCTGGTGACAGCTAATCTACTCTCTATTTCTATTTTATATGGATTGTTATCTGTTTTGGACATTTCATATAAATAGCATCATACAATGTGTGGTTCTTTGCTCCTGGCTTCTTTAACTTACCATAATGTTTTCAAGGTTTGTCTATCATGTATTAGTACTTTATTCCTTTATATAGCCAAATAATCTACTGCATGGATATCCCACAATTATCCATCAGTTGTTGGACATTAGAATTGTTTCCACTTTTTGGCTCTTATGAATTGTGCCACTGTGTACATTCATGTACAAGTTTTTGTGTGGTCATGTGTTTTCGTTTCTCTTGGGTATATACTTAGGAAAAGGATTGCTGGGTCATAATAGTAATAACTCTGTTTAACATCTTGAAGATATGCCAAACTGTTTTCCAAAACAGCTGCTCCATTTCACATTTTCACCAGGAATATAAAAATTTTCCACATCTTTACCCACACTTGTTGGTAGGTTAATGAAGACTGTGTCATTCTTGTATCCCCAGAGCTTAACAAAATGCCTAGCACATAGTAGGCAATCTACTACATGTTTCTTGGGTGAATGATTGGTGTGTAACTGCTAAGTGGAAGAATTGAGATTAACCCCATATCCTACTGACTCCAAAGCACTTGCAGTCTCCTGCATTCTGTCTTTTACCTTATAGCTTTATTATACAATTTATCCTTTCGAAAACATTTATTAAGCCAGACAAATAATTGCATAATATTCTGATAAATACTATCGTAGAAATATGCACAAAAAAACAGTATAAACACAGAGACAGACCTTCCTTGGGTGTGGAGAAGGGGTCCACAAACAATTTGCAGAAATGATACTTCAACTGAGTCTTGAATTCATTAGGCAGAGAGGGAAGGAAGGGCATGTCACAAGAGGAAATAGCTTATTCAGAGGATCTCAAAACTTGGCTTATGATTGGCTATATATTTATATTTAGTGAATGGATAAATTAAGGAAAGCAAAGAGGGAGGAAGGAAAACACTGAACTTGAAAACAAATTCACTAAGCATTTGGAAACTTGAGGCTTAAAGTCAGGGGAAGGGTGGAGCTAGTGATACAGATTTGAGGCTCATTCCAAATGATAGCAGTTGAAATTATAGAGATGCATAAGTTTGTCCAAGGAGAGTATATAGCATAAAGGAGAAAGGAACCAAAACCAAAACGCTAGGACGCACAGTCATTTTAAGAAAATATAGAAAAATTAAAAGGAAGCGAAAGAAACACAGGAAAACTTGCTAGGGAGGTAGGAAGAGAAGCAGGTGGGAGTAGAGTCAAGGAATATAAGAAAGGAGAACCCTTTTATTTATCATTTAATTTTGATATAATTTCAAGCTTACAACAACTTTGCAAGAATAATATAAAGTTTCCAAATATCTTTCATCCAGGTTACCCTAGTGTTAACACTTTACTACATTTGCTTTAGTGAACTTTTAAAAAAGGAGATAAGAGGTTCATACCTCTGATGTTGTAGAAAAAGAAATTATCTATTGGATTTGACAATTAGAGTTTAGGTGGAGTTTACAAGAACCGTTCCAGTAGAATAGTAGGGAATTGAAGCAGACTGCGATAAATTATGAGGTTGATGAAAAGTAAGGAAGTGGAAACAGCAGATAGAAGCCTCTTTTCCCAGTAGATTGATTTTAAAATGAAAGGAAAAAAGGGAGTGATAGCCTGAGGATAGTGGTTCCTCATTATGACTATTTAAAAGTGAAACCTTCCTTTCTTCTACTCATCTTTCCTGAAGCAGTTTCTTCTCAGACTTATGTCTACGTAGCATTTTTATGTTTTATATTATATATTTCATCATTTCATATCTTGATCATAAGGCACATTTCCTTGGCCAAATAAGTTTACTTTGAAGTTATGATCCTTATTTTGTTACCTTTATTTTTTTTCTGGTTTGTTTCCATAATACCCTTAAACAGGAGTAGTAGTGGTAGCAGCCGTCAAGAAAGTCCTTCAGTTCCCTCTTGTAAGGGAAATGAGAAGAAACTTCATGGTGAAAAGATGGAGAGTTCTATTGATGAACAGGTCCAGACTGCTGTGGATGATTCTCTACGAAGTGATAGTGTACCATCTCTTCCCGATGAGAAAGGTAACTTTCTTTGCACATTATGTATTATTATCGTTTGGGGAGGCTTCCAGAACCCTTTGAGATATTTGTGACTGAACTAATTAATATAATTAGACAAGGTTTTATGTCTGATATTAAATGTATTCAAGTGAAACTGTTTGAAGGCCATACACCATGCCAGTAGTAACCTTGCTAATATTTTACATGGTTGTGTGTCATGATTCTGAGGGGAGGCAAGACTAAATCTAGGTGACCATGCATGTGAATGGAATATATACTCAGTACTGAAAAAAATTACTTTTATCCTATTGTAGATGTGTAACACGATCATAAAAAGGAGAATACATTATTAGAACTTTAAATTTTAAACAATATAATAAGGTACAATTTCTTCTAAATGATGATAACATCAGATATATTAAATAGATTAAAATTCATTACTTTTCCTGGATCATAAATTAAAGCTGTACTCCTGTCGAATCATGGGTTATAATTAATATAGCAAAGAAAACAGAATCTGGCAACAAATGGCACCTTTAAGACATTAAGTTGGTAAATTAATAGCCTCCATTCTAGATTTATTTTTTAAATAACTGGTCATTAAGTAGTGCTTTTGATTGATAGTCTAGAACCGTAGTCTTCAAAGCAGGATGGGCAAGACAGTCTTTGGAGTGTAAGAAGAAAATATTTACATTAAAATTTTTTTCATCCTTTAAAAATCTTTTCTGTAAATTTTATAGTGAATATAATATAGGGATATAGTAGTCTATAGTTATGGCAGCCCTAGCTGATTAATACAGATGTTGGTACCTAGAAGTTGGGGTGATGCTATAACAAATACTAAAAGTGTAGCAGTGGCTTTGGAACTGGATGACGAGTAAAGGATAGGAGAGTTTTGAGGTTCATGCAAGAAAAAGCCTACACTGCCTTGCAGAGATTGTTGGTAGGAATGGTCATTAAAGGTGATTCCGATGAAGTCCAATAAAGGTGGAAATGAGGAACATGTTATTGGAAACTGGAAGATAGGCAGTCCTTGTTATAAAGTGGCAAAGAACTTGACTGAACTTGTTCTAGTGTTTTGTGGAAAGTGGAAGTTAAAAGTGATGACCTTGGATATTTAGCTGAGGAGATTTCTAAGTAAAATGTTGAAGGCATAGCCTAATTTCTTCTTACTGCTTGTAGTAAAATGTGAGAGAAGAAATAAACTGAAGGAATTATTAAGCAAAAAGGAACCAGAATTTGAAGATTTGGAACATTCTCAGCCTATCCATATTGTAAAAAATGAGAAAGTGAGTTCTGGAGAGAACACCAAGGGTGTGACTGGACAGTTACTTCGTAAAGACATTACCCATGGATTTAATCAGCCATCTCAGCATGTTCAGCAGAAGCCAGGCACAGAGATGGGGTTATACTAGCAGAGACACAGCCAGTTTGGACTAAAGGGCAAGAGACAGGATGAAATATAGGAAAGCTTTCAGACTTCTGGGATTCTGTGGGATGGGACAATAGAGCTATACAGCTGTGAACATGCCTATCCTTCAAGAAAGCTAAGGTGGCTAGAATTCATGGGGCAACCAAAATCCAAAGAAATTAAAACATTGAAAAACTAGTATGAAGAAGAAAACAGGGGAAAATCTAGGTCACTTTGGTTTGGCAATGATTTCTTAGGTACAACACCAAAAGTACAATCCATGAAGGAAAAAATTGATAAGGTACACTTTGTTAAAAATTAAAAACTTCTGCTCTGTAAGAGACGTTATTAAGAGAATGAAAAGCCACAGACTGTTAGAAAATATTTGTAAATCACGTTTGGTAAAAGACTTATATCCAGAATGTATAAAGGACTCTTAAAACTCATCAGGAAAATCAGCAACCCAATTTAAAAATACGCAAAAGAGCTGAACAGACACACTTCGTTGAAGAAAATATACAAATGGCAGATAGACGTGGGAAAGGTCTTCAATATCATATATTTATAGGGAAGTGAAAATTAAAATCTCAATGAGATACTATAACGTGCCTATTGGAATAGCTAAAATCCAAAATAACAACAAATTGGTGGCAAGGATGCTGAGCAACAGGAACTTGAATTCATCACTGATGAGAATGCAAAATAGCACAGCGCCCCTGGAAGACATTTACACAGCATTTTTTTTTTTTTTTAGTGGTAGGTTTCTGCTTTTAAGATTTATTTATTTATTTTTATTGATTGATTGGTTGCTATGTTGGGTCTTCGTTTCTGTGCTAGGGCTTTCTCCAGTTGCGGCAAGCGGGGGCCACTCTTCATCGCAGTGCGCGGGCCTCTCACTATCGTGGCCTCTCTTGTTGCAGAGCACAGGCTCTAGACGCACAGGCTCAGTAGTTGTGGCTCACGGGCCTAGCCGCTCCGTGGCATGTGGGATCTTCCCAGACCAGAGCTCGAACCCGTGTCCCCTGCATTAGCAGGCAGATTCTCAACCACTGCGCCACCAGGGAAGCCCCATACACAGCATTTTATAATGACCCAGCAATCACATGCCTAGGTATTTGCCCAAGTGATCTGAAAACTTATGTCCACACAAAAATCTATACACTAACATTTGTGGCATTATTATTCATAATTGCTAAAAAATTGGAAGCTATTCAGGGCTACTAATTGAATATCTACTGAAAACTGTTACAATGATAAAATCTACTTGCTCCATATTCTTTTATTATAGATTCAACTTCTGTTGCAACAGAATATTCCCTGAAATTTGATGAATCCATGACAGAAGATGAAATAGAAGAAAGATCATTTCGATCTTTACTACCTTCTGAGAGTCATCGCAGATTTAACATGGAAAAGAAAAGAGGCCATCATGATGACTCTGATGAAGAAACTTCCCCAGAAAAGACTACACTGTCCTCTGCCAAGGTGTGTTTCAGTTTACCTGTGGAGATACTTCATAAATAGTTGTGGATGTGTTCTCTCAAAGGTATGAGGAATTATTTTGTACTTGAACTCAATTGTCAGCTACCAGAATGATTTTCCTGAGATATCAATTTTATGTTATATTTTTGGTATAGAATCTGGCTTTGCTTTCCTTATAAAGTAGCTTACAAACTTATTCCTTGGAATGATATATAAGGCTTTTGAGGATCTGAGCCAAAGTTATGTCTTTAGCTTTTTCACTTACTTCACCCTTACAACACTGTATTCCATTAAAAATTTTTCATTTATATCTTTCTTCTTATTAAATTGTAAGCCTTTTGAATAACAGGGGCAAATTCTTACCCACCTTACACCCCTGGGACAGTACCTGGCTTACAATAGTTGTTAAAATTTTATTGGGTGAATAAATTAGCAGATGAATGTTACTGGCTTTCACTTGCCTTTTTTTTTTTGAAGAATGTTCTCTTACGTGGTTGGCAGCCTTTTTATATACATAATTTATTTTTATAAGTGCATACCTCTTTTTTTTTTAACTTATTTATTTTATTTATTTATTTTTGGCTGCATTGGGCCTTCGTTGCTGTGCGCGGGCTTTCTCTAGTTGCGGCAAGCGGGGGCTACTCTTTGTTGTTTCGGTGGCTTCTCTTGTTGTGGAGCACGGGCAGTAGGCGTGCGGGATCCAGTAGTTGTGGTGCGCAGGCTCAGTAGTTATGGCTCGTGGGCTCTGGAGCACAGGCTCAGTAGTTGTGGCTCACGGGCCCAGTTGCTCCGCGGCGTGTGGGATCTTCCTGGGCCAGGGCTCGAACCCGTGTCCCCTGCATTGGCATGTGGATTCTTAACCACTGCGCCACCAGGGAAGCCCAAGTGCATACCTCTTTTAATGAAGTTAATTAAATTCCAAAAGGTTTAGATGGTGATAAACACGACATAAACTCTCTAACTCAGGAGCTGAGCATGCCATTCTCAGGAGGACAAGACAGCTTTTCTAAATTTACTATGGAGATGGTTAGACAGTATATGAAAGAAGAGGAAATGAGAGCAGCTCACCAGTCTTCACTCCTGCGTCTCCGTGAAAAGGCCTTGAAGGAGAAAACTAAAGCTGAATTAGCCTGGCTAGAGCATCAGAAAAAGTAAGTTCTTTCAGTGAACATAGTTTTGACTGTTCGATTTCTCCTTTCATGAAAAGGAAATGCCTTGTTTTTAAAGATGTTTTTGTTTCCTCATCTAATTTAATTTGATCAACCCAGTTTCTCAAGCTAGAAATACATCAGTCATCCTTGAATCATGTTGCTTTCAAGACATCCTAAACATATAACATTTTCTTTGCATTTCTCTTTCATCACTTAACTGACTCTTATATTGTTATTTTATACTTAATTCCTTTACTATGTTATAAATTTCTCAAAGCTATTTTATCTTTAAAGGACATAGTCTAGGGTTTGCATATATCATATATCCAATAAAATATTTGTTGGGTTAGGAGTTGCTGCATGCAACAACTGTTTTCCACATTTGAAAATGTTAAATGGGTTAGAGATGTGTTAGTGGTTGAGAATTCTTGACATTAGAATAGAAATTTAATCTAATCTTTGTCTCAATGGGAATAATTGCAGACATCTACGAGATAAAGGAGAAGATGATAAAATGCCCCCACTCCGAAAGAAACAACGTGGTTTGCTCTTAAGGTTGCAGCAAGAAAAGGTATGTAAGGAAAAACACTCCTTTAAGAGAACGTAAGGCGACAAGTTAGATTGTGGAATCTATTATTTTGCCTAATCTCTTTTTCTTATTATCACATTAAAGGAGATTTAGTTGATATTTACCACTGTTGATGCATACTACTATAATTACAGGAGTTGCTTAGTGGCCTATCGTTTTTCTCCTAAATTAGGGTTGTGTTTCACTGCTAACTGAATACGATGTAGAGTAAGACCTTCTGCCTTCATTTACTATGTAAAATAAAATTGTGCTTTGATATGCATATTTTTTAAATTAAGATGTTTGTGAGTCTAATTGGATCAATTATTTAGTCACTGTTTCCCCAAATAGATTTTCAAGACATATGAATTACAAATTGACAAATATTTTGGCTTAATGGACTCAGAAAGACCTGGCATTTGTATCCTGGAGAGGCAGCATGGTGTAGTGGTTACGAATTCAGGCTCTAGAGTCAGATTGCCTTGATTAAAATCCCAAACCTTCCAATTATTAGTCTTATAATCTTGGAAAGTTACTTAACTTCTCTGTTCCTCAGTTTCCTTATTTATAAACCGAGCATAATAATGATAACATACTTTGTAGGGTTGTTAAGAGGAATAAATGAGTTAATACATATAATAACTTAGAACAAACCTTGGCACAAAGGTAAGTGCTCAATAAATGTTAGCTGTTATTATTTGAATTCCAGCTTCGTCAGTTGCAAATGCGTGTTCATGGTCAAGTTTAAGTAACTCTCTGAGACTTAGTTTCCTTATCTGTTGGAGTGAGATTTTATTTCATATGATGGTTGTGAGGATTAAATGAGGTAACATATGTAAAATCTGTTTCACGTTGCCTGGTAAGTACTTAATAGATTCTGGTTTTCTTTTCCTTTATTGACCTGTTTTCAGGTACTAGCTACTGTGTTGGATGATCTGTGAACTTAATCATTTGAGTTATATATTGGAATATTAATAGTTTTTTTAAAACTTTGCCCTAAGAGGAACTCCCTGGCATTCCAGTGGTTAGGACTCAGTGCTTTCAGTGCCAGGGCCTGGGTTCAGTCCCTGGTTGGGGAACTAAGATCCCACAAGCTGTGTGGCGTGGCCAAAAAATAAAAATAAAAAATAAATAAACAAAAATTAGTCTTTGATTTTTCAGTAGATTTACTATGATTTGCCTAGGTGTGGTTTCTTTTGCACTGATACTATTTAGAGTTTTCAGAGCTTGTTGAATCTGTTGTTAGTAGTATTTCATCAGTTTTTGAAAATTATCTCTTCAGGTGTTGCTTTTGTCCTTTTCTCTCATTCCTTTCCTTCAGAGGCTCCAAGTAGACAAACGTTAGACCTTTGGACAATTTACCACGTCTCTGTTCTCCTCTGTTTTGTTTTAATGTCATTCTTTAAAACAGTAAAACAACCATGACAACAATATCATCAGCTACAACAAAAAACCACTGTGCTTCTGTTTGGAAAGTTTTTATTGACCTGTCTTTCAATTCGTTAGTTATAGCTTCTGCACCGTGATGTGTACTGTTAAATCTATCCAATGAGTTCTTAATTTGATTTCTTTTTTAGTTCTATAAAATCTGTTTTGTTCTTTTTTATAGATTTTAATTCTTGTTGAAATTCTCTACCTTTTCATCTGTTTTTTGACCTTTTCCTGTTATTTTTTGAACACATTATTCATAGTTATTTTAACTTCCTTATCTGCTAACTCTATCATTTGGACATCTTTGTGTCCGCTACTATTGTCTGTTTTTATTTTTTATTATCATATGACCCTTTTTCTTAAGATACCTAGTAATTTTTTTTATTGAATGCTGGACACTGTGTATAAATAACTGCAGAGGCTCCAGATGATGTTATCTTCCCCTAGAGAGGATTTATCCTTTCCTCTTCTATGCAGTTAGAGTGGTCAGCTGTTCACTTTATTCCACGCAGGGGCTGAGCTGGGTTGGCACTGGGCTGCAGACTTGGTAAGCCTCAGTCTACTTCTGCTTTGCATTGACGCTCGGTTGTGACCCTGCAGGGATTTCAGTTGAAAACCAGGTTAACGTGTTTTACCAGCACAAGAGACTGTTGGGTATTTCTGCTCTGCTGTTGAGAGGTTTCTGGCTTAATTCCTTAGCCTTTTTGCCTATGCTGCTTGAGAATTGGCAGATACTTTGAGGTGAAGACTGAGTTTGAAGCCTTAAGTCTTAAGACTTAACTGTCTTAGGTCTTCAGTTTTTTTCATTGCAGTTCTCTGTAGCTGGTGGGAGTGTTAACTGGTGTAATGACTTTCAGAGCAGTTTGACTATAACTAGGTAAATTGAAGACACATAATTTATGACTCAGCATTTCTATGTGTTGGTAAATATCCTAGAGAAGCTTTTACAGTATATAGGGAAAAGTGGAAACTATTTCTTCAGTAAGAGAATAGATGAACCAGGGCATATTTCTGCAAGAAAATGTAACACTGCAGGAAAAAAGAATGCATTAAATATAAGAACTGTTTAATAATGGTAATGTTCTGTATCTCTGCTATCCAATACAGTAGCTACTAGCTCCATGTAGCTTTTTTTAAAAAAATTATTTATTTATTTTGGCTGTGCTGGGTCTTAGTTGTGGCACGCAGGATCTTTTTAGTTGTGGCATGCGAACTCTTAGCGGCGGCATGCATGTGGGATCTAGTTCCCTGACCAGGGATGGAACTCGGCCCCGTGCATTGGGAGCGCGGAGTGTTACCCACTGGACCACTAGGCAAGTCCCCACATGTAGGTTTTGAGTACTTAAAATGTGGCTAGTGCAACCAAGAAACTGAAATTTTAATTTCACTTAAAATTAATCTCAATTTAAATAGCTACATGTAGCTATTGACTACTGTATTGAACAGGACAGCAGTAGGTCTTATCAGAGATCATAATATTGGGACTATCCTGGCAGTCCAGTGGTTAAGACTCCGCGTTTCCACTGCAGGGGGCACAGGTTTGATCCCTGGTTGGGGAACTAAGAATCCCTCATGCCATGCAGTGAGGCCAAAAGTTTTTTTTTTTTTAATCATAATATTAGTTATTACAGAAAAACAAGATGCAAAAGAATATGTACAATATGATACCATTCTTGTAAATTTTTAAAAGTCACCAATTAGTAATATATGTTCCATGGAATCACTCATGCATCAAAAGTACACAGCACATGTAGGGATGATATACTTCTGGAGAGGAAAATGGAAAAAGAGATTGGGGTAGAGTTTAGTTTTATCTCTAATGATTTAATTTTGAAACAGAGATTTGAAACAAATGTGGCAAACTGTTCAATCCCAGTGGTGGGGGTTTGAATGACTAATTTTTCTGCATACTATGTTTATAGTAGGCCAGAATGCTTTTTAAGTAAATGTGCAAAAAATACTCCTTGATCCAACTAGCTGTTACAGACCAGGGCTCTTGGCCTCCTTAATCAATAGAAATTGATCAGAGGCCAGACAAGAAATTCAGGCAAGGCTTTATTGGGACCCCTGCTGTAGCAGGGGGGAGTGAGAACAAACAATAGGTTCCCTTGCTTGCTTGCTTGCTTTCTGGGGGCGGGCCAGTTGGTTCCTTATGTGGGGTGAGGGTAGGGGTGTGTCCAGGGGTCGGGCTGGAGGGGTGGCTTAGGAGGTTTGCCCACTCCTTAGGTGGTGTTGTGTGCAGGGGGCATGCTCAGTACCCTGTTTTTGCTCCAGGCTCTTCAAAGTGGCAGTTGGTTTTTTTGGTCTCTTTGTATCTTTTGGGTCCAGAATTTGCCCTAGCATGCACGCAGTTATTTTTAGTCCCATATAGTTTCTTTGTATTTATAGCTTAAGGAGAGGTGTGTCCAGGTGCAAGCTTTGCAGCATTGCAGCAAAGGTTCCCAGGTCGCAGGCCTGTCTCACAGCTACCCCTAGAAAGTTGCCCTCTAGGAATAAAAGCACCAGAGTGTGAGGATATGTGTACCGAGATTCTTACTGCAGTTGTGTCAGTAGGGATTATTTTGACATGTAGTGAGATGGCTATGAGGAATTTGGCCACATATCTTTGCACAGCTGTATCCAACAGGAACATATTTTCCTTATTCTCTCTTTTTTTTTTTTTTGAGGTGAAATTCACATAACATAAAACAACCATTTTAAAATGAATATACCATTAACCATTTTATTTATTTATTTATTTTAAAAATATTTATTTATTTAAGCTGTGCTGGGTCTTAGTTGCAGCATGTGGGCTTCTTAGTTGCGGCATGCAGGCTCTTAGTTGTAGCATGCATGTGGGCTCTAGTTCCCTGACCAGGGATTGAATCCGGGCCCCCTGCATTGGGAGCACGGAGTCATACCCACTGAACCACCAGGGAAATCCCACCATTAACCATTTTAAAGTGAACAGTTTACTTGTACAACCTTATGGCTTATTCTTAAGAGAGATGCAAACACTTTCCCCTTAGAACCCCTTGAAAAAAATCTTTTCTTTCTTCTAGGCTTGGATTGGGTGAAATTATACATTAATTGGTTTAGAAGCTCAGGCCTAAGCTAGTAGCAGTTTTCAAAAGGTGTTCTGTAGAGCTCTGGGGATCCCTGAGACCCTTTCATGGGTCAGGGAGATCAAAACTATTTTCATAAGGATAGTGAGATGTGAATTTGCCCTTTTTATGTGTTGACATTTGCACTAAATGGTGCAAAAACAATGGTGGTAAAACTGCTGGTGCCTTAGCACAGATCAGGGCAGGGGCACCAAACTACTAGTAGTCATTATATCTTCCACTGCCACATACTTGCAGCAAAAAAAATCTAGTTCTACTAAAGAATGTCCTGATTAAGTAGTAAAAATTAATAATTTTATTGTGTTGACCTCTGAGTACTTGTTTTCATATTCTCCGTGACAGGAATGGGAAGCCCACAATTAAGCACTTTTCCTAGATACCAGAGGACGGTGATTAACTCATGGGAAAGCATTTGTGTAGTTTGAATTGCAAGCTGAGCTAGCCAGGTTTTTTTCATGGAATACCATTTTTACTTGAAAGAGTTATGCAGAGACAAACTATGTTTGTTCAGATTAGGGTATTTGACAGTCATTTTCTCAAAAATGAACAAAGTGTGCTTTTCACTTCAAAGAAGGCAATTGACAGTGTTTGTTGCCAATGATAAGGTTCAAACTTTCAAGCAAATGTCAGAATTTTGAAAAATTTCTGTCTACCACCTAATACTAAAGAATTTTTTTCGAGATCACAGTGATATTAATAAATGTGATTTGGGGGGATTGTATAATGAAATATGTGAACATTTGGAAGATCTGCATAACTGAGTGAACTAAACATTTTCCAAATGAGCAATGCATGGTGTTTAAAAAAAAATCAAGCCACGGAGATGGGGAGGGATAAATTAGTACTATGGGATTGACAGATACAAGCTATTATACATAAAATAGATAAGCAACAAGGATTTACTGTATAGCATAGGGAACTATATTCAATATCTTGTAATAACCTGTAATGGAAAATAATCTGAAAAAAAATTAGTGTATAACTGAATCACTTTGCTGTACATCTGAGACTAACACAGTATTATAAATCAACTATGCTTCAATTAAAAAAAAAAAAACCCAAACCAAAAAAAAAAAAAACCAAGCCAGACAGTAAAGAGATGTGCAAACATCTACATACTATTTTCACTAATTTTGTTTTGGAAAATATAGTTATTTTCTTCAAAATGTGAATAAATGCCATTGTACACTCATGAGAGAATGAGAGTAAAAAGGCAAATAATGTCTTAGTATTATGAAGATAGTTTGATCCTGAGAGTCTCCAGAAGGGATCTTAGGAAGCTTCAAGGGTCCTTGGACCATACTTCGAGAACTGGTGCTTGAGAGGAATTCATACACGTGCCCAAGGAGACAAAAAGTATAAGGCTGTTGATTATAGTATTGTTTATAATAGTAGACAACAACCTTATCTAATCATAGAGGTAATAGATACATGAAATCTGTATACCTCCAGTGTAAATTTATGCAGCATTTAGGGGCAAATCAACATGGAGACATATAAAAGCAATGTTTAGTAAATAAAGCAAGATTGAAAATATATATGTATGATATTACTTATAAAATATTTTAAAACATACAAACCAAACAGTATATATTTTTTTGCAGGTAAGTACAAATATTTGTAGAAGAATTTTAAAAGGATGTATACCATGGAAGGATATATACCATGATAGTGGTTACCTCTAGGGAGTTGGGGCAGGGAATTGTAGACTGGTGTTATCTGTAATCTTTTTTCTTTATGAAATTAAAGACTAAGAGAAAATATGACAGAGTATTAACAATTGTTAATTTGGGATTTTGGAATTAGATGTTTATTGTGCACTTTTCTGCATTTTCAGATAGTTTAAAAAATCAAACATGATTTAAATAAATTGTAACAAGTTATTAATATCTTTATTATGCTTTATTGACAAGAAAACAGATTACAACAAATTTATGAAAAAAATGGACAGTCTGTTAAATTTTATTATTAACAGTGAAGTGTATCATTTTTTGCCCACTATTAGCAAAAGAAAACAATAATATCCTGTGTGGAGAGAGTTTGGTGCAATGTAGTCTTAAATGTTTCTGGTGGCATTTTATGTGGAGAAAATTCTTTTCTGAAAGCAATTTTAGAAACTGTTCGAAGGGCCATAAAATCATTCATTCTCTTTGACTTGTTTGTCCTACTTTTTGGAATCTCTCCTAAAGAACTAATCCATAGTATGAAACAATTTATAGGCATTAAAGCATTATTTGGAATGGAGTTTAGCAATAGAATAATGGTTACATTAATTAGTTTACTTGATATGCAGTTATTAAACAAATAAGTGTAAAGACTAAATGGCACTATGGAAAAATATGAAGGGTATGTTAAGTTTTAAAAAGGGATATGAAATTATCAGTCTGTTGTAATTATAATTATTTGAATTAAGGAATCATGTTAAATTATTTTAGAGTGATGTGACTTTTTTTCCTCCTCCACTGCTTAAAAATGTTTCAGTATTATTATTTTTATCTTGAAATGCTGTATGTATTTATTTTTGATATATGTGATGATTGGATTTTCTTTTTAAAATATTATTTTGGACTTGTCTCCTCCAAATTTCAATCCCTCGCCTAACTCTTTAAACTTTAGGCAGAAATTAAACGTCTTCAGGAAGCCAATAAGGCAGCTCGGAAGGAAAGACAACTGATTCTTAAACAGCAGGAGGAGATAGAAAGGATCCGACAGACTACCATAAAACTGCAGGAGAAGTTGAAGTCTGCAGGGGAGAATAAATTGGTAAATTATTATTAATTTGTTTTCTGCCTCATGTTGCTTGCTAATACCTAACTCTACCTCATCGTCTAATATGGTGGATGTGTTCATTCTAGCACTATGATACATTAATGCACCAGGATAAAGTTCTATGTATGTGCCTTTATGTAAAGTGAGAGTCTTTTTTTTCCTCTCATGGGATATTCAAGTTTTGAAAGGGACGTGTAGGTCATATATTAGTTTAAAAATGTTTTCCATTTATAAATTCAATTGGGACAGAGAGCCTTGTTTTTGCTTATCAATCCAAATATCAATATCAATATATATTCCTCAGAATTAATGGGAATATATTTAATCCAAATATATTCCTCAGAATTCATGGGAGGAATTAATTATTTTTGCTCTTTACATAATACTTTTGTCAGCTGTCTAATGCCTAATATAATGATACAAGGTTCAAAGGAGATATTCGGACAAAAACAAAATTTGGACCTATTCTGAAATACTGTAAAGTGTCAATATAGTGTTGGAAAACTCAGCCTATATAGCAATACAGTTAAATAAATCTCTTAGTATTCACTGCTTTGATTTTTAAAATATACTTTAAATTTTGAAACAGTCTCAGATTTATAGAAAATTTCAAACACAGTACAAAGAGCTTTGATTTTCTCAGTCAAGAGTTACGTTGCCAACAAATTAATATTGACACATTAGTTTTCATATCTCTTTAATCTCTTTCAGTCTGGAAAAGTTCCTTGACTCTCATGACCTTCACACTTTGGAAGATTACATGCCAGATATTTTGTAGAATGGTCCTCAAGTTGGGTTTGTCTGATCTTTCCTCATAATTAGATTCAGGTTGTGCATCTTTGGGAGGAATATCACGGAAGTGATGCTGTGTTGTTCTCTGCATTCAATCAGGTGGCACCTGATTTTGATTTATCTCATTACTGATGATGTTAACTCGAACACTTGATTAAGGTGGCATCTACCATACTTCACTGTATAGTTACTCTCTTTCTCTTTGTAATTAATAAGTGCATTGCATGAAGGTATTTTGAGGCTACATGCATTCCTGTTCTTCGTCAAAGTTAACTTTATTCTTTTATTTATATCAGTATGGACTCACGGATTTGTGTTTTACTCAGCATTATAATCTGTTACTATCATTATTTGTTTTGATGCTCACTTTTTCTCAAATTGGGCCATTAGGAGCCTCTTCGAGCAGGTTTCTGTGTCCTTTTGACATGTACCCATCAGTCTTTGAGCACTTTCATGTTTTCTGGAACAGGATGTTTCAGGGTCATCTTTTACTTTCCCTGCCTCAGCCTTGGAATCAGCTGTTTCTCCAAGGAGGATAGTTATTTAGAAATCAAGATCTGGTGCTAAGCATTCTCACTGCTATTCAGGTTTTGTTGCTCCTAAGCAACAAATCTAGGGACTATGTAAGTACATGTATATACATTTTACTTGTGTGATATAATTTTGTCCTTGAAGTAATACCTTAATTTCAGCTATTTTACAAATACTGTTTTGAAGATAAATTAGTTTTGAAATGACAATTTAAATCAGTTTGAGATCTTAAATTCCAGTATAATTATAATACTTTACTACCCCCTATTGTTTGCAGGACTCTCATAGTGATGATGATACAAAGGATAATAAGGCAACCAGTCCTGCTCCAACTGACTTGGAGACCCGCAGTCCTTCCCCCATTTCAATCTCCAGCAGTGAAACTAGCAGCATTATGCAGAAACTGAAGAAAATGAGAAGCCGCATGGATGAAAAGTAATTCGTTTAAAAAAAATCTCCTATTTACACTGAAAGTAGTAGCAACAAATAATATTTTTAATGTATTTCATTAGATTAGATTGATACAACATAATATTTTATGGATTCAGTTGCATTTTAGCAGAGTTATTAAGTCATCCTAGAAGTCAGTTAACTGTAGACCTTATTTATAAAACAAATTTTCTGGATCTTAAATACAGCCAGGTTTCTTATTTTAAAAACCAAAGTAGTATTTGCACATATACCCATGACAACGTTTTCTCCTTTCTTTTATTAAAAGTTATGAGTAAGTGTGAAATTTTTACCTTTTCTGAAATCTGAGGACATGTCCACTGACTTGAGGGAGCAATTTAAGGGTGTATCTTGAGATCTCATCCTGTGACTCTGACAACTGTCAGGCTTACTCAAGTAGAAGAGTGAAATTTTAACCTTGTGAGTGGGTCTGAATTGCTCAATTAAAACCAGAAAGTCTGAAATTTTCCTGGGATGTTGAATGATTTGGCAGTCTGTCATTCTTCTAAAACATTTCTAAGTATTATTTTTTAAAGACTCTTTTAAAGAAAGCTACTCCTACTTAGATATAGCTCAATTGTGTGTCAGCTTTGACCGTACCAAGTGACATTTACATGAGAGTTTACTCCTTTGCGTGTACATTTGATTAAATACGCTTATAAAGTAGCTGCTTGTGGACTATTTTCTACCTTCTTTAAATATAGAAGAGAGGTCCATTAAAATTTTTGTTGACTGCTCTTGTATTTTAAGTTAGCAATTTGAACCACAGATTAAACTTAAGTTGTATCTTGATATCCTTTGGCAGTATACTGCCCATCACCAAATTTAATAATGCTCTATGTTTATATGTGACATCAACCTATGATTTAGTTATTTTCTGAACAGTCAAGCAGTTGTAAGTCAAACCTTACTTACTATAGGTACAGTGTTGTACACTGGCACTTCATTGCTTAATTGAAATTGCACTTCAGTAACTTAAAATTGGCATTTGATACCTTAAAAATACCTAAATTTATTATGAAGATAAGTTTAAATAATAAATACAAATTTTTAAAATAAAAAATATAAGGGGGTGAAAACTGAACATTTACAAATGTGTAAGTGTACCTTTTGTATGATTTCCATGGGATAGAACAATTAAGACCTATTCAAATAGGAATTCTTTCTTCCTTCCTGATAAAAATTTCCAGTAGCCTGTGTGGGACGTACTGGATTGCTCCAGGGATCTTTGAATTCAGAATAATCTATCTCATACATTTTTATAACTGATTTGGCATTTTATATCTGCCTCTAAATGCCTTTGGATCATAAATGTTGGAGGAAGGACAGCTTCAAGGGAAATTTCTTCATTGATTCCTTGCTTGTCTATACCAGTAAAATCTTCATTGCTGGTCTCTATGAATAATATTCTAATAATTTTAATCACATCCATGGAAGGAACTGCTAATCCTATTCTGTTTGTGAGATTAGTCAGTTTATATGGTGTTTATTTGAGATTTGGTTAAAACTTTAAAAACCCTAAATAATAAGTTAAAGGTTGAATTTATTGACTTTGTTCTAAGTTTTGTTAATTATCTTCTCAGAGCCCAAAATACTAAAGACCTAGAATTTTTTTATCATTGCTCTACCTTTGTCAACTACTGTAGTAAACTTTTGAGAAAAGGCCTTGAAGCATTCAGTGACTTCTTGATTTGTTGTTTGAAGCAATGCAGTTGTGTTTGTGGTAGGGCTGGGGTAAGGACAGTAGTTGCAGAGAAATTAGTTTTAATGTTTGGAAGATGATGCTGAAATTTGAGGGTGAAGTGGAGTATTTTCCAAAATTAGCAGTGCATTAAAAAGGGAGATTACTGTTATGCGATTTTTTTTTTTGATCTCCAGAACAAAGCACAGTTGGTCCTTGAGCAGCGTGGGGGTTGTGTTAGCAATGCTGCACTTCCGCATAGATGAAAATCTGCCTAAAACTTGCGTAGTCGGCCCTCCATAGTCGTGGTTCCTCTATGTATGTGGTTCTTCTGTATCTGTAGTTCTATATCTGTGGATTCCGCCAACCGCAGATCATGCAGTACTGCAGTATTTGCTACTGAAAAATATTCACATGTAAGTGGACCTATGCATTTCAAACCCACTGTTCAGGGATCCACTGTAATGTGAAAACTGATTTTTGAATACCATTCAGATTACCAAAGCTTCAGAGTTAGATCTCCTTCAACAATGCTGGAATGTCAGCTCAATAGAGTGAGCTAATTTTGTAGTCATTTGCTACAGTAGATAACTAATAAAATTATTTGAGCCTTTGCTACTAGGCACTATTATTTGTTTTGTAGATTAGAAAAGGCCATCTTCTAAGAGATTACTATTTTACTAATATAAAACACTTGTCAGAAAATAGTCATCCTTCTCAAGCAGTTTAGCTAACTTTGGGAGGAACTTTTTCATATATATTACTGCTTATTGTTAACTCTCTGAACTTTGATTCTGTGATAAATATTTTTCTGAAGTGTTCAAACTATTCTTGGCTCCAGTGAAAGATTTCCTTCTTTAATGTTTCACGGAGACAACAATGCCTTTGTTAAAGTTTGTATTTCTAATCTATGGCTTTTCTCTTTTTTTTTAAATAAATAAATTTATTTATTTTTGGCTGAGTTGGGTCTTTGTTGCTGTGCGCGGGCTTTCTCTAGTTGCGGCGAGCAGGGGCTACTCTTCGTTGCAGTGCACGGGCTTCTCGTTGCAGAGTCTTCTCTTGTTGTGGCGCACGGGCTCTAGGTGTGTGGGCTTCAGTGGTTGTGTCTCGCGGGCTCTAGAGCACAGGCTCAGAAGTTGTGGCACATGGGCTTAGTTGCTCCGCGGCATGTGGGATCTTCCCGGACCAGGGCTCGAACCCGTGTCCCCTGCATTGGCAGGCAGATTCTTAACCACTGCGCCACCAGGGAAGCCCCTCTGTGGCTTTTCTTGACGTCTGTACTGAGTTGACATTTTAGAAATAATTTCCGTTTCTCAGTATAGTGAAGAGCAAAAGAAATTTAAACTATGGAAGAGGTTAGTAATAATGAAAATACGTTTGCAAAAGCCACAGACTGTCTAGCCCTCAGTTTTTTGATAATTATTGGTAAATGAAATCTGAGTTTTGTTTACTACTGTGAGGGGCATTATTTACAGTATAAAGTTGTGAAACAGATATTCATGGGAAAAAAACATACAGTTGACTCTTCCTGTTAATTTGCCAATTCTGTTTTAGGAAAATTATTTACTGAGCAAATGAAACACTGAAAGAATGGTGTTTATCTTCTTCTTTAAGTGTTAAAATAGGATACAGTGCGTTTTTTTCTTTCATTTGTTAATAGCAGCTTGTTCTTCTGTATTATTTATTAATTATCTACTTATTCCCTCAGCAATTATTTTTTGGGAAATGTGTGAATATAGTAGGTTCTGAGGGATATGAAGATGAATCAAACATAAACCCTGCCCTTGAAAAGCTTATAGTATAGGTGGAAAAAAGAATAAATATCAGGTTCCTTTAGTGAAGTATATAAAAATCTATTGCTAAGGAAGCTCAGAAGAGGAAGAAATTTTTACTGAAAAGAGTATATATCAAGGAAATTTTCTTGATGAGTGTTCAGAGTTATATACTTTGCATTTGCAAGTGAAGGCTTTTGCTATTCCATTAAAGAAGACATTTTTATTAAAATTTTAAACAATGTATTAAATATCATTGCCTTAAATTAGAAATATAGTTTTCTTAGAGAAGGTTCTAGACTAAGTGTAGTGGATGAATAAACCCTGACAGTCTGATAATGTGCTTTTTTTTTTTTTTTCTTCCTAGATTAGGGATGATGTACCTGTATTATTTTATTTATTTAAGTATGTGCAGATTATTAAACAATTTAATAGAATAGATTTTGCTGTAGGAAAAATAGACTGTATTTTCTTTTAGGTCAGTACTGTCCACATGCTCATTTATCTTCCTTTTTGAATATCATTAAAAATGCTTAAGTACTTAAAAGAATTGATCCATTTTATAATTAAAAGCACTAGTTTTCATTTTTACTTGTAACAGTATGGAGTTAAAGAATTGTTTAGATCCAGAAAGAATTTTAAAATAATTTAAGATATTAAGTTTCAGAATCAAATGATTTTAGAACTGGAAGTTCTATTTAAAATTTAGATCATAATTTTGCTCTTTCAAATTGTAGCATGCTTTTAGAATCTGTTGGAACACAGTCTACAATTATATTAGCTCATTGAGGAAAAAAGCTTCTCATTTATGTCACATGGTCTAGCAATGTGTTGAGGTATGTATTTTAAAAAGTGTGAGGAAGTACTTAAATGAAGAAGGAATCATAAAATGTTGGAACTAGTCGGTCCTTAGGGAGGTCATCTAGTATAGTCCCTTGGTTCTACAGGAAGAAATTGAGGCCTGCAGAGATTAAGTGCCTTGTCCCAGGTCAGGTAGCATAATGGCAGAGCTAGAACTAGAACCCTACTCTCTGGACTTCAGCCAGCTGAAGTGAAAACTGAGTTAGCACATCTGCTTCCAACCTTGTAGTTTTTTTAAATAACTGCATTGATGACTTAAAGGTATCTCAGTAGAAATTGACCCTTCAAAATAGTATTGAAACTGGGAAGGTGCTGAGTGCCTGATTACTACGGTTGAATAGCTGCATAGCTAAAGTTTAGAGTGTAAAATTTTGACTTTAAAAGTGTATTACTTACTTTTGAATTTCTAAAGCTTAAACATTATAGGAACATAATTATTTCCATACTAGGTTAAATCTATCATATGTCTCATCCTAGTCCAGTGTTCTGTAACCGTCAGAGGCCTTGTTGGGATGCCTTGATAATAGCCATAAAGTGTATTAGTAGCATTTTCTATTAATAGGCATTTATGTTTCCATCATTCACAAATTTTATTTCTTACTTGTGCAGCATATTGAAGGATTGTTAACTCTAGTGTGAAGTGCTACTACTTCTTTTATCTCAATTTTATACAACTTTTAAGAGACACTCTTGAATTCTAGAATGTATGTATATTAAATAAGGAACGTGTGTTTCTGGGATGAAGTTCCAACTTTAAGTTAAACTTTTCTTACACTATCTCTTAAATCATTTTCTTTTCTTTTTTTTTTTTTTAGCCATTTGTTTTGTTGTTCATTTCTAACCTAGAGCTTTTGAATATGCTTAATCTTTGTAAATGAAAAGTAAATGATTAGTATTTGTTCTAATAGAGAAAATTATTATCCTCTATATTGGGTTGGACAAAAAAAGTTAATATGTATTTTTTTACAGTTTATTTCACATCTTCCAATGTTCTACTTTTTGTACTAGGTCATGCATGCATTTAGCAGTTATATACTTAAGAGGGTGGGTGATATTTGAATGTTATGAATAGATTTTTTTGGACCTTTTCCAAGTACATTTGTTTTTGCATAATTGGCGTCAAAATAAGTTTATTATACATTCATAAAGAATGGCAAGGAAGATTGCAGTGTCTTATTGAAACTTGGCAAAATTGCACAAAAACTTCAGTGCAGAAAATCAAGGCAATCCAGATATGATAGAGAGAGAGAGAGAGGAGAGAGAGAGGGAGGGAGGGAGAGAGGGAAAGAAAGATAGAGCGAGTATGTAACTGAACAGAGGGAAGGTGAAATATTAAGTTGTATGTGGGGAAACAGACACTGAAATCGTCTGTTATCTAAAGATATACATGTAGTCAAGATTCTACATACTTTTTAAAATTCAAATGAGTGACTGGATTCATACCTAGATTTTCTCACTTCTTTGACTTACTGATATTATTCCTTGCCCTTCCAAGGCAATAAATGTTGCCTTGATCTACAAGTTATTGTTGTGTGCATGTGAACAGGAGCATGCTCTGTCAAAGAGAATTAACCTTTCCAAACCTATATTAGACTTATTTATCCCTTCATATATACAATGGTCTATTTACTATTAAAAAAAGAGAGAAACAGTTGGTTTTTTCCTACTTTTATAAGTTTAACATATGGAATTTCTTCTTACTTCTAACCTTATGATTGATTGAATTGTCCACAGCATGATTTTTTTTTTTTTTTAAACTATTGGTAGTATTTATTGGAACTACCTTAGTTTATTCTTAATTATGCATCCTGGTTTTTTTATAGAATGGGTATTGTATTTCAGTATTATTATTTAAGTGGGCCTTTGTTAAATATAAAGCAAGATACCTCCAGTAGGTCCTGTTGACAGTAAGTTTTATGTTGTAGATGTGAACAAGGTATTTTTTACTATAAATTGACTTTCTAAACTATATAACTATTTTCAAGCTTAGATTATAATGGTAAGGTTAAGTAAGGCAAATGTACTACTGCTTTTTAAATTTAAATTCAAGCTTAAAATACATGACAAGGTACAGATATAAAAACTACTCGTTCAGAATTACATATGTATATACAATTGCTGGTATGCTAGGTTCATGCCCATAATTGTTGTACTCTGTGTTAAAGCTTATGAGAAAACTTATTTAGCTTCACACTCTACTTCTCATTACTTTACTCACAAACAAATAAATTTACCTGAAAGTATACATGATGGTTAAGCAGGAGCTGAGAAGAAAGGCACGTATATTCAGAAATCTTTGGTAAGATCTATAAAAGTATATGTTTTATATGTCACACAAAGTATAACACTTGCTTTAACTGAGTAGCTTATAATGTTATTCAGGAAGCATATTAAAAAGTTCTGCACTCAGCTCTTATGCTTTCCCTTTCTCATTCTTTCTGCCTCTTGATCTCTTGGTTTTAAAATCTTCCTCCTTATTTTGTAGACACTGCTCTCCTGTTCACTACTTCTTCTCTGTCTTTACGTCTCATCACTGGGCCTCTCTCAGTGTCTGTTTTCCCAACCTTCATCCCAAATTCCAGCTGTATATCTACAACCAGTTGGTCAGGTAACTTTGCACCTTTTTCAGTGCACTCTTTGATAGAGCATGCTCTTTTCTTTTTGTTTGTTTTTATTGCTTTTTTTTTCTTTCTTTTTTTTTCTAACAGCCTAGGGGCTTCTTGTCAAATGTCCCATAGATTTTACCTTTTTGTTTCCACATTAATTTGACGTGCTGATTGTTTAAGAAGTGGAGTGATAGTTCTTGTGCTTTTTATTAAGTGTTTGTTGGATATGTGAATGCATTTTTGTTGATTAGCTACCACTACAGATCTAACACTTATAATATGAGCAGCCCACCTTTCATTTAGCTGTGGCGTCTACATTTGAGGAGAGCAAATAGTAGCTTTTTAACTACTCAAATAACTATCTAAATCAGTAGTGTCCCCTAACCCTTTGGAGCTAAGATATACTAGGCTATTTAATTCCAGAGATTGGGTTAAATTGAGAAGTTTGAGGCATTTGGTGCATCCTTTTACTCAAGTAAATAGTCATGTTTTATGCATAAGGCATCTGACTGTGGTTCTCAGTGTTCTGTCCATGAAAAACAGATAGACTATCACCTGACATTGCATTTCCCAGGTAATGGGAACCAAACTCACTATACCTGAAGCAAAACCAGGCTGAATTTGAATATAAAAATCAAAAAGGGACATGAACAGGTTTTTTGTTTGCTTGCTTGTTTGGGATTTTGGGGTTTGTTTTGTTGTTGTTGTTTTGGTCTTCGTTGTTTTGAGTTTGTGTGTTTTCTGGTCTGAGCCTTCAGAATAAATTCCTTGTATCTTCTGTTATGAAAAAGAGTCACCTGTGAAGAATGAATACATAAGTACTATCAGTCATGGTTAGCCAAATATTCTGAAGATTTTTTTTCCTGAAATTACCCCACAGTTTTTCCTTTGCTAATTTTCCAAATAATTAATTACAAGTAAAATAAATAAATTCTCTTATTTGCTGAATAAGATCACTTACCAAAGCTTCTATTATCTCACACTTTTTTCAGAGGAATACTGTGAATGTCCTGTTTTATACAGCTTGTTGATAACGTAATGAGTAATAAAGCTCTCAAAGTGATTTCTGCCTATAGGTTTGTTCTCTCACTGTTTTTCATGGTGTGACCATAGGTTTCTGACAAAGCGAGAGCAAAAACTAATGCAACGGCGCCAACATGCAGAGGAGCTACTAGAGTGGAAGCGACGTTTAGATGCAGAGGAAGCAGAAATTCGTCAAATGGAAAAACAAGCTTTGGCTGCCTGGGACAAAGAATTGATAAAACCTAAAACTCCTAAGAAAGAACTGGAGGACCAGAGAGCAGAACAGAAAGGTAATAAAGACTAACTATTCAGACGACATACTAAAAGCCTAACGTAACTGAAAGATTTACTTAATTATTTTAAAAAATGGTGAATGATTAAGGGTGAAGAAGGTGATACAACTATGAATGCTACAGATATTGAAAAGATAAGAGAATACTGTGAATACCTTTATGCTAATATACTTGAAAACTTAGAAGAAATGGGTAAATTCCATGAAATGGAAATGGGTTGTTCTAGGACCACGTGGGGTTTAACACATACTAAAAATTGATAATGTGGTGGATTACTTAAACAGATTAAAGGAGAAAAATTACATGATATCCCAATGGATTCAGAAAAATCACTTGATAAAATCCAAAAAAGCCTTTGTAATAAAACAAATAAATCTCAGATCAAATTAGCAATAGAAGGGGACTTTCTTTACCCAGTATAGGATATCTATTAATGAAAACAAAAAACCAAGCCTGCAGCAGACTTCATACTTAATAATAAAACATAGAAAGTTTTCCCCAATAATAAAACATAGAAAGTTTTCCCTTTGAATTTGGAAATCAGACAAAAAGATGCTTATTTTCACTTACAGAGTGAAAGGAAGAAGCAAAACTCTCATTATCTTATTGAGAAGAGCAGATGAGAAGGCTATGCACATAGAAAATCCAGCATTTACATGTCAGTTATTAGAATTAGTTAGTTTAGCAAGGTTGTGGATATAAAATCCATAAACAAAACTCAATTGCATGTCTGTAGATAAGCAGAAATTGGTTAGAAAAATCTAATTATTAAAAGAGATGCCATTTATAAATTTAACAATAAGTATTGAAGATCTTTATGGAGAAAAGTTTATAATTTTATTAGGAGACATTAGAGAAGACCAAAATAAATAGAACTTTACCATATTCACAGATAGTTTCAGTGTCATAAAGATGTTAATTCTCTCTGAACTTATTGGTAGGTTCAAGACAATTTAAATCAGAAACCTGGCAAGATTTCTTTGTAGGGTTTGACAAGCTCATTTTAAAATTTATATGAGGGCTTCCCTGGTGGTACAGTGATTAAGAATCCGCCTGCCAATGCAGGGAACACGGGTTCGAGCCCTGGTCCGGGAAGATCCCACATGCCGTGGAGCAGCTAAGCCCGTGAGCCACAACTCCTGAAGCCTGCGCACCGCAACCAAGAGTAGCACCCACTCCAACTAGAGAAAGCCCGTGCGCAGAAACTAAGACTCAACGCAGCCAAAAATAAATAAATAAATAAATTTATTAAAATAAATAAAAATAAAATAAAATTTATATGAAAGAGCAAAGGACCAAAAACCAGACATTCCTAAAGAAGAAGCACAAAATGCAGGAACTTACCAGTTTCAACACTTCTAGAAGTATAATAATTAAGATAATATATTTGTTATCAAAGATAGACAAATCGATTTTGAAACAAATAGCTCAAAAAAGACCTGTGCATATATGGAAAGTTGACTTTTGACACAGGTAACTTAGGAGACTAGTGAAGAAAGGAGGGACTCTCCAATAAATTTTGTGTGAGGTAAAAATAAAGTTGGGTCCCTACATGTCAGTATAAAAAGATTGAGCTCAAGGAGGGAGAAAGGTGTAAATGTGAAATTTAAACTATAAAACTTTTAGAGACAACATAAGAGAATATCTATGACATCAGGGGGAGGGAAAGATTTCTTTAACGTTATACAAGACAAAAATCATAAAGGGAAAGATTGATAAATTTCACTTTACTAAATTAAGAATTTCTGTTCATTAATACATATAAAGAAAGTAAAACAACAAAATAAGAAGATATTTGCAATACATATGACTGACAAAGGAATAGTATCAAGAATATATAAGCAACTCCTATGAATCAATAATAAAATGACAACCACATTAAAAAAAACAGGCAAAAGAGCAAATGGTTCACAAATAAGAAACTCCAAACGGTCAGTAAACATATGAAAAGGTGTTCAACTTCATTAGTAATCAGAGCATAAAAACCATAAAGACATACCATTGCATGCCTATGTTCATTTCCTAGAGCTGCCGTAACAAATTACCACAAATTTGGTGGCTTAAAACTTTTTTTTATTCTCTCACTTCTGGAGGCCAGAAGTACAAAATCAAGGCATTGGCAGGACTGTGTGCTCCCTCTGAAGGGTCAAGAAGACAGTTCTTTCCTTCCTTCTTCCAGCTTCTGGTGGTATGCTATAGGCATTCCTCGTGTCTGCTTAACTAAGTCTCACACAGTCTTCTCTTACATATCTGTCCTTCTCCTCTTTTGTCTCACAAGGAAACCTGTCATTGAATTTAGGGCCTACCCAGATAATCCAGGATGATCTCATCATGAGATCCTTAACTTAATTACATCCGCAGACCTTTTTTCCAAATAAGATTATATTCACAGGTTTTGGGGGTCGAGACATGGACACATCTTTTGGGGAGCCATCATTCACCCCATTTAAAACATCCATCAAACCTGTTGGTATGTAGGTGGAACAAAGAACTGCTGGTGTAAGTGTTAATTGTTAAACCTAGTTTGAAAAACAGGTTGAAAGGCGAGGCATTAAAAATAATCAATAAAATGATAAAAATAATAAAGCCAGGTACACGTCCTACAGTTCAGCAATTCCATTGCCAAGTATAAATCCTAGAGCAATGGTTCTTAAAGTATGGTCCATGGTCTCTGAGATCCTTTCAGAAGGTCTGAATAATACTGACATATTGTTTACCTTTTTCACTGTGTCAGCATTACACTGATAGTATAAAAATAATGGTGGGTAAAATTGCTGATGCCTTAATATGAATCAAGGCAGTGGCACCAAATCATATAATAGTCGTTGAATTCTTCACCACCCTGTACTCACCATAAAAACATGCCATTCTTACATTTTATTTAATTTTAATTTAAATATTTACATAATTAATTTAAATATTAATTTATTGAATCTCAATTTTGAGTACATGTCTTTTTAATATTCTATGTGACAAATAGGAAATATTCATAAAGCACTTGTGTTTGCCAAAGCATGATGGTTATCCTGAAGAAAAGCACTTACTACAGTTGTTTGGTTTGCAAGCTGAACTAGCAATTTTTTCATGTAGTACCATTTTTACTTAAATGACTAACAAAATATGGTTATTCAGACTTGAGTATTTGCAAACAATTTTTCAGAAACAAATGAAGCAACTCTGACTCTTTAAGAAAAACAACTGATAGTGTTTATTGTCGGTAATAAAATTTAAACTTTCAAGTGAAGATTTAAGGCTTTTAGAAATGCTGTTTCCCCTACTGTGAGCTTGACAGCTTTCCAATACTTTAAAGACTTTCCTGGTATGAGTAATGATATCAAAGTCATCTTTTCATATTGTGTGATAAAATGTGCCAATATTTGAAAAGATCTTCCTAACTCAGTGAATCAATATTTTCCAAATGACCCGTGATGATTAGAAAATCAAGTATGGATAAAAGATCCATTTAAAGTGCAAGATAAGGGTGGGAGGGAGACACAAGAGGGAGGAGATATGGGGAGATATATATATATATATATATATATATATATACATATATGTATAGCTGATTCACTTTGTTATAAAGCAGAAGCTAACACACCATTGTAAAGCAATTATACTACAATAAAGATGTTAAAATAAATAAATAAATTGCAAGACAGGCCAATGGATTTTAATGGAACAGATTATGAATTTCACAGATATGGTTTCAGATTCCACATTACAGCTAACATTTAAGAAACTACCAATTGTCCACTTTTGGTGTGGCATTAAAAAAGGATATCCACAATTACCTGTAAATACTGTTAAAATACTCTTCTCTTTTCTAATTATGTATCATTTGTGTGAGGCCAGATTTTCTGCATATACTTCAGTCAAATCAACATATAGCCACAGACTGCATACAGAAGCAGATATGAGAATCTGTCTCCTGTTAAGCTAGCCATTAAAGTTTTTAATTTAATGTAAAATAGTTTCTCTCCTTTCAACTAAATTTTTTTTAAAATGTAGCTATTTTGAATTTTAGAAAATGTCGTTTATATTAACATAGAGAGGTTTTTTACTGTTATTTTAAAATAAATTAATAAATACTTTTATTTTTTCCATTTTAATTTCTATTATGGTAAATATTGATAGATATAACTGTATCTGTAACCACATAAACTAAAGCTTTTTGGGGTCTTCAGTACTTTTTCAGAGTGTAAAGTGTTCCTGAGGCCAAAATGTTTGAGAACTGCTGTCTTACAGCAATGTTTTTCGAGTTGTGGGTTGTCCCATTTGCGATGTATGAAATCCATTTAGTGGATTGCAGTCAGCATTGTTTAAAGTTGAAATAAAATAGAAAATATCATTATGTCATACATAGGTTAACTATATTATGATTAGGGTAAAAAATCTGAAAGCCACTGCTGTAGAGAAATTTTACATAGATAGGTAGATAACAGATATAAATATATCTATCTGTAAATACTTATATATATATGTATATATATAGAGAGAGATATACATATAGATATCTATACATATTTATCTATACTAGGAGATATATATGACATTGTTCATAGCAGCAGTATTTGAAATAGCAGGGAAAAAAAGGAAACCACCCACATCAGTAGGAGAATGGATAAATAAATTGTGGTATATTTACATATTATATCATGCTCAGTAAAGAAGAAAAAATTACAGCTAAACAAATCAACATACAAGAATCTTAAATCACAGAGGACTACAAGCAGTTTGATTTCTTTTATAGAAAATTCAAAGCAAACAAAACTAAGTGATATATTATTTAGCTATACATACCAAGTGGTACATAAAGAAAACCAGTGATGCAATAAATATAATTCATCTGTAGTGTTCCTTTTTTCTTCAGTTTATTCAGCAGAGGCTTACTTCTGTGTCAACTTCCACATCCTCATTCTGTAGCGTCAAATTCTGCTGCAGACTTCTCCATCTTGAAAGGAAATTTAACAGGTCCGAGAAAAGAGATTCAGTGTCTCAGGTTTCATCATGGGCTGTAACAGAAGTAGAAAACATTTCTGACTATGCCTGGAAGGCAAATTAAGACTAGCTGTTGTTGTTCAAGTCTCCATTTGTCAGAAACTGTTGGCCTGTGTAATCATAGAAAGTGTTAACTGGGTAAATGTGATAAAGCAAAGGCAATTTTAATCTCATCAAATATAGCTTAGGAATAGTGTATTTAATGAGCTAAAATGACATAAATAAAAGAAAAATTAAGAAAAAGAAGAAAATACATTATAATGAAATGACAGTGTACCCCTCAGGGCACATTGTTGCAATAGCTGAAGCTAAGATCAAGCAGAAAAGTAACTTACTAAAGGCCATGTATTTTATGGTTCATAAAATTTTTTTTTTAAATTTTAATTTATTTATTTATTTATGGCTGTGTTGGATCTTCGTTTCCGTGCGAGAGCTTTCTCCAGTTGCGGCAAGCGGGGGCCACTCTTCATTGCGGTGCGCAGGCCTCTCACTATCGTGGCCTCTCTTGTTGCGGAGCACAGGCTCCAGACGCGCAGGCTCAGCAATTGTGGCTCACGGGCCCATCTGCTCCGCGGCATGCAGGATCTTCCCAGACCAGGGCTCGAACCCGCGTCTCCTGCATTGGCAGGCAGAGACTCTCAACCACTGCGCCACCAGGGAAGCCCCATAAAATTTTTGAGATGACTGGAGAGCCAGCTCCACACTGAGCTTCTAGGAGCAGTGCTAAAACCACACCACAGAACTGGCCTGGTGAGAAAACTGCTCTAGCAGCTACTCAGCAGAGCCCTGAAGAAAACTGCTGTTTTGGTGTTCTCTCTTTGCCTGGCAAAGAATAAAGCCACCCTTTCTTTTTCCTCCAAAAAAAAAAAGAAAACTGCTATTTTGTATCATTTCCCCACTCATGCCACTTCTGCACCAGGGACTCAATTTTGCAGTCACTGAGAAATCCACTGTCACTACCAAAAGCCACCTAAATTAGAGTCCACATGGAGCCGCCTTCTTCAGGTTACTCAATTTTAAAATGAAGTCTTCTACAGGGACATCAGATTGGAGACACAAGATTTCAATGCCTAAGTTCCAATGCCCAGCAAGGAAGGCTGGAAATTTCATTTTCTGGGTTCTGTCTTGGGTGACAAGGAACTCATGTGGCAGGAAATTTATCAAATATCAGTGAGGGATTAAAAATAAGCTTGGGCTCCAAGAAACATGACATGTCCATTGTTAAGGAGTTTAAGCCATATACCTTTCTTTCATAAAGCATTATAAAATATTGTTCAGGAAAGAACTCCGAGACTTTTTTCCAAAGCCTGATTTTTTAAAATGGCTACCAAACACTTGAAATTTGTCTAGTAGAACTAAGAAACTGAATTTATTTAATTTTAATTTTAATATTTAAGTAGCAACATAAGGCTGATGGCTACCATATTCGACAGCACCTGCAGATTATACATTTTAAAAAGTTTTGGTGTTTTTTCCATTTTGTTTTATGTCACATTACATAGGGTATGTTTTAAAAGAAATGCTGAAGATTGACTGCTATAGTCCATATTTTTTAAAAAGCGTACAAATGTTGCTAGACTCCTACTGACATGTTACTCTGTCTTCAGAAGTCAGGGATACAGTGAAACATTACGTCACATCTCTTAGGATGGCTATTATCAAAAAAGACAGAAGAAAAAAATGTTGATGAGGATTTGGAGAAATTGGAACCCTTGTGCAGTGCTGGTGGGAATGTAAAATAGTTGTAACTGCTATGGAAGTAGTAAAGCAGTGCCTCAAAAAATTAAGAATAGAATTACTATATGATTTAGAATTTCCACTTCTGGGTATATACCAAAAAGAATTGAAAACAAGTTCTCAAAGAGATATTTGTACACCCATGTTTATAGCAGTATTATTCACAATAGCCTAAAGATGAAAACCCAAGTTTCTAGGAACAGATGAATGGATAAACAAAACATGGTATATACATACAGTAGAATATTATTTAGCCTTAAAAAGGAAGGAAGTTCTGAAACATGTACTAACATGGATGAACCTTGAAGACATGTTAAGTGAAGTAAGCCAGTCATAAAAGGGCAAATATTGTATGATTCCACTTATATGAGGTACCTGAGTACAAATTCATGGAGACAGAAAGTAGAATGGTTGATGCTGGGCTTAAGGAGAGAAGAGAATGGGGAGTTATTATTTAATGAGTACAGAGTTTCAGTTTGGGAAGGTGAAAAAGTTCTGGAGATGGACGGAAGTGATGGTCACACAACAGTGTGAATGTACTTAATGCCACTGAACTGTGTACTTAAAAGTGATCCAGGGACTTCCCTGGGGGCACAGTGGTTAAGAATCCACCTGCCAATGCAGGGGACATGAGTTCGATCCATGGTCCTGGAAGATCCCACATGTCGTGGGGCAACTAAGCCCGTGTGCCACAACTACTGAGCCTGTGCTCTAGAGCCCGCGCACCGCAACTACTGAAGCCCGTGCGCACGCTAGGGCCTGCGTGCCGCAACTACTGAGCCCACATGCTGCAACTACTGAAGCCTGTGCACCTAGAGCCCGTGCTCTGCAACAAGAGAAATGACCACAATGGGAAGCCCATGTGCCGCAACTAGAGAAAGCCCGTGCACAACAATGAAGATTCAACGCAGCCCCCCGCAAAAAAAAAAAAAAGGGATCCAGATGGTCAATTTTATGTATATGTATTTTACCACAGTTTTTTTTTTTTTTTGGCTGCATGGCTTGTGAGGATCTTAGTTCCCCAACCAGGGATTGAACCTGGGCCCACAGCAGTGAAAGCACCAAGTCCTAACCATTGGACCACCAGGGAAATCCCTTTTTTTTTTTAACCACAATTTTAAAAGAATAAATTTTTTAAAAGTCAGGAAGTATAGGAAGAGGTCTGGAAAGACACACACCAATCATACCTGACTGCCGGTGGTTTACTTTGAGGTGTGGAAATTGGGCAGCTGAAAGTGGTTGGAGAGGATCATGTGAAATAATCACTTTACGGCCTTCTATACTGTTTGAAGTTTTGTTTTGTTGTTTTTTTTCAACTACATTCATGTACTACTTTTATAATTTCAAAAATAAGGGCAAGGGCCAAAAATGAAGATTTCCAAAATGAATTCTTCCACAAAGACATCAGATTGGAGAAGCTTCTTCAGTGGTTCTCTCTCAGGAGGTGGTGGTACATTCATTTTCTTCTTTATACAACTTTTATGCTGTCTGAACTTTTCAAATCAGTATATGTTACTTATTGAATAAAAATAAAATATGTTAAGGGGTATAAAGCAGGAATGTAGAGGCTTCTTCTATTCCCTACTACCTAAAATCATTTTTTAAGCCATTTAAAATTTTACCCACATTCTATCTTGGAGTAGATGAATATCCTTGAGGATTTAAAAAATTCCTTCCTTATTTATTCAACCATTCTGATTATACTACTCATTCACAATGTAAAAATATATCGTTTTTTTAAAATAGATCTTTATTGGAGTATAATTGCTTCACAGTACTGTGTTAGTTTCTGTTGCACAACAAAGTAAATCAACCATATGCATACACATGTCCCCTCCCTCTTGAGCCTCCCTCCTCCCCTCCCTATCCCACCCCCTAGGTCATCACAAAGCACCAAGCCGATCTCCCTGTGCTATGCGGCTGCTTCCCACCAGCCAACTGTCTTACACTCGGTAGTGTATGTATGTCAATGCTACTCTCACTTTGCCCCAGTTTCGCCCTCCCACCCCATGTCCTCAAGTCCATTTTCTACCTCTGCCTCTTTATTCCTGCCCTGCAACTAGGTTCATTAGTACCTTGTTTTGTTTTTTTTTTAGATTCCATATATATGCGTTAGCATACAGTATTTGTTTTTCTCTTTCTGACTTACTTCATTCTGTATGACAGACTCTAGGTCCATCCACCTCACTACAAATAACTCAATTTCATTTCTTTTTATGGCTGAGTAATATTCCATTGTATATATGTGCCACATCTTCTTTATCCATTCATCTATCGATGGACCTTTAGGTTGGTTCCATGTCCTGGCTATTGTAAATAGTGCTGCAGTGAACATTGTGGTACATGTCTCTTTTTGAATTATGGTTTTCTCAGGGTATATGCCCAGTGGTAGGATTGCTGGGTCGTATGGTAGTTCTATTTTGTTTTTTAAGGAACCTCCATACTGTTTTCCATAGTGGTTGTATCAATTTACATTCCCACCAACAGTGCAGGAGGGTTCCCTTTTCACCACACCCTTTCCAACATTTATTGTTTCTAGATTTTTTGATAATGGCCACTCTGACTGGTGTGAGGTGATACCTCATTGTAGTTTTGATTTGCATTTCTCTAATAATTAGTGATGTTGAGCATTTCATGTGCCTCTTGGCCATCTGTATGTCTTCTTTGGTGAAATGTCTGTTTAGGTCTTCTGCCCATTTTTTTTTTTTTTTTTAAGAAATGAATGTTTCATTAATTTTCAGACTTTTTTTTAGAAATTTATTTATTTATTTATTCATTTTTAGCTGTGTTGGGTCTTCGTTTCTGTGCGAGGGCTTTCTCTAGTTGCGGCGAGCAGGGGCCACTCTTCATCGCGGTGCACAGGCCTCTCACTATCACGGCCTCTCTTTTTGTGGAGCACAGGCTCCAGACGCACAGGCTCAGTAGTTGTAGCTCACGGGCCCAGTTGCTCCGTGGCATGTGGGATCTTCCCAGACCAGGGCTCGAACCCGTGTCCCCTACATTGGCAGGCAGATTCTCAACCACTGCGCCACCAGGGACGCCCCTTCTGCCCATTTTTTAACTAGATTGTTTGTTTTTTTGATATTGAGCTCCATGAGCTGTTTGTATATTTTGGAGATTAATCCTTTGTCTGTTGTTTCATTTGCAAATATTTTCTCCCATTCTGAGGGTTGTCTTTTTGTCTTGTTTATGGTTTCCTTTGCTGTGCAAAAGCTTTTAAGTTTAATTAAGTGCCATTTGTTTATTTTTGTTTTTATTTCCGTTACTCTAGGAGATGGGTCAAAAAAGATCTTGCTGTGGTTTATGTCAAAGAGTGTTTTTCTTTAAGAGTTTTATAGTGTCTGGTATTACATTTAAGTCTTTAATCCATTTGGAGTTTATTTTTGTGCATGGTGTTAGGTAGTGTTTTCATTTCATTCTTTTACCTGTCCAGTTTTCCCAGCACCACTTATTGAAGAGGCTGTCTTTTCTCCATTGTATGTTCTTGCCTCCTTTGTTGTAAATTAGGTGCCCATATGTGCGTGGGTTTATCTCTGGGCATTCTGTCCTGTACCATTGATTATTTCTGTTTTTGTGCCAGTACCATACTGTCTTGATTACTGTAGCTTTGTGGTATAGTTTGAAGTCGGGGAGCCTTATGCCTCCAGCTCCATTTTTCTTTCTCAAAATTGCTTTGGCTATTCAGGGTCTTTTGTGTTTCCATGCGAGTTGTAAAATTTTTTTGTACTAATTCTGTGAAGAATGCTATTGGTAGTTTGATAGGGATTGCACTGAATCTATAGATTGCTTTGGGTAGTATAGTCATTTTCACATTATTGATTCTTCCAATACAAGAACATGGTGTATTTCTCCATCTGTTTATGTCATCTTTGATTTCTTTCATCAGTGTTTTATAGTTTTCTGAGTACAAGTCTTTTGCCTCCTTAGGCGGGATTATTCCTAGGTATTTTATTCTTTTTGTTGCAGTGGTAAATGGGAGTGTTTCCTTAATTTCTCTTTCTGATTTTTCGTTGTTGGTGATAAGAATGCCAGATATTTCCGTGCATTAATTTTGTGTCCTACAACCTTACCAAATTCATTGATTAGTTCTAGTAGTTTTCTGGTGGCATCTTTAGGATTTTCTACGTGTAGTATCATGTCATCGTCAAACAGTGACAGTTTTACTTCTTCTTTTCCAATTTGTATTCCTTTTATTTCTTTTTCTTCTCTGATTGCTGTGGGTAGGACTTCCAAAACTATGTTGAATAAGAGTGGTGAGAGTGATCATCCTTGTCTTGTTCCTGATCTTAGTGGAAATGCTTTCAGTTTTTCACCATTGAGTATGATGTTTGCTGTGGGTTTGTCATATATGGCCTTTATTATGTTGAGATAGGTTCCTTCTATGCCCATTTTCTGGAGAGTCTTTATCATAAATGAGTGTTGAATTTTGTCACAAGCTTTTTCTGCATCTATTGAGATGATCATATGGTTTTTATTCCTTAATTTGGTAAGGTGGTGTATCACATTGATTGATTTGTATATATTGAAGAATCCTTGCATCCCTGGGATAAATCCCACTTGATCATGATGTATGATCCTTTTAATGTGCTGTTGGATTCTGTTTGCTAGTATTTTGTTCAGGATTTTTGCATCTATGTTCATCAGTGATATTGGTCTATAATTTTCTTTTCTTGTGATATCTTTTTCTGGTTTTGGTATCAGGGTGATTGTGGCTTCGTAGAATGAATTTGGGGGTGTTTCTCCCTCTGCAATTTTTTGGAAGAGTTTGAGAAGGATGGGTGTTAGCTGTTCTCTAAATGTTTGATAAAATTCGCCTGTGAAGCCATCTGGTCCTGGACTTTTGTTTGCTGGAAGATTTTTAATTATGGTTTCAATTTCATTACTTGTGATAGGTCTGTTTATATCTTCTAATTCTTCCTGGTTCAGTCTAGGAAAATTGTACCTTTCCAAGAATTTGTCCATTTCTTCATGGTTGTCCATTTCATTGGCATATAGTTGTTTGGAGTTGTCTCTTATAATCCTTTTTATTTCTGCAGTATCAGTTGTGATTTCTCCTTTTTCATTTCTAATTTTATTGATTTAAATCCTCTCCCTTTTTTTCTTGATGAGGCTCGCTAAGGGTTTATCAATTTTGTTTATCTTCTCAAAGAACCAACTTTTAGTTTTATTGATCTTTGCTCTTGTTTTCTTCGTTTGTGTTTCATTTATTTCTGCTCTGATCTTTATGATTTCTTTCCTTCTACTAACTTTGGGTTTTCTTTGTTTTTCTTTCTCTAGTTGTTTTAAGTGTAGGGTTAGATTGTTTATTTGAGATTTTTGTTTCTTGAGGTGAGATTGTATTGCTATAAACTTCCCTCTTAGAACTGCTTTTGCTGTGTCCCATAGGTTTTGGGTCGTCATGTTTTCATTGTCATTTGTTTCTATGTATTTTTTAATTTCTTCTTTGATTTCTTCAGTGATCTCTTGGTTATTTAGTAGCACACTGTTTAGCCTCCATGTATTTGTGTTTTTTACAGTATTTTTCCTGTAATTGATTTCCAATCTCATAGCGTTGTGGTCAGAAAAGATGCTTGATACGATTTCAATTTTCTTAAATTTTCCGAGGCTTGATTTGTGACCCAAGATGTGATCTATCCTGGAGAATGTTCCGTGTGCACTTGAGAAGAAAGTGTATTCTGCCACTTTGGGGTAGAATGTTCTATAAATATCAGTTAGATCTATCTGGTCTGTTGTGTCATTTAAAGCGTGTGTTTCCTTATCTATTTTCTATTTGGATGATCTGTCCATTGGTGTAAGCAGGGTGTTAAAGTCCCCTACTATTATTGTGTTACTGTCGATTTCTCCTTTCATGGTTGTTAGCATTTGCCTTATTTATTGAGGTGCTCCTATGTTGGGTGCATAAACATTTATAATTATTATATCTTCTTCTTGGATTGATCCTTTGATCATTATGTAATGTCTCTCCTTATCTCTTGTAGCAGTCTTTATTTTAAAGTCTATTTTATCTGATACAAGTATTGCTACTCCAGCTTTCTTTTGATTTCCATTTGCATGGAATATCTTTTTCCATCCCTTCACTTTCAGTCTGTATGTGTCCCTAGGTCTGAAGTGGGTCTCTTGTAGACAGCATATATATGGCTCTTATTGTTTTGTATCCATTCAGCCAGTCTGTGTCTTTTGGTTGGGGCATTTAATCCATTTACATTCAAGGTTATTATCGATATATATGTTCCTATTACCATTTTCTTAATTGTTTTAGGTTTGCTTTTGTGGATCTTTTTCTTCTCTTGTGTGTCCCACTTAGAGAAGTTTCTTTAGCATTTGTTGTAAAGCTGGTTTGGTGGTGCTGAATTCTCTTAGCTTTTGCTTGTCTGAAAAGCTTTTGACTTCTCCATCGAATCTGAATGAGATCCTTGCTAGGTAGAGTAATCTTGGTTGTAGGTTTTTCTCTTTCATCACTTTAAGTATATCCTGCCACTCCCTTCTGGCCTGCAGAGTTTCTGCTGAAAAATCAGCTGATAACCTTATGGGGATTCCTTTGTATGTTATTTTTTGTTTTTCCCTCACTGCTTTTAATATTTTTTCTTTGAATTTAATTTTTGTTAGTTTGATTAATATGTGTCTTGGTGTGTTTTTCCTAGGGTTTATCCTGTATGGTACTCTCTGTGCTTCCTGGACTTGAGTGACTATTTCCTTTCCCATGTTAGGGAAGTTTTCAACTATAATCTCTTCAAATATTTTCTCAGACCCTTTCTTTTTCTCTTCTTCTTCTGGGAACCCTATAATTCGAATGTTGGTGCATTTAGTGTTGTCCCAGAAGTCTCTGAGATTGTCTTCAATTCTTTTCATTCTTTTTTCTTTATTCTGCTCCTTGGCAGTTATTTCCACCATTTTGTCTTCCACTCACTTATTCGTTCTTCTGCCTCAGTTATTCTGTTATTGATTCCTTCTAGTGTATTTTTTATTTCAGTTATTGTGTTGTTCATCTCTGTTTGTTCTTTAGTTCTTCTAGATCTTTGTTAAACATTTCTTGTATTTTCTCAATCCATGCCTCCATTCTGTTTCTGAGATTCTGGATCATCTTTACTGTCGTTACTCTGAATTCTTTTTCAGGTAGATTGCCTATTTCCTCTTCATTTATTTGGTTTTGTAGGGTTTTACCTTGCTCCTTCATCCGTGACATATTTTCTTCCCGTCTCTTTTTTTTTTTTTTTTAATGAGTGGGATTGTGTTCCTGTCTTAATGGTGGTTTGGCCTGAGGCTTCCAACACTGGAGTTTGTAGGCTGTTGGGTAGAGCTGGGTCTTGGTGCTGAGGTGAGGAACTCTGTGAGACCTCACTCCGATGAATATTCCCTCGGGTCTGAGGTTCTCTGTTAGTTCAGTGGTTCGGACTCACATCTCCCACCGCAAGAGCTTAGGCCCGACCCCGGGCTTGTGAACCAAGATCCCACAAGCTGCCTGGGGCAGCAAAAAAAAAAAAAAAAAGTAACAAAGTAAAAAATAAAGTTAGACTAGGAAACTAACAGATATGTTAGGAAGAATATAAAAATAAAAATATAGGTGAATCAACACCTGGAAGGTATATCAGTACCACAATAGTAAAAAAGAGGAGGGAAAAGAAAAAAGGGCGGGAGTGGGGGAAGGCCTTGGCTGTGGAGGGCGGGGCCTAAGCAAAGTCGAGGTTTGGGTGGTGGGCGGGGCCAATGCTCAGGACCCACAGGGCTGGAAAAGGCCCTGGGGGCTGTGGCGGTTGGGGCTTAGGCTCAAGGAACAGAAGGGACCCAGGCGTGCCCCCCACCTCTGGTCTCAGAGGGCAGGGGACCTCACTGGGAGCCCAGCAGGCTTCCGGGGCTCACGTGCATGGGGCACATGCCGTCTGTCCTCTCCTGCTCCTCCAGTCTGGGAGGGCCCCTCCCTGCTGACTTTCCTGATCTCCCTGCCTTCCCTCCTTTGCCCCCAAGGACCTACGTGGCCTGGAGGGGGACTTTGGAGGACAGGGGACCGGCCTGGGAGCCCAACAGGCTCCCTGTGCCCAAGTGGGCAGGGCAATTGCCCTCCAAAAATATATCTTTTAATATTTTTAACTGAAATGCTTTTAGGTGTTAGATCCTCCTTGTTTATTAAAGTAAAACATTCTTTGGGATATAGGTATTTCTTTTGCTAAATAAACTTATTTTATGGATTTCAGGCCCAAAGTCTTCAGTGATATTTTTGGAATTGAGTATATCAAATGTTACCAGTATTGACCCAAAGTGTGATATAACCTAATCTTTGTGGGACATTAAATCCATAGTGATAAAGAAGGAAAGCAGTGTACATTCTTAAGGTTAGACAAGTATAATGTCAAGAATTTTAAGTGTCAAAAGTATTTGTTTTCTTAGAGGAGAGGCCACAATGGACAGGAAATTCCAGAGGCAAGGCAGTGCTACAAATTCTGAAAGTGCTGAGTAAAATTCATAATATATCTCCATCAGTGCATGCAGTTCATTCATTTTTATTGCTGTGTAGTATTTCAGTTTATAAATATACCACAATTTACTTATTTTACTTAGTTTTTGACTATTATAACAATACTACTAGTAACCATGTACATGTTTCCTGCTGCATGTATACAAGATCTATCTAGGACTTATACTTAGAAGTGGAACCGCTAGATCATAGAGTGTTTTCATCTTTGCCAAATACTCCCAAATTTCTTTCCAAAGTGGTTGGACTGATTCCATTTCTAAATGAATATATGAGTTGTAATTGCTGTGCATCTTTACATTCAGGTTGTCAGTCATTATCACTGCTGATTATATGTTACAGATATCTTCTGTCAGTTTGCATCAGCCAAAATTCTTAGACTAATGGATATTATAGTAAATGTGATTCACTAAGTGGTGGGATTAAAAATTATATCTAAATGCAACTAGTGAAATTATGCTAAAAACAAATGTGAAGTTTAACAGATGAACATGTCCCTTGACCACGATTGTGTACTTTTTCTTGTTTTCACCCTCTCTTCTAGAAATAGTGAGTGAAACAGAATCTCCAGTACCTTCCTGTTCTCATCTACACAGTGAAAGCTCTATTCCAGAAGAATTGGGCAGCCCTGCTGTTGAATATATACCATCTGAAGCTATAGTTCAGGAGCAGCCTGGGAGTCCAGATCACAGTGTACTTACTGAAGAAATGGTTTTTTCACAAGAACTGGAATCTTCTACCTCGCCTAGTAAACATGTAAGTTAATATATATTTATATCTTAAAGCTTCTTTAGAAAAAAACCTGTGTGACAGGTATATTATTAACAGTTATATTCTTGCTATTAAGGACAGCATTGACTATCACCCATATCTGTAACATACAGTGTATGACATTTGAGTAGAGATAAAGCTTTCCCTTGACTCCTAAAGATTTATAAATATATGAATTTTAGCTTTAGGGGCAGTTATAAAATTATATGCTGTGAAGTTTTTAATATTTAGGGGATAGGAACTTCTAAAGTTTTTAATAAAGATAATATGTGAGACAATACAAGTTCTTATTAAAGTCTGTTTTGTCATTTAATAGAAACAATAAGACCTTAAACCACACTAGTGTGCCTTTTCTATAATTTAATTAATGACTGCTCTATAACTCTTAATCAGAATAAAAGTAGTGGTTTCATCTCTTTAAGGCAGATCTGGAATGGATATATATTCTAAATTAGAATAATGTTCACTTTAGAATAAAAAGGTTTTCCACATTGTCCTTAATTCTGTACTTCAATAAAAAAAACTATCTGGTAAAAACTTAAGAAAGAAACTTAACTTCTTGTCTTTTAAAACTTGATTTTATAAAGTGTACGAGGGGATTAGCATAACAGTATTTTTTTTTGATGGGAATTTGTGTTTATTTTTTATTTTTCACTTTTCTCTTTTATTTTTATTTATTTTTTTATGCCTTTTTTAAAACATCTTTATTGGAGTAGAATTGCTTTACAGTGTTGTGTTAGTTTCTGCTGTATAACAAAGTGAATCAGCTATATGTATGCATATATCCCCATATCCCCTCCTGCTTGCATCTCCCTCCCACCCTCCCTATCCCACCCCTCTAGGTGGTCACAAAGCACCGAGCTGATCTCCCTGTGCTATGCAGCTGCTTCCCACTAGCTATCTCTTTTACATGTGGTAGTGTACATATGTCAATGCTACTCTCTCACTTCAACCCAGCTTATCCTTCCCCCTCCCAGTGTCCTCAAGTCCATTCTCTACGTCTGCGTCTTTATTCCTGTCCTGCCCCTGGGTTCATCAGAACCATTTTTTTTTTTTTAGATTCCATATATATGTGTTAGCATACGGTATTTGTTTTTCTCTTTCTGACTTACTTCACTCTGTATGACAGACTCTAGGTCCATCCACCTCAATACAAATAGTTCAATTTCGTTTCTTTTTATAGCATAACAATATTAAATATTATAAGTGAACACAAACATTGTTAAAGCCTCTTTGTGTTTAAAAAAAAGAATCCACCTAAATTCAGTGTGTCTTAAAGTCACTTCTATAATAAAAAGTAATATTTACTGAGTGTTTACTTACCAAGTGCCAGGTAGTATGCTGAATGCCTTATGTAGATTATCCTCACAACAGTTCTTTAGATTTTAAGCCCCACTCTGAAGCTTAGCAGGCTAGGAAGCTTGCCCATAGTCACAGGGGTAGGAAGTGGTGATAGCTAGGAATCAAATCAGACATTCTCACTTCCACTTGATATCAAGGTAGAAATTACACCCTTTGTAATAAATAATCTCATTTGGGCAGTCTTCTTATGCTCTTTTTCTTCCCTCCCCGCTTCCATTTCTTCTTCTTTCCTTCCATAAAAGTAGTACATTAGTATATTTAAATTTTTTTTTCAGTTTTATTGACATATAATTGGCACACTGCACTGTGTGAGTTAAAGGTGTACAGCATAATAACGTGACATACATATATTGTGAAATGATTACCACAGTAAGTTTAGTTAATATCCATCACCTCATATAGTTACAAAAAAATTTTTTTCCTTGTGATGAGAACTTTTAGGATCTACTCTTTTAGCACCTTTCAAATATACCATATAGCAGTGTTAACTATAGTCATCATGTTGTATATTACATCCCCAGTACCTATATGTCTTATAACTGGAAGCTTATACTTTTCGACCAGCTTCACCCAGTTCCCCCACCTCTCCACCCCCACCTCTGGTGACCACAGGTCTGATCTCTTTTTCTATGAGTTTGGGTTTTTTTAGATTCCACATATAAGTGAGATCATATAATATTTGTCTTTCTCTCTCTGACTTATTTCACTTAGTACAATGCCCTCAAAATCCGTCCATGTTGTCTCAAATGACAGGATTTCTGGTTTGTTTGGTTTTTTTAATGGCTGAATAGTATTTGTGTGTGTGCATGTGTGTGTGTTTGTGTGTGTGTTTATGTCATATTTTCTTTATCCATTCATCTGTTGATGAAGACCTACCGTATGATTCAGCAAATTCAGTTCTGGATATATTTCCGAAGGAAGTGAAATTACTATGTCGAAGAGATATCTGCACCCCCATATTTAGTATTTTTGAAGGTAAAACGAATAAGGGGGTAAATATCACTGATTCAGTAGCCACTCATAGTTTATTATAAACATTTTTTTAAAGCATTCTTTTCTTTTTTTTTAATTTATTTATTTTTGGCTGTGTTGGGTCTTCATTTCTGCACGAGGGCTTTCTCTAGTTGCGGCAAGCGGGGGCCACTCTTCATCGCGGTGCGCGGGCCTCTCACTGTCGCGGCCTCTCTTGTTGCGGAGCACAGGCTCCAGACGCGCAGGCTCAGTAGTTGTGGCTCACGGGCCCAGCTGCTCCGCGGCATGTGGGATCTTCCCAGACCAGGGCTCGAACCCATGTCCCCTGCGTTGGCAGGCGGATTCTCAACCACTGCACCACCAGGGAAGCCCAAAAGTATGCTTTTTTAATAACTTTTTTCTGTACCTTTAAAAAAGTCAAGATCTTATCCTTTGTATATTTTGCAAACTTTTTTCACTTTTTATTTCATAAAGTTATTTAAAACTCTTTGTACATATTATCTTCAACTGGTTCGTATCTTGAATTTTAAATAGAATTTTACAACTGTATCACAAAACAGTTCCCATTTGATTTTCTATTTGAACAGTCACCTCCTAAAAGCTGCACATCTGTGTCAAAGCAGGAGTCTAGCAAAGGAAGTCATAGATCTGGAGGACAATGTCATCTACCCGTCAAGTCCCATCAACACTGTTATAGTTGGTCAGATGAGTCATTATCTATGACACAGTCAGGTAAGACTAACAAGGAGGAATTAGTTTTCTTTGCACTATATTTGAATTCCTCTTTAATAAGCTTTGTCTAACTATATGGCTGGTAAAATGTTATTCTTTGTTTCATTTGTAAAGACTTTTTTCTTGCCAAGACTAAATCGCATAATTCTTTGCTTTTCATTGATAATTATGTCCCTAATTATACCAACTATGATAAATTGTTATATTCTTGGATGTTAATAGTCATTTATTCATCACACATTCTTTGAATTTTTGGTGTGTGTCAGGCACTGCTTATGTGTTCCCATAGTGCTCTGCTCTTCAACTTGTTATACCAGGCAGCACATAAATTGTAATCAAACTTTACCCAGCAGGTTTCCCCTACTAGAATATAGACTTCTGCAAAGGAGAGTCCTATGATTTAACAGTTGTAGCACCAGGCCCTAACAGGTACTTTGCATTGCACATAGTAGGTATTTATTAAACGTTTCTTGAATGATTTAATGCTGACAGTGAGGAGAAATAGGAGGTGGTAGAGCAGGATAGCATAAGACTCAAGGGAGGAAAAGTAGAGAAGAGACTGCACATGGCAGTGGGGAGCATTATCTATTTTCCCATAACTTCTATCATACTGTAAATCTCTGTGGCATATAATTTACGAAAGAATAAACAGCCTTTACTCTAGAAGACTTGATTCAAGGCGTTGATTGTGGGAGGCATATCTAGACAGACAATACTTGGTTTATGTAGGATTCTGAGGAAGATTAATACCATATTGAGTGTATGTCTTTTGAGTTCATTTTCAGTTTTCTTTTGAGAGTAGACATTTAGTAAAGGAAAAGTGAAAAATACTATTCATTTTTTGATCTTTGATTCTATTCTGTACCCCCTTTGTTTTCAGTGTTTTAAACAGTAATAAATCATGGGTTTTTTTCCCCATGCCCATTATTTATAGATCTCCTTTATTCTTTGAATAACTGCATAATATTTCAAAGGGTAGGTATACCATAATTTATTTAACCATTTCCCTAGTGATAGTCCTGTAGGTTTTCTCAAAATTTTCATTATTTCAAATAATGCTGTAACGAACATCTTCATTTATATAGATCCCTGTGGAATATTTCAGTAGGAATAAATTCTTAGAAATGGAATTACTGGATCAAGCCAGTAATTAAAGTTGAAGAATGTTGTCTGTCGTATTTAAATTGTTTTTTTAAAAAGATTTATTTATTGTTTATTGTATTTATTTTTGGCTGTGTCAGGTCTTAGCTGCAGCACGCGGGATCTTTGTTGAGGCATGTGGGATCTTCATTGTGGTGCATGGGCTTCTCTCTAGTTGTGGCGTGCAGGTTTCTCTCTAGTTGTGGCGTGTAGGTTTTCTCTTCTCTAGTTGTGGCACACGGGTTCCAGAGTGTGTAGGCTCTGTAGTTGGCGGCATGCGGGCTCTAGTTGAGGCGCGTGAGCTCGTAGTTGTGGCACGCAAGCTTAGTTGCCCCGCGTCATGTGGGATCTTAGTTCCCTGACCAGGGATCGAACCCACATCCCCTGCGTTGCAAGGCAGATTCTTTACCGCTGGACCACCAGGGAAGTCCCTGTCTGTCATATTTATCTGTTGCAAGTGATCAGCATTTTTATACATTTGCTTTCATGTACTCTGGTGAAAAGTTACTGCCAGTAGAATAATATGTCAGTGGACATAAACGTGATACTTGGAAATATGGATTCTCTTTATGGCTCTATTACATACTGGTGACTCTCTTTAAGTTTCCTTCCCATATTAGATAATCTTTTCTATCTGTAGCAATGGAATAATATCTTAACCATCCTTGCATGAGTTATGCAACAAGGATTAATGATAATATTTATAAGATACTGTTTTATTGGTAAAACATATTTAAGCAAGAACAGCTTTAGAAAAACAGCTCTGAAATTTTTAAACTATAATGCCATCTACCTATTCATGATGACATCATTTATATGCAGTATTTATGGAAGTGGTAAATTTTAATGTAGTGGAGTTATATAATACCTTTCTCACTTAAGTGATGGAGAGTTTGTTATCAACCAAATTAATACAGTCAGCATGTGTCAGATAATCAAACTTAATTTTTGATTGAGTTATTCTGTCCATCTGCTTATTCTGTCTTGATGTGTTTCAACAAACTGAAGTATCATTTACCTGCCACTTGCCCTGTCCCCTCACCTTCCAAAAAACCCTGTAGGAGAGAATTTCATAAAGACAATACATTCATCTAGAAAGTTGCTTGGATAAAAAAAAAAAAATTATAGAGATTCTCTTAGATGTTACTGATGATAAACACCATGTTGTAATACTAGATTTGGGCACATATAACATGTATTCCCATTCACTCTCATAGACTTTTACTTAATCTCTACCCTTCATTTGTAGGATTTTGGTTTCTTTAGTACTTAAAAATAAAAACATTTCCCAAGGTCTTTCATCTAAAACTTGAAGTTTCTCATCATCTGCTATTAAATCTTCACAATCATAGATGATAAAGATATTTTTATTTTAAAAAATCACTGTTGACATATCCAATTTTTAAAATATATTCATTTAAAATAAACATTTTGGGGGCAGAGTTGAAACTAAGTCTGTGGGAGTGTAGTAGTCTCCTATAAAATTTTATCAAAGTAACATCTCAAGTTTTGGAAGCACATAAAGAATACACAGTTAAAAGAATACACAGCTTTAGAAGATGCAAAGACATGGGTTTATACTTCATTGTAGAAAGATTATAATTTTTTGCTCAGCCTACAGTCCTACCCCCAATTATTGTACTAGAATCGTCAGTTAAATCACTGTAAAGCTTTCCACTAAGGTTCAGAGTCTTTTAATCTTGAAACCAATTGATTATTTTCTTCAGAAATTAAAAGAAAGCCTGAGCAGGATATTCAGTTGCTATCTCATCTCTACCACTTTTTTTAGTTTTAAACCAAAAAATATGTTACATAAAATATGGCTACATAAAAATGTTTGTTTTATGTGTGCTAATACTACCACCATTTACTGAGCTGTAATAGTAGTCCAGGTACTGTGCTACGTGCTTTGTATACCTTATTTAATTTTCACATCAATTCTAGAAATCGTTGTGTCAAACACCTTACCGATTACTAGTAATAGATCCTGAGTTGAAAATGGCCTTTATTGTTACTTCATTTTATGAGTGTTGATCGCTAAGTAGTAAACTTCGCCCATGCTAAGGGCACAGTCTGATGCCACTACTGGTATAAGATGGATATAACTTCCTAGTATGCCTTAATTCAGGACATAAAAGTGGCAGGAACTTAGATGTCATTATTTGTAAACCAGATATTTAGATCACATTGCAAAAAAAGACTATTAGCTTTTTTAAATAAATTCTGTGACTAGTTCTATGCAATTTAATCTGAAGTGCTTGAAAAAACCTGATTGTTTATGATGTAATGTTGTAATATACATCTGAGTCTTCAGATTTGTATACAATAGTATTTCTCTTATAAGACTATTAAATGTCTCACTCATTAAATGACACCATTGTGTGATTCAGGGAGGAGGTGTGAGGAACAGTCTTTTTTTTTTTTTCTATGTAATTTCCATGTTTAGTGAAATAAAGTGTTTTTAAATGATACTTATTTTTATAAGATATGCATGACACTTACAATGAAATGTCTTTTTCATGATTTTGCTATGACTGGACATCTACTTTGTATGTGTGTATATATGTGTCTGAATTGTTGGGAAGAAAATAAGATTTAACTAGTTTCATTTCAGTTATTTTAAATATTTTAAGAACTTCCAAAGAAAGGTTACTGCAGAGTATGTTTCTTTATAATTTTTCTCTCTCCTTTTATGTGATGTTAAGACATCAGCTGATGACTCACAATCAATTTAAAATGGTAAAATTCCACTTTGATTTTAATATGACTTAAAAACTATGAAACTACTATTAATAACCAAGAGGAAGTACAGTTAAATATGGCTGTCTTGTCACCAGGAACTAAATCCTTGCAGAATGTCCAAAGTTCACTAACCAAAAGTTTTTCAACTTCCAGCTGCTTATCTTATCAAGAACAGAGTACCTTGAAATTTATTTGCAGTTTCAAATAGTGCAATTAGAAAGTGAAAACAAATAGGAAGACACCCCCCCCTCTCCATAGAGATTTAGGGGAAAAGAAAGGATGCAAATCACTAATGCTTTTTTTCTGAAGCTCAAATTTTAAATGTTAGATTGACTTTACATTGGTGCTTTTTATTAATAGTTACTGAGTTAACTTTATTTTTAAGTTAAATAAAAAGATTCTGTATCTCTTTTAGAAACTACATCTGACCAGAGTGACATTGAAGGTAGGATCAGAGCCCTGAAGGATGAGCTGCGGAAAAGAAAATCAGTTGTGGACCAACTGAAGAAGGAACAGAAAAAAAGGCAAAAGGAAAGACTGAAAGCCCAAGAAGCCAGTCTAATCAAACAATTGGAGGTTAGACATAAGAAGAAAGGGGTTTAATTTCAAGGCTAATGTAAATGTGAACCCTGAAATGTTTTTAGTGTTGTTAATAAAGTAATGGATTAGAATTTTTCAATATTAATTTTGTACCACATTTTAACCTAACTTTAAAAAAAAATCTGAACAAACTCTTGCTTGAAAGATTAAATTAAATATTAAATTAAAATGTTAAATATTATAATATCAGGTATTAAAGTAAATAGTAAAAGTATTAAAATAAGTTTTTTTCTAAAGAAGAAAGATTAGGCCTATGAAAGAAAAATTGATATCCACGTCCTCTAAAGCAAAGAACCATTAGATAAATAATCCTAGCTATTGGAACTGTTAATGCCTTTTTTTTTTTTTTTTTTTTTAAAGTGGAGTGGTGTTTCATGCCACACGACTTATTAGTATGACTGTTCGTACTGTTTGAATGGCTCCTAAATAATAACTCTAAACTTGACTTTCCTTAACTCCAGCAACCTTCCCTGATGCTACCCCAGTCTGGAAACCCAGTTTTTATGTCTTCCTCATTCTGTTTTCTCCCATCCATTCAGTCACCAGATCCCACTGATACTTTTTTCATAAATCTTCTTGCTTGTCCCTTTCCATTCCTACTGCCATCAAGCTATTTGGGGCCCTTATATCCTCTTGCCTCTGTTGTCTACATAGCCTCTTAAATGTCCCTGCCTTTGGTCGCTTCCCTATAGCTTGCATGCATTCTGCCAGCCTAGTGTTCCTAAACACCACATTCGTTATAGAACTGGTCTGAACTTCCCGCTCATCATAAGAATCCCTTCTCATGGCCTGACCTGAGAAGATCTTTCAGCTTCTATCCAGACACTTCCAGTAATAGCAAATTTCAGACTTTCAAGGCAGTTGGTTTCATCAGTTGGACTCTAGGTGCTCTAAGTGTTAGAAAGCTCTTTGTTATGTTTAGCCAGAATTTCTGTTCTTTTAATCATCCTTGTGTGGTAACACCAAACATGTGTCCTCCTACATTAATTAACTTAATCAGGTGCCTATTTATGTGCTGGAAACTCAGCTAATTACTTTACACATATTTTTCATTTTATCCTCAAAGTAACAAGATGTGGATATTAACTATCCCTCTGTTACAGATGAGGAAACTAAGTTTTAGTGAGATTAATGATATCCAGAGACACACAGCTCACATGTGTTAAAACTAGGATTTTAATCTAGCTCGAATTCCAAATTCTGTGCCCCTGCTGTTACACTACATTATCTTCCACATAGAAAATAGACCTGCTAATAGATCTGGAGAAGATAGACGTTTACACAGGCACACAACACAGAGATGGGAACAGGAATTGTAACTTACACATATGCTTAGAAGTAAGAAAAAGTGGTTAAGATTCAGTGGCCATGCTGAGAAGTTCATGTTGGAAAGTAGTGAGGAATAAAATTTAAAAACATTGGACTTCATCCTATATAGGTCTGTAGTGTTCAACCTGACTATACATTAGAATTAACTGAGGAGATTTTGTGGAAAATACAAATATCCAGGCTCACTCCCAGAGATTTTGATTTAATTGGTCTAGGGTGGGGCCCAGGATTTAAAAGTACTGCTCGCTATAGGTCACGCGGAGCCATTGAAAGCTAAACGAAATACTATTAGATTGAATGGCATTGCCCAAAAAGTTCATTAATAGGTATGTTACCCGGAAATTTATCTAGAGAAGGATACAAAAGATCCATCTCATTCAACATTCTATTAAACAGTTTAAATAAAGGCAAAAGAAAGTTCTGTATTTAGATTTTACAATTATAGTATATGATAGAGAAATATATAATACATAGCAGTTCGTATGAAAAAAAATCTTTTGGATTTTATTTGATCACATATTTAATAAATGAACTACACTCATAATAAGTATAGCTTTCAGATCTGAGAAATCATTGTCCTTATGTATACCTAGCTAGCCAAATCATCTAGCTGTAGTATATGTTTAATACCAATGTTTATCAAAACATTGACAGTTCAGAGGAAGGTAACATAGACGGTGATAGTTATAAAAATAGTGATTTTAGCTTAAGTTTTAGGGAACTGTAGCAGTTGACAAACATCCATCTGCTCATTCACTCAGCCTCCTTTGAGCCAGACACTGTGAGTAGGTACTGGACATATCGTGTTGAGCAAAACAGCTGTAGTCTTAAACGTGAGAGATGTAAAAGTAGGGATTAATTTTAGCCTAGAAAACTGAGGAGCTTTTTCTAATAGAAGGAGGGCTTCCCTTAGATTTCATTCAAGTTAGAATTATAAATTAGTGAAGTTTTGTTTACAGAATGGCTAATGACTAAGAAATATTTTTGCAATTCTATACTATCATACGCCCAACCACTCTCTTCTCTCTCCTTGAGATTTGTATTCCTGAAGTGCTCACCCCTTAAGAAGCTTACTGCCATTGAAACTTAGTGTAATGGCTAAACTTCTTAAAAATACCAGGAAAGTATTAAGACATCCTTTAAAGAATAATTATATAATTAGCTAAAGAAGTTTTTTAATGTGGCAGGGCCTGAACTATTGCTTCAAAAGTATTAAACTTCTGTAGACTGAGACTGTCATTTCCTAATTGATATTAGTATTACAATTATACAGCTTGCTTATACATAGACTATTTCAAGAAGGCTATACAAGTAACTGATTTTAGAACTCTGGGAAATAATACTGATGCAGGGAGAAAGAATTTTATATCTTTTTTACGGTTTGAATATTTTACCATAAAATATACTATTTTATAATTTAAGATAGTTTAAAAAATTCTGTGTAGTGACTCCTTTGATTTTTCTAAACTTAGTCATATGATGAATTCATTAAGAAAACTGAAGCCGAGCTTAGCCGAGATTTGGAAACATCACCAACAGCCAAGCCTCAGATTAAAACGCTCTCCTCAGCTTCTGAAAAACCCAAGATCAAGCCCCTTCCACTACACAGGTAGAAATTTTTGGTAACTAACCTATATTCTGCCTTGTTTGAGAAAGGAATAAGGAAAGGTTTTGAGTAGAAGCTATCTTTTAAGTAACTGTGAAATTGTAGAAGTGAAAATACTAGTTTATATTTTCAGTTTCACTAAAGTAAATTTGTTATTTATGATATAATCACAAATAAAATTTATAATAAGATACAGATTTTAAAATATATTTTGAATCCTGAAATCAGATGGGAACAGTAAAAATAGTACTCTCCAGCATTGCTATTATAGCATCGTAAGTTGGTATAGTTGTTTTGGAAAACAGTTTGGCAATGTTTCAAAAGTCAAAAACAATCTGTAACTTTTGACTCAATAATTCCACTTCTGAAAATCTAGCTTGAGAAAATATGGGCTATCAAAAATATCTGTTTGCATGAATATGTTTATCATAACGTCTTTTATATTATGTTTATAACATAAACACTGGAAGCAACCTTTATGTCCAGAACTGGTGAATAGCCCAGTAAATAAATGATGGTTCTTTCCAGGGATAGAATATTATGCCATCAGTGAATACAAATACAGAAGATACAAAGTAGCACTATTAGAATATATAATATGGTATATAAGAAAGTCAGGTAGTAATATTTAAACTAAATTTTGAGTGAGTAGAGGTTATATAGGTAAGTGGGACTGAGAAATAGGGGATATTTCAGAGAGAAGGGCACTCATGAGTGACCAGAAGCAACAGAGAGCTTGGCATATCATGGAAGCTGAATGTCATAGGATGTAGCTGGAGTTAGGAGAAGAGACTGGAAAAATAAAAAACAAGTTGTGATAACCTTGTACTCACGCATTCTTAGTAGTTTCTAATTTACATTTTTAGAAGATGTGACGCTGTTAAAATTTTTTAAAAAGCATATTTTAGGATATTTTTTGTTTTTTAGAAATGTTACAGAGGCTCATTACAATTAATTTAGCATTACCTGGGTTTGAATCCTGACTCCAGTACCAGCTAGCTTTTTAATTTGGGGCAAGTTATTTAACCTCTCTGTGCTTCTATTTTGTAATAGGGATTTATATCCCTATACCAACACCTGAGTAATAAACTTGTTATGAGAGTTAAAAGACTTAACTTAGAACAGGGCCTAGCACACAATTAGCACTATGTATTAGTTGTTATTATTATTGCTACTAGAATATTGAGGGAAGTGGTAAAAAGAAAAAAGTTTAAATCGTATCATACCTAACTATTCCAAAACAACAGATGTCAACAATTAGATATATTTCCATCTAGGATTTTTTATGCTTAGATTTTGTATGTAATTTTGTTACTTATACATTTTTCCTTTATATTACATTATACATAAGTTTTATTTTAATTTCTACAATCCATTGAATGGTTTTATAGTTTTATTAGCCAGAGAATGGTAGAATCAGATTTCTGTTTAGAGAAATCTTTCTGACTACAATATGAAGGAAAGATAGAAAGGGGTAAGTTTAGAAGCAGGGATAACAGTAGTCTAAGCCAGCCCTCGGATAATCCACTGTAATAAGAATAGAGAATAGGAGATAGATTTTAGGAATTTTTAAGAAGTATACTTAACAAATTAAAGTGCTAGATAGGGAAGCAGGGAAAAGCTGGATGACTCCCGTGTTTCTCTTAAATAGTAGTTTGTTGGGTCAAAGTTCCAAAGGAAAATCAGGTGTTCTTCGGTGGGAGTCTTATGATTTTGGTTTTAAAATGTTAATTTTGAGGTACCTGTAGTTCATCTAAGTGGAATTATCCAGGAAAGGTGTTAGCTTTTTAATTTGGGGTGATCAGCATATAGATGGTGGTTGAAGCTATAAATATAACAACATTTGGGTGAACATTTGGGTGAAAAAGGTATGCATTCAGAGAGAATAAAAGGGAGCCAAGTACTAAATATGATAAAATAGCAACATTGAAGGGGGTTATAAAGAAGTAGGAGTAGAAGCCAAATATTACGACTTAACAAATAAAAAGAAAGCAAGAAAATGAAGATGGTGAATGTCAACTTAAAGCATGAAAGAGGACAGTAGCACCAGGTGGAGGAATAAAGAATTGAGGGGGGAAAGTCTGCTCAGTATTCTGTAACAACCTAAATGGGAAAAGAATTTTAAAAAGAATAGATATATGTATAACTGAATCACTTTGCTGTATACCTGAAACTAACACAACATTTTAAGTCAACTACAGTCCAATATAAAATAAAAATTTTAAAAAAGAAGGAAAAAAAAAGACTGGGGGGGTGGGATTCTTTTGAGGCTTGAGGCATACATATAAGCTGAGGGGAAAAAAATCACCAGATTGAAGGACTAAAGATTGTAGGAAAAAGAATGGACAATTGAGGAATACCATCAATGAGGCTGTGGAAATGTATGGGATTTGGGGCAGAAAGAAGTTTGAACAAGTGTGAGAGATACACCTTTTTCTTCCTTGCAGACAGGAGGAAAGGCAGTTGGGATGGCTGTGAATATAGATAAATTTGTAGGTAAAAAGGTTGAAGATAAGAAGGGTCATGCTGATGGCCTCTGTTTCTCTCATTAAAAGAGGCAAGATCATCTACTGAGTGTGATGAAGGCCACAAATAGACTTGGTGGAAGTGGCAAAGGTTGGAATACTTCCTGCGAAGAAGAAAAAAGAAGCAGTTGTCTAAGAATTGACTGCTTTTTGTTACCACTTACTACAGTATCAGCAATACATTTATTTCTGTTTATTAATTTTTCTGCTTCAGATCTGAAACAGCAAAGAATTGGAAATCACTGACAGAGTCAGAACGTTCCAGAGGATCCCTGGAGTCTATTGCTGAACATGTTGGTATGTAACTAGAAAAAATAATCACATAGTATCTACATAGACTAAAGATTATACAAATGCCTACAAAATTCCACCTCTACAGCTTTTTGGTTAAAAAGTGAACTTCTTAAAGATAATAGATTATTTAATATTTTAAGTTACTTTTATATTTTAAGTGATTTGTTGGTTATGCCTAAGTTATGTGAATCAGTCTTTATTGTCCCAATAACTGATGAAAACTGAGGCATAAAGACATTAATCTAAAATGACTGTGAGTGTATCATCAGTATCTAAATTCTCCCTTTATCAGATTTTGTATCTGATTATATATATTTTCAGCCTATGCTGTTTCTCAGTGTAAGTAGTTACATACATTTTTTTTTCAATTTAATCCAAAGAAAGATAAGAACTATTGAAAATAAAGTATAATTCAATGAGGAAATAAAACTGAGACATGAAAAAGCCTACCTAGTAACAATGACAAAACAGAGATTTGAATTCAAAACTTTTAATTCTTGGTTTGTTAGTTCATCAAATCTTATTTTCTTCTTATTTTGCAATTTTAGCTCGTAAAGTGCTATATTTGCAGAAATAGTTGATTTTTTTTTCCCTTTTTTACATTCAAGAGGTTAGTTGAAGTCCCTGCATTTGTCCTTCCTTCATTGCTTTCATTTTCAAAGAATATATGTAATATCCATCATACAATTCTGTTTTTGCATGATTTGAGGATTAACATCTCCATAAACTTTGATCCATTTTTCTGTACTTTGTAAGTTGACAACACTTAAAAAATTATACCAAACTTTAAATTTTCAGTCATTTTTTAAATGTTCTGTTTATTGTTGGTACAGTATATTCTCTTAAAGGAAAAACTTACCTTATACAGTAACCTGTAAAACAGGTCCTATTTATTGACCAGAGCTTTTTCTCACCAATATTTAGCTTTTATTTAAACTTTGGTTCCAGAAATTGAAATTTGTGATTAGATAATTTTGATGTGATCTTTTTTTCCCCTTTAAGATGCTGCATTGGCAGGTTCTGAGAGATCAGTGTCAGAAAGGTCTTTATCTGCATATGCAAAGAGAATGATTGAATTGGACAGTCGAACAGAAGAGCACTTTCAGACTTCTTCTCCAATTCTCAGATCATCAAGGAGAACCAGAGCAGAATCTGGAGATTCTCTAGAAAATGTCCCTTCATTACCTCTTCTCAAAGAATTAACTGCCTCTAATAGAATTCTTGATGTGTCAGATGCCAAGGTTGAAGAAGAATCTAGTCAAAAATCAGAAATACACGAAGTAGAATATGCAAAATTGGAAGAGAGTGCAATTGAAGGTGCCTATTCTAAACAATCTAGGAAGCCTGATGTCTTCCTGAAACTAGACCTGGAACAGGGAGATTCATCTGAAATTCTTTCAAGGAAAGATCTTTCTTTAGATTCTATAAATGTTCAGAAAGACTTAGTTAGATTAGCCATTGAAAATCTTCATAAAAAAGAGTCAAAAGAGAGACAGTCAGATCAAGATATGGGTCATAGTACAAACATCCAATCAGAAAAAGACTCTTATGTACAAAAGAATATAAAGGGCAGAGACTTATCTTGGTCAGAACATCTTTTTGCACCTAAAGAGATATCATACTCTGAAGATTTTGAAGTATCTTCTTCCAAGAAAGACATTTCAGCTGAATTGTACAAAGATGACTTTGAGGTGACATCTTTGTTGTCACTCAGGAAAGACTCTCAGTCTTGCAGAGAGAAGTCACAGGCAACAAGGATCTCTAGAAGTAGAGCCACTAGCTTTGGTAGTGATGATGAAATCAGTGAGTGCCTCAGTGAGAAAAGCCTTTCTATTCATAGCAATGTCCATTCTGAAAGGCTGTTAGAACTCAAGTCCCCCACTGAGCTTATGAAAAGTAAGGAGCGCAGTGATGTAGAACATGAACAGAGACTTACTGAATCCCCTTCCTTAGCTTCAGCTTCTCTTGCAGATGAGTTACTTGATTTCCACATCGGTGATAGAGTGTTGATTGGCAATGTTCAGCCAGGAACTCTTCGATTCAAAGGTGTGACTAGTTTTGCTAAAGGATTTTGGGCTGGAGTGGAGTTGGATAAACCTGAAGGAAATAACAATGGAACATATGATGGCATTGTATACTTTGTGTGCAAAGAGAAGCATGGGATTTTTGCTCCTCCTCAAAAAATATCTCACATTTCAGAAAACTTTGATGACTATGTAGACATAAATGAAGATGAAGACTCTTATTCAGATGAACAATATCAATACTATAATCAAGAACAAAAAGATACAGAGGGTCCCAAGTTTGACAGAGAAAAGGATGCAATTGAGTGTTTTTATAAGGAATCTCAACCTAGTATGCATGACACAGAAGCCTCAGTTGATAGAAGCCTTAAAATAGAAACAGACAATATACAGGACATTTCTGGAGTACTTGAAGCCCATATTCACCAGCAGAATTCAGTGGATTCACTGATTTCTTCAAAGGAAAACAAAGACCTTGTTTCTGGTGCCACGGAAAAGGTTTCCACTGCTGAAGAAGACGATACTTTAGATAATACCTTTTCTGAAGAATTAAGGAAGCAACAGCAGTTTACCGAAAAGGAAGAGAACCTATATCCCGAAGTTTCAGAAAAGCTTTCTACCCCACTTCTGGACCTTTTAGCAAGAGAAAAGAACCAATTGGAAGCCCAGCTGAGGTCATCACCAAGTGAGGAAAAAAAGTCAAAGGAACAACTAGAAACAGTCAGCTTACTGACAGACAGTTTACTAAAAGTCTTTGTGAAGGACACAGTCAATCAACTACAACAAATCAAAAAAGCTAGGAATGAGAAAATCCAGCTTAGCAACCAAGAGCTTCTTGTTGATGATCAAAAGAAAGTACCACCCCAAGGCCTATCCCAGAATCTTGAGGAACAGTCACCAAGTGTTCCAGGTTGCTTCTTAAGGTCTGAATTGGAAGATGAGAAAGAAGAGATTTCCTCACCAGATATGTGTCCTAGACCTGTAAGTATTTTGTCTAGAAAAATTGTCAATTAACCTTGCCTTTATAGTACATTTTAATTCTGTAGCTCCTGATAGGTTTTTTGGTGATGTGTTGTTTGTTAAATAAAAATCACTTCACTAGTTTGTAAAGGCCACGTAGCTGTTTTTTCTGTTTGAAGTATAACTGTCCTCTATTATGTCATGAGTGGTCACTATAGAGTTGTCACAAACACTGGCAGGTTTATGCTGGGTTGAAAACCCCTGTATACTGTCCACAGATTAGATTCCCTTCCGGATTCACTGAATAAATTTATTCCATGGAGATTTCCATTGGTTCTCAACCCAGTTCTTTTTTGCCTATGAAATTATTTGTTCACATATCTACTTAGTCATAGTTGCCTTGCAGAAATTACCAGTTGTGATGTTGATTCTGGTAAAACTGAAATATATCCACTATGACATATACTCAGACCATCAACTTATTTAGGTTGCCCATGGACAATTGAACAGCGGTAATGATTTTGAGTAACTTGAGCCAGATAATCATCAAAGGTGAGAATTTTATATCTCATTTCCATATCTCAGAAGCAAAACAGTTCTTCAGAAACAGAATAATGATGATACAAAAAGGAAAAACTGATCAATAAACATTTTATTAAAATCAATTGTAAGGCTTATGTGAGCAGAATTACAGGAAACAGGATAGTTTTTTCTTAAATTGTTCATTAGTAGCCACCATATTGTTTTTGTTTTGCTTATTTATAGAGAAATAGTAAATATACAAATAATATATTTGCTTTGTCTTTAAAAAAAAAAAGCCCAAACTTGTTAAGTGATCTGAGGTTACTAAATGGTGCTCTGTTTGAATGGTTCCATTTCTGTAGGAGAGTCCAGTATTTGGTGCCAGTGGGCAGGAAGAGCTTGCTAAGAGACTTGCGGAACTTGAGATTAGCCGGGAGTTCCTGAGCGTGTTAGGAGATGATCAAGACTGGTTTGATGAAGACTTTGGTTTGAGCTCTTCTCACAAGATACAAAAGAATAAGGCAGAAGAAACAATTGTACCTCTAATGGCAGAACCTAAGGGAGCTCCACAAAAGCCATGTGAAACATTATTGGCAGTCCCACATACTGCGGAGGAAGTAGAAATTCTTGTACATGATGTGGCAGAAGAACTTTGGAATTGGAAAGAATTAGGTCATGATCTTCATAGCATCAGTATTCCTACAAAACTGCTTGGCTGTGCCAGTAAGGGTCTAGATATAGAAAGCACTAGTAAAAGGGTGTACAAACAGGTATGTAATATGGAAGGATAATTCTAATTTTTAAACTTCTCTCTGTTGTCTGAAATTTGGATTCTTAGCCATTTTAATTTGTTTATTTTTCTCTATCAAGGCGGTTTTTGATTTAACAAAAGAGATTTTTGAGGAAATATTTGCCGAGGATCCCAACTTGAATCAACCTGTCTGGATGAAGCCGTGTAGAATCAACTCTAGTTATTTCCGACGCGTGAAAAATCCAAATAACCTTGATGAAATCAAGGTAAACTGCAAGCTGTAGAGTATCTCCTTTTTTGGTTTGCTGTTCATTTGTACAGACCTGTAAATGTCATAAAAGCAAGTATTATTATTATTATCTTCTGTATTATTCACCATTCTGTCCTCAAGGCCTGCCCCATAGTAAGTATTCAGTAAATATTTGTTGATTCGTTCAATCCATGAGCAGTAGAGGGATGAGGGTGGGAGGGAATCCCAAATCCTCAATTTTTTGCAGAACAAATATACATACATATTATAATATTTAAGAAAAAAATCAGCAAATATTCAGGGAGATAAATTATTGCAATTCATATGAGTTTTAGGTGAGTTTTTAATGACTTAGAGGTAGATACAATATTCTAAAAGTACATGAAAACATGTCATATATCAAACATGCCAGCCCTAGACACGTAGATGTTAACTTTCCATCTTTGATTTTGGAGGTTTCAAATCGGTTATGTAGTTTTGAAATATGTGGGAGAGTAATGTGATATACAAAAAATATTGCTTGTTGTCTAAGAAGCCCCTGAAAAGATTAAGTGCCCTGAAGCTACAAGGACTCTCAACAAACCAACTTTAAAATCACATTGGTGGAAATCTCTCTGCCTACTCAGCTATTTTTAAAATATAGCAAAGGTTATATTTTCATTGCAGTGCCTCTCAAACTTTAATGTGCATCTGAGTCATCTGGGGATTTTGGTAAAATGCAGATTCCTTACTGAGTAGATCTGGAGTAGGACTGGAAATTCTGCATGTCGAACAGGCTTCCAAGTGATGCTGATGTGGCTGATCCTAGGGTCATTTTGAGTAGCAAGACTCTAGAGTTATGATTCTCAAACTTATTTGATCATAGGAAGCTTTTTTTTCCCCCAGAGAGTATACCTCCAATTACTTATCTTACTTATCTTATCTTATTTTCTTACATCATCCAGTAGTATATGTGGACTATCAAAATACATTAAAGGAACATATACATTATTCTGGTATATAACGTGAGGGGAGGCATTGTCTAAACAATTTAGTCTTTTTTTTTCTTGAGATATAATTGACACGTAACATATTAGTTTCAGGATTCGATCTTTGTACATATTGTGAAAAGAGCACCACAGTAAGTCTGGTTAACATCCATCACCACACATACGATAGTTACAGTTGTTGTTTTTTTTTTCTTGTGGTGAGAACTTTTAAGATCTCCTCTGTTAGCAACTTTGAAATATATAATACAGTATTAACTATAGAAAGGTTTTAGAAATATTTTGTACTGACAGAATACCAGCAGACATTTATGAGATGTAATGTATGCTTACATCGAGGGTAGGCAAACTAGAGCCCACAGGCCAAATCCAGCCCACCACATGTTTTTAAAAATAAAGTTGTATTGGACCATAGCCACACCTAGTTACTTATATATTGTCCATGGCTGCTTTCCGCTACACCAACAGAGTTGAGTAGTTGCAATAGCGACCATATGGCCCACAAAGCCTGAAATATTTACAGTCTGGTCCTTCACAGAAAACGTTTGCTGACCCTTGCTTAGATTAAAGTAAGTAGAAAAAGAAAAAAGTTGTCAAAGATTGACTTGATAGATTTTTAAAAAACAACTTTTAAAATGATTTTCAACTTTGAGGAATGGAGCATCAGAACCACCTGAGGAGCTTTTTCAAAACACTGGTGCACTTCATTCCTTTCAGCCCTCAGCAGTGGATACATCCTTGAATGCGTGTGTGTGTGTGTGTGTGTGTGTGTGTGTGTAGATGGGGAGTGGTGTGGTTTGGAGGACATTGGTAGTTTGAGAATCTTCTCAAATGATTCTAATTCATAAATGCGTTCTTTCCCCTATTAAGACATTTTTTTTTAATAGAAGAACCATAAAAAGTAATAACCCATTATTTTATTAATAACAAAGAACAAATACATTGAAATAAGACAAGGTACATAATATATACCAGCATTCATCAGAATGCATGCATCATTATAACACACAATGATGCTGCCTTCCAATTTTAATATTGCTATAGCATTTTGTAAAGTTTTTTTTAAGGGTGATAGTTCAAATATTGTTAGCAGTGAGATTACCATGCTTCTCATACTGAAGTGTTGATTAATAATTTTTTAATACAACATATTCGAATCTTGGTGCTTCAATATAAGCTATCCCAGCCAAAGCCTTGTACTTTGCTCATGTTTCAGGTTCAGAGTTTTATTTTATACTTTCTTTTGTAGTTTTGCCAGCTTGAAGTTAGCTAATGGTGGTTCTTGGGTAGAGGGGGCTCTAAAGTGATTTTTCTTTGCAGATTCATCAATGGGCTTTACTTTTTTTTTTTTATGTTGTGTAGAAACAAAAATTCTTTAAGTGAATAAAGTCTGAGCATTTGGGAATGCTTTTCTCTTCAAATTGCTAAGTGGAACTGTAAGTGGAAGAAGTTTGTATGATTTTTTTATAAATATTGTATTCTTAACAAAAATCTGTTTACTGCATTATAAGCACTAAATCTCAACAACTTTGTTGTTTGTGTTTCATTCATTTCACTTATTTTCACAGAACTTCATAGCAACCGAAGTACTCAAGCTGTTCAGTCTTAAAAAGGAGCCAAACCACAAAACAGACTGGCAGAAAATGATGAAATTTGGAAGAAAGAAAAGAGACCGAGTGGATCATATCCTGGTCAGTGTATATAACTAAACTATTTTTATTTTGACCATCTTTTCCAAAATCAGAATGTAGTTAGATTTTAAAAGGAAAAGGAATATAATTGATCTTAAGTCTATGACAGTAAATTCTTAAAGCCCTCGTTTGCTGCATTTCTTTCTGCCCCTCAGTTTTGGAAATTGCTTTCTTTTGAATTCAGTAGATGAATATTTAATTTAACAGTATTTTTGTGGGTGTGGAGAACTTGAGAAATAAAAAGTTGAGTGGAAGCAAACTTAAGGTTCTGAATTGAAGAGACCAGTGTAGACTAGGGCCAGACTACCTGAGTTTAAATCCCTGTTCTGGCACTTTACTTGGTGTGTAATCTTGGACAGATTAACCTCTTTGTGCCGCATTTTCCTATCTGCAAAATGAAGATGATATAATAGTACCTACCTGATAAAATTATTAAGAGAATTAAATGAGTATTTATATATGTGTATAGAACAGTGCCCTGCACATAGCTCAATAAATATTAGCTGTTATTTCATAATCATTATTATTATCCAGAACTTCAGCTGAATAGGATTTATTCCATTTTGCAATATATTTTCTAGCATTAGAAAAATGCCTATCAAACAACACCACCAAAAAAAAGAAAAAAGGAAGGGGGAAAAAAGGTCTTTTATTCTTTCTTCCCTAAAAGAATGTTAACGTGTTAAGTAGTAGCAGACCTTAGGAAACTCAGATGTTAATTGATTCAGGTTTATTCCCAGATATTTTCTCTCTGGACTTTATATCTTGTCTATATTTATATTCATATCATGAAAAAAAATGTAATGCTTAAATTTATCAGTTTCCCCAAGTATGTACCTTTCTAGTGCTTCATTTACTCAGTAATAACTTTACTAGATAAACATTTGTTAAACATTCTTTCTCATGTCTTATTTGATCCTCACAATAGTTGTATGAGGTAGGATGGACTAATGTTACTCTGTTTTACAAATGAGGAAGTTTAGATTCAAAGATATTAAGTGACTTGCCCAGCAAATAAGAGCCAGGACTTTAACCAATTAGTTCTTCATAGATCTTGGCCTCTCAAGGTGAACTTGCTCTCGTATTTCTACAATAGCTTAGAGTTTGAGTTATTATTAATTACCAAGATGTTACTTCTTCCACTTTTTAAGGAATTAAAGGAAAAAGCACATCAAGAGACATTCATTTACCCTACTGTCAGTTGAATTGATCATATTCCCTATAAATCATCTCTGTGCATGCATTTAGTCAAGAATTGTGCTAATTAAGGACTGATGTTACAATAGTAAGCAAAATAGATATAGACCCTGCCTTCATGGATTTACAGTTTGCTGGCAGAAGCTAGCCATTAATATATAATTTATACAAGTGTGTAATTATAAATTAAATGATAAAAATAGAAGAATAGGGAGCTGTTGTAAAAGCATATGGAGGAAACTGATCTGATGAGGATGGTCAGGAAAGGCTTCCCTGAGGAAGTGACAGTTGAGCTGAAATCTTAAAGATGAATAAGCATTAACTGAGTTCCGTGATAGAGAGAAGAGCAATTCAGGGAGAGGAGACTACACGTGCGAAGACCTGAAATGGGAAGGAGCATGGAACTGAAATGTCAGTGTGGCTGGAGAGTGAGTTGAAATACCTGGGCCTATGTAACTTTTTTCATGAGTTCACTCTTCTTAATGTTTAGTGAAATGATACTGTTAGCAACTTGAGTTAATTATTAACAAGAAATGCTAAATAAACTGGTCACCCTTCCTACTATTAGATTTAGCCACCTCTGACATTTGGATATTCTAATGCTTGTACATTTTAGAGGGATTGAGATTTAAAACAACAATTTTCATAACACATAAAACAAAAATTTTGCCACTAGTACAAAAAGAAAAGGGTCTCAAAAATAGGAATTTCAAATACGTTTTAAAAATCATATTTATTATAAAATAATCATGCTCATTTTAGAAAATTTAAAATACTGATTAGTCAAAAGAAAATAATCATGACAACCGTATCACCTAGATAACTCTTAATTATTTTGATATATAGACTTAGAGTTTCTTTTTATACTGAGAATTTTTTTTTAAACATTTGGGATCATAGTCTCTTTTGTATTCTGATTGTTTTTGCTTAATTAAATATGGATGTTTTTCCTTGTTTTTAAATGTTCTTTCATTTTATATCATTTTTTAATAAATTTATTCCATTTTATTTTTTGTGGAAATATAGCAGTCCATTGTAGAATTATGTAACAAAACAGACAAAACTCAAGGAGCTTTTGCTCTAGTTAAGGAGACAGATAAGTAAGAAAAATAAATACAGAGAGAGAGAATAAGGGAATACTGGGGTGATTTGACTTACATTTTAACAGGACCCCTCTGGCTGCTGTGTTGAGGATAGACTGAAGCAGAGGTGGGAGTAAGGAGGCCAGGAGTGTATTGTCATAATCCAGGCAAGTGATAATAGTGGCTAAGACCAGTTTGGTGGTATTGGAGATGGTGAGAACAGTTTTCAAAACAGAACAACAGAACTGCTGATAAATCGAATGTGGAATATAAGAGAGAGAGGTATTAAGAATAACTCCATTGGGTTGGTGTGAGTCGCTGAGGAAGGGAATTGCCTTTTGCTGATTTGAGGAAGACTGAGAGAAGCAGGTTTGGAAGGAACATCAGGAGTTCTGTTTTGAATGTATTAAATGTGAAATGTCTAATAAACATCCAAATGGAGATATTGAGTAGGCTATTAGATATATGAGCCTGGAGCTCAGGCAAGAGAGGTAAGCTGGAGATGTGAATTCGGGAGTGGTGAACATATAGATGGTAGTCAAAGCCAAGAAAGAGAGTGTAGACCAATAGAGAGGAGGTCCAAGGACTTCTTCTTGACAAATTCCAATGTTTCGAGAGTCAAGAAGGTGAGGAGGAACCAGCAGAGACTAAGGAGCAGCTGATGGGGTAGAACCAGGAGAGTGTGAGGTCCTGGAAGCCAGGTGAAAGGGTTTCAAGGAGGAAGAATAAATCACCCGTGTCAAGTACTGGTCATTGGTCAAGTAAGATAACGACTGAGAATTTACCATTGGATTTAGCAATGTGGAGGTCTTTGTTGATCTTAACATCAATACAGGTAGTTTTTGTGGCATGGATAAGGTAAAAGCTTGATTTGAGTAGGTTTCAAGAGAGAATGAAAGACAAATTAAGGAGAGCAAAATTGGACACTTCAAACGAGTTTTTTTGTGAAGAGAAAAATGGAGGGAAATGGTAACAAGAGAAGGGCTCTTTTAGCTTGAAAGAGATATGCCGATAGGAAAAAATTGTGATGATGCAGAGAAGAAAGGAGAACTGCTGGAGCAGTATTCCTGAATAGACACAGATGGAATCCATGCAAGTGGAGGGGTTGGCCTCAAACTGAATATCAATTGCCCTTCTATAACAATTCTAACATGATAACCTATTATATTTAATATTTCATAATAAACAGTAGCTTTTTCCAGATTAAGAAATGTATAATTTAGCTGTTGTTGCTTGGACTAGGAAAGTCCCTAATCAGTCTGTGTGTCTTTAGGCATTATTTGAGGTGAGTAAAATACAAAGAATGTATTTTTTAGATGTTAAAGGCCTCTGTTTGCCAAAAAAAGAAGAGAAATCTTCTTTTGGCTCTAATTCTCCTTTACTATCCCCTTACCACTTCACAAAGATATTGATTAATTTACATCTTAAGTTGGCTAAGAATATGGGCTATTTTTAGCAATGTATTCTCAAAGTATATATGATGTGGAATGAGTAAAAGTAATTAGACCAACTTTTGTATATCCTTTATATACAGTAGCCTTGGGAAATCTCCCTACTGTAGGTAGAATTGCACTTAAAATGAAAAATCCTGGGCTTCCCTGGTGGCGCAGTGGTTGAGAATCTGCCTGCCAATGCAGGGGACATGGGTTCGAGCCCTGGTCTGGGAAAATCCCACATGCCGCGGAGCAACTAAGCCCGTGAGCCACAGTTACTGAGCCTGCGCGTCTGGAGCCTGTGCTCCGCAACAAGAGAGGCCGCGATAGTGAGAGGCCCGCGCACCGCGATGAAGAGTGGCTCCCGCTTGCCGCAACTAGAGAAAGCCCTTGCACAGAAACGAAGACCCAACACAGTCAAAAATAAATTAATTAATTAATTAATCAATTTAAAAATAGAGCAATAAAGTCATCAATTAAAAAAAAAATGACAAATCCTGTAGTGAAACTACCTAGCTAATGATTGAATCTCCTTTACAGATTAAGATCTGATAAGGTACTCAACAGCTCCTGAGTTTTTACTTACTGTTGATAAGTTCTTTCTCATATTAAGACTAAATTGGTTTTCACGTAATGAATTATAATTTGCTTTTACAGCTTTAAGGCTTTACATAACAATTTTAATTCTTCCTACATGCCTTTGAAGTGGCTGTAATGTTTCATCAGTCTTTTTCTCCCTATTAAACATTGATATTCTCTCCTGTTGTCTGATAACGTTTTTTTGAGCCCCTTTCAACTTCATCAGCTTTAGCTCTTTATCAGTGTCCCTCCTTAAATACACTGCTTGGAATTGACCATATACAGGCATACCTCATTTTATTGCACTTTGCTTTATTGTGCTTCCTAGGTACTGCAGGGTTTTTTTGTTTGTTTGTTTGTTTTAACAAATTGAAGGTTTGTAGCAATCCTGCATTGTCAGATAATGGTTAGATTTTTTAACATAAAGTATTTTTTAATTAAGGTATGTACATTGATTTTTACACATAATGCTGTTGCACACTTAATAGGCTACAGTATTGTGTAAACATAACCTTCACATGCACTGAGAAACCAAAAAATTTGTGTGACTAGCTTTAGTGCGATACTCGCTTTATTGCACTGGTCTGGAAGTGAACCCACAATATCTCCGAGGTATGCCTGTAGTATTTTGTGTTATTGCTTAATTAGTACAATCACATAACCTCCTTCTTTTTTCTGGATACTATCCTTTGATGAATGCAGTTTATAATCACGTTCGTTTTATTTTTAGCTATACCATTCTCATGGGACTCACAAAAGCTTAGAAAAGTTCTAAGACCCAAATCTCAGCCTGTGCTTTTGTAGTTATTTTTTTGATCCAAGTACAGGACCTTATTTTATTCCTTCATTTTGTTAAATTTGGCCCATCATTCCAAGCTTATCAACACATTTTTAGGTTCGTTCTCTTAACATAGCTATTGTGTTTCCCAACTTTCACGTCAACTCTAAAATTGAGGTACCTGCCTTCATCTAGGTCATTGCTAAAAATGATGAACTCAACAGAGCCAAAGACAGCCATAAAATACTCACTAAAAAACGATATGCCAGATATTTATTTAACACCTTCTATTTGCACTGTCCTGGCCACTGGGAAATTATAAATAAAAAGAAATCCCACAGCGTAGCGGGAGAACAGATGCACAGAATACAAAATTCTGTAGGATAATTACTACAATGGAATATGAACAAGATGGATTGGGAGCACAGAGGAAAAAGCTCTTGAGTCTTCCAGGCAGAAACTTCCTTCCAGGTTGATAGTTGTCTTGTCCTTCAATCCAAAAAAGTGCACATCCACCTAACTGACCTGTCTCTATTTCACCGTCTGGTTCACAGGGATATGGTGAAAGGACATATGCTTGCTGAAATCTGGCCACATTCTATTTACCACTTTTCTCTTTTCTACCAGCCTAATACCCTGTCCAAAAAAAAAAAAAAAAAAAAGTTAGTCTGACTTTTTCATTTAATTATTTATGTGTAATACATATTAATTTACGTACATACATATTAAGGAGCAGCAGCAAGGGAAATGTGTAGTTGAATAGAATAGATTCCCAAAACCAGAAAAAAATGGAGGCATATTTGCAGGCTGTGAGATCTCTCAGTTGCCACAGTTGAGGTTGCAAACTGGGCTTTGTACTTTCTGACGGCCAAAGGAAAAAGGAAAACACAATGTTCTTACTGGCTGGGAGGGAGATATTTGCTGTTCTTACAGAGGAGCAGAGCTTTTGCTATACTGACAAGGCACTGTGGGGACTCATCACGGCTTCGCTGAGAGACACAATGGATCATGCCCTGAGCGTGTGTTCCTGCTGTAAGGGCAGAAATGATTACATTAGGACAGTGCTTCCTAAATTTTATTATCGCATAGGAAATTGTTCAAGGAACAAATTTAATAATAAAGGCTGAGAGAACTTAGAAAAAGGAAAGCTGTGCACCTTTGTTTGAACAGATAAACAAATTCATGGGAGATAAGAGATCTTTTATAGGGGACACACTTATTAGCTTTTCCAGGACGTGATTCTCCCTCAGCACCAGGTTGAGAAGTGTTGCATTAGGCTGTTGCTTATAGCATCCTTCATAAGAGAAGAACACCAGTTCCTTTGTATCTTAATAATATTTCTTATATAGCCACAAAATTTGATTCTTTGACCAGATACATACAGGAAGCTCTGAATTAATCAAGTTCCTCTCCTGGTGGACTTCTGTTTAGAATAGACTGATACACATTGTGAAACTCCCAGAGGGAGATTTCTAAAACTTATTTGACCATATCACCCTTTTTGGTGGCATTTCTGTCCAGGGAGCATGCGTTAGGGAACAAAGAAAGGGATATTTTACATAGGCTTCAAGCAGCCTCACCAAGGAGAAAGAATGCGGCAGCCGCCTTGCCACATACCTGTCATCCCCAACCAAGGGTGCAAGTCTGGCAGCGCTGCTCTCCCACACTCCAGAATGGTGTGGCCTCTCATCCAAGAGTCTTCTCGTTTCCTCGTGCCAGGAATCAGAGCACAGGTTCCCCTCTTCACTTCTTCTGCCTTTTTCAAGAGGAAATTGTGATAAGTGCAAGTTAGGAGCTTGTTGTCACATGGCTTTTTGCCAAGTTAGACTTTTGGTTAGAGACCCTCGACACCGCAATTAACTTTGCTGAATTTGTGACTAAAGCAGGGTTTACAGTCTGCTTTCTCCACCTGGCCTCCATCTCACTCACAATATCATTACATATAATAAGTCTAACATGTTTCTCTTATAAGTAGTTTTTAAAAATTTATTGTAAACAAGCAAAACATCTTGGGCAGTTCATTCTAATTTGATTCCTTTGGTTTACCTTAGGAATCCCCAAATCCTAAAATGCAAAAAGAGCATTTTATATAAAATATAATATAACAGTTACTTTTAAAATAAACTTAAGCAATAGTACATTTAAAGAATACTCCAATACCAAAAAAAAATGGGGGGGGGGAATTCCCTCACGGTCCAGTGGTTAGGATTTGGCGCTTTCACTGCTGGGGCCTGGGTTCAGTCCCTGGCCAGGGAACGAAGATCCCACAAGCCGCTCAGCGTGGCCAAAAAAAAAAAAAAAACTCCAATGAATATGAAATTTTACTCATTTATTTACATACTCCAGAATCATATCTAATATTGTCTTTGGATATATGCATTTTATAATTGTAAATCCATATATCTGAAAATTTGCATTCTTCTACGTATTCTCCTATGTTGACAGAGACAACATACTTGTAATCCTTTATATCTATAAAATACTGGAATATTGTCAAGGTTGACAGATTTGAAGCCAGTTTTTATTCGACAGTTGAGTTTTTTCAAACTTTTTGCAGCTTTAAAAGGGCTATTGGGGGCTTCCCTCGTGGCGCAGTGGTTGAGAATCTGCCTGCCACTGCAGGGGGACACGGGTCCGAGCCCCAGTCTGGGAAGATCCCACATGCCGCGGAGCAACTAGGCCCGTGAGCCACAACTACTGAGCCTGCACATCTGGAGCCTGTGCTCCGCAACAAGAGAGGCCACGATAGTGAGAGGCCCGCACACCGTGATGAAGAGTGGCCCCCGCTTGCCACAACTAGAGAAAGCCCTCACAGAAACGAAGACCCAACATGGCCATAAATAAATTAATTAATTAATTTACAAAAAAAAACTTAAAAAAAAAAGAGCTATTGATATCATCATATAAATTACCTTTTTTTCTCTGACTTATTTCCTTGGCTTGTAGTCCAATGCATGGGGTTGCAAAGTTAGTGAATATCATTAATTCCTCGCTTTTGTGTGACAGTGATTTTCTAACCTTTCTGTTTTCTAAATTCTAGGTACAGGAGCTCCACGAGGAGGAGGCACAGTGGGTGAACTATGATGAGGATGAGTTGTGTGTGAAGATGCAGCTAGCTGATGGGATCTTTGAGACCTTGATCAGAGATACTATTGATGTTCTGAATCAGATCAGTGAAAAACAGGGGAGAATGCTACTTGTGTGACATCTTGCAAATAAATCGAACACTGAGTGCTAATATGAGTCCTGGGCCTTTCTGCCTCCTGATATACACCCCATCTCCATCATAGCAAGAGTGCTTCTGGACCTTGTACCTGTTCTTAAAGACTGCTGGTTTGGAGTTCATGGGACAATGAGGTATATCTGGTATTACAGCCTTTGCCTTTAGAGACTGTCCACTGGAATAATTGGTTGTTTTCGGTGGGCAGGGTCTGATGTTGACACACAGTATAATCCTACACCTCTTGTTGGCATCCCTACTGGGTCTCAGATGAGGGCTGAAAACACCAGACTTACCTCTTAGCTTAGACTAGGGTATCACTTCCTTGAGTCTGAAGTCAAGCAAGAGAGGTATATAGATGTGCATCATACCATTTTTGAAATGTAATCCTGGTTTATACCATGAAAGTCATAAATGGACATTATAGTCTCTAAACAGTATTAAACCCTGAACTACTTTCAGATAGGCAAGTTTAGTAATGTGTGCCTATTTCCCATTGTGGAGTTCATTTCATTTTGTTTTGAAGACCATTTTCTTCCATTATTGCAGTTGAGCAGCGCCAAGTGGACTGTCAAGTTAACAGAAATCAGTGGTAGCCTTGCTTCCTGAGCACCATCTAAAGAATTTTAAACTTTTGCAGTATTTTTAGTTTTTTCTCTGTGAGCATGAAAACAAAGAAGTGCCCCCACTGAAGACTGGGCTCACAGGACTGGTGCAGGGCTGGTTCTTCTACCCCTTGTCTACCCCTGCACTTTTCTTACTTCTTCTGAACCTCTGCCAGCTGCTCCCAGAATCACAGATCCTCAGGACCATCTCAGGCATCGAGGCATGGCAGAAGGGGAAATAATTCATTTTGGCCTTCAAACTTCCAGCTCCCATATCTCCCCAAGAAGTCAGAGACGCTGTTACTTGAATGATTTAGGAAATGAGTGTGTGCACCAAAGACAAAAAGATATTGTCTATTGTTTGCGTGCTTGTTTTACGCTATAGAACATTTTTTTAATTTATTTTAAGATAAATTATTAAGTTGAAAATGTATGTCCCTATTCAGAAGTGAAAGATTCTTCTTGTAATAGTTAAACTTCCGTCTTGAAGCTTCTATGGTTCGTAGTCTTTGCACAGGAAACTTACGGTTTTAACAAACCCATACACATATTGAAGAAGGCAGTTTAATTCAGTAAAAAGAAGATGAGCTTTTCTAAGATCACCTGCAGTAGCAGGAATGGGGTAAAATGATTTAAAGACACTGTAAAATTCAATCCTGCCTCTCTTGCAGCATTGCTTCTCACAACTATTACCTGTATCTGAAAAAAATATATAGACTCCAGCTGCTACGTTAGAGCATATGTGATGCTCTCCTGGGACCTCAGTACCCTGCCTTCTTGACTGGTTTCTCTGAATCAGTCCTATCCTTCAAGTAATCTAGAAGAATGTGGATAATCTTAGGCGTGAATGTAAATGCCTTAATATTGAAGGTCCTGATTAGAAGCATGATATAAGACATCCACTGGATTCATACTTACAAATATCCTGGAATGTTATAACTTCAAAATATGTTAGGAAAACCCCAAAGATGGTATAATCTTTAAGTGTGCATGTTCATTCATTTCTGCATCTTTCCTCCAAACTTGCCTTTGCGTCTCCAATGTTTCACTATGCATACTTCCATTCCTTTTCGGTTCCATCTTGTCATTATGAGAAACTTACTGAAATAATCATTGGAATACTTGCATTTTGCACAATGACTGGTATGATAGCTCTTGACAAATAAGGAAAGCACTGAAATGTTGTGATTGGGTCTCGGGAAATGCTCAGATTGATGTTGCCAGCATTTCTTCTAGGCTTTTGATGTTGAGCTCTAGTCTTGTAGCCATAATGAGCAAATTGACTAAGAGAAGCTAGGGTTTCTTGGGGTTATTAACCAGTAGTGTGGAGATATTATTTTCATGTGGCCAAGGAAAAGCGAAGCCTTTTCTTTTCAGTTTGTGTTATTTGGAAGACGGAAAAGCATCTTGTCTACATCCTTTGGCTGTTTGTAGGATTACATAGTCCTTATGATACTGAAACTTTACAGCTGCTGTAAATTTTTTATAAATGAATATGAAAATAATATAATAGGAATATAGGTTGTTTTTCTACATACTCATTATTTGGACCTAAATAAATTTTTAATAATGTTTATCTTTACTCTTTATGACATTGTGATTCCAAAAAAGGAAAAAAATGATATAAGTCCATGGAATCAGCAACCTGGACTTAAAGTTCCCTGGTAAGAATGCTGCCAAGAATGGGGCAGTAGCAGTCCTAACATACTCCAGCTGTCTTTACTATCTTGAGAATCCTGGGTTCCAGATAAAAGAGGCAGGAATGGATCAGTCTTACTCTTTGCTAGAAATGATTATCCATAGTTTGGTAGCAGAAAACAAAGGAATCTATAATTAGCAGATTTCTTATTGCTTTAACTATTTGGGTATAATTGAAAAGGGGTTAATTGTTAGCATTAGGAATGATAAACATGGATACCCAGCCGCTCGTTCCATATTGGGATCTTTTTAATCAAGCTCTGCCTCTTAACCAGGAATCTAAATATTCCCTCTTTATAATCTTTGTTCCTTCTCCCCACATTCCCATCCTCTTTCACTCTTTCTTCCTAATTCCTCTAAGAAAAAGATCTTTGCATCAGCAGTAATATCCTTTAGAATAATAGCACTATCAGAATTTAGCAGTAAACCAACATATAGGCTTCAGATTTATTTCTGAGTCCAAAATAATTTGTGCTATCCAGGGTACTTCACTCTGGGTTAAATAAGTACAGGGTATAGATTCCCTCTTCAGGTCTAAACAGGAATTTCTACTCTAGGGAAAAGTGGGAAGAGCTCAAATGTAGTTAATAAGGAAGGTAATTTGTTTTTCTTTTATGTAAAAGAAAGGAAAATTCCTTCTGTGACTACAGGTCTCTGAGAAATTACCTTTCAAAAGAGATTTCATTGCTCATAAGAGTGTTGTGGCCTATTGATAAAAACAATTTTGTTCACTTTCTTGTCTTGAAAAAAAGTGGCCTTAGCTTTTTGCAATACTTGAATAAAGTGTGTACTCGCACAGCGTTAGAGACTCATAACTTTTCTTCAAGAAGTTCAAACTTACATCTTCTTTTACTACCTTAAGAATACTAGTGAATAAAACATTAATTCAAAGAGCAAATGATAGAAACTACAATGATGTTTAATGCAAATTGTAGAAATTTACATGTTTACAAATCATCTTAAACTGGTTGTGCAGCAATTCAATAAACTATCTTTGTATTATAAAAATGTGAAGAAAAAATGTAAACTGATGTAAAGGAGGTACTGTCATTTTAATTAACCTATATTTAATAGCTTTTCCTTCTGAACTTTGCAAAGCCTTCTTGGTAAACACGTTGCAAAGCATTCCCTGGGAGGCCCCGCCTCCCTGTGTGTACTGTATTGTGCAGACATGAAAAACAAACCCGTTTACTGTGTATGTGTAAATAGCCTGGTCATCAGGCCTTTTTCAGTCAATAGTCACATCCAGTGCAACTTTGCACAGAAGACTTAGGGTGTGGTTTGTAAGTATGATCTGTAAAATAACTGGGATGAGTTCCCATGTACACCTGTGTAAATAGATTTGTTAACTGAAATGTACTTTAAGAAAAGATAAAATGTGTAAATAAACTGATTTGTAAATTAATTTCATGTCAGGTGTTCATTTTTTCACCTTTTGAGCCAAGTTTAGAAAGCTAGTCTCCATAAAATTCACTTCTGATCTGTTATTGGGTGGCAGAGCACTTAAGATCGAGCAAAAGAGTGAAGAGCTGCGTGTAGGACCTGTTTACATAAATGCCATCCCCACGTCCGTCTGAGCAGCCTGGGCTTTGACATTCATAACTCACTCCTTCAACAGTCGTTGCGCCCACCTTCGTGTTCTGAGCACTGTGCCCAGTGCAGTGGAGAGAGCAGACGACAGACATGATCCCTGACCTTGGGGAGCTTAAAGTCTAATGAAAGAGAGTCATCAAAAAATAATTTCAAAAACAACGTATGCCAAATTGCAGCGAGTCCTGCAAAGGAAGCATACGCTGGTTTGAGAATATATATTTAATACAAGGACCCAACAAGAGTAGGGGAGTGAGTCAGAGAGGAGTTCCCTGATGAATTATAACTTTGTGTTCTGTATCGATGGGCTTCTCCCCTGTAATTCAAGGCAAATGTCTTTTCTCCCAAATGACTTGAATTCTGATCACCCTTACAAAATAACACGTGGAAATGTCACACAAGTGGGTGACAAGAACAACCATCTGATAAGGAGGTGTGGCTATAATTTATTTCTAGAAATACAGGCTTGGAGGAGATTAGAGCTAGAAGGTAGGGAAGAATAAAAGAATTGCCAAGGTGGAAACGGTTGCCATTCAGGATTATGAATCATCTCTGGTCCAGCAAGTTAGAAGTAACCACCGTCATCTCACCTGACTTCCTCTGGTAGCCTGCTGACTGATGGCTGTCCCTCTTAACAGCTTTAACTCCTACACAACCATGGACATTAAAGAAATTCTCAGAAAAAGATCCCATGTTGCAGCAAGTTCTAAGTTCTTCTGACTCTTATAAAACGGATATTTGAGTGCCCACTATGTGCCAGATACTGTTTGTTGGTAAGTCACAATAGTAATGACAGCTTGAATCTTGGAAAAAAGACCAAGTACCTGCTTCCTTGAATCAAAATATATGAAAATAGTTATTGATAGATGGGAGGATGGTGGTTGACACGGCAGAGCCAGGAATGGTGAGACCAACACTGGTGAGACTTACAGAGGTGAGTGCTGGAGAAGCAAGCCAGTGCTCTATAAAATCCCAGAAAAGCTCAGAAACTGGAGGCAGCGACTGCCACAGAGAAAGCTGTGAAGTGTGGCATTGTTTCATTGGGTGGCCAGGCTGTGGAGCCAAGATTAAAAGGCAGGTAAGTGCTACCCAGGGGGGAGACCAGTGCGTAAATCTGAGGTCACTGAGAACAGACAGCAGCACCCCAAGCTCAAGGTACTGAGTTTCCTTACAGAAAGAGAGGAGAGAAAGCGCACAACATCCAGTCCCCTGCAATGCTTCGGTCCCCCATGGCCAGCGGGTCCATCCGAGGCCTGGAAGCGTTCCAGGCCCAGGCTCACTCGTAGGTGACCGTGCAGGAGGGGAGAAGTTGCACATGACAGCCTTTCCCAGCAGTCCACCCTGCCCAGCCACCGACAGAGCAGATAAAGGCACACCAATTCCGGGAGGACCATCATTTGCCCCAAGTCCATAGGCGGAGCTGGGTCGATGGGCCCCTGAGATGCCCACATGAATACAGCTTGCTTACAGGGACTCCCTGTCACTTTGAGACAGCACTTTACCAGAGTCACTAGGAAAACCAGACCCAGGATGATGGAGGATGGTCCTCAACCAGAAACACCCAGTGCCTGGACTAAGCCAACTGAAGAGGCCTGAGTAGGGACTGCGTGTGCACAGGTGATAACTGTCCAGCCTGAGCAAGGCGCTTCTGCTTCCCCAGGTGGTTGATATACCCACAGCAAGAGGCATTGGCAATCACACAAACACCACCCCATTCTGTCAGCAGGTAATTGAGGGCCATTCAGGTGTCCATCACTACTTTGGCTATCACGTCGTGATTCTTGTTGATCTAGAGGAAAGTCCAAGTCACCGTGTACTGGCCAAGCCATTAAAACGGGCGTGTGGAACAAGAGGGGCCATGTTCTGGGATGAGAAGCCCAGCATTGTTTGAGTTTTCCTCCTTTCCTGCTGGCTATGCTGATTCTTAATCAGAGTGTCGTACAAGCACCACAGAGGCTTCTTAGAAGTGAGAAGAAGGCAAGCTAAAGTTCCCACCTCGCTCCCACTCCACGAAACTCCCGAAGCCGAAGATGTTCTCACCTACTACTTCTGTGGGATCCCTTGTTGCTTGACAAAACTTTCAGCCCAATCATCCAACCTGGGGAGGGAAGTCACACCCTGAACGAACTTGACATGCTCTATAACATCACCCACTTGGGTCAGAGGTTCCAGCACAACCAGGGGAATCCTAGTGCCCCATGTTCTGCGTCCCTTCCCTGTTCCCATAGGGTCCCCCAGGAGGGAGGCACCTGACGGTAGCATTGCCTCCACATTTGAACTGAGAGCCCCTACTGGTGTGACACCACTGTGTCCCTGATCACAAGTCACCCTCAGGAAGTGTGTTCCAGCAGGAGAAAAAGAACGGTTGGGTGTCCCAGGATTGGGATTTGGCTGGTGAAGACTAATCAGACAACCGCCTGGTCCTCCACCCACTCCAAGTTCAGTGTCACCCACTGTGTGTTGGAGTGTAGTGCTTAATGTTCAAATGACTTTTCCTAAGCGGGGGTACCATTAAGTTGGAGTTTTGATGGCTTTGTTGTAGATGTTTGAACCACTCACTTCAGTGTTTTTTGGGCCCATCTGTCTGGGGGGATGGGGAGCATGAAAGCTCTAGTGATGTCACAGGAGCACGTCCGTTACTGTGTTTTGGGGGCTGTGAATGTGGTGTCTGGACCAGATGGGAATTTCTTTGGCCATCTGAACATATGGTAAAGTTGTTTCTTTAAGCTACAACAGTGGTCTCTGAGTCTACATGGCACACAAATATGTGTCCAGGCGTGAGTCACTGGGATCCATGACTGGGGACTTGTGGTTTGATGTGGTCAATTTGCCACACTTGTGTTGGGCCTAAGCCTGCTTCACGTGGCCCAGTTTGCCATGTCGCACGGCCTGCCCTTGCTGACAGGAGTCACATGACTGTTCTATCTTTGGCTTTCATTTTTGGGGGCGAGTCATTGTGAGTTAGTCCATTTTTATATCTGAGTTGGACATTTATGTTCCATTCTGGGAGGGGCCCAACGGGCAGTCATGGTGATTTGCTAAGTGTGTGTTAGTTTAGCTCATGAGTTCCATTTGTGTGTGTGTTTTTTTCCATTGGTTCTTTGTTATAAGCATTAATATGAGTGATGAGTAGGTTTTTTGGTTGTTTTTTTTTTCAGTCGCAAGCTATTGTCTGCAATTTTCATTTGATGATGATGTCACCCAGGGAAGAAATCAAGGAGGTTGCTGAGAACAGACAACAGCACCCCAGGCTCACGTGGTACCGCGTTTCCTTACAGCAACAGAGGAGGAGAGAAAGTGCACAAGATCCAGTCCCTTGCAATGCATTGGCCCCCCGTGGCCAGTGGGTCCACTCTGAAGCCAGTATGCACCTCACTTGGTGCTGCAGTGGAAGGACCCTAACCCCTCCTACGGGGTCTGAAATACAGAAAGCTGGGGCCATGCCAGAGGGCCACTGACACCTGCGCTGAAGCAGAGCAACGAGTACACGTTGAGTCTGAAGCAGGGAAAGGTGATGAGCCCGGCACAGGCTGTAAGGACTCTGTCTCTTGGTAAGGAAGTGGCCCAGGCCCAGACCCGTTCTTAGGTGACCATGCAGGAGGGGAGAAGCTGTGTGTGACTGTGTTTCCCAACGGGGATGAAAACAGAGAAATTGATTGAAGTCTGAAGGGATCAAGTAGACTCCCCTGGCACCCACCCCCACCTAGAGGATCCAGGTCACTGATGATCCCCTCTCCAATGCCCTCAGGAGATAATTTATTGTCTGGAGAAACTGAACCAGAGGGGCCCTGAATTCAAGGACACCAGGTACAACAGAGCACAAAAATGAGGCAACAGGCCAAAAATAAGGATTAAGTTAAAGTCTGTGGACTGAATGGAGAGATCCCATCAAGCTTATTCAGAACTCCCTGTCCCAGGAAGAAGACTGGAGGACTCTCCTCTGGAAAAACAGAACAGTCTTGGAGGAAAGACCAGTAGTTACTGACATTTGGAGATTTCCTCCAGAGAAGAAGTTGGATTGCCACCTGATCTCCTTCCAGTAAAGTTGACCAGTCGAAAGCCCCACCCATGTACACTGAGTTACTCATCACATTTTTAGCACATCGCCCATGTGTGAACAAATCACCACCCATCCCCAGATTTGAGGGAAACCTCCTATGTGAAACAGACCAAACCAAAAAGAAAACAAAACAAAAAGAAATTCTGGTGAGACAACAGTGCATGGCACCGAAGAAAATATTCCAAGGAACAAAAACTGTAATTAAAATTAAAATTCTCAGATACCAGAAGCAATACTGCCTCCATAAAATAGGAATGACATGGTCTAAAAGAGTAAAGAGTCAGACAACAAGATAACAGCTCTTGAAAATTAAAAGTAGAGTAGCTATAGTTTTAAACTTAATAGAAAATTAGAAGATAAAGTTGAGGAAGTCTTCCTAGAAAGTAAAACAAAAAGGTTGATAAAAATAAGAGAGAAACAGAGAAAATCAGAGAACCAATCCAGGAAATCCAACCCCTAATTAATTGGACATCTAACAAGAACAGAGAAAACAAGAAGAAATTATACCAGAAAAAATTCTGGAACTTAAATACATGAGTTTCCAGTTGGAAATGGTCCAATGGGTGCCCAGCACAATAAATAAACCCCCAGTGAGACATGTCATTGTGAACTATCAAAACTCTGTGGGTAAAGAAACTATTCTAAAAGTTTCTGTAGAGAAAAATAAAATATTGCATACAAAGGATTAGGAATAAAAATATCATCACTCTCCTGAACAGAAACATTGGAGCCTTTAAGAAAATACAGCAGAATTTTCAAAAACTGAATGGAGATTATTTTCATCAAAATGTCTACACTCGGCCAAACAACGAATCAAGTGTTAAGGCAGAATATGGACACTTTCAGAAATACTAAGTCCTTACTTCTCAAGCATTCTTTCTCATAAACCATGACAGGTAAAGACTTGGGATCCAGAAACAAAAGATCTATTCCAGGAAGACTGTGAGGGAAATTCCCAAGATGACTGCTGTCTTGCACACCTAGAGAGCTGTCAGTCCAGATTAAAGCAGGGGGACAGAGAACTCGAGAAGGAAGTTCTCCAGGTGGGAGGGAGGGCAGAAAAGAGAGGAGTAAATAACCTGATGTTTTAATGACGTGAAACTTTTAATTGGTAGGCCGCTGGGAGGTGAGAAAAGACTTAGTAATAGGTTCAAAGAAGAATGAGTAATGAAAAAATGAGGAAAAACAGTTTTGTACAAATAGAGAACAATCACAATACGCTTCTTGACTCACTATGAACAATATAGTTACAATGACGTAAATATTGAATATTGTGATATCACTATATTGAGAGGATGGGGGAAGGGAAGGGTGGTATCAGAGAGCTAAATATACACCTACCATGTTAGCAAGTCTGAGGGTTAATTTTATGTGTCAACTTGGCTAGGCCACAGTACTCAGATATTTGATCAAATGCCAATCCATATGTCTCTATGAAGGTATTTTTTAGATAAGATTAACAATGAAATCAGTAGGTTTTGAATAAAGCTGACTATCCTTCATAATGTGGTGGGCCTCATCCAATCACGTGAAGGACTTAAGAGGGAAAAAAGATTGCAGTTCCACAAGGAAGAGTGAATTCTGCCCCCAGATTTCTTTTGGACTCCAGCTGCAACGTCAGCTCTTTCCTGGGTCTCCAGCCTGCTGGCCCACTTTGCAGATTTTGTATTAATACTTGCCAACCCCTACAATCACACAAGCCAGTTCCTTAATCTCTCTGTCTGTCTGTCTGTCTGTCTCTCTCTTTCCACACACATTCCATTGGTTCTGTTTCTCTGGAGAACCCTGAGGAATATAGGAATTCAATAGCTAAAGTATAAGAACACTAAGGTAAAGACCAGAGCAAAGATCTGAAATGAAATGATGAACAGTGGGTACCTCTGGATGATGGGGAGGAGAGGAATGAGACTGAAGACACCTCTGTGTGTGTGTGTGTGTGTGTTTAATTAAAAGTCTTTTTTTGCTATGCACAAGTATCACCTTGATAATAAAAATTAATATTCCCCCTGCCAAAAAATAAAGCAACACCAAAAAGGGCATTTTCAGCCTCTCTTCATTTATTTCTCTAAATGTGCACAGAGCGCATTTAGATAGAATTATACTCCTTTTCCTCTTATAACTTCAACATTATTCCAGTACTATTGTCTGCAGAAGTTAAATTTAGGTCACAGTTTTTCAACTTAAATATTTTTCATTTCAACTAAGAATTAGACTCAAGGTAATTAAAACTGTTGATGTGTAATTTAAATGGTGCATTTAACACAATTAAAAATATTTTAGTACTTTTGCATATTAAAAAAAGATTAAAGATGTGCATTCGATTGTAGGGAAATGAATTGTCTTGTTGTGTCATTAACTAGTAGCCTCAATGTATCAACTTGCGTAGAACTACACTTAGGAGGCCAAAGTTTCCCTTGGCTCTATAACACTATTACCTCTTAAAATTTATTTTGTTTTCATGATACTGGCATCTTCTGCAAGTAGATATCAAATTTTTTGTGCTTTTGTTTTGAACAAGAATATCATTTAAAAATACATTTTGGGGCTTCCCTGGTAGCGCAGTGGTTGAGAGTCTGCCTGCCAATGCAGGGGACACGGGTTCGAGCCCTGGTCTAGGAAGATCCCACGTGCTGCGGAGCAGCTGGGCCCGTGAGCCACAATTATTGAGCCTGCGCGCGTCTGGAGCCTGTGCTCCGCAACAAGAGAGGCCGCGACAGTGAGAGGCCCGTGCACCGTGATGAAGAGTGGCCCCCGCTTGCCACAACTAGAGAAAGACCTCGCACAGAAACGAAGACCCAACACAGCCATAAATAAATAAATAAATACTTAAAAAAAAAAATACATTTTATGCAATTTGTCTTAAGAATGCACATCAGGAAACTCAAAACCACACTTTTAGCTCCAAACACATTCCAGGATTCTGAGTTTCCACAACACAAAGAGGCATGTGTGATGACCCATTTTAAGCCCAGTCAAAATATTTTGAAAAATAATAATTATCTAAATAACTTCCCTAACTGGTCTGTCAGTGTTATTACTACTATTTTGAGAAAATTAATTTAAACAATTAGATGAACTAAGTGGAATTTTAAAACTCCAAATTCCTACTGTCTCAAGGTTGAGTTTCTTCAGTTAGAGAAAAGGGGTAGAAAAGGCATTTACTCAAGAATTCCTTGGGAGTTGCAATACTGACCATTCCTGCTTCTGGCCTTTGAGACCAATATCTTGTTAATTCTAATACTTCCTTGAAAGTACAATTGCTCAAAATGCACATAACATGAGAGTTTGTCTTAAGAAGTATCCATACTATTTTCATCATTTTGGGAGACCCAGAATAGAAGACAGGAGAATCTGTAAGTTTCTGGTGAAGAAGATGAAACATTCAAGAGTTTTGCTCTTCAATTAGGGGCCGGTGACTAGAAACAAGACCATTTTGGTTTCTACATCTTTGCTTATAAAAACAGCTAAGGATCTCAATGTGTGAAATAACCAATATGAAAAATAAATTTTACTGAGAACTATAGCAGCCAATATGCATCTGACTGCAAGGAACAGACTACTTGACTAAAAGTAGATCAACAAGATGGGCTTATACTTCTCACACAACAAGGAATCCAGAGATAGACAATATCAGGGTCAGCCAATGACTGTGCAATGTCAGAGCTTTGTGTCAACCTGATTCTCTTTGATTCTCTTGCTCATGATGCCTGGGTGGCCAGAGCAACTCCGAGTGCCTTGTCCCCACTCATCATCCAAAGTGAGAAGAGAGGAAAGGGATTTCTACTTACCTTATTCTCTGTTTTAACCTGAGAATGAAATTATTCCCAGAAATTACAAGGGGTAATTCATTTAAAATGACATCAGAGAATGAACATGTGTTCATTGAAGCCTAGGGATCAAGGCCTTTGCAGTTTTTTCTACCCTGATTCCACGTCCTCTAATTTCTCTTTATTGTTATTATTATTTTCTCTGCAATTGTAATTTTTTGTTAGTTAAATGTTTTGGTAAGAAAAAAAGAGTTGAGAAGTTATTCATATAAGCAAAAGGGAAATATGTGTTTACGTCTGCAAAAGAAGTTCAAAGTTCAAAATTTTTAACTTAAAAAATATTTTCAATTATTCCAATAAGTCCCAGCAAAATTCCCATTATGTGTCACTGGCCACAGTGTCCTCCTGAGTAAGTGAGACTCAGAAAGCAAGTATCCAGAATTTTCAGCTTCTGAGGGCAGGTCCCACAGGTAAGGAAGAAGAATGGGGATATGACTGTTTATTTCACAACCAGCAGTATCTGCGAATGCATGTATCCCAAGCTCCTGAATTTCTTGGCAAAGTTATGAGTTTGTGACTAAATAAAGGTGTAACTGAGTAGCACTTGCTGACCTGTTGTGTCATCACGCCAACACCCTTCCGTGTGCTCTATTATGACCAGAAGGGCCTTCAGAACTCATCTTCTCCATCCCTTCAGCCCTGGGTACAACCACATGCCAAACAGCCCCAAAACGGAGCAACTTCCCCAGCTTTAAATGCACCCGAGAAGAAGCCATTATTCTTTTTTTTTTTTTTTTTTTGGCTGCGTTGGGTCTTCGTTGCTGCGTGCGGGCTTTCTCTAGTTGCGGTGAGCGGGGGCTACTCTTTGTTGCGGTGCGTGGGCTTCTCATTGCAATGGCTTCTTTTGTTGCGGAGCATGGGCTCTAGGCACACAGGCTTCAGTAGTTGTGGCAGGCGGTCTCAGTAGTTGTGGCATACAGGCTTAGTTGCTCCGCGGCATGTGGGATCTTCCCGGACCAGGGCTCAAACCCGTGTCCCCTGCATTGGCAGGCAGATTCTTTACCACTGAGCCACCAGGGAAACCCCAAAGCCATTATTCTTGACTCATTCATTAGCCAGAAGGTCTTCAAATTTCCCTTGCATGATTTATGATCAGGGTGTGGAGACAAAACACACATGTGTTAATAAGTAAAGGAAACCATTAGGTAACAGCCATTCAGGGATACGTTCATCCGTCCATTCATTCATTCCATGTGTCCACTATTTTCTGGCACTGTTCTATGCACTGTGGATCCCAACAGAAAATAAGAAATTGAGGTCCCCGTTCTAATTGCTTACATTCTAGCAGGAAGAGAGAGACGATAAAACAAGCAACGCGTAATGAGGGGAGCGGTCAGATCTGTGAAGACTCAAGAACAGGTGAAGTAAGACAGGGGGTGGGCGCATGAGCTCCTTTATACAGGAAGGTCAGGGAAGGCCTTTCTGGGAAGCTAACATTTGAGCTGAGGCCTGGATGATGAGAAGGAGCCACTTGTGAGAAGGTCTGAGGGAAGAGCATTCTGGGAAGAGGGAACAGCCAGTACAAAGGCTCTCAGGTGGGAATGAGGAATAGAGAATAGACAGTGTGGCTGCAGCCCCGTGAGGAAGGGAGTGTGGTAGACGCTGAGCAGGGGCCTTGCAGGCCACGCTGTGGGGTTGGGATTTATTCAGGTACAGTATGTCACCTGGGAGAGTTGTAACCAGGGGAGTGACACGATCAAGTCTATACTTTTAAAAGCTGTTAACATTAAAAAAAAAAAAAAAAAAAGCTCCCTCTGGCTGCTGGGTGCAGAATGGATTTTAACGGGGCAAATGGTGAAGCTCAACAATGAATGAAGAAGCTGTTGCAGGAGATGACCGTGCTGTGGACTAGACAGTGAGCTGTAAAGGGAGACTGGGAGAGAGGGGGGGTGCCTTTCTGAGGAGAGGCTCTGCACTGCTGCTGAGTGAATGGGGTGTTGATGGAAAGAGGGACTTTGGCCCAGAACTTGTGTGTGACATAACCTGGGCTCACCTGGGTCTGTCTGGCTCCCAAAGCCAAGCCTTTTTCCTACGTTTACTTTTGCTCATTGTCCCTTCTACTGGAGCATCTGTCTCAGGACTCAGAACGGGTTCCATCTTCTCTCATGTAACTCTGGGAGGGCAACCTCAGGCCCCAGGTCACCACATCCTAGATAAGACCTCAAGAATTGTCCACAGCAAAGTTGAAATCTTTAAACACCTTTCTATTTGTTCAGAATAGAAGCAACCCCCTCAGCATAAGCTGCAAAGCCCCCAAAGAATAGAAACCCCTCAGCATGGACTCACGACCTCATCACATACCTACTCTCAGGTCAGCATCAGGATCCCTGGGGGGTTATCAAAAATGTAATGCAGTGGCACAATTTCCCAAGCCTGTGCCTGGTCCCCTTGAATGGTTAGTAATAATGATAAGCAACACAATGAAGTATTTAGAAGCCCTTCTGAGTGTTTTGCATCTAAGTATTTACATGTATTAATGTACATGAGTCCACTTAATCTGCAAATGACCCTATGAAACAGGTACTATTAGCAGACCCATTTAATAGATAAGATGATTGAGGCATAGGAAGGTAATTAACTTGCCCAATATCATTCAGCTAGCAAGTGGTGGAGCTGGATTTGAATCCAAATAATCAAATCAAAACCATATATTGCATCTGTCCACAGACACCTTCTCGTGTTAGGGCTCAGGTCTTGAATGTGGGTGCTTGTTTTCTTCTGAAAAGAGGCTACCGAAGCCTGACTTCCATGGTCGTGCAGAGAAGACAGAAAACCATTTGGGTCCATAGCCAGCACTTTGACCAGGCCCTTCCTGTCTGTGAACTCATGCCCCACATCTGCACAAACAAGACGAAGGAATGCCAGCTTCAGCCTCCTGTTCTTTAGAAATCCCTGGTGCTCTCCTCAACCCCACCCTCAGGAACATCTTGCTTGAGATGGGTTGCATAGTGAGGTGAAAGGCAGCCTTTATTTCTCAATAAGAGCATTAAACTCTTGACAAATGTAGGCCTATGTTTAGCCACTAAAAATTACCTAACCTAAGACAACGTGCATGGCTATGTCTGTGTGTGGGTCTGAGTGTGTGCTGCAATCATTCTCAGCAAAGGGGAAGCCGCAGACCGGCACAGTTCACAGGTGGAAGAATCTTAAAGAGAAGTAGGGAATTCTGAAGGCGGAGGCCAGATCAGCCCTGTTCCAGGACTGCATGACTCCCAACAGCCCAGAGAGTCCTGCTGGGAGCACCGCAGGGCAAATCCCTCCCCGCTCAGCTGAGCCCTGGCCCCAGGACTTGCCATGAGGGGTCACGCCGCTCTTTACTTTGGTTCCTGCTGGCTCTGAGCTATGAGGTCAATCTTGGGCAGCTACGTTGAGAGGCAGCTGAACCAGGCGGTATTGTCCCTGGGCCTTGGAGCGACATCACTGAGTGACGTAGATTCTCCCACATAATCCTTGAAGACAGAACACAGAGGAGTCTAAGAGCTGATGTAATTTGCCCAAGTGGTGGAGCTGGGATTTGAACCCAAGGCACATGTGGCGTCAGGACATAAGCCAGAGCAGGCCTCCCCGAGCCCTCAGCCTCGTGGGGCACCAGTGACAGAGCATCACAGGGTCAGCTGGATACAGTGGAAATGACCACTATTTGACCAGAGGAGGAACAGCTGGAGGAGAAGACTAGATAGCCACTGTGCAGAGCCTCCCCAGGAGCAGAGGGCCCTGACCCTGGGCAGGTACATGACTCAGAGCACAAAGGCATGGCCAGAGCATGACCCCGTTACAGCAGGGAAGTCCGCCCCAAGCCAGGCGGCCTGGGTCCACTCAGACCCACCCCGGGGCAGGAGGACCGATGGAGGCCACAGACCACATCTCTACATATTTAAAATATTTTAAAGTTATCAATCAAGCTAGCAAGCTGTTAAGTAAAACATGTTCTCTCCTCCTGCTTTGACACATAAGCCTCCACAATGACCTGGGGGGCCAGGTTTGGATATAGAATTCTTGGACTTTGCAGAGCTCTGCGTCTGACTGTGCAGGTTGGGGGATAGTGGGCCCCGGCCTGAGGCCCGCCCTTCCTCTCCTCGGGCCTGCTCTGTCCTACCTCTTGAGGGACCTTCCCGTACATGTTTGGACGCTGGGCCTGCCTCTTCAAGCTCTGCCCATGGCTTTTGCAAAAAGCTGCCACTTGGCCACCATTTGGGCCTACTCAGGAGCAGTATCCACCCTCAGGAAGAGGAACCCAGGGGAGAGGCCCTGGAAAGCAGACTCATGGTCATTTGTGTTGGGAATTCCACAGTCTCAGTTGCCCAAGCGTGGTTTAGAAGGTGGGTGGAGGCTTTCCCCACCGTGGGCTCTCTGCCCTGAGGGGAGGGACTCCTCCAGAGCAGGGCCTTCTAACCCATGAGGCCCAGGACAGAGGCACCTCAGCCTGGGTCTAAGGCGGTTGTTGTTGCCACTTCCTCATTGAGAAACTCTGAGCACATTAATTAATCTCTCTGTTCCTTGCTTTTCACATTTGTAAAAAAGAAGATCATTGCAATAAGGAATAACAGGAATAAATGAGCTTATTCAGTATGGGTGCCTTGGGTTCAAATCCCAGCTCCACCACTTGGGCAAATTACATCAGCTCTTAGACTCCTCTGTGTTCTGTCTTCAAGGATTACGTGGGAGAATCTACGTCACTCAGTGATGTTGCTCCAAGACTCAGGGACAATACTGCCTGGTTCAGCTGCCTTTTAAGGTAGCTGACCAAGACTGACCTCATAGCTCAGAGCCAGCGGGAACCAAAGTAAAACAGTGCTTGGCAAATAGCAAGGGTTATGTAAGTGTCATCAATTAAGTGTTATTATTGTTTGGACTTAGGCATCCTCGAAGTTGTTAACAGGTTGAGTGCTGCCCAAAAAACTCATTTCTTGACTGGTGATGGGCAAGGGCACTTCCTGGAGACCTGCAGAATTCTAAGAGCTAGGTACTCCGGAAGCCTGGTCTGTCCTCAGGCCAGAGCATATAATAGAACAGAACGTTTGGAAAGGCAGGAACAGAAGGGAGTGGGATAGAGCGAAGGGTGGAGCATTGGCTGCTAGTTCATTCAAAAAATATGTCTTGGGCGGGCACTTTCCAGGCCCCAGGTAACCAGAGTGTGCAAGACAGACGAGGGTGTGTGCCTTCATTAGTCTTACCTTCTTGAGGCAGGGGAGAGGGAGAGAAGGAAGCTATGTAACAAGAAAGCAATGAAATAAACATGACCATCACCGATAGAGATAAGGGGAGTGAAAGCAATCAAATAGGGTGAATGGAGAGTGAATGACTAGTGGGGGGGGAGAGGGGGGAGTGGGGGGAGGGGAGAGCTACTTTCTAAAGGATGCTTATAGAAGGCCTCTCTGAGGAGGCGATGTTAAACAGAGACCTGCCCAATGAGGAGGGACTGGCCATGTAAGCGATCAGGAAAGGGTGTTCCAAGAGAAGAAACTGGCTAGTGCAAGGGCCCTGAGGTTGTAATGCGCTTGACACAATATAAGAAACAGAGAGAAGACCTATGTGGTTTAAAAGTAGTTTGCACAAGGAAAAGTGATAGGAGACAGAAGTCAGAAAGGTAAAGAGGGATCAGATCATGCCCTTCTCAAAATGTAATATGCCTACACACCATCTGGTGATCTTGTCAAAGTTCAGATTCAGATTCAGAAGGTCCGAGGTGCGGCCTGAGATTCTGCATTCCTGATACGCTCCCAGGTTAGGCCAGTGCCACTGGTCCGTGGACCACTCTTCGAGCAGCAAGGCTCTCAGCAACAGATTTCACTTTAACTATATTCAGAAGACTTCAAACGATCTTAAGTAGGAACGTGACTCGGTCTGGCTGTATTTGTAAACCTCGCTCTGGTTGCAGTGTGGAGAACGGGTTAGGGTTAAGAGAGAAGGCTGGGTACCAACTGGGAGGGGACTGCAGTGGTCCAGGTGAAAAGTGGTGGAGGCCTTGTGTGTACTGAGGGAGTGGGTGGAGAGCAAGTCAACAAGCCTGGCTAACTGATTAGATGAAGAGGGTGAGTTAAAAACAGAAATGAAGCATGCCTGAGCATGATTGGGCCCTGAGCAAGAAGCTGGGGTGATGACGCCTTTACTGACGTGGCCGAGGCTAAGGGGGAAACAGAGTTTGTAAAGAAAACCCAGAGTTTCAGTTTGGGATGACAGTCACATATTCAAGTGGAAATGTGAGTCAGATAAATGAATCTTGAACTTAAGAGTGAGCTTAAGGCTGAAAATAAAAATTTAGGAGCATTGCTTTGCAGATGATGTTTTAAAGGCACACGAGTGATGGGCTTGTTTGTGGAAAAAGTGTAGGAGATAAGGAGGAAAGCTGAGGGCTGAGGCTGTGGGTCTCTGGCACTGGTGAGGTAAGAGGAGAACAAGGACAACCTAAGAGTGGACCCCAAAGATGTCCACACCTAATCCATGGAACCTGTGAATACATTACCTGACGTGGCAAAAGGAACTTTGCAGATGCAATTAAGGGTAAAGACCCTGAGATGGAGAGCTTATCCTGGATTTTCTGGGTGGGCCCCATCTTACCACTGGAGTCTTTAAAAATGAAAACAGAAGGAAGAAGAGGGGGTCCAAGAGATATGATGATGGAAGAGGCAGAAGAGATTTGAAACACGAGAGGGACTTGTCCCACCATTGCAGGCTTTGAAGATGGAGAAGCCAAAGAACGTGGTGGCCTCCAGAAGCTGGGAATAGCCCTCAGCTGACAGCAAAGACATAGGACCTCAGTCCTACAACTGCAAGGAATGAATTCTGCCAACAACCTGAATGAGCAAGAAAACAGACTCTCCCTTAGAGCCTCCAGGAGGGAACACAGCGGTGCCAGCACCTTGATGTTAGCCAGTGAGACCAGTGTTGGACTTCTGACCTACGGAACTGTAAGATGACCAGTTGGCATTGTTTTAAACCACTAAGTTTGTGATAATTTGTAACTGCAGCAATAGAAAAGGGATTCATGTGGTTTAAACGAAAAGCAAAAAGAAGAAAGTGTTTCAAGAAAGAGGGGGTCAACTGCTGTGTCAAAAGAGGTGCAAGCCCTGGACCAGGTGATGCGGAGCTTGCAGTTAACCTTGATGGGCAGTTTCAGCCACGTGGTGAGGCCAGAAACCAGACCAGAATGGGCTGAGGAGTAATGGGCGGGGTGAGGAAGTGGAAGCAGTGAACACAGACAATTCTGTTGTAAAGTTTGGTTGTGAAGAGAAGGAAGGAAACGGGACCGTATCCGGGGTAGGGTGTACGTTCATCCAAGAGTTTTGTTTTGTTGGTTTTAGTGGGAGCCAGAGAGCATGCTTGTTTGCTGAAGGAATCGATCTAGTAGCGAGAAAGTTAGGTTTGCAGGGGTGGGTGGAGGGGTTCAAGAGCAAAGCTATGGAGCCACGGGCGGGGCTGACCCGGAGCACAAGTGAAGGGGTTGGCATTGATGGGAGGAAGGAGCTGGAAGGGAGACTAAGAGGATGAGCGCAGGTGTAAGGGGTTTGCAGGTTGATTGTGGGAGGAAACGGAGTTCCTGTCTGATGGCTTCTGTCTTGTCACCTAAATGACTGAAGTGAGGTCTCACATGAGGGTACGGGGAGAGAGGCGTATCGGAGGTTTGAGGAGAGGCAAAAAGAAAATGGTTTATCTTGGAACACAGGAAGCCACCTGATTACGGAGGTGAAGTAGCATTGCTTCAGGGAGGAAGTGGCCTTTGCTATCTCTTTCTTCTCCCCCTGGCCCTGGGGCTGTGAGTGGTCTGTTGGGTCAAGGCTGGGCTCCGCAGTATGTTACGTCCTAGACAGATGTCCCGGAGCAACTTTCTTTGCCTGCCTGCGCCTCAGTTCTGCGTCATCTTTGTCATCAGGCTTGCCCCGCCTATTCCCAGCAAAGGAGACTGCACGTGGCAGAGTGCTGTCTGAGTGTGAGATGTGCTCTTTCATGATGGGCGGGGTCCATCTTATGATTCCTGGCCCCGGAAGGGGGAGATCCGCCGAAGGCTGGAGATGAATGTCCGGGAGGGTGCCTGTCTAGCAGCAGCCTCTGCATCCTGAGATCACTCCCTTCCGTAGATGAGCCATTCCTTCCACCTCCACCCCAGTCCCAGGAGGCTTGAGAAACTCCGGCTTGAGTTTGCCTTCCTGGTACCTGGAGCAAAGGGAGTGAAAATCTGTGTCGGGCTCCCTCTCCTTGGGGCGTTCCTCCAGCCATATTGTCTGCAGCCGTCACCTGGCTGCTCCTGCCCTGCCCCTTGCTGAATGTCTGCTTCCCAGGGTGGGGGGCAGCGGGGGCACCAGAGTGGCAGTAAGGTCTCCAACTCAGGTTCCCTGCAAAAGCTGTCTGGTGGATTAGGCTGTGTTGTGTAGGTTGTTTGGAAAAGGGCTACCTTACAAAAATGAGATTAATAAACCTTACTGTGACCAAAGAAAGGGAGGGTTCTCCCAGTGGAACACTGGGATCCAAAAAGCAGGAGGACCTTGACCAGCCAGGGTCAGACACAGTTCAGCTGAGGACCTGCGGGTCCAAATCAGGTCTTTTTGACTTCAAGCTCATGTTTCTTTTCCCCCACCATATAACACTGTCTTCTGGGATCCAACAAACATGCCTGCTTCCCAGGAAAGGGAAGGGGAGGGAAGGCACCAGCATTTACAGAGTGCTTGCATGCTAGGGGTCATGTTTCTGTTCTGGCTCTCTTTGCAGGAGGGGAGAGGAGAAGGTGCACCCCTGGGAGGCTGAGAGCCATCAGTATAACAGGGACAGAGGCTGTTTTGTGATTAAGTGCTGGTGATCCGAGATCTATAGGAGACGGGCATGCTCTGCCGTGGAAGCCAGGCTGTGCTCAACATTTGGTCCTGGTCACTGAAGACAGAGGACCAGGGAAATAACACCAGGGCACCACGATCTCTTCTGCAAGCACCTTCTCTACTCCTCCTCTCAGTCCCCTATGGCCATGAAAATAATTCCATTTTTTTCTCCAAAATGGAAAGCAAGGAGACAAAAGGAAATTATCAGGAGAATGACGATGGAATAGAATGTCTTCAAATCACACTAACATTCAAACGGTGGAGGAGAAAGATATATAATAACTGGACAAGGGATATAAAGAGAAATAAGGAGAGAGCCCCTCCAATATGTATTACCAAAAAATCTCCATTTCTGTTGTTTATTCACTTGCTATATTTCTACATGACATAAGCCAGTTATGTGGCGGTTCTATGGACTTGTTACATTGCTCAAGGCCAAGGTTCCCAAAAGGAGCTGGGAGGAACAGAATGTTGAGCTCAGCACTTTTCTCTGGCATAAAGATTTATGTTAGAATTTTAATAAATAAATAGGAAGAGAAGGAATGTGCTGATAATACTTTTAAATTTTATGTTCACAGAGGGATATATGGTAGAAAGTGCTGGTACTCTTTCAGAAAAACAACAACAGCAACGATTCATAGCTGCCATAAGGATAACGATTATCTTTTTTCTTACCAACACCTGAGCATCGACCAGGACGTGCAAAGACAAAAGAAGAGAGACCTCACATCCCACAGTCAGTGAATGGGTAAGGGAGACCATCACAAGTGTGATGACTTTCAAGACGATTAATAACATAAACCAGTTTCCAGAAAGGACAGGAAGATAGGGAGCTTTTATTTTAGATGGTAAGGCAAAGTTGGGAAGAGGAGACCATGAAGGTCAACTAGGAAAATTGAGGCTCACCGAGTGGCTGTCAGGGCATTTCATGTTTTTATGAAAGTACAGTAGCAGACACTGCATCCCAACTCCCCTTCTGGACCAGAGGGTGCAGTGCGTAGCTGCAGATGAGGCAGGGCCAACCACCAAACAGCAGAGCTTGGCACCTCGGGAGATAGGATGGCAATGTCTGGGCACAGCAAATCTAGAAAGCCCATCTGTCCCACAGAAGCATCCCCTCCAGGGGCTGGGCAGGAGAGTGAAAACCAGGGCTGAAGGGGTGTGGCTGAACGATGGACAACAGCTTGGAGCAAGTGGCTTCCATAAGGAAGGAGAGGTGGAGGCTTGCGAAGTCCTTCAGGGTGTCTGCTGATAAGCAAGGCCATCATAAAATAAGAATGCAACATCTGGATGCTGATGTAGTCATCCGGGAACATGAAAACACTCAGTATTTCATTTGGGCAGTTCATGCAAAAAGCATTAATTGAGTACCTACTGTGGGCTAGGCAAATTCTTGCAAGATACCCTTTCTTCTCTATATATGCTTCTCCCCCTTTTTGCAACTAAATGGCTTGAGTCAAGTTTATCCGGACACCTGAAAATCTCTGGTACATTCGTGACACATCTGGACGTAGGTGTTCTGACCTCCAGGTGTACTCAGACCTTAGCCTTTCCTACTATTTAAAAAAACAAGTATTAGTTGAGCCCTGCTGTCCTGGACAGTGTGCTAGACTCTTTCACATTCTCCCGTTTGACTCTTACACCTCTGCCTCCCGGTGCTGGACATCATCTGCTTCGGTCTGCGCCGCCTCATTTACCCTCTTCCCCTGATAACAGTACTCCTTTTTCTTTGGAAAACTGATCCTCTTTTACTCCAAACATGTAGTTATGGTCGGGGCTGCCAATTATGGTGCTCACCCCTGTGGTGATATGACCTCCCTGATCATAGTGACTAATCTAGGAATAAACAAATAATCCAAGTCTGGCCAGAGTTTTCCCCAGTATTTTTCAAACTAGGGTCAGGAGAGAAGTTCTGGCTTTTTTTCCCTCTGATCTCAAATTGAAAGCTAAGGCCAGAATTCTGGACTTTCAGAAGCAGCCCGGCTGAGAGAATAAAGCCAATGTACAGAGACTAGAAATGCAGAGCAAGATGGTGTCATGGTGTCTCTGAGGCCAGGTATGGCTTTGCCCTACCCTTGGTTTGGTTCTTTGAGGCAATCGATTCCCCTTCCCTGCTTCAGCTGATTCAGTTGGGGTTTTCTTGAGTACAACCAAGAGTCCTCCTAAGGTGTTCACTTATTCAGACAAATCCCAGAATCTCAGGCAGCCCCTTCAGCTGACCAGGAGGCTCAGATACTGTTCCTCTGAGTTTCGACATCCCTTTGAAGTTATCTTGTTTCCTCTGTAGCTACCCATACTGCACTGGTTCCAGCTCATAATTCTAGACTAAATATTGATCTTAGGGCTTCCCTGGTGATGCAGTGATTGAGAATTCGCCTGCCAACGCAGGGGACACGGGTTCGAGCCCTGGTCTGAGAAGATCTCACATGCTGCGGAGCAACTAAGCCCGTGTGCCACAACTACTGAAGCCCGTGCGCCTAGAACCCGTGCTCCGCAACAAGAGAAGCCACCGCGATGAGAAGCCCGCACACTGCAACAAAGAGTGGCCCCGGCTCACCACAACTAGAGAAAAGCCCGCGTGCAGCAGCAAAGACCCAACACAGCCAAAAATAAATATAAATTAATTAATTAATTTAAAAAATTTATCTAAGCACTTCAAAGATAGGCTGGAATTTTCAAAGACTTGACTAAAATTCTGAGGGCTGACAGCAAGCAAACAAATAATATGAGGTAATAAATGTACAGACATTACAGATTTCAGAAGTTTTCCACAAGCTTACTTCAGGGCTTGCAGACCTATATTACTGCCTGAGCTATCTTGAAATTGCTTCATTCTAATCCTGAAGATGTGGCAAAAGGTTTTAGCAGTTCAGCCTGGATTCCTTGCTTCCTAGCTATGAGTCTGGCTCCACATAGACAGCATTGTTTAAAAAATTAGTTAAATTAAAAAATTAAAATGTAGCAAACCAAACTGATTTTTAGATGCAGAGATCTGATGTTGAAATGCAACTCCTCCCTCATATAGCTGTGTGACCTTGGGCAAGTTATTTAGCTCTCTATGCCTCCGTGGCCATGTCTGTTAAGACGGAGATCACAATATTATAGGATAATTCTGAGGATTAAGTGAGATAAAACACGCAAAAGGTTCAGGGTTGATAAGTGAAATTTCCACTATACCCCAACCCCGAAAGAGAGCAAACTATAGGAGGAAGCGTCCCCCTTTTTTCTGGTCCTCCCTTGCCTCACCGAGAGTGAAGATGGGTGACTTAACTGCTAAGTTTGGAGAAAGGAACTCCACCGTGTGGCTCAGTCCCTCCAGAGTCTCCTTCTCTGGAACCTGGCAGCCTATGTGTGGGCAGGTGCCGTCTCATGTCTTCTCCTCCATTCAACCAGCTTACCAGACAGGCTCAGTCCCTGCAGAGAAGGCCTGGAGTTGGGGGTCATGTTTAATTAGAAACACTTTGTGGAAGCACATCTAAGCCACGTTCTCCAATCAGCTTTGTCTGTAAGGTGTAAGGTGGAGGAGTTTTAGTTTCCGTTTGTGTCTTGTGCTTATTTCTTACTTGAGAGGGGACACAGGGGTATTGTTCACTGACACCGCCCCCCATACTCCCACCCCAAGCCCCTTTACTTAGCACAGTGCTCGGTCCCTAGTAAGCGCTCAATAAGTACTTGGACATCTATTCTGGAAGCCTAAATTTCTCTCGGATCAGTCTCACAAGTATCACAAATTTGGCAAGGTCCCCAGAAGCCTCCTATGGGGAAGACAGCACCCTCTAACCCAGCGACTCAGCAATGTGGCCTTCTTGCTTTTGACTTTAGGCGTTATTTGATGACTTGCAGGTTCCTAAAAGGCTTCACTCCTCATATTGGCCAGAGAGCCCGAACAACAAGGCCTCAAGTGTACAGCCTTATATCTTCATTCCACTTTAAATAATCAGCTCGTCCTTGGAGGCAGAGGGTGAGGGGTGGGGGATGGGTAGGAGCATGCAGGGGGGCTATAAATGTGTGTATCTGGGGTGCCTATTCCCTTTGAATTGCCAACAAGTGACTTAGGACCAGGGAAGCTTTACCTGAACATGGGGTTCTGCCCCAAATATCCCTTTCACAGAGGTCCCCATCTCAATACTTCGATAGCTATGTTGGAAAGCCTGACAAGAATGGACTCTACCATTACCTTGCTATGTGGCCTTGAGCAAGTGCCTTCACCTTTCTGGGCCTCAGTCTCCTTGACAGATAAAGAATAAGACCATTGGACTAAGTGTGAACAGGAAAGAACGAGGAGCTGGGAAGGAATTGCTTAGCTGCCCTCGTGTGCTGGCTCTCTGTCTGGTGGATGGGTAGATCTCCAGTTCCCCGCTCCCACACAGGAGACTCACAGAAGGATGGTCAGGGGGTTTTGTGTTTTCCATTCTCATTTCTTGAAGAGCCCAAGTTTAGGTACAGTATTCTGCATTCTCCACCCTCCTCTAACCTGCCTTTTGTCCTGGAAGCCCACCGCTATGGGCTATAATCAGGGCATTCTCACCTCTGGCTTTGACTGTGTTTGGCCAGTGGGAGGCAATGGCAAGACAGCAGAGGACTGGGGGAGAAAGAAGGGGAAGCGAGACTTTCGCGATGCTTCCCTGCTCTCCTCCTGGCTCTGTGTCCCTGGCAATGGCGGCATTTTGGGGTCACCGCTCCTGTTGGGTGGCCACTCTTCTTGGATTCCAGCGCCCACTGGTCTTCCTCACAGAGTTCCCTCCCCTTGTCTCCTCCCCTGGAGGAGTGCTAAAAGGACTTCATCCTGTTGTCAGTTGCTAAGGACCTCACATCTCTTGTCGGTTCCCTCTACCCGCACACACCTCTGGAACCATACCATCCATTAACACCCCCGGAACCAGTCCATCCATTAACACCCCACTCAGCAAAACTTTTGAATGTGCCTTCTTTTTTCTGCTATATCTAAGTGATACAGACTCTGACTACCTCTCTTCTGACTCTCACAACTGGTATTCTAACCAACCCCAGCTATGGAAAGGTTCATCTGGAAGACCAAGAGGCAAGTTCTGAAGAGACAAAGCAAAGATTCTGGGCACTTGCCTTCCAGCTGCTCACACCGTCTCTGATCCTCAGTGCTAATGAATAAGTGGAAAGTCATCTAATGCTCTGCTACCAGATGACATATTTTACCTAACACTATTCTGTTGCTCACCATCATTATCTGTATTGGTGTATAAACTGCATTCCTCTTACCATCTATCTCATTTTTGGTGGACAGACTCCCAAATTCCTTCTCTTTTATTTATGCATAACACATGAATGATTCACAAGTGGGAAAGTCAGCAGGGCTCCTTCGACCTCAGTCTTCTCATCTGTAAAAACGGGATAATAATACTCTCATCCTCATAGGGTTGGCATGAGGATTAAGTGAGTAACATCTGTAAGTGCTCAGAACAGCAGATGTAAACTATTAGCCAATACTGTTATTATCCTCTCATCTGATTTATCTTGCCTCACTTTCCTACAGCCTCTACACAGGAAGGGGAACAGGGAAGTTAGCTAGCTTTCAATGCTTTCCTCAGCACACGTTTCCCCTCCACACCCCATTCCTGAGTAGATTTCCTTCTCTGCCACCTTTGCATCCCAGGAAGTTCCTGGAAGGGCAAGCAGGGAAGTTGTGATACTTATGTTTTCTGCTTTCAATTCTAGACCAGTGGTTTTCCAATGGTGGCCTGTGGAGCCCTGGGGTTCCCAAGAAGCCCCATGGACCACAGAAAGAGGTTATTGCCATAGGTCACAACTTTCATCTTATTTTTTTAAAATTTTATTTTTTATTAAAAAGACTCTTTTTGGAGTGTAGTTGATTTACAATGCTGTGTTAGTTTCAGGTGTACAGCAAAGTGAATCAGTTACACATATACATATATGCACTCTTTTTTTTTTAAGGTTCTTTTCCCATGTAGGCCATTACACAGTATTGAGTAGAGTTCCCTGTGCTATACAGCAGGTTATTATTAGTTATCTATTTTATATATAGTAGTGTGTATATGTCAGTCCCAATCTCCCAATTTTCCCTCCCCCCAACTTATTCCCTGGTAACCATAAGTTTGTTTTCTACATCTGTGACTTTACTTCTGTTTTGTAAGTTCATTTGTACCCCCTTTTTTTTAGATTCCACATATAAGTGATATCATATGATATTTGTCTTTCTATGTCTGACTTACTTCACTCAGTATGACAATCTCTAGGTTCATCCATGTTGCTGCAAATGGCATTATTTCGTTCTTTTTCATTGCTGAGTAATATTCCCTTGTATATATGTACCACATCTTCTTTATCCATCCCTCTGTTTATGGGCAGCTTGCTTTTATTGGAGACTCCTTTTAAGATTCTGTTTGAACAGACTTTCAAGACTTAAAGTTGAAAATCCCTGTATTGCTGTTCTGAGATATTGAAGCCCCAGATTTTACAGCTCTCAATGCTAATTTCTTTGGCCCCATTGCCAAGAAACTTTATATATTCCATTCAAATCATTTGTATTCTTTTCCATTTCTGATGTTCTGAAATAGATATGTGAACAAGCAAATCTTTGTGTACTTATGTGAGCTGTGCTTCCCAGGTGCTCTTCATGTTTAGCCAAAACTGTCCCCTTAATTCCCAGGGAATTCCCTGGGGAAGATAACTATAACATTTTTTAACAATAGAGACATGTGAAGGCACTTGACTTTTCCTGGCCCCTGATTTAGCCGCTGGAGTACGTCCACCCCTTGGAATCCAAGATTGCTAGGGGACTATCTATGCAGTTCAAGACTTTGAACTTGAGAATATGTTCAAAGTCTATTCTCTGTTCAGGCACAGAGAATACGAATTCATGAAGGGAGCAAAAGCTCCAACCTCCAGATCTCTGCCTGGAATGCTCTTATCCCACATTGCCACAAGTTTCCCTCCCATTCTTCATTTGGGTCTTTGTCTCAAATGTTACCTTGTTAGAACTGCCTTAAGACTAGGGCAAGAGAAGCCCCTACCTTGTCTTCTGAGCTCTCTGGCCCTCTTCCAGCCACGCCTCTTTCCACGGAGCTAGAAGACCATGGGGCAAGGGGATGCGTCCACCCAAAGCTCCTGTGTCTCACCCCTTCTTAGATCATACTGCGGGTACATGAGACCCTAGAACTCCCTACCCCAGTAGCACCAGGCCAGCTTCTAGAGACTGCATCAGCCTTTTCCCAAGGTCTGTTCTCTTAAGGAACCAAGGAGCGGCTATTTGCTGGAGGTATGGATGGAGCTCAGATGTGCAGAGAGGGATGCTATAGGTGTGGGCACAAGTTCCCTTGAAGTATGGGATAGAGCTGGGGGTGCAAAGAGTAGGAGGAAGGTTGCGGGCCAGGGACCAGTTACCACCTAAGCAGCCCCATTCCAGTGCACATCTTGGGGGAAGTCTGAGATTTCTAAACTTAAGTTTGGCCTTCCAGATTATTATGAAGGTATACTTGTCAACATGAAAGGACAGGAATTTTACATAACAGTTTAAATTGGTTTATAATTTTAAATTATGTAGACATATGATATGTGTGCCTCCATTTGCACTATTTACCCTGGCCCTGCAAATATCAGGGATGGGCCCATCCCTGACCTCCCTGTCTAAAATAAAATACCACTTCCTCTGTCACTTTATTCTTACCCTATTGTACATGTCTTCATAGCCTTTGTCAACATAGGATCTACATTTACATCTCTCTATCCCTATGCACACTAGAATGTAAGTTCCATGACTGTAGAGTCTTGGTTTTATTTACTGCCTCAGCCTTAGTACCTAGAGCAGTGCCTGGCACAAAGAAACCACTCAGTAAATGTTGAATGAATAACAAATCTAGTCTCAGATGGCTTACAGGTGAGGTGGCCTAACCCAGCAGACACAAAGGGAAAAGATCACGTGACAGCACTCTGAGGAACGCCTGCTCCCGTTAAGATAACTCAGCACTGGAACTACAGAAGGTAGACCACGGAAAATTAATCATCAACACTTTAGCACACATGAACACAAGATTAGTTATCAGGTTACTCGTGAGAGGGATATGTAAGTGAATATGGAGATCTGTGCGTAGGCTGGAGAGTTAGATGTGGGGTACCTGGGCTGCTGGGAGCCCCAGTTGGAGGAATCGTCCTAACAACCTTAGGTGGCCAGACCTGCGTGCTGAGGAAACTCTGATTCCACCCAATGGACCACGCCAATCCAGCCCAGCCTAAAATGGAAGGGGGCCTTTAATTCATAATTAGGAAGCCCTCAAATAATATTTTCCTTAGATGGTCACAGGCCTTGGGGGGTGTGGGGTGTGGGCACATCTGATCCCCGTGGGGTCATGGTGGTCACAGACTCAGAGACTGTCCTACCACCCGTCCTTCTCTCCCACGTGCTTCTAATTCACAACTTGTTATCGCTTGGTGGGATCCCCAGAACTTTCTGGGAACAGCATAAATCGGTCCAATCTATTCCAACGGACTCTTTTCCCGTTGGATACGGGGCCTGTGAGAAGCCAAATGACTTCCCGGAGTCCCCAAAAGCGACAGGAACGCGGGCCCGGGACTCTGCCCCGCGGATGTCCCACACCTATCATTTGGCGGTGGGGGGCTACGGGGCCTGGGCTGCGCTCCCCGCCTCCTGGGACCGAGGCGGGAACCCGACTGGCTCTGAGGTCTCGGCGGACTGCGAAGGGGGCGCTCGCAGCCGGGCCCGGACTCCAGCTTTCGTCCTTCGTCGGCTTTCCTGCCCACTGGCCGGAGGGCGGGGCGGGGAAAGGGGCGGCACCAGGCCACGGTGGGCGGGGTCACGTGGCTCCTCCCCGCGACGGAGACAAGAGGTGTGGCGGAGGCGTCCGGCACCAAGTCGTCCGAAAGTTGTGCGCAGTGGTGGACTCCGCGCAGCTGCAGAGGATGGAGTGCTGTGGACGCGGTTCCGGGCCGCAGCCGTCGCTGCTGCTGCTGCTGCTGTCGCTGCTGCTGGTGATGCCCGGCGCGGGCGCAGCCCCTCGCTCGACGCTCTACTCGCCCTCCGACCCGCTGACGCTGCTGCAGGCTGGCACCCTGCGCGGCACCGTGCTGGACTCCCGCAGCGCCTGGGCGGTGGAGTTCTTCGCCTCCTGGTGCGGCCACTGCATCGCCTTCGCCCCGACGTGGAAGGCGCTGGCCAAAGACGTCAAAGGTGAGAAACTGGGTGCGGGGGGGGGCTCGCTCCACTCGCCCCACCCGGGCGGATCCCCGCCACCTGCCTCACGGAGCCCCCTTCAACGCTGCCCGCTTCCTCCTGCCTGTCACCTCAACCCATCTTCCTCTCTGCCCCTCCCACTTCCCCCCAGTTTCTCAGCCCTCAGCTCCATCTTTACTCCCGCCCCTCCCTTTCTTTTTCCCCTTGGCCGGTGTCCCGAGTTTTCTCCCCCTCCCCGCGGTCTGGGTCCCCAGACCTGCTCTGCTTTCCTTGTCAGTCTTCTGCCGGCTTATGGCCCCCATCCCTGCGACGTGGTCTCCTTTGTTCCTCCTCCCTGACACCTTACGGCTTCCTGTAGTTCAGCCTTGCGGCAGACCCCTTCCTACCAAGTTCCCCAGCTGCGGTGGGATCAGTGTCGGGGAGAAAAAGAACTGATACTCATTCTGCCGCCGCCCCTATTCCCACTCCCGCCTTCCTTTCCCCACCCCTTGGCTAGTAGACCCTGCCGGTACGTAGACTTCCTTTCTCAGCTGTATCTTTGAGGCAGAGTTTCCCTGTTTCCTGTTTCCCGGCCGCTCCTGACCTGCTACCTCCAGCTCCTTAGCTTCTGGGCCGCATCCTTCTCTCTTCCCCTCCTTCTGCACCTTCTCCTTCTGCTTCAACCTGTGAGCCCAAAGGCCCGACTGAGGGCAGCCTCTTGGTGTGGGTTTGGCCCTTGCTCCATTTTCCCCTTCATTGGCCTGACCACTAATACCGTATTTCCTTCATTCTAAGAGACTGTCAGTTGTGAGACCCACCATTCGTTTACTAATGGCCTGCGGGGTAGAGGGATAAGACGACCGCTAAGAGATGTATAGAGATTTAAAGGTGTACTCCATTACAGAAAGGTTAATGTTTTTAAAAACTTAAGATTTGGAGCTGAGTAAATATGGCAACAATAGTAATGAATATTTATTGAGCGCTTACTGTATTGTATGTCAGACACCTTCCTGAGTGAGTACTTGATGTGTATTATCTCAGAGTTTCCTTTGCACAGGTAAAGATCCCTGTGGTGTCATCCCTGTGCCTAGCCCAGGTAGTGGGTATTTGGGGGTCTGGCGTGGCGTGATGGTAGTGGTTTGCTTCTGATTTGCTGCCTCTGAATGGAGTTATTTCCTGATAACTAGGTGGTGCTAGGGCCCTAGCAGGGCTCCTGACCTTCAGCGGTCACTGAATGAGGACTATGGGCATCTTAGGGCATAGGCCTCTTCCTGGAGAGGGAAGAACTGGAACTGTTTTTCCCCTGCTGTGCCGTTTTCTTGATAAACTCAACTCTTTGCGGTAGAGTAGTGCATTTGTAGATGTTGGTTTTCAAACTCAGGCCACCTCTTCCCTTGAGCAGCTTGCATGGTGGTTCCTGAAGTGGTTAGATGGAAAGATGTATCATCTGTTAGCCATATGGTCTTGGAAAGTTATTTTTAAACAAAACCGATAAACCGTTTTCCCTCCAATTTACACGCAGACACTTGTCTGCATGCCTCTCTGGTCCCATCACTTGAATGTGCCATTTCTCAGCAGCTCTTCACACTGCATCATTTCAGTGATGTCAGCACATCTGGTCAGGGCAGGAGGCAGGAAGAGTGTTGAACGTGGAACTGGAACACCTGAGGGGCACTAGGTGTTCAGGGGACACTGTGGGCCTGAACATCATAAAAATTCCTAGGTCAGTTTACACTTTGAGGCCATAAAAGTTCCTTAATGGCCGCAGGTGGACTCAGTCTAGAAGATTCTTACATCTTGAGAATGCTGGACAGAAAGATTAGCTTCCAGCTGACTCATGGGTTTGGCCTCTGGCAACCCAGAGCTTTCCAATGAATTGCACATCCAGATACTGACCCAGCCTGCTCCTGGATGAGGGTTGCCACTTCCCAAAGACCCAAAGGGGTCTTCTCCCCAGTGCATAGAATGAGAGTTTCCCTAAAAAAAGCGAATCAAAACTTAACCTCAGAAAGGAAAATGGTGTCTGTAGAGATGAACCACAGTCCATGGGAGATGGGAGATTCAGGTGAAAACTGGAAGTCTCCCATGAACCATGGAGGTGTCAGCCCCCTAAGCAAGATCATGGCGGGGGGGAGCGCTGGCCGAACCTGGTGTTGGCCTGCAATGATAAAGAATGCCTCCACTCCAATCCAAGGAGGTGTTTCCTGGTGAGGCCCTTCAACATCTCTGTATTCTGAGGTTCCTTGAGAAAGTTTGGTTGTGGGCCGGCAGAGGGTTGCTCTCGCACCACCCTGGACCCATGGGCCTGTGGCCCCTGCCCTCTGCCATTGGTTTGAATGCCTTGGGTAGGAGCAGTGAGACTGTGGAAGGTCATGAGGGGAGAGAAGAATTTTGCAGCCCTGCCCAACTGGCCTCAGGCATTGAATCTGACTGTCCAGGGCTCATTTCTTCAGTAAATTGTAGGCTAGGTTCTCTGGGGCAGTTGTTACCCTGGGGCAGAGAACTTGTTTCTAAGAATCTGGCTCACCCCTTTCTATTCCAGAGCAGCTCTTACTGCTTCACCATGTGTTTTGGAAATTGATTGTGTTCATTTTAGACCTTCAGTCCTCATCACTGGCTAATCAATCAGCAAATATTTGTTGAGTGACCTCTGTGTGCAAAGCATTGTTTACATTGCTATTGGGTAAATCACACAGCAGGGAAATTGACACCAGTAAGAAGCTGTATTTGAAAAGGGTCAGAAGAGCATAACTCAGCCATTTCTTGTTTTGGGAATTCAGGGAAGGGGAAAGTCACAGAGGCCTGGTCACCAAAGGCCTTTATCTAAGCAGTTATTTATTATACACTTGCCTTATGCCAGGCACTGTGCTAAGGGCCTTTATAGGCCACTGTTGTATATAATCTTTATGAGAAAATATCTGAGCAACAGATAGCCTTTTTTTTTTTTTTAACCGATAAGTAACTTGCCCAAGATTACACAGATGCTGGAGGGGGTTCTTTTTTTATTTTTATTTTATTTTTTTCTATTTTTGGCCCCGCCATGCAGCATGTGGGATCTCAGTTCCCAGACAAGGGATCAAACCTGTGCCCGCTGCAGTGGAAGCATGGTGTCTTAACCACTGGACCACCAGGGAAGTTCCTGGAGGAGGTTCTTTTTTTTTTTTTTTTAATACATTTATTTATTTATCTATTTATTTTTGGCTGCATTGGGTCTTTGTTGCTGTGTGCAAGCTTTCTCTTGTTGCGGCGAGTGGGGGCTACTCTTGGTTGTGGTGCGCAGGCTTCTCTTTGCAGTGGCTTCTCTTGTTGCGGAGCATGGGCTCTAGGCACGCGGGCTTCAGTAGTTGTGGCGCACTGGCTCAGTAGCTGTGGCTCGCGGGCTCAGTAGTTGTGGCACACGGGCTTAGTTGCTCCGCGGCATGTGGGATCTTCCCGGACCAGGGCTTGAACCCATATCCCCTGCATTGGCAGGCGGATTCTTAACCACTGCGCCACCAGGGAAGTCCCTGGAGGAGGTTCTTGAACCCAGCTCTTTCTGACTCTCCAGAGCCTGGGCAGGTGGAGAGGAGGGAGAAGGAGGAAGGGTACTCCAGGTGGGAAAACGACCTGTGCAGAGCGTGGAGATGAGATTTGTAAGGCGTGGGTGTTGAGTGACAGCGAGCAGTGTTGGTTTCCTCCCTTTCTCTCCCAGGGCATGGCCGTCCTCTCCTGCTTGTACCCCTGCGCTACTAGTGCAGAGCCTGGCGCAGGGTAGCAGCTCACTGAACACTCATGCAGACCGATGGCACAAGCCTCACGGGATTCCAGATGAGGCTGTGAGTGACCAGGCCTTCTGGGGCTGCCGTGGCTCCTCTTGACTCAGACCTGGGGTGTCAGCCAGGTGTGAGGGGCGGGGAAGGCATTTTGTCCGTGTCATGACCTCACTGCCCAGAAGCCGGCAACAAGGAGGAAGGGATGTCGTGGTAATGGCATAGGCCTGGCCAACTCGCTGTGTCAGGAGGACTCCCAGAGACTCAGGTGGGGGTCTCGTTCTGACCTCTCGACCTGACTGGCTCTTGTGGTTTGGGTGGGTCTGGCCCCTGCCTTAATAGAGGCCCAGGCTGCTTAGCCCTCAGAGGCCTCATGGCCATTCTTCTTGGCGAGAGTGTTTTGCCATCCAGCACCCACATGGTTGTCAGAGCTGAAAGGACTTGAGACACTCTCATCTTGGCCCTCGTGTGACCGGTGAGGAAACGGAGACCCAGAGAGGAGACGTGTGGAGCTCATGGTGCTTCGACCAGTTGCAGCTGTCTGCAAGCCCTGTGACTCTGGGTCCAGTGCCCCTTCCTGGCCTTGTGAGTGGGGTGGGTATGCCGCCTGTGACTCCAGAAGGAGCCCGTCCCCCTCACCAGAAAGCATCCCCTCTCCCGCCACCCAGGGTCCGCAGCTGTGCCGCCTACACTTACCTCCCCTCCCGTCCGCTCCATTTGCTCATTTACTCTGTCAGCGGGGAGATTACTTTGCCAAGGCAGTAATTGCACCAGGAAAGTTTTTTTTTCTCCCTAAGCGTAGGGCTGGACTGAGACTGCTAATCCTTTTGGTGTTAGGCCTGCAGGTTGTGGTATTAAGTCACCCGACACTTTAAAAAGCCTCTCTCACCCAGCTCTGTACCTCTTTGACCGCAGTGCACTTCCCATAAATGCAGCTTTGCTTTACCAGTGGATCACTCAGGTAAGGGTCCTCTCTATTCCTGGTACTGTTACTAGAATGACGAATAGTCAGGCCCGCAGTGATTAGGGTCAAAACAGAGCTTTATAGGTCATTATGGCTCATTAAGGTATTGACGTTGATATTCCTGAGAAACATTTCTCAGCCCGGACTCTCCCAGCACCTGACTGGCCCCAGGCTCCCCCCCCTCCTCCCCCTCGGGCTGGGGCTGGTAAGAAGAGGCACCGGTTCCATTTCATGGAGGTACAGGGAATCAAGGCGTAAAGAGAGGGAGTCACAGACCTTCCAGGAGCTGGGAGCTGAGAACTCTCAGGCATCACCTCCCGCCTCCATCCCCATTACTAACACCCACCCCACCCTGCCCCCTCTGAGTTTCCTGGCTGGGAACAGAGAAGCTCTCTGTTGTGTCCTGGGCCCTCTTGAGACCACCGGGGAGGCTCAGATCCTGGGTTCAGATCCCACATTCACCACTGATGAGTTGTGTGCCTTGGGCACAGTTATCTGATCTCTATTTTACAGTCTAGGAAAGCAGGTCTTGAGATGAATAAATACCTCCTTACTTTCTTCATAGCCTAGTTGCACACATTAAACTACATACATTAGGCACATGATAAACTCTCTGTAGGCCTGATATCACTATCATCTAAGTAAAGGCTGACTGAGTCTATGATATTGACCAACTCTTGGGCGTTATAGAGAATGGTATGTAGCTAGAAGACGAAACTGTTTTAACCATTTTCTCTCTCACGGGGAAGGTTGTGACTGGAGCAGACAGCAAAAGTATGAAGGTAGCCTCCTGACCCTGGTGAGGCAGAGGGACAAAAGTGGGGTTTTGGGTCTGGTAGCCCTTGGACCACTTGGAGGTCCCTTGGTCTCTGTCCTCGTTTGTAAAGCGGGTAAAATGGTGCCCACCTCCAATGGCGGTGGTGGAGTGGGAAAATCTGGAGTGTGCTGTGGACGCTCGCTGAACACTAGCTTTCTGTCCTCTCCTCTCTCTGTGCCTTCAGAGCCTCATGCCCCAGCGGGCAACAAGCAACAACTCTGGCCCGAGGGATGGCGGCCTGCACTCTTGGAGAGGAGAGGAGTGGAGCAGTTGAGGCCTGCTGTCCTTGGTCACCCTGCCAAGTGGCCTTGTGAGACCCCCTGCCAGGGGCCCTCACTGGTGGAAGGACACAAAAGTGCCACTCCTCCGCCCTTAGGTCTAATTGACGTGCTGATTCTTTTGCGAACAGTTGGGCCTCTCCTGGGGGTCTCCCTGAAAAAAGCCCTAGATGCAGAGCCAGAGCCAAGCCTGAAATGTGCCAGATGACCCTACGGGGTGACCTGTGCTTCCCACCCTCTGCTGGGCCTCCCTTGGGCAGGAGAGGAGCCATAGAAGGGAGGCCTGGGGTGCTCTGCCTGTGATCCAGGGCAAAACCCCATCCCTGGGCAGCTCGCTTCTCCTGCATTTGCAGGTGATGGGCATTAACCTCACCCCCTGCCTGGACCTGAGGATAGAGTAAGGCTGAGAGAAGATGTTCCAGCCCTGTAGCAGCCCCAGGACTGGGTCAGTTGTATAATTCAGTCGATAGTCACTGAGCACCTGTTGTGTGCAGGATAATGGGGAAGCTAGGCAAGGAGGATGCAAGGATGAAGAGACACTTAGGGATGGACAGGCTTGTAACTGTGTGGTGGAAACGAGAACAGGGTCCTGAGCCTTGGGCTTGGAAGGCAGCTCTTCCTGGGAGGAAAAATCCCGTTCAAACTGAGCTGTACCTGACAACTGGGAGTTTGTTGGGAGGGTAGAGGTGGCTGTGGGAATAGCCTAGATGAGCATTGTGCTTTCAAGGAAGGAGAAAACATTCAGTTTTCCTGGAGCATAATTTGGGGAAATGGTAAGAGGAAGCTGGGTGGGGAGGGACCAGATTAAGAATGGCCTGATGCCTGTTGAGTTTTCTTCTAGAGGCAATGGGAGCCACCAAAGAATATTGAGTAGAGAGTGACATAGATCTGCAGATAGAAAAGATCACTGGTGGCTGGGTAGGCTGGTGATGGGGCATATTAGAACCTTGGCCAGGAGGGAAATGAGACATTTCATCTGGACAAGAAACCGTGCACTAGCTCACTAGGAGGGTGGGTTAGAGGTGACGTGAGAGGTAAAGAACCCGGGGGTGGGGAGAGGAGACACGGGGGAGGGCAGGAAGAGACTCGGGAGGGAGGGTGGACAGGACACGGAAGCTGGTTGGGATTAGTGGTTCCGCGTGGCTGGACTGCCTGACTCTGTCCCTCCTACGTGGTGCCGCCAGTGGGGGAGGGGTCGGGGAGAGCAGAGTGTCAGGGAGGGCAGGAGGGACGCTGTGCCGAGCCCAGCGTGGAGCAGACCGTGATCACTGACCACAGCAGGCTGCCCTTCCAGCTAGATGTAAAGCTGAAGGATGCAGGCCATTCGGGTTGGCGTGTATTTGTAGCTCAAACTGTTGCCCTCCTGTGCTAGGGGAGCCGAGAGCTCCCCAGAAGGGGTTTGGTGAGATGGGGTAGCGGGGGATGTTGGGGAAATGGCATCATAGGATGTGGCTCACCTGTCTCTGCTGAACACTTGCATTCACACCCCACTCCCCCATCCCCACTCCCTCCCTCCCGCCAGGATTCAGTGCCAAGAGTAGATTGCCAGCAAGAAAGGAGAAGGGGGAGAGGGGCTGGGGAGGGAGCGGGTGTTGCCTCTGGCCTGCCTCACAGTGCCAGACCGCCTCCCTCGTGTCACCCCGAGAAGGACCAGCTTAGTTGCTCTGAACCTCCGGAGCCTTTCCTTTGAGGGATGGGTCAGGGGCGTCTGGGAGGCATCCTGGCTCCTCCATACATCTGTCCTGCAAGTGAGGGTGACACTCCTCCCCCGGGCGTAAAGGTTCTGGGAGCTCTGATGCCTTTGGAAATAGCGGTTTTTCAGATGTTGTAAGGGACAGGTTCTGGGGCGAGGTAAGAGGTCCCAGCAAAGCCACAGGTCTCAGGGATGTTATTTGGATATTAGTCTTCTGTCATTAGCGAGTTCTGCGTGGGCTGCCTGTGTAAGTCCCCCCACCCCATCCTGTGCTGCAGGTGGGAGGGGTAGGGCCCTGTGGGGAGCATGTGTGCCCTCCCCCACTCCTCAGGCAGGCTCGCTCCTTCCCTCATCGGCCTAGAGGTGCCCGCGTTCCAGGGTGCCGGGGAGCCAGCCCTGAGCCCCAGGCCGGCGCGCCCTCGCTGGCCCCTGCCTGCCTTCCCGCAGCGCCGCCTCTGCAGCCCGCCTGGTCTGTGTGAGAGCCCTCACAGCCTGCCCTGTCCACTCTGCCCTCCTCGTCTGCTCACCCCGGGCCCCGGTTGCCTGTCACCTGCACTGGCGGTCAAGGCTCCGCTCAGTTCTCGCCTTTCCTGCCAGGCCCCTGCTTGGTGCCCAGGGCTGGTCTCTCCTGCGGCCACGTTCCTCCAGGGCCCCGTGCCACACGGCGTGGCGCCAGTGCCTCGCCACCGCGCCGTCTGTGCGGCTTCACGTGCACGTCCTCCATCCCGGCGGGAGCAGCCTCACTGTAACGTGGCACTTTGGTAGGTGCTCCCGGGGCACCTGACCTGGAACCGGAGCTCAGGAGGCCTGCCCGGTTGATGAGTTTGTTTTCTGTTTCCCAGATCCGGGGCTGTGGCCCAGAACGGTGCCATTGTTCTCTCTGCCAGTAAGTTCCAGCGGAGGGAGGCCTTGTGGCCCAGGGCCTGATGAAGGAGCAGGGTGCCCAGGCAGCCGGCCTGGGGAGCTGTTATCTTCCGGACTCTGGCCTCAGGGCTTCTTTCCCTGTGGCTTCTAGATCCCAGGTGTCTTCGCCTTCCTCCCCTGGACTTCTGCCTCCACCTCTGGCCGGGGGGCCGGTCCCCACCACCCTGTGTCCCACCCACCCAAGCTGGGCTGATGGCCACTACCTCTGGCCTCAGAGGCCTTCACCGAGGGTCCACGGTGGAACTCAGCACTCCTGAGGCATGCTCTTCACCCTTCTGGAACTGATTCTCTCTAGAGGGCAGCAGAGACAGAGGCAGTGTCCCAGGGGCTTTTCCCCAAGAGGGCCAGGCTCATCTCATACCTCTCTTCAGCTCCTCCAGCCCCTGTGCCCCTCCCCCACTGCAGAATAACGGGGGACGCAGCTTGCTGTCCTGAGTGGGGTACCGGTGCTGTTTAACTGTGTCCTAAGCACAGGCTAAATGCAGAATAACCCAACTATCTCAGAGGCCGTGTTTTGAGGAAGGGGTGACCTTTCTCCTAAGAGCTTTGGGGGCAGGTGCCGTGGGCATTGGTGGTGGTGGGGTGTTGCGTGGGCGAGGTCAGCAGGCAGAGGTGCCAGCCCCTCTTACTTACCTCAGGTTTTTTTTGTTTCTTTTCTCTTTTTTTGTCCTTTCAGATTGGAGGCCGGCGCTGAATCTCGCTGCCCTGGACTGTGCTCAGGAGACCAACACCGCAGTCTGCAGAGACTTCAACATCACTGGCTTCCCGACTGTGAGGGTGTGTGACCAGGAGGGGCGAGCGGGCTCGGGGGCGGTGCTGTCGGAGCACAGTGCCCGCTGCTCCATGCTTCCCTGGTGTCTGCCTGGCTGCTGGGCTCTGTGGTGTCCTCCAGGCTTCTGGGCTTGACCTGCTTAGATCACAGCCCCTGGAGCATGTACCTATTTTAGAGGCAGAAAGGGGTGTGAACTGGGAGGCAGAAAAGAAAGAGGCTCACGTGGTCTGGCACATTCTCCCCTTTATAAGGAAAAGGGGCTGTGTGTGGTTGTGTTGGGATGGGCAGATTTTAGCTGTGAAAAGTGATCATCACCTGAGCTGGTGAGAGCTCCCAGCGCCCAGGGGCCTCTTTCCAATCACTTCCTCTCCCACCTGACCTCCCAGCCTTAGAGGGCTGATCTAAACCCTGTAAAACCAGGGTTTAGGCTCCGACCCACCTGTAGGCAGGATCAGACTCAGGGGGTCTCATGGTCCCCCAGAAAAGGTCCCCTGAGACAACTGGCCAACCTCATCCTCATCAGGCAAGTGCCTTGAACCCAAGAGGCTCACAAGTGACCTGGCAGGAGAGCCTTAGCCCAGTGCCTCAGGCAGCAGGCATCTCCATCACCGGAGTCATCACACCCAACACATGAGGGCCCTGTCACCCCGGCTCTGGCTGCAAGTAGCACGAGCTCTCTGATGAGGCCTTGCCTGCCAGCCTGCCCACCGCGGGGCATCAACCACTTAATTAACATCTGGACAGTTTCCAAGGCTCTCACATCGGAGGCCCTGGGAAGCCCAGAGCAGCAAGACTGTGCCATTATACTTAGCACCCTCCCCAGAGCTCAGGCCCGGCTGTAATCCAATTAGTTCTCTTCCAAATTAAAGAATCCAAATCAAAATCTCTCTCTCCACCTATAAATAATTAGCCTGCTCCCACCAGAATGGCATCTAGAAAAGCAATTTCCTCTGTGGCCACTAAGAATAATCAGGAAATGCCTTTGAAAACTGAAAAGCCAAGCATTGTCCCTGGAACAAGATATCCCTGAGTTCAGGGGCTTCAGTTGCCAGGCAGAACCATGAATCATATCTGAGCCTGATGACGCCAGGAGAATTCATCTGGAGAGCAAGGCCCCAGGCTCCTCCAGCAACGTCCAGCTCTAACTCCATGTGACCTTTCTGTTCTCACGGCCAGTGAAATCCTGCTGGGTTCAGGGTTTCCACAGCCCCGGAGAGCGCCCTCCCACACACCTGTTACTACTTAGGGTCAGGGCCCAAGCCCCCATTCAGCTGGCCTGGGGAAGTGTCCTGAGCCAACAGCTATTGCTGTATCATTTAGAGGTGGCAGCGGAGACATTGTTTGTCAACTGTCTCTTTTAAGTAAAAGGCTTCCATGACAGGACCATGGTCCTATCCTTGGCCCCAAGATGTGTAACTTAAAATATTCAAAATTACTCTCCAAGGGGAGGACAGAACCCTCTGTTCCTTCTGCTGAGGCAGGGCAAGCAGCCCCACGTGGGAAGCTGGGGGAAGATCAGTGTGGCAGCAGGAGTCCCTGCACAGGGGAAGGGGGTTGGCATTGGTCCTGTGGCCAGGTCGGGACATCCTGTGGGGGTTCGGTGGGGGCTGGTGCCTGGGGCATTCTGTTTCTGTCTGGAAGAGGCTGGGGCTCGGGGGGTTGGAAGGAGATGGCCCAGGTTTGTCGGGAGATCCAGAAGCTTCTCAGCACCTATCCGAGTCATGCAGCACACACAGCCTGAGTGCCCCAAGTGACTAATCATCTCCTCAACCGCCCATCCTGCTGTGGGAGGGGTGCTGGCAGGGCCCTGAGCTGGGCTCCTTAACTGCCTTCACACCAGCGGCATCTGGCTGGGCTGGGCTGGGCTGGGCTGGTAGTGACCTGTGCATTTCTTAAGAGCTCCAGAGACCAGTGTTGTGACCTCCCTCGGCCAAGCCCTCCCAGCCTCTCCTGAGGAGCCTGCAGTTCAGTTTCAGCAGGGAGAGGGGCTCGGTGCCCTGTCCTTAGGGCTCTGGTCCAGGGTGCAAGTGGTTCTAGCTCCTGATGGGTCTCTGTTCTAAGGCCCTAAGCAGTGGCTTTCAAACATTGTTACTGTGACCTACAACATTTACAGTGAGATCCAGAAGTTGGTTTGTATCTGTTATCCCTAAAACAATTGTTTCATAAAACGCTATTCTTAGTAAGTGCAGTACACGCTATTTTCTGTTCTATGTATTTTTTAAAAAGTACTGGCTGTGATTCACTAACTTGATTTTACAACTTAACCACTAGATTACTTCTAGTGTTTGGAAAACACGACTCAGATTCCAGATCTCCAGAGATTCTGGCCAATTGAGAGCCTGGTGTGCGTGTGGGCAGCGTGGCTGGACTCCCTGGGAAGCAGTACACCCTAGAGGTGGGCCTGGCTGCCAGCAGGCCAGAGAGACGGCCCTGTACCTCTGTCTGCCATCCCCTGGGGACTGGAGCCTGTCCTCGCTCCCACCCATCAAGGCTGAGAGCTCTAAGATGAGGACATGTGTTGAACAGGGGGAGGAGAGAGTGTCACTGGTGTGACAGGGACAGGCCCGTACAAGAGTATGGCCACGCCCAGTAACGTGTGTCACTGTCCCTTTCCTCTGCCTCCTGCGCCTTGTCACCGTGAGCAAACAGTGAGCTTCTACCAGCCCAGCCTGTTTAGCAAACAACTGGCCCTGCAAGGCTGGCCAGGTGTGTCAGGGCCCTATCAAACTGGAGCCGGTGCCCATCTGGAAGAGAACAGAGGGGAGGGAGGGAGAGGTAGCTTCAAGCTGGTTTTGGCTGGAGCTTGGGGACCTAGAGGCTGGAACCTCAGGGGTAGAGGCTTTGCCAGTGGGCTGCAGGAGTGCCCCTCAGTGGGTAATGGAATAGGACCCTTTTGTAACCAAAGGCCTGGCTGGGATCAAGATTACAGGAAGCAGCAGCATTGGGTGGGAGAGGACAGAAGTCTTCCCTTTGCAAGATTCTGAGGAGATAATTGACACGAGTTCAAATCCTGGCTCCCCTGCTTACTGTGACTCGGGAAGTCACTTAATGCCCTAGCCGCTGGCCTCAGTTTCTTTGTCTGAAAAATGGGATGATAATATCTACCTAATAGGATTGTTGCCAAGTATGAAATGAGGTCTTACGTGTGAGAGTGCCGAGACACTGTGGTATTAGCCGAAGTTCCATAAATGTTAGTTGTCTTCCTTCCTGTTGCCCTGTGGGCTCGTGCTAGCCCCTCTGTGATACCCCATTTGAGGCAGTCCATCCATCAACAGCTGTTGAGTGACTGTTTGCTCGGGGCACAGCACTGTGCTCATCATCGTGGAGAAGCCAGACCTGTAAGGCATGGCCAGAAACATAGGCGAGGCCGGCCAGAGAGGAAGGCGCTGCGCACAAGGGCACTCAGAGCTCCCAGCTAGTTGACAGGCAGGGAGTGATGTGTACACGGTGAACGCTGGGGGAGTTTGCCTGGGGTCACTGAGTTCCTTCCTTCCCACATCAGAGAGGACTTCATGGGGGAGGAGGAGTTCCCGGAGGACGGAGACTTCTGAGTGGATGGAGTTTGGCTGGGAGAGAGGAGGAATGCGGGCAGGATATGAGAGCAGAGGATGTGGGTGGAGCCCTGTGGGGAGTTGAGAAGGCTGGTCTGGCTGGAGCAGAGGCTCTTGTGCGGGGCTGAGGCAGGACCCCAGAAGGAGGGAGCCCAGGGATGGCAAGTCCTGAATTCAAGGCTGGGAGTGGGGAGTACCGTCTGGGCTGTTACTTTATGTGGCTCTTGTGAGATGTCAGGGAGGGGGACAGGACTCAGAGAAACATCTCCTGCCTCTCTCTGGAAAAAGGAGATAGGCCCCCCTCTCAGCAGTCACCTGCCCTCTGCCAGGTCTCTCCTCCACTGACGGTCCACAAGGTAGAACGGTTAAGCTTGTGCGTCCTCGCAGGCTCACTGTAAGGTATTTGGAGGTCACTCTCCTTAAAACTTGTTTTGAAAGCTTGGATTCAGTGCCATTGATGGTCGCCACTGCAAAGCGTGCTTTCTGTTTAGCCTTATTTGGCCCCCAGGAAGGCAGTTGCTCCTGGATAGGTTGGTAAAGACCTGCCCAGTGCCATCTGGTCACCTGCCTTTGGGGAGACAGGGAGGATTCCAGGGGCTCCACATTTGGGGAGGGCAGAAGCTCCTGTGTCAAGTGTTGAGAGGAAAGGGACTGGGTGCTGACTGCTTCTGGAGGAAAGGAGACTCCCTGCTGGAGTCTTAATTGCCTGTTTCCAAGGAGTGGTGGCCCTTTCCCTTGGGTAGGGCACACGCCTCCAACAGCTGACTTAATAAGCATGCAGATTAATAAGAGGACAAAAATGTGCCCTGACTCGATTTTAATGTGATTTTTGCTCGAGCTTCCAAGCTGATCAAAGGGTAGAGATTCTCTGTTCAACTGAACAGATGTCCTTTGAGTGTTTCCATGTCCTAGACACTGTGCCAGGTACTGTGGGGCTTGCAGAGGTGAATAAGCTATAGTCCTGCCCTCCCAGGTGGGAGGTGGGTGGGTGGGAAGTTCGGGTTCAAGCCCATCGTAGCTGAAATGTAGGGAATGGGGGCGGGGCAGTGGGAGGTAAGTGTGGGTGGAGGCAGATCCTGGAAGGACTCAAACGCTCTGAGTTTGGACATTATTCCTTGGCAGTAGGGAGTCATGGAAGGGCTTTGAGGAAGAGGGACATGATCAGACCAGAATTGTCCCTTAGAAACCCAAACAAAGTGGCAGTGAGGGTGATGGCTCCATCATTTGAAAAGATGGAGCATATGACCATTTCTGAGGGCATGAGGTGGGGACAGGTAGAGACAGTTGTAGTGGTCCAGGAAGTAGGTGGTAGGCCCTGGTCTCAAGGACTGTAGAAGAGGTATCACAAAGGTCAAGTTCACAGACCACAGGCGTTGTGGGAGAGGGAGATGCTGGTCTGGGTGATGGGGAGGAGGACGATCACTGGGTGAGATAAGGAACATGGGTGGAGAAACAGGTTGTGGGAGGGGTGACTCAGTCTTGGAGAGTGTGTGTGTATTGAGGGAGGGGTGCCCTGACACCTGGAAGAAACAGAAGTTAAGACAGGTGAGGACCTGAGACAGGGTTCAGGTCACAAACCATTTGGACAAGGTAGATGACATCAGCAAGGGAGACAAACAATGGGTTGGTTTGTCCATTCACCCGTTTATTCACTCATTCATTCAAAAGCGTAGCTTGAGCCCCTCGTTTGTGACAGAGCCTCCCAGGGCTTTTTAAACAGAAGAGTGCCATGATCCGACGCATGGCTGGAGGAGAAACTGGGGCCAGGAGATGGCACAGGAGAGGAGTCCAGAGCAAGGCTGGGACAAGGGCGAGGGGAAGGCTGTGAAGGTGGCCTTGAAGGCCTGGGCAGTGTCAGAAACACCAAGGGAGGGTGGTGACATGAAGGCAAAGAAGGAGAGTGTCAGGAAGATGTGGCACAAAAAAAACCCTGGCCAAGGGGGGAGAAACGGGCAGTGATAGCATCAGATACTGCAGAGAGAGCAGGAAGGGCCGGAAGGTCATTGGACCAGCCAAAGAGAAGGTCAGCTGAGCTTTCCTGGAGTGGTCCCAGCTGAGTGGTGGGGGCATGGGCCACAGCCAGCTTCGCGGGAAGGAAGAGGACTGAGGGCAGACACTGTTTTGAGAAATTTGGTGGCACCGGGAAATGGGACATGCAGCAACTGCAGAAGCCTCTATTTCCATCCTCCATCCCTTCGTGTCCTTTTTTTTTTTTTTTTTTTAACTTTAGATTAGGAGGAGGATCTGAACCTGTTTGCAGGCATAGAGAAGGAGCTGGTAGACAAGGGGAAAGATGAAAGAGAGATTAATTGATAGGAAAAAGTTCCTCTAGAGTGTGAGGTATGGGAACCAGCCCTCAGGTGGTGACATTGTTCTGGAAGGTGGCTGGGAAGCTTCTGGGGACAGAAGGGAAGGCTGCGTGACTGAAGTAACTGGAGAGAGGAGGGGGCCTTCCCTGTAGCCCTGCACCTCATGGAGGAGGGGAGCTCTTGGAATTCCTGCACTCCCCTATTGCAGGCTCCTGTCTGACTCCCCACTGCCCATGGCTGGGGCCTTCAGAAGGCTCAGCTGGGGTCTGGGGAGGCTGCCCTTTGATGGAAGTAATGCCAGCCCCTTTTTAAAAAAATTATTTATTTATTTATTTAATTTATTTATTTTTGGCTGTGTTGGGTCTTCGTTTCTGTGCGAGGGCTTTCTCTAGTTGCGGCAAGTGGGGGCCACTCTTCATCGCGGTGCGCGGGCCTCTCACTATCGCGGCCTCTCTTGTTGCGGAGCACAGGCTCCAGATGCGCAGGCTCAGTAGTTGTGGCTCACGGGCCTAGTTGCTCCGCGGCATGTGGGATCTTCCCAGACCAGGGCTTGAACCCGTGTCCCCTGCATTGGCAGGCAGACTCTCAACCGCTGCGCCACCAGGGAAGCCCCCAGCCCCTTTTCATAAGGCACCTGCTCAGATCTTGGAGACCTGATGGTTAAAGAAGAGTCCACCACACTACTTTACAGTAACTGACAATAACAACTGTAACCATGGAGAGCCACATGGCTTAAGGCGTCAAGATGTCAGTCATGTTTTTATGCCTATGGAAGCAAGTTGGAGTCTATTCTGTCTGTACAAGGGTGCCGTCACTGTGAATAACTGCAGCTGGGTTATTATTTGTGAGCAAACCAAACCCCAAATAGGTGTGTCTTTTATTTTGTTCCTGAGAAACAGTGTCAGCCCATAAATGCCTTAACATGCTTTATCTACTTGATTTCATGTCACAGTCCTAGAAAACTGTGCTCGTTTTTACAAGCATAAGGATAGCATATAATTTTATTAATTCAAAATGTATTCAGTGACTGCGAAGAATACTATTATGAATATATGTGGCATGTGTCAGTGGCTGGTTTTCACCCAGAATAAAAGTTTATATTAATGCTCTAAGTAGAGAGAGAATAAAACAAGGTCCAGGTGAAGTCAGCAGGAGCGGGAGAAGGTTGCAGGTGGGGAGAGATGGACGGCTTCTCTGCATCTTTGTCGTTCATGTGGGAGAGGGGGGCAGGTGGCCTCCAGATTTCAGTTTTCTGCCTACAAGTGGCTAGAACTGACAGATCTAGCTGATCAATGTTTCCTAGTGTTTCAAAGGAACAAGGGAAGGGGCTGATGACGATATAGTTACAATGTTAACATTTATTGATTTCTTACTGTGTGCACCAGGTACGGTGCTAAGCACTTTGGATGTATTGTCATTGAATCCTCGCAGCAATTCTCCAAGGTAGATGGTGTCGTCCTCATCTTAAAGATGAGAAGGTTCAGAGAGGTTAATAGAGTGCCCAAGGTCACACAGCAAGAGCATAGCAGAGCCAGGCCTTGAGCCCAGGTCCGGTAGACCTGAGGGCCTGCACTCAGCCACCAGCTTGGGATAAGGCCGAGCAGCCGTGCTACTCGGCAGAGGCCCGAGGTGGCTACAAGTAGCCCCGAGGTTAGGGACCTCAAGAAGAGGCCTCTTCCCAGACTGCAGGCTCTTCCCCGGGCAGTTAAGTGGCCATCTGTCAGGACAGCTGAACTCTGTTACCTTCTGAGCCCAGGAGAGCACAAGCCAGAGTTCTGGCAGCTCTCCCACCGCTTAGACAGGAGCTCAAGTTCTAAGGAGTTGTCCTCTGTTCTCTCTGTCCTCTCTCCCAAGGAGGCAACAGACTGGGCCTGGGTGTCATGCACGTGGGGAGAGAGTTAAACTGGCCTGTCTGTAATAAGGCTTGTTTCCTCAGGGGCTGAAGCCCACCCCTCAGTAGAACCAAACTGGTGACCCCTCCCTTCTGGAGTGTCTGCTGAGCCAGGCTGGGAGTCCTCGTGGCCAGAGACACAAGCCTCGCTGCCTCTTTCCAAGATAAGGAACCAGGACAGATCGCCTCAGAGAGCAGCTAACGTTTTCCAGGGTGTGCGTGGGGGGTATGAAGTGACTTCACTTTATCTTTTCGGATGGGTCTGCATCACTTGTTTATAGAGCAACTACTTTCTAGTCCCTACGTGCCGGGTCCCGGTGCTTCGTAGAGACAGAACCCCCTCAGCCAAGTGTCCGAGCTGCAGCTTCCCGGAGTGCTCCAGAGCTGTGAGGGCAGGGATCAGGTGCAGGACACCAGGGAGAGGAGCCAGGGTCCCGCTCCAAGAGCAGAGACCTCCTGCTCTCATTTTACAGATGAAGAAACTGAGGCTCACAGAAGTCAAGTCGTTTCCCCAAAGTCACCCCGTTTAGTAAGCGGCTGGGTCTCAAACACAGACCCACCTGGCGCGGGTGCTGTGCTCTCAGCTCCGCTGACTCTTTTCTGTGTGTTTGCTTCCAGTTCTTTAAGGCCTATTCCAAGACCGGCTCAGGAGCTACACTGTCAGGTGGGTGTCCCAGCTCGCGGGGTCTCATTGGCGCTGTCAGCGTCTTTCTCCCCCTCTTTCGCCTGGGCTTCTACTGGGGTGAAGAGAGCCCAGCAAGGTCTGCAGGGTGAGGAGGTCCCCAGTGAAAGCCAAATTTGTGTTTTCCTGGAAGTGTCGTTCCCAGCCAGCCTGGAAGATGCCTTTGGGAAAACAAGGCTGAAGAAGCCCTTCCATTTGGGCCCATCTGGGAAGCGGGGAGGGTCCCATGTTCCCAGAATAGCCCTTCGTGTCAAAGTAGGGTTGACATCCAGAGGGGCAGCCAGATAGCGTGGGGAGGGCCCTCGGGGCCCAGGTCTGAGGGACTCTCTCCTGCCCTGAGGGATGGGTCCCCCTGCCATGCTTAGGACCACAGGGGTGGGGTGCACCACCCCCCCATACAGAGAGGGATGAGATGCGCTCTGTTTTGCTCAGCTCGTGCCCTGGGCCCTTTGCTTCCATGAGGCAAGCTGACAAGGGCACTGGGATTCATTCTCCTCTCTTCACGCCCCTTGCCTGTGTCCATCTTCATTTACAGCGGCTGGTGCTGATGTGCGGGCGCTGCGGGAGAGGCTCATTGACGCCCTGGAGTCCCATAGTGACACGTGGCCCTCCGCCTGTCCCCCACTGAAGCCTGCCAGGTATTTGGGGCTGGGGCAGGCCCAGGGCAGTGTGGCAGGATGGCAGGCCGGGGACCGGGCTGCTTCTTCCTGTTGCCTGAGCGGTGGACACTCCAGTGGACCGGAGCCCAGAGCTGTCTGGAGCAGCTGGTGGAGGGCTTCCCATTGCTGGAGGTCCTACCCGAGGAGCCCTGACTTCCTGGGGCTGACAGGGATGCAACGGCCCATCCCACCCGGTGGGAAGGAAAAGACGGGCGGGGTTCTCCAGGTCATACCTGCTGCTACTTCTCAGAACCTGGAATGTCGGAGGGATGCAGCTGGATTTCACATGATCTAACCCAGGGAGGGTCCCTGAGAGGGTGGGCGTGGGGAGGAAAAAGGGAGACCAGATGCCGTTTAGAGGAAAGGGGATGGGGGACTGAGAAGCACAAAGCCCTGTAAAATGAAGGTGCTCATTTCCTGAGCCATGGCTGTGACTGGGGGATGGGGAGGTGACTCTGCTCCCTGGGCTGCAGAGCGTCAGGTGGCTGGTGTCCCATATCTACCTGCCAGGCAGCCTTCCAGGATCGCCTCTAATCTAGGAAATCAGGATAACGAGGTGCATGGCGTCTCACTCTAACTCTCCCGCAGAGGGAAACAGGTAGATTGAAAACACGAGGTGTCCTGCCCTTCTGGACGAGAACTCCGGATAGGAGAAAGCCCACCTTAAGGGGCCGAGAAGGAGCAAATCCAAGTACCAGCTGGGGCTGCTAGAGGGAGCCCAGCCACAGAACACAGTGAAGGTTCCAGATGCTGAGAAGGCCTCAGGAGGCAAACACTGGGGCTTCAGCGCCCACCCTAAGTCTGCTGGTGTCTGGAAAGCTGAGGCCCTGCTGAGGGACTGTGTTTCCAAGTGTCAGTTGGTGTTGAATCCAACTCACAATGATTCTTTTATCATCTTCCCCAATTCTCCATCCTCCCAGAGGGCCTCATGGAGCCCCTGGACTGAGTATATGGTCTTGGTTTGGGGTTCCACAGCCAGACCCCATCTCTCCAGGAAACTCCTCGCTCCTTCTTCCATTTCTCAATGATCGTGTCTCTGCCTCTCTCTCTTTCTTACACCCACCCTCCCTCATGGTGCCTTTTCAGCCCAGAAGATCTCAAAAGCAACCAGCCAGGTAAACCTGCCAGCCTCTCTCAAAGTGATCCTTCTAGAGAGCTTTAGGGAGGAGTTGGGGACCTGTGGTGGAAGGTGGGCTGCCTCTTCCAGAAGTGTGAGTGGGAATGGATGGGATGGGGGCGAGTTACATGGTCAGCCGCCTGTGGGCTCGCTCTTCTGCCAGCCTTGGGGAGGTCTGGGGAAGTTGCCTGAGAGGCCACCTGCTACCACCCCAGGGGCTGTCAGTGACCATCCGCCCACTGGGGTACACTCTGGCCCCCACCTCTCTGGCATGGCGTTTGTACTGTTGCTGGGCTGGGCTCCATTGGCCCCATGTTGCGCCTTCTGTTTGGAGGAAACCACTGCCACATCGTTGGATCTGGAGGAGGGAAATAGGTCATCAGGTTGGGGACAAAAGTAGATGCTGTTGTCTCCTGTTACATGGCTGATGATGTTCTGCTTTTAATTGAAATAAGGGAACAAATCATTTTTGTATCATGCAATTGTTTTCTACTGAAACTCTGCGTTTTTAAAACAGCTTGTATCTTAATTCTTTGATTTGGGGGGAATAATAAGATTTGCCTTCTTATTAATTTCCACCTTTGTCCTGGGGCCCTAGTTTCCTCGTCTTAAAATAAGGAGGTTAAAATCTTAAAATAAGATTAGATAGCTTCTAAGATCTCCTGTACCCAGGACTTTCTGATTCTTTAGTTCCTTTTGTATGCCTGCCCCAGGAGTAGACGAAGCACATCTCCCAGTTGGTAGTGACTTAGCACAGATCAAGGCTTGTGTCTGATGGGTAGTAAACACCAGCTTCTCAGGGGACCAATAAAAACTGCCCCCTAAGCCTGGGCCTTACCCAGAGCATAGAAACACCTGGACTCAAAGCGTGCCTCGCCTGGTCTCTTCCTCAGAATGCCCGTACGCACTCCTGACTCTGAAAAAACAACCCAAATAGGTGGGTGAAGTGAAGAACCAGGTTTCGGTAATAGGCAGAGAGAGTCTTTTGAGACTCAAGGTTTGGTTTACTCCCACTGGAGGGCTGGCATGGAGAGACTTCCTCGAAGTCTTGTGTGCAAACAGAGAAGGAGGTGTGTCTGGCCGCACTCACGGTACTGGGTCAGCCACGTCTGCTGTCGCCGGCAGTTTTGCTTTCTTCCCACCACAGAGAGAGTGACTGCCAGCGTTGTCTATTGCAGGCTGGAGGAGATTACTGGATTCTTTGCAAGAAACGATGAAGACTACCTGGCGCTGATCTTTGAAAGGGAAGGCTCCTACCTGGGTAGAGAGGTGAGCTGCCTGCAGGGTCCCACAGCTCCTGCATAGCCCCTGGGAGAGAGCCAAGAGCAGGGCTGTTCCTGTGCACTTCTTAGCCCAGCACTGGCCTGACCCCTGCTGGGGGAAACGGGAAGTGTAGGAGCTGGACCTTTCTGTTTAAAGCCTTTACGTCCGCTTGGATCTTCCTCGTGGAAACTGAGAATGATAACACCTGCTATTTATTGAGCATTGCACTAGACTGTTGACACACGTAGTTGCTGATCTTTCTAATTAACGAAGATGGTCAAATAACAGGTCGAAGATCACACAGCCAGTGAATTGGTAGAGCAGGACTTCAAACCAGGTCTGTCTGCCTCCAAAGCTTGTGTTATTTCCACACTACCCCCCAAAGAATTGGAGTTAAAAATCTGGGGGGGAGGGAACATCAGAGAGCCTCTAGTCCCTCTTGAGGAAATGGGGTCCCTTCCCAGGTGAAGCAGATAACAGAATCAGGCGAGTTGGAATCTCCACTCCATCACTTATGTGCTGTGTCTGTGATCATGTTACTCAACTTTCTTGAGCTTCGTTTCCCTGCCTTTGAAGTGGTGACAGTTACCTTTTTTCAGAGTATGGTTGGGAACATCAAGTGAGGCGGTTTAGAGGAAGAACCTGGATGAGTAACTGGCACAGAGTACGTGCTTTATAAAGGTCCATCCCCGGCCTGATGCAGAGAGTCTGGCGTTCCACTGCTGCCTCATGGACTTTGCAGGCCACTGGGCTTTTCCCAGATGCAGAGGTGGGACGGGCCGGTGCCTGGGAGAAGTTCCAAGGCAGTGCAAGGAGACAGAGAGAGAGGGGATGAAATTAAACACCACTGTTGACTCTGAATGGTTTTCCTCCTGGAACTCACGAAGCACAGTTGAGCTCTCCGAGCTGTCTCCAGACCTCTCAGCCCCGAGAGGGGAAGCATGGAGGTGGGATGGGCAGGGAGCTTTGCTGAAGGACTGCCTGACCCTTCTGGTCCCATTCCAGGCCTGGGGTCATGCCTGTACAGGTGACTGATAAATGTTCATTGGAATCAGCTCTTCCTCCTACGCTCCCCCATTCCGCTAGTAACCAAGGGCAGTGGTCCCGTGTCCATGCAGAGGTGCCCAGGGATGGTTAGTTTGAGAGGCAGGAGGGCACAGTGGCCAAGAGCCCCAGCTCTGGAGGCAGATCACCCTGGGATTTACAGCCCAGCTCAGGCGCTTGCTACATATGTGACCTGATCACATGATTTCACTGCTGAGCTTCGGTTTTTGCGTCTACTGTACGATAGGAGTTTTATTTTTTAAAGAAATACTTACGTACATAACTACTAGTCATTGTTAGAAGCACTTTTATAAAATTAACCCATTCAGTCCTCTTAACAGCCCTTGGAGGTGGGTATTGTTATTACAATTTTGCAAGTAAGGAAGTTGAGTCAGGGAGAGGTTTAGTCTGAGGGGGCAGGATTTAAACCCAAGCAGCCATGGTATACTGCACCACCTGGCTTGGTCTCCTAGTAATTGTTCCTATTTCATAGTGAGTATTATTTTGAAGATTAAATGAAGCAATCTATATACAGAACATAATACCTATTCAATAAATATTACCTAACAGTATATTTCTCCTTCTTAATTCTTTCTAAAAATAAAATCGTCACGTCTAAGTATGTTTTTCCAATTTGGAATATAGACAGAAAGTCTTACAAATATCAGAACAAAACTGAAACCACTTTTTTTTTCTTCCAAATATCAGATACATACATTTTTTTAATTTATTTTTTTTATTGGGGTATAGTTGCTTTACAACGTTGTGTTAGTTTCTGCTGTACAGCGAAGTGAATCAGCTGTATGTATACATATATCCCCTCTTTTTTGGATTTCCTTCCCATTTAGGTCACCACAGAGCACTGAGTAGAGTTCCCTGTGCTATACAGTAGGTTCTCATTAGTTATCTATTTTATACATATTAGGGTATATATGTCAGTCCCAATCTCTCAGTTCATCCCACCCTCCCCTTCCCCCACTTGGTGTCCATATGTTTATTCTCTACATCTGTGTCTCTATTTCTGCCTTGCAAACAGGTTCATCTGCACCATTTTTCTAGATTCCACATATATACATTAATATACAACATTTGTTTTTCTCTTTCTGACTTACTTCACTCTGTATGACAGTCTCTAGGTCCATCCACGTCTCTACAACTAACCCAATTTCGTTCCTTTTTCTGGCTGAGTAATATTCCATTGTGTATATGTACCACATCTTCTTTATCCATTTGTCTGTCAATGGGCATGTAGGTTGCTTCCATGACCTGGCTATTGTAAGTAGTGCTGCAGTGAACATTGGGGTGCATGTGTGCTTTTGAATTTTGGAAACCACATCTTTTTATGCCTTTTACAAATTGTTCTCATTGGAAAGAAAATTACATCAAATTGGAACTGTCCTCAAAGATTCAAGATGTGTGGTCCGCACCGTTCCCGAGCAGGCAGCGTTTGCACTCCTTACAGCGGGGCAGACGTGGTTGGCGGCAGGAGAGTCTCACTCGTCACGATAGTCTACTCTTGGAAAGGTTTCGAGTCTGGCTAGAGCACAGCTGCCACCCAGGTGCCTGCCCAGGCCTTCCCTCTGTCCAGTGGCTTGGCCTACCCCTGCAAGTGTCTCACTGTCTCTGCAGGTGACTCTGGACATGTCCCAGCGCCGGGGCATAGTGGTGCGCAGGGTCCTGAACACAGATCATGACGTGGTGAACGAGTTTGGTGTCACCGACTTCCCATCGTGCTACCTGCTGTTTCGGAATGGCTCTTTCTTCCGGGTCCCCATGTGAGTGTCTCTCTGCCCCCTCTCTCCCCGCTCCCTGTGCTCCTCCTTTCTCCTGCCTCGAGAGGCTGCAAGCCTTTCACAGGGGCTGACAGGTTCTTTCTCCTGTGAGTCTTCTGAGGAGTCCGTGGGCACCCTCTGCAGGAGAAGCAGATCTCTGCCTATGGTGGGTGGGGTGGTGGGCATGCTACAGCCAGGAGTCCGGGCCCAGAACGCTGCCCCCAGCTCAGTAGTTCAGCCTCAGGTCCCCGGCGCACTCAGCACCCAGCGTTGGCGCTTCTGCCCCATCCCCACCGCGGCCCTGGCCCTATTCCCCATCCTCCTCTCTTCACAGACAGACTCGTTGGCAGTCTGCAGGCCTGGCAAGCACTCAGATACGCCTGACCCTCCCTCCCTTTGGTTTTCTAATTGCAGAAAAGTTCATTAGGAGCCAGACAATAGCCGGTTCCGAAATGCCAAGAGAGAACAATCAGGCCAGCCGTAGCCCCTCTGTCAGGCTCCCGCCGCTGAATGGCGCCAGATGGTGCCTCGGTGCCCTCCCTGGGCAGATGATTGATGTCCACCCGGCCCTGCAGGCAGGAGTGCGAGGGCCAGGGAGACCAAGGCTGGCCTGAGATGTCCAGTGAACCGCTCCTCAGGGCCATTAGTGCCATCCTGCACCAGGGCTGGGCAGCGCGGCCACCCGCCCTCACCCGGCCCCAGTCACCTGGCAGCACTGGGCCAGGCCTCGTCAGAGAGCGCCGTCGGGGGGTGGGGGGGGGGAGGCAGCACGATGGCCGCGGGGACAGGGAGGGGCAGGAAGTGCCAGTCCTGGTGGGGAGCGGAGGCATTGTTTCCTCTCTCGGAGTTGGTGGAGGGGAAAATTGTTTGTGACGACGCTGCTTCTGAGCCATCTGCTTGTCAGTAAACATTGGGCCGGGACAGTGGAGTGGAAAGCAGTGCTTCCCGGTGCCAGGTCCCCTGGGGTGTCCCATCACGCTGCTGGTCTTCACATCCCTCCCTCCAGGGGCCTTGACCAGGAGACGCCGCCTGCCCTTGAGGACTCCTCTTTGTGAGACGAGAGAGAGAAATCAAAAGGATTGTCAGAATTTTCGTGGTTTGGGGTCGTTGCTGCTATTTTTTAAAAATCATGTATCAAACTCCCTTGACCTCCTTGGGGAGTAATGTCACCTCTGGTACCTTGGAGCAAGCTTGTGAGCTTCCCTGAGGCCACGTGCCACTTTGTAGCTTTGGTCTCTGGGGAGGGTCGTCAAACCCACCATCTGGTCAGTGGCCAGAAAGAGCACTGTCCCCAGAGGGCCCTCCTCCTCCCTAAGGTGCCCTGTCTCCCCACCTCTCCGAGGCAGGTTGAGGAATTCACGGGCCCAGCCGCTTTTCCAGGTGGGATTTTGACTTAAGACTGGTGTCAGAGAGGCTTTCCACAGCGTGAGCAGTGAATAGAAAGGTTAACGTGAGGCAGGGGTGCCCCAATTTTTACCTCACTGAGGATAAGACCGAACCAGGTTCAAGTATTTCTGAATAAACATTCCTGCCAGGTGAGCCACCCGCCTCCTCTCCTGCCGTGAGTTAGCTCTGGGGTTTTGTTCCTCCATGCTCACTGCCTCTCCCCCACGGTTCCCTTCCCTCACAGGCTTATGGAATCCAGGTTCTTCTACACCAAGTACCTGCGGAGGTTCTCCAGGGACACCAGCGAGGCTGTCCCCACCACAGCTGCGCGGAACACCTCTAGCACCATAGCCCCTACCATGTGGAAAGTTGCAGATCCGTAAGGCCACGCCTGGTCCTCCTCATCCCTTCCCTTCCCCACCCTCTCTTCTAATCACAGACACCCCCCTTCCTTCCACACTCTGTTCCTTGTCACAAGCTTGGCATGTGTCATCCTGAGCCCAGACCCCCCGAGGGCTGGCCTTGGCCTATGGGGGCCCCCGGCCGCTGGCCGTGCACAGGAGAGTCTTAAATATGCAGAGGCGGCAGCGTCTGCTGACTGTATTCTTCATGATGGAACGCATACTTTCCGATGCCCACATTCCTTAAGCTTAACTCTATTCAAGACCAAGTAGAATCAGCTTGGAAGGATAATCTGCAGCCTCCAAAACAACTTCCCACCCAAGCATTTATTGCTTCAGCACAGATTTTTGAGTTCCTGCTATGTGCTAGGCACCATAAATACCGATTGTGCAGGGCAGATGCAAGCCCTGCCCAGAGTTTACAGTCCCTTCACAGCATCCCTTCTAGGAAGGCACTCGACCTCACTTGAATGCCTCTGGTGTCAGGGAGCTCACTACTTTTCAAGATAGCCAGTGTCATTGTGCACAGTTGTAAGCACGAGGTAACTGTTCTCTCTGAGGCTCCTTGGCTCTGCCCTGGTGGTAGAATTTCTGCTTGTTGGGCAGGGAGATGGGGCCGTAGACCTCTTGCTCTGGCCCCCAGCATGGTACCACGTGGAAATGGCTGACCAGGAAGCTCAGAGCTGAGTCCAGAGGGCGGCTTCCACAAGGGGGCTGCACGAGAGAACTGGGGGCAGGGTCACTGGATTTCGGGAAGGATTTTGCATCCCAACATGAGAGACTCTAAGGGTGGAAAGTGCTAGTGGAGAGGTTTTTAGTAAATCAGGTGGGAAGGAAAGAGAAAGTAAGAGGTGGGAATGTTCATTATAATCATTCAAATTATGATTATTCAGATCATTCAAATTGCTATTATGGCTGACACTTCTAGTCTTATGTGCCAGACTGTGCTGGGCACTTGCGTCCATTATCTCCTTTAGTCAGGGGGCCACTCCTTGAGGCAGAACACAGGAACGGAGAGGTAAACCGAGGCCCCAGGACACGGAAGTGGAGCAGAGGGAGGGGACTTTGGCACGAGGGTAAAGCGCAGGTGCCCACAGTGCTCACCCCGTCAGCTGACCTTGTTGGCTTCCCACCACCTCAGGAGGCAGGTGGGGCAGGAGTCCATTTTACAGGTGAGATCACTGAGGCCGGAGAGGCGGGTTGAGTTGCCCAAGCTCCCAGAGCTAGCCCACCATAGAAGGAGGCAAGAATCTAGGGGTCAGGAGGCAGGGGTAGAGAAGCAGCCCTTCCCTCAGGACCCTGAGCCCAGATCCCACGAGAGCGTGATGGGCACGGGGTGAGCAGCCAGCTTGGAGCCTGCAGCCCTTCCCCCAGGGCTGGGGTCAGCCCGAGAGGTGCGAGATGGAGCCCTAATGCCCAGGGTCTGGCAGCTGCAAGGACGTCAGCCAAAATAAATGTAAACCCCACTTCCCCTTCTCCCCAACCCCATTCTCAGCCTTGGCGGGCAGCCAAACCCTTGGTCTTTCAAAGAGCACCCAGCTTCTCGAGCCATGTTGTGTGGGTGCACCCCTGTTGGTCTGCTTGTCTGTCCCTAGGGATCTCTGTTCAGAACAGAGAATGAAGCTCAACCTTCCACTAGTGGCCTGGCAAAAACACCTTTAGTGAGCGATGGGAGAGGCTGGCCCGGGACCTGCAGAGGGGGAACCCTGCTCTGTGCCAGGAGCTGCTGAGAGTTTTACACTTGTGCTTTTGTTTAATCCTCTCAGCAACCTACCTGTGAGCAAGTTATTACTATCCCCATCTTACAGATAAGGAATTGAGGCTCAGAGAAGTTAAGTAATTCGCCCAAGGTCACACAGGTAGTTACTGGCAGAGCCAAGTGCTAACTTATTTATTTTATTTTATTTTATTTTTGCTGAAGTATAGTCGATTTACAGTGCTGTGCCAATCTCTGCTGCACAGCAGAGTGACTCAGTTATACACAGACAGACATTCTTTTGCATTATGGTCTGTCACAGGATATTGAATATAGTTCCGTCTGCTATGCAGTAGGACCTTGTTGTTTATCCATCCTATGTATAATAGTTTGCATCTTTTAACCCCAAACTCCCAGTCCTTCCCCCCCAACCCCAAGTGCTAACTCACAGGACTCTGTGACCATCAGTAGTGCCCCCTCTTCTCTCCCTCTGGCCCTGGGTGCTCCTCCCCAGCCCCTGCCCCGTGGTTAATACCCTTTTCTCTCTCTGGCTCCCTCTGGGTCCTCAGCTCCAAGATCTACATGGCTGACCTGGAATCCGCACTGCACTACATCCTCCGGGTAGAAGTGGCCAAGTTCTCTGTCATGGAGGGGCAGCGCCTGGTGGCCCTGAAAAAGTTCATGTCGGTGCTGGCCCAGGTGCGCGGGGCCCCGCCCTCCCTTGTCCGGCAGCCCCACACCACACGGGATCAGTGCGCATCCCTGAAGCAGGCGCCGGGCCAGCCCCTCCCTCAGGAGCTCGTGGTCGGGCTGGACACCTGGACCCGCGGCTGTCCCAGTCTACCATGGGCGGCTACCCTGCGGTCTGCGCCCTCCTCCCGTCAGCCCCGTACCACCAGCGACAAGCCCCTTCCCCAGCCCCGCCCTGTGCAGGGGGGTGGGGGGGGACGCAGGGCCTGATGCCCTGGGGCTATTCCCAGCCAGCTCTGCCTGCCCGAGTCCTCCACCTCAGGCCGAGCCTGGAGCGTGGCCTCTCCCTCCCTGCCGTGGTCACTGGGAAAGCAGGGCCCGTGGACCCCAGTGAAGGAAAGAAGGCTTTTCCGGATCTCCTCTTTTCCCTCCCAGACTGTGGCCGAAGTCTGACGCAGCTCCCTGGCCTTAGCCGTGCGCCTTCCTTATTCCTTCGTAGTTTCCTGCCAGCATGGCTACTCCTCGAAGTGTAGCTCCTACTTCCTGAGGACCTGATGTGTGTCAGGCATTTAATCCTCTTAATCTCGCCGCAGGGTGGCAAGTGCTACCCCCATTTAAGAAGTACAGGTCGCTCAGGTGATGTGCCTTAGGCCTCCTGTTAGGTGATGTCGTGGCCAGGATTTGAACTGGGGTCCCAGCTTCAGAGCCTGTGCCCTTTTCTCTGCCGCGCTCCTTGCTCGCCTCTGAAGGTGAGATGCGGGCTGCCTCTTCCCTCTGCACCTGCCGCCTCCTCCCTCCCCGCATCCTTCTCTGCGGCTGCAGGTCCACCGCCAGTGCTGCCCTACTTACGTCCCGAGGCTCTGGCTGCCGAGGACTTGCTGAGTCAGATGCGGGCTCCGGTCCCCCTCAGAGGCTGACTGCTGACTCAGCCACCCTCGGCCCCCCGGGAGCCAGGTCTGAGCCCCTCCTTCTGGCGCAGGTCTGCGGGCCGCTGGGACTACCTCTGGGGGTGGTCTCCTCACCAGTCCTGGCCTTCTGGTCCCCGTGGCTTAGTGACGGGCATCTGTGGTCACACCGAGGACCCTGTGAGATGGCAAGTGCTTGTCACAGTGCTGTTCCCATCTAAGGCAAGACAGCTTTCAGCCCCTCTCAGATGTTCCACGCGGACTGGGCCCCTGTTCTTCCAGGGCCCCAGTCTGATAATAGAGCCTTTCCTCAGAGGCTCTGTGAGCCGCTTGGTCCTCAAGTTGCTGAGGCCCAGGGTGGCTGGCCCAGAGAATCAGAGGGGAAAAGTCCTCGAGTAGTTCTGTGTGCTGTCTTCCTGCCTGACACATGAGGCGGGGCCCCAGGAAGCAGAGAGGGGGTCCCTTACCCCCCCTCCCCCAGTCCAATCCACTCTGAAGAACTCATCCCAGGGGAATTGTTTATTGTGTGCTGCTTGCATCTCTCAGCTGGACTCAAAGCTGGTTTGGGTTTGGCTCCCAGTGGGACTGTTGCAGCCAGTGTGAGGGAAAAGAATGAGACCCAGGAAATGCCTGAGCGGGGCAGAGGCTTAAGCAGCACCCTCTCAGTGGTGCCCGCCGAGCTTCTGCCCTCAGCAATGCTGGAACTGAGTTTGGAGTGAAGGAGTCCTCCCTGCCAGAAGCCAGGGCCCTCAGAGAGGAAAGTGGAGGCTGGGGGGCACGGGCTCAGGGGCATCTGCTGTGCGCACAGCCCCTGGAGACTGCGGAGTATTCTGGCCCTACCCTTGCCTGGGTAGCTTTATCCTGAGTAGCAGTAATAGTAGCAGCTACCGTTTCTTGAGCTCTGACAAGGTGTCAGACTCTGCAAGGTACTCCTTTGTGTTTTAGCTTATCTGCATTTCTCAGAACGGACTCCACGGGGTGGGTACTAGCATTATCCCATCACGGAGAGGGGAATGGAGGCCCAGAGGGGTAAAGCACCTTGTCCAAGGTCCTCCAGCCAGTGAGTGGCTGAGCTGAGATTTGCGCCTACGTCTCATCTAACCCACACCCTTATGCACTACGTGCGTGGAGCACTGAAAGTCTGAGTGAACAGCGCTCACTCTGCCAGCTCAGCCTTAGGGACCTGTCAGCTGTGAGTATGGCCAGTCGGGAGGCACTGCCCTGCGGCCCAGCCCGGGATCTCCCTGCTCCCTCACGGAAGCGGCTGGCAGGACTGGCCACTGGGTGGCGTGTGGTCACCAGGGTTTCCCTGCTCCCGGCGCAGGGTGACTCCCTGTTGTCCAGAGCCCCTTAATTCATCCTTCCTCCTGACACCGTGGCCTTAGAGGGCGTCATCCTTCCAAATCAGGACGATGGGTGAAGGTCAGTGAGAAACGCTGACTTGAAGCTGTAAATTTGTGTCGAGAGCCCAGAGGCCCGTGTGAGCTGACCAAGAGGGAGCGTGTCAAAGCACAGGATTCTTTCCAGCCACTTCTCCTGCCGGGGGACAGTGTCCAGCCTGGAGATAAGAATACGCCATGACTTTCTCAGAGGACTGGGTCCCTTGGCAGGTTTTTCTGTTTAGGGATCATTCCTGTCTCCAGCACCCTTCTTCTCACCAATGTTTTTCTTTGCTGTTTTTCCTCTTGAGTTTCTCTGTGTTGCCCTCTCGACCTGCCTCTTCGTGGTTTATCTGACCTGCTCTGCTACTGCAGCCCTCTCTCTCCCTCCTTCCCCCACCCTGGGTGTGTTCGTGCCTGTGCACACACAGGCATCCATCCTCCTCCCTGGAGTCCTTGTGGTTTTAAAGTGCTGATACTAATCCGATTTGAGTTGACTTATTGTCAGAGTGGCTTTTCATGCTCCTCAGAGACTGTTGGGAGTTCCCATCAAGATTTGGATCTCGGCTCAAGCCCCTGCACTGCCTTGTCCCCATTGGCAGCCCTTGGAATACAAATGAAAGGCCATTTGCCAGCCTCGCCCAGCTGGTCAGTTAGCGAGTCAGCTGCTCTATCAGAAGATGAGCTGAACAGAGGCCCGTGTGGCCCAGGGGTCCCAGCAGCCCTGGGCAGCGACACAGGAAGGTGCTCAGCCTTCCTCCCAGTGAGCGTGTGCTCGGGTCAGAACTGGAGCCTGCAGCCTGGAGAGGGGGCGGCCTTGAGGGCCTGGTCCCACTGAGCGCCTCTGCCCACCCCTCCCCCTCGCCTTCGCAGGTGCCCCAGAGCAAAGGTAGTGAGGAGCCCACATGTGGGTGTTAGGCAGGATGTTTTCCTGGTGGTCTTGGAACATTCTAAAAAACTGCCTCGGCCCACTTCAGCCTGGCCCCCGGCCTTCCCCAGGACTGCGGAACACTGGGGGAATTCTTTCTCACTCTCCCCTTATCGCTCCCATAGCACTTCCCTGGCCAGCCCTCGGTCCAGAACTTCCTGCATTCCATGAATGACTGGCTCAAGAAGCAGCAGAGAAAGAAAATTCCCTACGGTTTCTTTAAAGCTGCCCTGGACAGCAGGAAGGAGGTGAGTGTGGGAGGGCTAAGGAGGATCTCCACCTCATGCTCTGATATCTATGGGAGTGGAAGGGCTTCGCCCTGTCACTTCTGACCTCTTTCACCGACCTGCACGCAGGAGGGAGGCAGTGATCGTGGTCGGGTCCTTCCATTAGGAGCGAGTAAACTGCTGTTTATTGAACTCTCTCTGTACAGACCTCACTTAATCCCCACAGCATGAGTGGAAGGCAGGTATTATCCCCATTTAGCAGATGAAGAAACAGAGGTCAAGTCAGTTGTCTAAGATCATACAGCCAGTAGGTGGTTGGGCTGGGATTTAGAACCAGTTGTGAGACCCCGGTGGTGAGAGAGCTTTTAATTCCAGCCCTCTGCTGCTTCCCAGCATGCTGTGCTCCTCAGCACCGGTTCTGTCCAGGGGCAGCTTTCTGGGCTCCCGCTCTCACCACTGTTTGCAAAGGTGGGCACGTCAGCCAGGAGAGGTGCAGAACCTCACAGACGTGTGGGGTGTCAAAGCTTGACGGGACCTTAGAGATGACCCCCCTCGTTCTACAGAGGAGAGGCTAAGGCTAGAGTAACGATGTGACCTGGTCTGTGTCACGGGCCCTCAGACCTCCTGCTCCTTTGATGGGTGTCGCCAGTGGAAGGGAAATGCCACCTTCAAGATGATAAACTGAGAAAGGGACCACTTGTTCTGGGGCTCCGTGCTGACCTGGAGTCTTCTGCAAGTTGCTCTCGCCACTTCCCACGCCAGCTCCTTTTTCTTCTCCACATATGCATTCGTGCTCGTATGTGTCCCTTAGGGCGCTGTGATTGCCGACAAGGTGAACTGGGTAGGCTGCCAAGGGAGTCAGCCGCATTTCCGCGGCTTTCCCTGCTCCCTGTGGGTCCTCTTCCACTTCCTGACCGTGGAGGCATCTCGGCAACACGTGGAGCACTCGCGAGAAACAGGTGAGTCTGGGCCTGTGCACCCCTTGTGCCTCCGCTGGCTCCCTGCTGCAGGCCTGAATGTAGGGGAGTCCGCGTTTGCAGCTTGGAACCAGAGCGGGGAGGGCCCGGAGTAGCCACTCAGTCCTGCCCGCTGCCCCCGAGGTGGTGCCCCACAAACCGGCGTGAGGCTGCTCCCTGGCTTTCTTGTAGCCATAAGCCTGATTTATTTTTAGTCTTCACGAGAGAGTTCTGGTTCTATTTTTTATACTCCCATAAAGAAAAGAACTATGTCTATTTCACGATTTATGCGGCTGATACCGTAGACTCTGAACCATTTTACTGCACTTCCCACTGAAAAATCATTTTCTAGGGGAACCTGGGGAAGTACTTCTCCCCCTTTGCCCTGTTTCATCCCCAAACCGTGCAGCTGCTCTCCACGACCCACACTGCCCCACAGCCACACACAGCCCCTGAACGGGTGGGCATCTAGCTCACTGAGGGGCCAGGCTGACGCCAGGCCCTGGCCCAGCCTGGAGGATACAAAGGAGGAAGAGGCAGTCCCTGCTCCCAGTGGACCGTGAGACAGGTGGGCTCAGGGCTGCCGTGCAGCCTGCCAGGGCCCAGGGGGAGAGCAGGATGTGCGGGTGGAAGAGAGGGAACGCTCCACGCCATCGGGAAGGGCGGGAGGAGGTAAGTGAGGGGGAATGATGGACAGGAGTCCCCGACAGAGGAGACGGCCTGCGCGGAGGCAGAGGGAACCGGGGGAGCTCCCGGGCGTGCGGACAGCCAGCCAGCCTGTCAGCCCGGATTTACAGAGCGTCTCCAAAGAGCCGGGCCCTGCTCTAGGGGTGGGGTACAGCAGTGCATGCAGCGAGACGTCCCTGCCTCAAGGGGACAGTAGTCCAGTGGCAGGAGACAGACAGTAAACACACAGATCATCAGGTGTGATGGTGAGTCGGTGAAGAAGACAGAGCCAGGCAGTGGGGGAGAGGGGCTGGGGAGGGGATGCTGTGTTTAGACAGGGTGTCTGGCTGGGGGAGGCTTCTCGGAGGAGGGGCCCCTGTGCTGAGACCTGATTGGTGAGAGGGAAGCATCGGTGGGACATCTGGGATGAGAGCCTCCCGGGCTGTCTGCTCAAGCTGCCATAACAAGGTGCTACACACTGGGTGGCTTAAACAACAGGAACGTATCTTCTTACAGTTCTGGAGGCTGGAAGTCCATGATGAAGACGTTGGCAGGGTTGGTCCTGCTGAGGCCTCTCCTTGGTTTTGTAGATGGCCATCTTCTCCCTGGGTCTTCCCATGGTCCTCAGTGGGTGTGTTCCTGGCTGCGTCCAATTTCCTCTTCTTACAAGGACACCAGTCATATTGGATTAGGATGTACCCCAGTGACGTCATTCTCACTTAATCACCTCTTTAAAGACGCTGTGTCCAAATACAGTCACATTCTGAAGGATTCAGGGTTAGGACTTCCAACATAAGAATTTTAGAGGACACAGTTCAGCCCATAACACAGGTCAAGGACTAGTAAGTGCAGGGAACAAGTCTGGTGTGTGTGCAGCACCAAAAGGAGGCCAGTGTGGCAGAGCCTGGGAGTGGGGGAAGCAGGAGAGGAGGTGGGCACTTGGAGGTCCTGGTGAGGGAGGGAGGTAGATTTCAGTCTCTGCATTATGAGAATCTACTAGGGACCTTAAGCAGGGGAGTGATGCACAGATCGGTGCTTTAGAGCGATTACTGGGTGGAGGGTGGGCTACAGCAGGGCAAGGGGGAGGCAGAGCAGCCAATTAGGAAGTTGTGGAACTTGTCCAGGAGAGGTGGTGGTGGCCTAGACTAGAGTTGTAGGTGTGCACGTGGAAGAAGAGGTGGGCAGGTTTGGGAATATTTTAAAGGTAGAGCTGATAGGACTCAGTGACGGATTGGGTGAAGACTATGCAGGATCAAGGACTTTGGTCGGACCGTGGACTTGTTGGGCCTGAACGTCAGGTAGATGACGGTCCTATGAGCCGAGAAATGGGAAGGCTCAGGGCAGGGAGGGAGTAGATGGGGGAGGGTACACTTAGTGGTCTGTGCCTATTGGATCTCTGAATGGAGATGTAGACAGTTGAGTCTGCAGTTCTGGGGGGAGGTCCAGGATAGAGATACAAATCTTGTCGTCATTAGCATATAGACGGCAGTTAAGGACTGGAGGAGCCCATTAATGGGTGGGCAGAGAAGAGTGCTGAGGCCTGAGCTCTGGGGCATTCAGCATCCAGACCTCTGCTAGGGAAGCAGGGGCCAACAAAGGAGACTAAGAAGGAGTGGCCATTGCAATTTCAAGAGGTCCCCCAACCTAAAGAGTTTCAAGAGCAAGGACATAGCCGCGTGGGGAGGTGGGGTGAGGCGAGGACCTCGCTGGCAAGAGCTGTTTCAGTGGATTAGTGGAGAGAAAGGCCTGGTTGGGTTGGGCTGAAGAGAGAAGAGCCGGGAAGAAGTTGGAGGTAATGGGGGAGTGATTGGGGTGTGACTGGGGTCAGAGAAGGAGTTTCTTCCTTGTAGTTCTTTTTTCTTGTCGGAAGGAGCCCATACAAGGGAGAAATTGATGATGCCATAACACAAGAAAATATTCCCAGGAGTGAAATCTTGGAGGAGGCTAGAAGGGTGAGGTCCAGAGCATGAGGCAGGCGGAGGAGGCGAGGATAGCTGCAGGGCAGGTGGTGAGTGGGTGACAGGGGTGGAGGCAGGAGCTGAGGGGGCTGAGGAGGTGAGAGGCAAGGCACAGCTTGGCGTGGGCACTGACGTTGCCAGAACTGAGGGCACGGGCAGTGGTGGTAAGTGGGACAGAGAGCAGGGTGCTGAAGTCCCAGTGCATGGAGGGGTCAGACTCGGAGATGGAGCTTTTAAAGGGCTGGGGGTTTCGCAGCAGGAAGGAGAGAGAGTTTGGAAGCAACCAGCAGCAGGGTGATTACTTCCACCTTCCTGAGTGTGGAAGACAGAGGGGTTTAAGGGGGGCGGGTTTGGGGGAGCAGTGGTATCTTCAGGGAGGAGCCCGTGTCAGAGCAAGAAGAGGTGGGGGGTATTCAGGGCCTGTGCTGTTGCCAGGCCAGAGAGCCCAGTGGGAGGAAGTGAGGAGGCCGGGGAGAAATGGAGACAAATTAGGGAGCGTTCAGGGCCAGATCGGGATGGGCTCTGGATGCAGCACGGCACGATGGGGAGCGAGTTGGAACAGGAAGCCTAAAGCAGGAGGGGCAGAGTAGGGGCCCACGGGGTGGGTGATGGGCACGCTGGCCCCTGCCTTCCTCTCCAGCCACGTCTCTAAGAGCCTGAGTGTCCTGACAATGCGTTTGGACTTTATCCTGAGTGTCCGTAAGTGATGAGGGCCTGGATAAGAGGCAGACAGGGGAGACTGAAGTTTACGAGTTTGGGAGGAGATGGGGTCAACTCTAACATGACCCCTGGGAGGTGAAGTGGACAGGGAGACCTGGGCCCCTCACCAGGTGGGCTGGGGTGTGTGTTCCCCGTGCAGAGGCGACCGCGGTGGGCCTGTGATGGGAACGGTCGTGTGGCCAGCAGGGGCAGGCAGCCGGAAGGGCCCCTGTGACTGGAGTCTCCTCTCCCCTGTAGCCAAGGCCCAGGAGGTCCTCCAGGCCATCCGGGGCTACGTTCGCTTCTTCTTTGGCTGCCGAGACTGCGCTGGCCACTTTGAGCAGATGGCCACTGCCTCCATGCACCGGGTGGGGAGTCTGAACAGCGCCGTGCTCTGGTTCTGGTCTAGCCACAACAAGGTCAACGCTCGCCTCACAGGTAAGGAAGGGCTGCCTCCAAGGCTGGAGTCACCTGCAGAGGGAGGATGAGGCGGGGGAGCTTTGGAGTCTGGGACCAGAGGCAGGAAACGGGACCTTCATTGTCCTCTAGGTTACACCCCGTGTTTCACGGTGCTTCTCAGCACCCAGAGCCCTTTCACATGCTCTACCAGCCCTGCTGATGTACGTCAGTATCATTAGACCTATTCTCTAGATGAGGAAACTCAGGCTTTGGCACCGTGAGACCCTGGTCTTCCGGTGCCATTGCTCACTCTCTCGCCCACACCAGGGCCCCTCCCTCTGGCCTGTTGGGGTCCCTTTCCTGCCTCGCATGTCCTACTTTCAGGCTCTTGGCCCCTTACTCAAACCAACAGAGAGGATAGAGCTGGGCCTCTCCCCGCCCTGGGAGGGGTATAACGATAAAATGTACTTGAAGAGAAAATCCTGGTCCTTCCTAGAGAAACCAGGGACCGATTCTCACCGGGGAGGCCTTGTCTTCTGAATATACCTCGTTTACAGTGTTTTCTATTCCCCGTGCACAGGAGTCAGATGGGTCCAACAGGCAAAAGCATTAAACTCCAGGGGTGACCAGAAGCTGGTGGCTGGGGAGGGAGCCACCTGTGGACGGAGCCTGGGCTTGTCTGTGGGGAGAGAGGAAGTGCATTTGGCTGGGACAGACCTCCCAGGAGCGGGAGGTGGGGGGTGAGGCCTGGGGCGGGGCCAAGGTCAAAGGAGCCCCTGGAGCAGGTGGCTGTGCAGGCGGCTGCACTTGGTCTGCGTCTCCTGGGACCTCCTGGTGGACTTCAACAGAAGACACGTGCCCCTCTCTCCTCCCACCCCCGCTTCTCTCCCTGCCCCTGCCCCGCCCCTGCCACCAAATGCTCATTTGACCCTCCAGCCTCATGACCTGCAGGCTCCTGGCTTCTCTGGGGGCCCAGCTGCTGCTGGAGGGCCAGGAGCCCATGCCTCTCCCTGAGAGGAAGGCCGAAAGGAAGGCAGTGTCCTACTCTCTCTGGCGCAGGGCGGGGGGGTCCTTTCAGATCAACTAGTAACAATAATGAGCAGGTGCAAATGGAGTGCCCACTTTGCAAGGCCTGATCACTATCACTTCTCACTGGACCCTTGGAATCTCCATGTTGCTCCCTCCCCAAAATAATCCTTCTGATTTTTACATCACTTAACTGCTGCTGCTGCTGCTTCATTCTGGCCAGCAACTTTTTTTTCCTATTAAACCCTTTAGGGGAGGTGCCTCCTCCAAGAGAGATGGGCTGATTGCCATTCCCCAGGTGACACTGGAAGAGGGACCGGTGGCAGGCCCTCGGGCTCAGCCTGGGGCTCTGCCCACAGTGCTAGCCCTGCTTGGGGTCCCAGTAGCCTGGTGGGAAGGGCAACTTCCTGACTCTCTCCCGAGTGTCCTTTTCCCCATCCAGGCCCCTAGGCCTCCCCACACCCCACCCCTTGGGGCCCACCTGAGGAAGAAATTCCACTAACTCCTACCTACCCCAGAGGGCCGCAGGGTGTAAAGGAGAATGCCTCATAACTACCATGTGCCTTGAACTCTTGCTTTAAAAACATTTTCCCTTTGATTACAAAAAGAATGTATCTTCACTTGCATAAAACCTGGGAAATTTTAGAAAAATGCAAAGAAGATACATACTAGTGGACCAACCAAAGTCTGCAAGACAGATCATTCTGAGTCTTCTTGCCCTTTCTCATGTCTGGTCCAGGGGTACAAACCAGCAGTGAAGTTGACAAAGAGAGACGGTGGGTTAACACGGGGAAGTGACTGGAAGGGCAGCTGTGGAGTTCTGGGGGCGGGGGAGGGTGGGAACGTCCTCTCCCAGCGAGGCACCAGTGTTGGGCTCTGCGGTGGGCCAGGCCCTGTGCTAGGTCTTTCACCTGCTGTCTCTCGTGCCCATTCTTTCCCAGGGCAGCAGTGCCCTCTTTTTGCAGATGAGGGAGCTGGCATTCTGAATGGAAGAATGCGGTCTGGGCTTCCGGGTGGCCAGTGTGTCACAGGCAGCCTGTGTGTGCTTCCCTCCCCAGGTGCCCCCAGCGAGGACCCCCAGTTCCCCAAGGTGCAGTGGCCGCCCCGTGAGCTCTGTTCCGCCTGCCACAGAGAACTCCAGGGTGCGCCCGTGTGGGACCTGGACGACATCCTCAACTTCTTGAAGACCCACTTCTCCCCGAGCAACATCGTCCTAGACCTTCCTTCAGTAGACCTGGGCCCCCGGAGGGGTGCATAGAGGATGGCAGTCCCCCCAAGGCAGGTGGAGCTGGAGCTGGCGACCAGAAATTTTACTCTGGGCCCTGAGAAGGCTGAGATCATGGTGGGCCCAGGGACAATGTCTCCTGGAACCACCATCCCAGATGTTCCAGCAGAGGGACCTGGGGCAAGTCACCCCCAGGAGACGCAGGCTGGCCTTAGCATGGCCAGAGATGAGCCAGACCAGGAAGCTCCTGAGCACATAGCGGGGCTTCACAGGGATAAGTTGGAGCAGCCAAAAGGGCGGCAACGCTTGAGCAGGCGAGACAGGAGCCATGTTGTTGGCTGAATTCCTGGCTGGGAAGAACCTCCCCAGAGGCCCTTCAGAGCTGAGGTGAGTGGGCCGCAGCTCCAAGCAGCTGGCCGGCATCCCTGACGGGGAGCCAGAGGCCGGGGCCAGGCAGCGCTGGAGCCAGTGGCTGCAGGTGCTGGAAGGGAACTTCTCCCACCTGGACATCAGCCTCTGTGTGAGGCTCTCCTCCCTGTCCTTCATGGGCCTGCTGGCTGTGTACACCTACTTCTGGGCCAGGATGAGGGCCCTGAAGGGCTATGCCAGCCACCCCGCAGCCTGAACCGTCCAACTTGGGAGGGGGCAGGATAGGGAGCTGCCATCCATGGGCTCTTCCAGCCCCCTGCACCCCGCCCTTCCTGCCTTGTTCCTTGTCCAGGAAAACCAGTTGCTGCAGCAAACCTCCCTGGGGCTTCTGGAAAGGGATGTTCCACAGACAGGAAGACATGCACAGGGTCCAGGTTCATCTGCCAGCACAGGGGGAGGACAGCCTTGGGCATTGGGGTTGGGCGACTCCGTCCTGGGCCTCTCAGCACCGAATTCCTCTTTTTCAGCTTCTTTGAAGTCCTGCCTCATTCTTCTTGAAGCTTCAATGATTCCCGCTTGGTGTTGGCCCTAAACTGGGGCAAGTGAGGCTGCAGTTTCCAAGGTTTCCCATCTCCAGAGGAGGGGCCCCTGGGGCTGGAGTGGACTCCTTACTACATCCCGGGACTCCGTCCATCCTGCTACAAAGAGCCCTTTGCACCAGAGAAGGAAGGACTGCCTCTGGCCCTCTGTGCCCGCCCGTCCTCCAGCCCCTCAGACCCCCCCTGGGTGGGGTTTGGCTTTAGGGTGGGCTCCGGAAGCTTCTGGAAGTCATGCTGGTCTCCCAGGTGAGGTCTGTGGGAGGAGGGCCTCTGGCTGGCTCCTTCCCAAACCTTGGCTACAGGAAGGGTACAGGCTGGAATTGGTATGGTGATGGTACTGGGCAGGGGGTGGGGGGTTAGAGAGGGCTGTTGGGATCTCTAGTGCCTTAGTTGTGAGAGGCTGAGTGAAGCGTTTGCTTTGAACATGCTTTGGCTTCTCCACATTGGGCGCCACCCCTCTTGGAGCTGGGTCTTTTGTCTCTTGTTGATTTTCATCTCCAAAATAGATGCTAATCTTTACTGTGGAGGGAGGGGAGTGTCGTCCCTCTCAAGGGTCCACCTCCCATCCTGTAGAGGTTAAAAGGGTCAGAGGGGAGGGTGACGCTGTACATATGCTTGATCCCCACTCTGCCCACGGTCGAGGGGGCTCTGGAATAAATTATTTTTAAGGCAAGCGCCGGTGTGTTCCTTAACTTGCTACTAGTGTCCGGGTCTGGGTAGAATGTGCAAAACCCAGCCTGACCTGGGATGCAGCCAGCTCCCGGGGGGTCAGAGCGCCCTTGTCATAGCCCCCCTCTTCTGGATGGGGCCCTCCCCCCCCCCCCGTCCACAGAGCTCTCTGTGCCCCGAGCCCCTCAGTCCCGCCCCCTCCTCCTGCTCCCCCGCCCTCCCAGGGAGCACCTGCCCCGGTGCTCTCAGTTCTGCTCCGGGAACCTTGGCCTGCGCCTGCCTGACCCCTCCTCAGGCAGGCGGCCTGCATCTCCCGCTCTCCCTGGAGGAAGGAGAGAGGGCTTGTTTGCAGGAGCCAGCCTGGGCTGCCTGCTCAGCAGGGAGGAGTCAGCCAGATTGGAGAGCCTGCCCCTAATCCGGCCTGCTGGGTTTTACAAGGATCAGAGCAGCTGATAATGAACCTCATTAAGGGGGAGCAGGAGCCTCAATCCGATTTGGGGTTTTCTCTTGGACATCTTCACTCTGCTCAGATGGCCTCGGCCCTGGGTGGAGCAGGTGGGGTGCCAAGCACGCTCCCTCTGCTAGGGCAGCTGGGTGGGGAGGGTGGAGGCGGGCAGGCAGGTCGAGCCCCCGCTTCCCTGCTTGTGTTAGCCCTATGTCACCTCCTTAGCTGCCTGGCGGCTCGGGTGGATTGCAGCCCGGAGCCTCTCTGCAGGCCTCTCGTCTGTCCACGAGGTTCCTCTCTGTGTCCCTGCTCTAGTCACCCACCTGCCCCTTCATCCTCCAAGGCGGGCTCGGCTCATCTCCCCCGCCCCGCCCCGCGGGGCCCTGGCTGACAGGCTGACAGGCCCACCAGAGGGTGAAAGAGGCTCCCGGGGCCAGTGCCCACTGGGCCAAGACCGCTTGAGTACGCCCGCTCCCTCACCCCCTGGTACCTGACACGATGCCAAGAGCAGAGGATTTCTACCAGCCAGCCCTTATGGCTCCAGTGACCGTATTTTCTAAAACCAGGCTCGGGTGTTCAGAATTAGGACGAGGCTGGAAAGGCTGATGGAGCAGCCCCAGCTCCACGGTGACTGCCCGCAGTGCCCGAGGCAGGAGGCAGGGCCTTACGTGGGGCCACCAGGGCCCTGGTGGTGGCTCTGGGTCCCCTTCGTCACCGCGGCCTCTGGCAGGCAGCCGAGCATCTTTTCACCCCGTCCCAGCCCCTCTGATTGATAAACAGGGCTGGGCCTCCTCCTTAGCAGGACTGCTGCCTTTCACCTTGATTTCCCCAGGGCTCTGAGAAGCATCGATAAACCCGCTTCGCCCACCAGCTGGTCCCCTCCCCCACCCGGGCTGCCAGCCTGGGAGCTGGGGCTTCTGTGGTTTGAACGCAGCCCGCCTGTCGTTCTAGGTTGTTCTCTGCACCTTAGGAGAGCTCCCATGCGGGAGAGGGTCCTCAGAGGAGCCCCGCAAAGCAAAGGGCCCTTGTTCTGGGGCCCGACAGAGAAATTCACCTCTGCCTGGGATGTTACATACTGAGTTCAGGGATGATTTCCGGGAGGAGGAGGGAGCTGGGCTGGGTTTTGAAGGATGAGTGGGTGTTAGCAAGGAGAGCGAGGAGGAAGAGGCGTCACAGGCAGAGGAGAGAGCACACGCCAAGTCCAACACAAGAAATTCTAAGCAAAAAGCTTCAAACAAAATTTAAGGATTTTTTTTTTTTTCCAATGCTGCGCTGGGCTAGAAGCTGGGGATAAACAGAGGAAAGAGACGTGCTGTTACGGAGCTTATGCTCTAGAGGAAAAGACAGACAAGTGAGGAAAAAATGACAGACTGTGGGAAGTGCTCTGAAGGATAAAGAACGGCAGGGGGATGGGGAAGTTTCTCTGAAGCCTGAAGGAAGGAAAGCCAAGAAGGGGTCCCATGGGCGGGGGTGGAGGGACCACAAGCCTGAAGGGCTGCTTCATTCAGAAGCCACCCCTGGGCTGTGGAGGGCCCAGAGTGGGGGCCCAACTCTCACCTGGCCCCTCCACAGCAGCCTTGGCACAGGATGGGGTTGGGCGAGCCTCCGTGACTCTGCTCGTCGCAGAGGGGGGATCTCCTCCCCAAGCCTTGGTCTCTGCCCCGAGAAGAGCACCGCTGCGAGTGGGGCGTGATGGCCTTCAGGAGGGTCACCGGAGTGCACAGGGCTGATGTCTCAGCCTTCCTGCTTACCCCCTCTGCCCCTTCCCTCTAGATGTCACCTGTGCCTGGGGGGTTGGGGGTGCTGTGTAAGTCACAGGGCAAAGGTGGAGGCACCCCTGCCGAAAGGAGGGGTAAAGCTAAGGGGGACAGCCCATGGGAGCGTAGGCCTTGGGCATGTAGAGGAAGACTCAAGGAGCATCTATTTAGATTCTAGGGTGAGATCTACCTGGCAGGGCTGGCAAGTTTCCAGCTGCTTCTTTGGCAAGACTTGCTCATCTCTACACTGGGAGAGCAAAAGGCCTCTCCCTACCTAGGGCGGCTGGGCTCCCCCAGAGGAAAGTGGGCCTCAGTGCTGCCTGTTAACCTCCTTCCTCCACCACCAAGATGGCGCGTCCTGCCCTCACCACTGTCTTCCTGGAATCCTCTGCCACGGCAGAATTGCAGCTTGTGGTTGGAAGGGACCAAAACCTTGTCTAGGTTGAATCTGCTCTACCGTGTCCCTAACAAGTTCTCAACCCTCAGCGCTTCCGATGGTCACAGAGTTCAGCAAATAATGTTAAGAATATTGATCATTTGATAAAAACGCAGCTAAGATCGCATTTTTACGCCATACACCAGAATAAATCCCAGTGACGCAAAAACTAAGGCATAGGAAAATATAGCTGAATACTTTACTGTGTTTTAAGCACAAAAACAATGGAAAAGGTAACTAAGGTGAGAGTTTGAACTACTTGATAACACCAATTTTTAAAAATAAGTTAAAAATAAAATCAAGCTACCTATTAAAAGAACTGGGAAATATATGCGATAAATATTACAAAAGAGGCACTTCCAACTGGTGGTCCAGTGGTAAAGAATCCGCCTTCCAATGCAGAGGACGCGGGTTCGATCCCTGGTCAGGGAACTATGATCGCACATGCCGTGGGGCAACTAAGCCCACACTCCAGAACTACTGAGCCCACGTGCCGTGGAGCCCATGCACCCTGGAGCCCACACGCCACAACTAGAGAGAGAAAACCTGCACGCCACAACTAGAGAGAAGCCCGAGCGCTGCAATGAAGAGACCGTGTGCCACAACGAAAGATCCTGCATGCTGCAACTAAGACCCGACACAGCCAAAAAATAAATTAAAAAAAAAATTACAAAGGAATATGTCCATTATGAAATATGCCATCTTCAGAAAGAGCAATTTGCAAGTATTGACATAAGAAGTCCAAGGATACATTTCTGTTAACATAAATATTACTATTTATTACTATCTTTATTAATAAATGTACATATTTAACACTGTAATTATTGAATGTAATTTAATGTAAATGTAAAGTTATTAAATAATATAATATATCCATATATATTAATAATGTAATTTATAGCATTGTTTTATATATATATATATATATATATATATATATATGTTAATGTTTGGCTAGGAAAAGTCTGGAAGAATATACACCAAACTATGACCAGTGCAGTTCTATCTAGAAAGTGAGGTTGGGTGGACTTAAAACAGGGCCGGGACTAGAGTGAGCAAGGAAGGTATGTAGGGTGCAAAATTTAAGGAGACGCTTATCTTCAGGGTCCCACTCTTGCAGGTCAGCCCCTGAGAGTGAGTGCCTCCTTAAATTTGGTGCCAAGGTGCCTCCATAGCCTCACCCTCATCCTGGCTCTGACTTAAATACTTAAGTATGTTTTTGAATTTTTGCAATAAACATTTTTGAAACAAAAAAAAATAAGGAAAATAAATAGAATTAAAGGATCTTACAGGTCTATTGTAAATAAGAAAAGCACTAAAGCCCTATTAAAAATGATGAGCCAAAGGATTAAAACCAGAAGAGAGATGCCACTCTTGTCTATCGGGTTGGCAAAAATGGAAGGAAAAAAAAAAAAAAAAAGATAGTGGTAGCTAGAGTGAGAGGAAATGAGATGCATCAGTTATCTGTTGCTGTGTAACAAACCACTCCAAAGCTTAGCAGTTTGAAACAACAACAGTTGTTCATTTTGATCACGAATCTGCACCTTGAACAGAGTTTAGCCTAAAATTGCTCATCTCTGCTCCATGCAGTATATCTGAGTGTGGTCCATCTGGCAAGTTGATGCTGGCCGTCACCTGGAAGCTCAGCTATGCAGTGGGCAGGAGGCCTCAGTTCCTCTCCACGTGGGCCTCTCCGTGGGCTGCTTGGGCTTCCTCACAGCATGGTAACTGATCTCCAAGAGCAAACATCCAAAGAGAACAAGGTGGAAGTGCATGGCATTTTTATGTGCTAGCCTCAAAAGTCAAATAGCATTACTTTTGCCATTCTTCATTGGTTGAGGCAGATTTAAAGGCTCACCCAGGATGCAGATACAACGGGCTTCCCAAGTTCAAGAAGAGGAGTCCCAGGCTCCACCTTTTGATGGGGCAGTGATAAAAAGTTCTGGAAAACTATAGAAGATGGAAGAGATTGTTGAGGCCACCTTCGTACAATCTGCCACAGAGCACTCTCAAACACTGCTAGTGGTAGTATAAACTGATACAAATTTGGGGATATATGTAATGTTTAATGTAATGTAACTGGTAATAAGTTTTAAAAGCTTTAAGAAAATATATAACCTTTGATCCAACAATTCTATTTTTGGAATTTATCCTAGGGAAGTAATTGAGGATATTTACTAAGATTTGTTACATGATGAATATTTATAATACCAAAATAAGATTGACCTAAAGTCCAAAATAGGAGATTGATTAAATTCTGGTACATCATTACAGTGGAATACAGTACAGCCAACAGAAATGATTTGAATGTGTATTTTTTAACCTGAAAATATTTCCACATCATATTGTTAAGTGAAAATATGAAGTTGCAGAAATAGTATGATCTTGTTTTTGAAAACAGAAAACACGCATATACTTATGGATACTGGATATAGGAGCGAAAACCTGGGATATATACACCAAAAATGTTAACAGTGGTTAATAGTCAGTGGTGGAGTTATGGGTGTTTGGTTTCCTTTTTATTTATCTGTATTTTCTTATTTTTATTAAATAAATATATATTACTTGTACAATTGAAAACACTTTTAACAGGCCAAGAATATGAACTGTCAATTCATAAAAGAAGAAATACAAAGATCAATAAATATATGAAACAATATCTTTCAATAATCAAGGAAGTGAAAGATTAATAAAATATCTTTTTCTATACATCATGCAACAATAAAATCTGATGCTGGCAAGGTGATAATGTAAGTTGGCAGAATATTTCTGAAAAAAAATCAATCTTAAGTATGTTTATACTCTTTGATTCAGTAATTTAACTGCTCAAAATCTATCCTAAGGAAGTAATCAGAGATACTGACCAAAACCTGGAAACACCTACATGTCCACCATCAGAAGACCTGCCCCCACGGGGTGCAATGCCCACAGGGCAACTGGGTCCCCCCTTCCCAGGGCCATAGTTCCCACCTCTTCCTTTTGCATTCCCGATTTGGAGGCCAAGGGACAGTTACCTTTATCATCACATTTGCCCTGTTGATTTAGAAGAGGGAAATATTTCCAGGCACTCATATCTCTTAACTACATGAGTCATGTTTCAAGAAAAATGAAGAAAGCGTTATCTGTGTGAAGAATATTCCTATATATTTGATACTCAGGCAGAACATATCTGTCTAAGAATGGAGCTAGCTTACTTCATTCCTTACCTCAGGTGCCTGCCCCTTGGGCATATGAGTTGTGACCTGATTTTAGACTCAGCTGAGACCTCACTCCTTCGGGAAAGCCCTCTGAGCCCCTTAAGCCTGAGTCAGGTGCGCCAACCCCGTGAGAGCACTTAACCACCCAGCAACGAGGTCCCCTGGCTGTGGCCTCCTCCCCCAGCTCCCCTGAGCTCCACGAGGACAGGGACAGTTTTCCGCTCTTCCACTGCAGCGCCAGGACTTAACACGGGGCCTGGCACATCAGAGGTGGCCAGTGGATGTCTTTTGAATAAATGGGCACACATCCTAGGATATGCATCTCTCAAAGCATGTTGTTCCTTTTTGTATCCCTTTCAGTGCCGCTCAGTGAGTGCTCTGAGAATCAAAGATGCTTAATGATGTTAGGATGAGGGAATAACAAATTATTAAGAATTTAAGAAATTATTGGGACTTCCCTGGCGGTCCAGTGGTTAAAACTCCATGCTTCCACTGCAAGGGGTGCAGGTTCGATCCCTGGTCGGGGAACTAAGATCCCACATGCCGCATGGTGTGGCCAAAAAAAAAAAGAATTTAAGAAATTATTAAGTGGTATCATTATTATCACCACTGTGGAGAAACGATATTTTAGAGTCAAGAGACCTGGGTTCAAATCCTGCTGCTGCTCCTTACCAGCCACATAACCTTGGCAAGTGTTCTCTGAGCCTGAGTTTCTTCATCTGTAAAGAAGCTAGCACGGGGTTAAAGGTGTGTGTGCCAGGGCCCAGCACATCACAGGAGCTCAGACAGAGTCCCATTATCGATAGCTTCGGCCTTCCCTCCTAATCACAGCGGGCCAGGGATCGGGAAGGGCGGTGGACTCCAGAGACCCAAGCAACAAGGGGCAGGCAGGCGGCCAAAACCCCTGGCCGCGCCGAGGCGCCAGGCCCTGGGTGGGGGAACTGGCCAGGAGGCTTGGCCACTCCCTGCGGCTGTGTAGCAGCAGAGACGGGGCCCTGCTCCACACAGAGGCTCAGGACAGTTCCTCAAAGGCAAGAAACACTATGTTTTCAAAGTCTTCTCTCTGAGGCCAGTTTCATTCATGGCCAGCCACAGGTCAGACCACGGGCACCAGCCTGAAACGTGTGTGGTAAAATGGACAAATTACCCTGATGAGTTCCAATTTTCACTCTCCAGGAGCAATTCCCCACAGGCCTGTTCCGGAGCTGCAAGTGTGAAATGCGGCCTTCATGGTGGATTACCCACCTAAAGGAAGCTGTCATCTCCAGGCCTCGGGGAGAGAGTGGGGCTAATTCTGCTCCTTCCTGGGAGAATTCCTTTCTGTGTCCAGCTCCTGGCCTGAGCAACCCTTGCTGTCACCACTGCCCTGTTTCTGCGACTAAAAGACTGACTCCACGCTGTGTGTGTGTTTGGGGGACAAGGGAGGACTTGCCACGGCAGGCCACGCACGCTGCAGATTGGGGAGCAGTCTCCTGCAGAGGGGCCGCTCCTCACGCCTTATCTCCCTTCTAGGGGAAAGTTTTGGGTGGGCTTCTCCTGAGGGGCAGTAACAATCAGAGCAGATAGGTGTATGGTGCCCCGTCCTCAAGGAGCGTGAGTTCCATTATAGTTGAGCCACAGAATGGCTGAGGTGCTGAGGAGCCCTGAGCAGTCAGTCACCTCCTCTTCAGGAGGGGAGGTGGCGGCAGGCACACAAGAGCAGCAGGTGTTCCCTGGGGAGTTAGCCTGAGGGGCAGGGCTGGGGGGAAGCACCAAGAGTGAGTGGGAGGGACGTGGCTTAAGCAGGTGTCTGAAGGAGCAGCCTGGAAGCCGGGACTTGATCGGCAGGGGCTGGTGGGGTGTTTCAGCAGGAGAGGGCACAGTCTCAGGTATATTTTTTTTAATTAATTAATTTATTTATTTATTTATTTTTGGCTGTGTTGGGTCTTCGTTTCTGTGCGAGGGCTTTCTCTAGTTGCGGCAAGCGGGGGCCACTCTTCATCGCGGTGCGCGGGCCTCTCACTATCGCGGCCTCTCTTGTTGCGGAGCACAGGCTCCAGACGCGCAGGCTCAGTAGTTGTGGCTCACGGGCCTAGTTGCTCTGCGGCATGTGGGATCTTCCCAGACCAGGGATCGAACCCGTGTCCCCTGCATTGGCAGGCAGATTCTCAACCACTGTGCCACGAGGGAAACCCAGTCTCAGGTATTTTTTAGCAAGATGTCCCTGGTGTGAAAGGTGCAGGCCTGAGGTCCAAGTTCTCCTCAGCCAGTAACACCTTGGTGTGGTTGCCCAGCTGTGCTCTGATGCTTGCCCGCCTCTCCAGCTGCCTCTCTGGCCGTACCCACAGGTACCCTCCCCACCCCAGGCTGGACAGTAGGACTTGTGGGCCCCCTAAGTCTCAGGATCTCTCACTCCATGGGCCTCATATGTGCTCTTCTCCCCACCAGAAATCCTTCCCCACCAAGCTGTCTGGGATCCTAGGTCACTTCCTCTGAGAAGCCTTCCCTGGCCCTCCTTATACACCCTGCCGCCAACCCCACAGTCACGCTCTTCCTCCCCTCCCCGCTGCAGGCCACGCTAAGCACCCTCCTTTTCCTCTCTTGTTGCTCCCTGCATTATTGAAGGTGTGTGCTGACCACATAGCCTCCCCCGTCAGACTGTGAACTCTGGGAAGGCAGGCACTGCATCCTGTCCATCCCTGTATCTCCTTGTTTGTCACTCTCGCTGCTCAACGAGTGGTTGATGAATGAACGTGTGACCTCCACACGCACTGGTAAGTAAAACACTTCCTGACTTTGCTAAGACTCATCTCCTCTCTGTCCCAGGCCAGTTTGGCTCTCTCTTCCCTGGCTGCACTCAGTACCCTAGGGAGAGCAGAGATGCCAAAAGTGTTTTTTTAAAAAAAAAAAATTTAGGTTCTCAGAAGCACCATAAGATTTGTCCATTGATAGATCCTTTTTGGCGAGCTTTTGGCACATGGTCTCTCCGGCAGAGCAGTTGAACATCTTATATACACAGGGCCCCCAAATCCCCCAAGTGCCATGCCTTCTTAAAGCTTAGTCCCAGAACAGGCCCAGTGACACATCTGCTGCATTCTATTGGTTAAAGTAAGTCACAGGCCCAGCCCAGATTCAAGGGGAGGGTACTCCACAAAGGCACAGATACTAGAGATGTTCATTAGGCATCACTTGTGTGACACACGACCATGTGACCTCTTCTGACTCGTATAAACCCCAAAGGTCTATTCCATGGATGAGACTGTGGTGTGGCGTGTGTGCTCTTTAAGGATGTGGTCATGTAAGTGGCAACCAAATTCTTGAGAGCGACTCATTTTTGTGTTTTCAGGAAATAGTCAACAATCTAAAATTCAGTTAAAAATCATAGCCCACTTTGAAAAAGCAAAGATCTAATCGTGAATTTTGGAGATCACCTCTTATCATTGTCATTTAAATAAATGGTGGAAAAGCAAGTAACTCCAGATGGTGAAGTTATTTTGAGAGTATTTACAATAATTTAGGCACTAACTCTAAAGCATACGTAACATACACATAGCAAAATCACACTTTCAATTAAATTTATTCAAAGGCAAAACTTTGTGGGAAGGAATAGTCCTGGGCAGAACTGCCTGGTAATGGTCCTGGCTGCCTCTGAAGAGGGAGCCCCTGAAACCTGCTGTGTCCACACAGAGACAGATGCGTGCCGCGCAGGGGTGCACAGACCTAATTCTGCAGGGCAGGCAGTGGGCCAGAAGTCCTCTCAGGTGCTTCCAGCCTGAGGATCCGGTCCTGTGATGCCAGAGGTGGCTTTAAAAAGGGGCCAGGACTTGGAAAGAAGCAGTGTGCGCCCTGGGCCTGGGACAGCACCCTGAGGGCTGGTGGGCAGGAACCCCCCCCCCCCAGCCTTGTCCCAGCAAGCAGCGCTGAAGCAGGAGGCTGGTGTGGCTTTTCCTGTGCCTTGGTGTCTGGGTGGTTATCCCAGGCTTTCCCCTTCTTCTTTAACTCTCATCACAGGGATCACGTGGCACATGTAATAAAGTCCAAAGAGTGCCACTGGAGCTCAGGAAGTACATGAAAAGCCAGGGACCATTAGGGGTGAGAGGTAAGTAGGGCCCTGACAGCTGAGTAAGCCTGAGTCCCCAGCCAGCGACCACATTGATAACAGGCCCGGCAGCCTAAACAGGCCCGACAGGGCTGCGTGGCCGCTCTGGGAGCAGCAGCTGAGAGCCTGCTTCCGCCCCTGGGAGGATGTGCTCCTCCCATTCTCGGGCTGCAGCAGTGGATTACTTACAAACTCACTCGCTCCTTCATTCGTTCGTGTAACATATATTTACAAAGAACCTATAATATGCTGGTCCCTACACTTGGAGCTGGAAACATAATGGCAAACAAGACAGTTTCCTTCCTGTCAGCAGAGAGTGTCAAGGACAGGGCCCAAGGCTGTCATAACAACATTTATTACCATCTACACAGCACCTGATCAGGGCCAGGCCCTGAGCGCAATTATTTCAGGTGTAATCCTGAGGCAGGTGTTGCTCTCTCCGTTTTCCTGCGGTTGAGTAACTTGCCCAAGGTCTCCAGCGCTGAGGCCGCTAGTAAATGAGATCGCCTTTGGAGAGCACAGCTAGTGAGAATCAACAGTGCTTGAATGCCTTCTCAGAGCCGCCCAAGAGGATCCCCATGACTGAGTGGCTGGGACAAGGTACGGCACCCGCGCTAAGGGCAGGAATGTGTATTATCACGGATGCTGTTGTCATGACAGTGCTGGAACCCCAGGAGGGACCTGCCCCACGTTAGCACAGGGTTGAGGGGAAGGCGTTCTCAGGAAGCAGGGGCCTCGTCCACACTAGCTGGTGTGTCTGCAGCCAGAAAGCCTGGACCCTGAGGGACCTGGGCAACCTCCACGGGGAGGGCGCCAGGCTATCTGCAACACCAGCTGGCTCCTAGGGCTCACCTGTACCTTCAGGGGCTAAACCCACACCCTGACAGTCGAGCAGGAGGCAGGGGTGGGTGGGACTCACTGGAGCCCATCCCTGGGCGGGAGTAGCTTCTCTGAGAGAGAACCTGGGCTGGAGAAATGGGCAGAGCAGTCCTGGGCTTCTCCCCCCCTGCAATGAACAGCGTGACTATCCTGCACGCAGCCTCAAGACTGGGGACATACTGTACTCTGCACAGCAGGCACTTCCTCTTTCTCTCCCTCCCTTTCTGAACACCCCCTCTGCTGTCCTCCCCACAGAACACAAATTTCTTGCTATTTGGGCTAGTGCAACCACCCCAGCAATATAAAGACATGGTTTAACCCTTGGTTTAAAAGTCAAGTTCGCTTGGGGCTGAAATTCTATGTGCTCAAGGCACTTGGGGGAGCCTTAGACGAGCCCTCAAGAGGAGGGTCACATACAACAGAATAATTCCGGCCGCAGGTCAGAGACAATGCGCCATTATGTGTTCTCAGAACGCATTTTATGCTGCCTGCACTGATGTTTCTCCTCGTTCTGGAAACTACGTACTGGCTCTCCTCATGATACATTTCAGGTGCTTTTGTTAAGCAGGTGAAATAACTTTATAGCCAGAAGTTGAAGGAAATCAAGCAAACTCTTTCAATACCAAGGAGAGGAGGCACCATCTCTTCACGGGGCTGATGGCCGGCAGGGTCCAGAGGCTGGTCCAGCTGGTTGACACTGGCCCGTGAATCAGGGAACCTAACCCTGGTGAATCAGGTACCACTGGTGCTAGGAAGTAGGGGGCTGGTAAGTGGGCCTCAGTCACAGGGCCTCAATCTAGACCTTTCTGCCAAAGCTTGGATACGGTGTGACAGGTATTAACACGCAACCAATAGCTAATAATAATATCCTGAACATTTGTTGAACTCAGTATGTGCATTTAGGCAGCACAACAGCCCCGTAAAGTACTTGATATTATTGTGATGCCCATTTTACAGATGAATTTATTTTACCAGTTACTCTTCCATTACATTAATTTATCATTACAGTGGACATTCTCCAAGTGTCATCACTTGTATTTCTCTGTACCTATTCCCTGGTGCCAAATTCTGCCCATTCAAACCCTGCCTCTTTGTCCATCTCCTCACTTTTACTTGTGCCCTTTCGCTCACGGGATCCCTTTCTCTTCCCCCTTCTCCTCCTCTCCAGATCCTTCCCATCTTCCAGCCATCTGACCACCCGGTGCCCAGTGGTCTCCTTCATCTGACCTCTGACCTCCCCCATCCCTGCCCCAGGCCTAAGCAGTGGGAATCCCAGCTCGGTCCTCCCTGGCCTTGCCTGTCCTTGTTTTCGTCCTGTGCTCTAGGAGAACTGCCAGGGGCTCACACCCTCTTGGCCACTTTCAAAGAGCCTGGGGGGTCGTGAGTGGTGAGAGGAGGGTCCTCCCAGGGTGGGCTGGGGGCAGGAAAGGGAAGCAGGGGAGGTTGGGCCCCCAGAGGCCACAGGCCCGTCTTCCCCAGCTGAGGGAGAGAGCTCACCAGGCTCTGGGGTGGAGGTGCTGGGCTGAGCTAATCACCTAAATGGACGCAGGCTGTTGAGAGACAGGCTCTATTCCCTAATAGAATTTGCCCTCAAGTGCAATTTAATTTTCTCTGAGGCGGTCTCTAGCCCCTCTGCTACCCTCCCCCAGACAGACCCTCATTTCCCCAGCTTCCAAGGGGGAGCAGAGCACCTTTCCTCAGAGGAAAGAGGAGAAGGGCCTCCCCTGGGCTCTGTCCCGATCTGTCCGTTTGGCCTCCTCCTTTGGAACAGCCCCGCCCTTGCCCCCCACGCCCCTCCCCCAGCTCCCACCCTAGATGGGGGTGCTGCTCCCCTCCCAGACACTCTCTGACTTTCCTCTAGAGCCGCCTGCACTCAGCACGCGTTGGGAACAGCAGCTCCAGCCTCCAGTCCTCACCATGAAGGCAGAGTCTTCCCCTGACCTCTGGTAAGTTCACATGCTCCGAGAATGCTCTTTGTCCTGCTTAGTGTCAGAGGCGCGGAAAGGAAACAGTCAGGAGGCGGGTGCGGGAGACACTGCAGTGGGAGGATAAGGGCCCACGTGCACACGCGCCCGGGCCCCGGTGGAGGCGGCAGCAATCCACTCGGAGCCCTGTGGTTTGGGGCAGAGCCCGGCTCCCGAGCACCCTGGGGACCCTCCTGCTCCACCACAACCTCTTCTGGGCTGGTTCTCCTTTCCCCGTATGTCCTCGTACCCCCAGATCTCAGACTGCAGTGCCCTGGAACCTGACTCTGGTCACTGGGAGGATCAGAAGATGTGGGAATCTGGGCTCTGAGCCGTCCTGCTAATTTCAGAGCGGACGTGGGGAGCATCTTTCGAAGCTGCTTGCCATCTCTTTCTCTAAGATCCCGTCGGGCTGTGACAGGGGCTCAGGGAGCTCTATGCACGTTCATCCCTGGCCCGTGCCCATGATCTTGGACTTCTCTCCCAACCCTCCCCCTTCACCCCCCACCCCTCCTAGCAGGGATGGGGTGAAGACCACAAAGAGAACCCTGGGAGAGGAAAGCAGAGGAAAGGGGTGGGGCCCCCACTGTTAGCTGAGGTGGCTTTCAGGGGAGGCAGGAAGCCTGCGGGGCACAGACTGGTCCCTGGATTCAGGCGACCCTGTGACCATCTTCTTTATCTGGTGAGCCCTGGGGAGGGAACACTAGAATTCCTTTTTCTTTGCCATCAAAGCCTTGAAAAGAGCAGAGGGTGGGGCGAGGATGACGGAGAATGGATGGGTGGCAGGTCAGGGTCAACTGCAAGGGGGCGATGGCCATTCTTCAGGCAGAGCCACCTGCTCAGCCCCGCTGGCTCCCTGCTGCAGCTGAGGTCTCTTCGCCAGCGTGCGGGGCCGTCTCTCATGGGGCTCCATTTGTGGGCATCCTCCCCACTCATTCACCAGCAAACGCTTATTAGTCCCCTACTCGAAGCCAGAAACTGTGCTAGGTTCTAAGGGGGAAAAATGGGACTGCTGTATGCGTGTGTGTGTGTGTGTGTGTGTGCGCGCATGAGCACAGTACAGTCAAGTCAAAACGCCCAGGAACAGCACTGTCCAACAGAAATGTGATGCCAGCCACCTGAGTAAGTTTAAGTTTGCTGGTAGCCAAACAAATAGAAAAAATAAATGAAATCAATAATTGATTTTATTTAACCTAATATACCCAAAAGATTAGCATTTCAACATGTAATAATACTTTCTAAAATCTTAATGAGATACTTTACACTCTTTTCTTTGTATTAAGTCTTAGAATCCCACATGCAGTTGACATTTATAGCACATTTCAGTTCCTATCAGCCGCATTTCTCAGTAGCCACATGTGACTAGTGGCTTCTGTATTGGATAGCGGTGCCCTAGAGCGTGCCCACACACAGTGGCGTCCACGGGCCAGCAGGAAGGGCATGGCCTGGCAACTTGCTAGAAATGCAGAACCTCAGGTCCCAGACCTGCTGAATCAGAATCTGTATTTAAACAAAACTCCCAGGTGATTTATGCACACCGTAAATCCGAGGATCCTGTGTGTGCAGGGGCAGGGAAGTAGAATGGACTTTTACGGAGCATTTGCTTTAGGGGCTTTTCATATTAGACCTCATATGATCCCCAACAACCCCTTCTTAGGAGAATTATCTGAGTATTATCATCCCCAGCTAACACAGGAAAACAGAGGCTGGGACAGCTCAACTTCTCACAGCCACAAAGCTCAGATGTAGAGTAGATCCAGGGTTTGTGTCTTCTATGGAATGCTTCCTCGGTGAGGTCTTGGGGAAATACTTTGCCCCCCAAAGCTCTCAGTATTTCTTCCTTGACCATCCAAAATGGCCATAGTCACAGTATGTCTTTGTCCCTTCACTGCAGGCAGAAAGTTTTGGTGATGAAGGGCAGGCCCCTTCCCAGTGAACCAGGGCTGTGAAGAGAGGAGATGGCCAAGCAGTGAGAGAAGTAAAAGAAGTTCCTCGTCCTTATACACTCACAATAGCGGGCATCTGTGGGGGACTTTCCATGTGCCAGGCCCTGTGCTAACAGCTGGAGCCCTCCTGTGACAATACGACCAGGCAGGAACTAGCACTCTCCACATACCAGTCAGTAAGTGGAGGCTCAGAGTGGGTCACCCTCCAGCAGTCAGCGAACCTGAAGTCCATCTGGTCTCGGGGTTGGGAGTCTGACCCCCGCCTCACCACTTCTCACATGAACCCCACCCCTACCCCGGCCTTTCTCCTGTCACCTCTGCCCACATCTGGCACATTCATGTTTTTTTGGTTGTAAGTCAGTTCCTGAGAGGAAACTGCTGAGTTAAGTTCCTCCAGTAAAAGTTCTTTCGCCAAGATGATGACAGGGTTGTTTTATAGATTAGCCTTGACACCTGCAGCTATTTTCAAATGGACCCAGGCTGGACTTTCCACCCCTCTTCCTCCTGCTCCCCGTTTATAGCCTCCTCCTTAGAAGCTGAGACAACAGATCATCAGGTTAGAGGATCTGGGAGTGGGCCCTGGTATGGTAGTGTAGACAGCCCCCCACATTTTTGCACTGTTTCCTCATTGGTAATGTGGTCGGATTACGATGGGCCCTACCTACCTTGTGAGGCTTGGGTGAGAAAAGGTGTGGGAAGGCCCTTAACCAGCTATAAAGCACCACAAAAATGTTGGTCACTGAATCATTCTTGGATTCAGGATGCCCCTGAGTCCTGGAGACTGAAGAGGGAAATGGGGTGGGGAGAAAGGGTGTCAGCTGTGCAACATCTGGAGTCCAAGTTCTTTCTTTAAATGAACTTGGATATTAGGTCAACTTTAAAAACAAAGGCAAAGAGAGCATAATTGCAGGTTGTGTGGGCAGAGTGGCTTCTGAAGAGAAGATATAGCATCGAGTATCTCAGTGTGCCATGGAGAGGCTGTTTGGGGAAGGATGCAGAAAGAGCAGATCCCAGTTACTGACTACGACTGTGGGTCACCTTATTAACAACCACCACAATGACATCTGATTGCCTTCTGTGTGTTGAGCACAGGGCTCTGGGGTTTATATGCATTATCTCTAATCCAACAGCACCCTGCAATGTAGGGGAGGCGTTTCCCAATTTTACAGATGAGGAAAGAAGTTGGCAAGATTAAGTAACTTGCCCTAGGCGTCAAGTGAGCCCTGATGGTTTGACCCATTGCATCAGAAGGCTATTTTCAGGGAACCCTTCTCCCAGCCACCACCCAGCTGTACCATCCTGTCTCCTTTGCTTGGTACAAAAGCTGCCTGTTTCCATAGTGGAGGGGGAGCTTTTCACAAGATGGTTAAAATTTCACCAAGGAGTAATTTTGGCACCTTGACCTCAGCTTGTGACCATGTTGTAAGAGTAGGTCTCCTCCACCTCCAAAAGGGGGGGGGGGAGGGGAACCAATCATGGGTCTCTCTCCCAACTAACATTTTTAGGAAAGAAGAGCTCCCAAGTTCTAGTCTTTGCTTGAAAGTTCCAAGAGAGTTTCTTGCCTCTTGGTTTCTCCCATAAATATAAAACAAGAGAAAGAAAAACAGGCAAAATACTACAGAGGGGGCACAATAATGATGCCAGCCAACATTTCTAGGGAAAAGCTCCCTAGGTGCTTCAGGTGACCATCTGTGAGGAGAGTACTATTGTTATTTAGCCATTGAGAAGGCAAAGCAAGGAAACTGCCAAAGGTTACCCCAATTAGGATGTACACAAGTTGGGATTTGAATGCAGGTACTCTGAGCCCAGAACCCAAATGTCTGCTAACCCAGTCTCTGACTCCCTCCCAGCACAAGGAAGGCAGATGCACCTGGGGAACTTTGCTGACACTGTGTCACAGGCAGGCTGGGAATCCTGGAGTAATGTAGGCTACGGACTATCTGCACCTGACACCCTGGTCATTGTCTTCCAGGGCCCAGCCAGAAGCTGGCATTCAATAGATGTTCAGTGAATGCATGAATTAAGAAATAATCTAAAATACTCTAGATTTTTGATAGGAAATTGAAAGAATTCCCCTGCTCCCCATACGCATAAGCCATGGGGTATGATAGCTGCACGGGTGGATCTCAGAGGATTTGGCCTTGGCAGGTAATGTACTCTGTGTGGACCCACCACCTGGCTATGCCCAGGAACCTGCAAATAAAAGTTACTTTATGGTGCTGGCAGAAATATAACCAGACTACCTATGACAATACCTGGCTCCACTTCTACTACCTGTGCAACCTTGGGCACATCACTTGACCTCTCTGTGCTGACTCAGTTTCTTCATCTGATGGAGATAATAATAGTTCCTGCCTCAGGGGATTTGTGAGGATTGAATGAGTTAACATATACAGAGCACTTAGAGCAGTGCCGGAGACATAAGGGTTAGCTTTTGTCACTTTCCTTCTTTCTCTAAGGATCCCAGTGCCCTTTACTTATTCCGTTTCTCAGCCACTTATTGACTCATAATCTCATTTTAAGAGTTAGATGTCCAAGTACAGGACCATCTCTTTTCCATGTCCCTTAAATTCCTGTGTCAAGGACACAGGGCAGGTTTAAGATGAGCAGCAACTAATCAGCATCCCAGCGGGGAGAGATCCCTGGAAGATTCTGGGAAGAGAAGGAGACAAATGACAAAGTGGTGGGCTCACAAAAGGGGCCTGTGACAAATGACTGGGATGACTGGGTGGACAGATGGAGAAGAGCAAAGGCCCCTGTCCTTTCATTGGAGAACTCCTTGTGGCTCCCCGAACAAGACAGTGACTCCCCAGGGGCTGGGCTTAGGGTTTGTCTCCCTGGTTTTCTCTGCTGGGATGACTAATATGGACCGGGGCAGAGGGTCTATATCAATCTAGCCCAGCAGAAAAATGAATGAAAATTGAATTCCCCAAGGAGAATCGGGGAGCTGTTATCCAGACAGAGATAAATCAAAGGATGCCACAAAGACAGGGGGAGCAGGATTCCAACAGCAGGAGAATAATTAAGGAAACAGTTTCAAAATGCAAATGATAAAAGAGGGTTTGAGAGGAATAAGGACACGGAGGAAATAATTGGAGATGGGGTGACAAGGAGCAGGGGCAGCGAATTCATCCCTCAATGGAGAAAGAGACTGGGCTTCAGGATTCCTGGTGTCTGAGGGTGGACTTGCCCACTCTGTGAAGTTCCTAAAATGCAAGGGATAGAAGACACACAAGTCTGCTGTGCAGAGTGGAAAGAGCACCAGATTGGGAGTCAAAGGCTGGATTTAATTTCCAGTTGACTCTGCAACTTATTAGCAGTGTGACCTTAGGCAAACCACTTAACTTCTCCGTTCCCTGATAATCATACCCAAGCCCAGGCATGATTATGAAGATCAAATGAGATAAAATATGTGGAGGAACTTTGTAAAATGTAAAGACGACTGCAAGCTTTAATCATTTTCTTAAGTTGAGTTTCTGGAGATTCTTCCCTTAGAACTGGATCCACTAACATGTTGGGTTTGGTTCCCAGAAATGTAATATGTAAATGTCCAGAAAGTACCGGATACTCTTACTGGCTATTGACCGACTGCCCTGACAGAACTTAGACCTGGGGAAAGCCACATCGCCACCAGGCCATCCTCTGGTACCCACCCTCCCATTGGGTTGTAGCTGGAAGGCACAGGTCTGAGGAGGCTTTGAGGACCATTGCTCCTGGGAGGTCACCTGCCAGCCACGGGCAGCCTTCAGTGGGAAAAGCCCTGAGTCAGCTCAGAGGTTTAAGTCCGAACAGATGCACCCCAATGGCCTTCCTGGGCTATTCCACAGTAGAGATTATCTGTCTTCTGTGGGAATCAGCCATTCTTCCATTCTGTGGAGGGTAGAGACTAGCTTAGCCCCTGTTAACCTCAGTTTTTTCATCCACCAATACCACTTATTGAACTGTTGTGAATAATAGGTGGAATTATACATGTAGAAGCACTTACCCTGGTGCCTGGAACAGTTTTGAACTTTCAATAAATGTTGGTTATTATTATTACCACCATATGCTGTTATGTTGTTATCATTATTGCTATCTGCAGCAGCAGCAGGCACTAAAAAATACATTTAAGGAAAGATTTTTATTGGGGATTCATTATTAGATGGGAAAGCTAAGGCTCCAGGAAGAAAGTGAAATACCTTGGCAGATGTAGATGTTAGTGGAAGACCTTGGGAATGGGACTCAGCTCATACCAGGAGGCAAATACCTCTAGAAAAGTTTAGGAATGTAACAAGGGCATTTATTCGTGGAGCTACATTGCGTGTACATGTGGGAACACAGAGGGGTGTGGGGGGAGCAGTTGCTCACAAGGTCAAGAACTGAGAGCCAAACAGATCTCCCAGGGCTCCTCTGCCATTGGATAGACTTGAAAGTGGCATCCCCTGAACCAGCCCTGGGCACAGGAGAGCCTCCACCACAGTAATACTGCCCCTCACCCAGTGAATGACTAGTGACATGCAGTGGGAAGAGGGCAGGACCCAGGCAGGTTCATATCAGGGGAGCAGGAGCTGCAGAGAGCATTTAAAAATGTAATATTAAATTATAAAAGTAATTACCACATATGCCCTACATTTCACTGCATATAAATATTTTACCTTTACTAATATTACTGAAAACATATAACAACTTTACCGTAAATCTGAAAAAGAGAAGAAAGAAAAAATTTCCTAAAATACATCTCCCTAATATACTTTTTTCCATAATGTACTTCTGAATAGCATTCTGATATATTTCCTTCCAGTTTGTCCCCAGTGTTTTTGAAAACAACTTTTATTAGTTTTTTTCTGCTTTATAAAATAATGTGCTCATTGAGGAAACTGAAAAAAGCAAAAAGAAGAAAATAAAAATTATAATGTACAGGTAACCACTTTTATATTTATATATATTTCTATTTATGCTTCTTTTAAAAAATTATTCTAAAGTTCATACTGCTTCATATTTTCTTTTTTCCCTCACTTCCTTATAAACCTCAAACACTTTTCTACATTATTACTCTTGTGTTGTATTTTCTAATGACTATAACATTCCATTTTATATACTCTAATAATCCCCTGTTGTTGGATATGTAGGTTATTCTCTTTTTTAAACGTCCTTGCAACTGTATCATTATAAATATTCTTGATTATTTACTGTGGACAAATTTTCATATGGATTGGGTCAAATCCATCACACTGTTGGGCTATAAAAGATATTGCCAAAATGCCCTCAGAGGACATTGTCCCTCTTTGCATACCCACCAGGAAACTGTTTTCTAATTTCTGCACACCCTAGCCAACAATGGGATTATCACTGCTTTTATCTTTAACATTTTTACATACTTATAATCATACAATAGTGCATTCTGCTTTTTAAAAAATTTAGTATTTCACAAGCATTTCCATGTTGCTAGGTTTCATAATTAGTTTCAATAATTGTATATTACTTTTCTTTTGTTGGATATTTAGGTTATTTTTCTCCAAAATGTAATGCTGTAATAAGCATCTTCATGTATGAAACTTGTTTCGAATTTTATTATTTCTGTGGAATAGACACTCAAAAGTGGAATTACATGAGCTAAAGGGTATGAAAAATTTATGGGTTTGATACATATTGCCTAATTGCTTTCCAAACGAATTTAAGAGCTTATAAGCACACCAGCAATATTTGTGAGAGTAGCAGTACCAAATAACCTTCACCAGCACTGAATTCTACGATCCGCCCCCCTTTATTCATTGAACAGACAAAAAAGGTGTTAAGTGCTACGATGCTTTGTTTTTCCTGTCTTTGATTCTTAATGAGGCTGGCATTTCCTCGTGTTTGTTTACTAGCTAAATTTTTGTAGAAAACATTTTGGTGAACACTGAAAATGTCACCGGGTTCTTGGCTTTTTTCCTGTGCACTGGAGTTACCTCGCAGGTAAACAGGGCAAGAGGTGATGCCAACCCAGTACTAGGTCACAGAGAAGTCATTGTGACTTCATTGAAAACAAATTCTAAGCGCTGACAGCCATGCCATCCGCTCCCACAGTCATGCTTGTCCCTCACCAACCCTGGTGCCCCCTTCTTGGAGACAACGCCAGGAGAAAAAGCAGGGGACACGCTGGAAAGTTGGAGAGAGCACACAGTTCCCTTTCCCACCCAGGCTGGACCCCACTAGGCTGGGATTACACATCTGTCTACATCTCTAGAACGAATTCCGAGTGGCGGTGTCGCGAGCTCTGGGATCCAGAAAGCCGCCGGGTCCGGGGGATGGGTGTCCCGCGTCTGCCGGTCAGGCGGCGTAGAGAATCTGATGAAGCCTGAGGAAACCTCGGCGGAGACCTGTCCCAGCGGCGGGCCTTCTGTTTTATTTCCTCCAGGAACTCGCGTTGAGAATTGGTGTGTGTGTGTGTGTGTGTGTGTTGTAAATACCGTAAAACACGCACGCCTTTGCTGGTTAGCCCCTGGGGTGGGGTGCTCGCTGCCGCCCCGCACGCACGAGGTGGGGAATTGTTCAAAACGCCCGCGGTCGCAGCGCTGAGCAGAGCGGTCTCTGAGGACCGAGGGCAGACAAGCTGAGAGGACTCGGGCAGAGCAGTCGGGACGGGGCGGGGAAGGACTGAAGAGCCGACTCGGGGCTGCAGGCCGCGGCGTGCGGGGGCGCGCACCGGGGGCCCGCGCCCCGCCATCTCCGTGCGCAGCCCCTGGCTGCTCTCCTCGGCCCGCCGCAGCCCGCTGCGTGACTCGCGCGTTCCGGGCTGAGTACGGGCCGTCCCTGGCCCGGCCTCAGCCAGACGCGGGGGAGAGCGAGCAAGGGCTGGGAAGCGCCGGCGGGAAAGGAATTGGCCGGAGGAGAGGAGGAGGAGGAGGAGGAGGAGGAGGATGGAGTCATCTAGTTACGGAGCACGCTCGGTCCGGCCGAGAGAAGCCCGGGACCACGAGAGTGCGACGGGAAGACACCGCCGTGCGACCCCGGCCTCCGGAGCGCCTGCCCCGCCCTTCCCCGCCCCTTGGTTCGAACGGAGGGGCGGAGAGGACACGAGCCGCTGGCTGAGGCCGAAACCCCGGGAGGACCCACGGAAACCTGCAAACCCCAGACGTGGCCGTCCGGGACCACCTGCTGCCGCGGCCAAGCCAGCTGCAGTATTTATACACGGGGCGCTAGCCCGCACGGCGGGGAGCAGGGGGAACGGCCAGTGAGGCCCCGCCCCGCTCCATGCGGTCCGGCCCTCCTGCCCGGCCGGCCTCTCTCGGGGCGCTAGCACCACCACTCGGGCCTGGGTCCGCCGCTCGCTGCCGGGTGGGGGGCTTGGCTGAAGGGCGGGCCTCCCTGCGGAAAGCGACGTCACGGCCGTTCCTGCAGTGTGAATGAATCAAAATGCCTGGGTGACCGCGGCCTCCTGGGCGGCCGGCACGCGAAGGGTGGAGGGGGAGGGGGAGAGAAGCGGGCGGGGGGAGGGAGGAGGGGAAAAAAGCCAGAGCTGCAGCAACAGCGTCTCCTCAACCCGGGATGTGCACCAACCCGGGAGAGCGAGATCAAAGGGATTTGAAACAGACTGAGGACTGGCTGGGGGAGGGGGCCAGGCAGCCTGTGGAATCCTCCTGTAGAGGCAGAGGGTCCGGCTTCCACCGTGACTTCGGCGGTCTGGTTGGGTTTTTTATTATTTTCAAATTTCTGAATCCAGCTTGAGCGAGAGAACGAGAGATCTCCGTAGACTGCGACTCGCTGGCTCTCGCTCGGAGATGATGCAGAGCGCAGCTGTCCCCGCGGAGGGGGCTGTCAAGGGGCTCCCGGAGATGCTTGGTGTGCCGATGCAACGTAAGACACCCCCCTTTCTCGCTGACTTAATTTGATAACAAGACGGCCGGCAGCTTTGGCCGGTTTGGGGCGGGCCGGACGCTGCGCGTAGCCTGGACCGGAGGGGACGGGCGGGGCGAGGGGCCGGCGGCCCGGGCGCAGAGGCGGTCACAGGGCAGGGGCACCAGCCAGAGTGCGTTTGAAGGGCCTGGCCCTTGGCGTTTTGGGGCCGAAAGTGAGAGCCTCCCGGATGGTGCTTGAGGCGAGCCGAGGGATACCGAACCCCGCATCCCCAGCCCATGGTTTTTCTAGGAGCCTTGGGGAGAGTGCTGTCTGGGGACAGACACCAGAGGAACGAGCTGCAGGCCAGGCCTAAGCGCTGGGGTGGTCCCCCAAACCCTCCTCCCCCGCTGGGGGAGGGGGGCTACGGTCAAAGCTCGCAGTACCGCTAGTGCAACTTCACCCCAGCTGGCGGGAAGTTGGAGAGCGCGTCCCCCGCCCCCGGGGCTGGCGGCGCAGAAGCCCAGGCCACACGCTCTGTCCCCGCGCGCAGGGCGTGCGCGCCTGGTGCGTCCCCAGCCGCTGCTGTCCGCGGCGCCCGCCGCCTGCGCCGCCAGGGACTGCTGGCTCCTGGTGAGGAAGTCCACTCGCCATATTCCAGCTAGCCAAGGAATGAAGGGAGGGAGAAGCACCGGGACGAAGTTGTGAACTGGGGGTACAGCCTTGGCACACGCGAGAGCAGGCTCTCAGTATGGTTCGGACTCGGGAGGGGAGAGACAAGGGTGTGCTGGCGCTTTCTTTCCCGTGCCCGAAATTAGGAAGGCGGCCGGAGCTCGGGGCTTGTTTATCCTCAGGTGCGTGTGTGTGTGTGTGTGTGTGCGCGCGCGCTCGCGCGCGCAGGGATTTTCCCGGTGAGAATTTTCTCTGTTCCTTACTGGTGAACGATGAGTCTTTGATGGAGAATCTGTGCGGAAGCCAGAGCAGGTCCCGTGGCGTCGCGCTCGCTTGGCTGGCGCCGCGTGAGCCCTGGCCCGTAGGCTCGCGGGTTCTGCGGAAAGCCTCTGGGCACGGTAGAGAGAAAAAGGGCTCCCTCACTCCGCTCGCCAAGGGGCTGTGCTTCCGCCCGCGACTTCGTCAGTGGACCGGTAGCTACATCCTTGAGGTTTAAGTAAGGACTGGCTCATCCACGGAGGGTGCCTACCTAGGAACTAGGGCGCAGCAGCGCGCCCTCCTGCGCCCCGGCTCTCCATGACACGGTTTCTGCCCCGGCAGTATCTCCAAGGCAGGCTGGCGAGCGTGTCTGTCCCCTCACACCCCTACCCCGCGACTTCCTGGGAAGTTTGTGAGAAGGGACTAGAAGAGGATAGCTTCACTCAAACCTACTTAGGTTGTTCCTTGACTATATACTACAGCTATCTTTTGTATCTTTTTCTGTCAACTGTTGGCAAACAGTTCCAAGTCTGCGCTGTGCCTTGGGGAATTTACCGTTAAGATGTGTCTGTGGAAGGCGTTGGGGATTCACTGACTCCTTACTACCCCAGCCCACCGAAGGCAGGGAGGGAGTGGGTTGTCAGCCCCTGCACAAACACAAACCCTGGCAAAGGTGCTGCAGCTTAAGTTGATTGTACCTCTGCGCGAGTGAGGGGAGTGTGTGAGTGGGCGAAGGTGTGTGTGACTCTTGTGCTCGTTATCCGATACAGCTGTGCTTTAATAGTTGTGGTCCATAGGTGGCCTCTGTTAGGACCGCAATGTAAGACGGTGGGTTTTGCTCTGATAGCCTTTCTTTGGATGCGCAGGACACACTCTCAGATGGTCTCACTTTTTGTTTTTCTTACTCAGAGACAACTTTGATTTTGTCGTCAGGAACTCGATTTCCTAAATTGCCTAGAACTCCCCTTCAGAGCTACAGTTCGCCAGGCCTCGGCGTCTGGGTTGGAACTGTGGAAAACTTAATGAGGTAGAGAAGGGGACTCTCATCCCAGGGTGGTCCAGTGAGGCAAGGCTGAACCAGGAGGGGTTGGCCTGTCCTTCCTTTTGTCTTGCCCTGGTTCTGTGGCCTGGGTTGGAGGAGGCACTGGCCAAAATTTAGGGGACCAATCCCTGAAGGCTTTGGGATCAGCTTTTTTTTTTTCTTTTGGGGATGTGTGTGGATTTTACCCTCCCCCATTGCAGCAGATCTGGCTTCTGGCTATTAAGCTGTTGGTGCTGGGCACTGGGGGACTGGTCCCCTCTGGCACATATACCCAATCATTTTCTTTCTTGGGGCATCAGACCCAGTAGCCTAAGAATTCCATGGGGGGGGGTGGACATGCCCTTGGGCCTCAGGGAGGAAGAGGGGGTAATCTCTGGCAGTGGGTGTTTAAACCTGGTAGTGGAGGAGACAACAGAAAGGCTCTCCCACAGGGGTCCCTCCAACCTGCCAACTGGAAGGATCATCCGCCACCCCACCACCAGGTTCTGCTTCTTCACCCTGAGCCACCACAGATGGAGCACTTGGCAGCGCAGGTCTAGAGATTCCCCAACCTCAGTGCCTCTGGTGCCCTGGCCTCTAGGGGCGTTTTAGGGGTTGGAATACAGTATAGTCTTTTGCTTTGGAGGGATGGGTGAGGCGCATTCCCTTCAGGAAAACGTTAGCAAATTCTGTAATCATTTCTCTCTCTTGACGGTCTTCTTCCTTACACCCTGTACGCCGCCCCCCCCCCCACACACAGCGCCTCCTGACACTGCTCGCTCCTGGGCGGCCTGGTCTTTGGCGCGATTGCCGTCCTCCTGCTTTTCCGCGCAGAGGTTGCGGAGCAGGTCCCGGCCTTCCCGCTCCGACAGCCCCTGGGTCGCCCGATCGGGCCGCGCCCGGCTGGGGCTTCTCCGGACAAGCTCGGGGGTCTTTATCCGTTTGAGGGGCGTAGGCCTGAGCAAGAAGCTCGGGAGAATCCGGAGGGAGGAGGCTGGGAGCAATCCGAGACCAACTTGGGGTAGAGAAATAGAACACCCCGCCCCCCGCCAAAGCTCGGACTGGTGGGCGGGGCAGCCCCCCTCCCGCCGCCTCAGGTCAGTGTTTTTTAAGGAACTCGAACCCCGGCTCCTTGCTCTGGGTGGTGGGAGTGCTCTGCAGGAGGCAACACCCTCGACACCCTCGGGGTCACATCCAGCACGCGCAGAATTCCTTGTTTTGTGGGCGCCAGTGGATAGGTTCAAAAAAGGACTTCGTCCTAAACTGATGCGTCCCAGCTACTTGGCCCACGATTTAGGGTGGCTGGTTTCTCTTGTTTCCGGCACAACCTGCCTTTGTCCGGGGTCGTCCCCGCTGCCTCCCTCAGGGCTGCCAAGGTCCGAGTCCCCACAGCGCCTAACCCTGGGCAGCGCTGGGTGCGGTGGCCTCTTAGCCTCCTCCGAACCTCTCTCCTCCCCGAATCCAGCAGTTCCCCCACGCACCTGGGTCCTGTCGGCCCCTCTTGCTGACCAAGACGTTTGGGAATAGTGAGGGACGTCCAGGGAGGTGGGCGTTTTATCCGCCCCTTGCCCTCGGTTTTGGTCCATCTCACACGTAGTCTCCCGGGGCACGCAGGAAAGGACAACGGATATCCCGGAATGCTGGCTGGAGAGCAGGCCAGCCCCGCGGGAGGAAGGAGTGATTCTCCGGGTCCAGACTGGGAGTGGTAAATGAGAAGCCAGCCCGGGCGTCTCCCATCCCTTCCTTGTCTCCTAAAAGATCTATCTTGCGCTCATGTGAACCCCGAAGCTGTGGGGAAAGGGCATTTGATTTTGTATTTGGTAGGATCTGGGCGAAGGACTTCTCAGGACGCCTCACTACCCTTTCTTCCCTTCCTGGCGCTCCTGCGTGGTGAGGCTCCCTGCACTGGTCGCGTGAGAATCCTCGTCCCCGACCTTATCCTCTTGCAGGCCATTTCTTAAGGGTGGAGTGAACTCACTTCCCCGGCGGGCAGTTCTCTCAAACTCTAGAGCAGGGATTTGCTCTTCTTCCCATTCCTGCCTTTTCTCGTGGTGCCAGGAAAAAAAAAAAAGAAAAGAAAACGGAAAAAAAATATAGAGATTGAAATTCCATCAGATTCCAATACAAATATCCAAACAGCAGCCCCCGACGCCACAAACCTCCTTCCCCGCGTCACAAAAATATTGTCAGGGGCGGGCCAACTTTTAAAGTCAGACTGGCTGTCCCCGCCGGCAGATTCGGGCCTCGCGGGTTGGGGATTCAGATTCTCCAACCGCGAGGATCCCGTCCCAGCGTCGGGCCAGAGCCACGCACCAGCCAGAGGGAGTTTGGAGAAACCCGGGTGACTGCGGCCATGCCTCGCTTGGGGTGGCGGGAGGCCGAGGGCGCCCGAGGGGCGCGCTGGCTCCGGCCTCCTCCGTTCCCATGCCTAGATCGGAGAGGGCAGAGAGGGCGGAGGGGAGCCCGCCTGGGAAGCCGCAGTCTCAGGGCGCTCAGGGAGAGGAATTAACGATTTAACCGGGACAAAGAGCAGGCAGGTGGGGCGGGTGAGGGGCGAAGGTCTGCACTGAGCGGTCCCATGTCCGTGTCCAGGTAAGACGAAAAGTCGGGACTGAAGAGAGGAGACAGGACCTAACTCGAGTGGTTTCCTCGCTCGGTCGCGGTCCATCCTCGCGGAAAACCAGAGCCAGGCGGGGCCAGGCGGGAGCGGCGTCCTCGGGTCTGGGAGCGCGACCTGCGTGACCTCGCCGCCACCAGGGCAGAGCTCCTCCGCCCCGCGGGCAGGCGCCGGCCTGGGTGGCCCGGGGGACTGACGATGAATTGCATCCAAAAGCGTTTGCTGCGCACCTATGGGCGGCGCACGGTCCTGAGCGAGCCTGCCGCGCGCCCTGGGTTTTTGAGGGCTCGCCAGGGGAGGCAGGTGCGGACAGGGCGGCCCTGCCCGCGGAGCCGGCTTCGCACGCACCGCGTTCAGCCGCCCCGAGTGGAGGTCGCAACTGCGCAGGGGGCAAAAGAGGGACGGCCACCGCGCGGCGCATTCGGCATTTCTGCTCTTTGGCCCTTTCCCTGCGTCCACCTTGCCCGTTCCTCTTCCTAGTTTATTATCCCTAGCGGTCTGGGATTGGCCAAACCCGGAACCAGTTTCCTACCTGTTTGCAGCCGGGCAGACTTTTTTCGCGCGGAGAGGCGCGGCAGGTGGGAGCGCGGCCAGAGAGCGGAGACGGTAAGTTCTTTTCCGCATACCCATTTCGCACCAAGAATTTGGGAAGACAAAATTAACCCCCTACGCTGGCGGCACAAGTGTTTCCGTGACTTTTTAACCCTTAGAAAGCGGTTCTCACATTTTGGGAGCTGCTCCTCCGGCACAGAGCCTGGAGGCAGCCGGCGGTTCCCTGCGCTGCGCGCGCCCTGCCCGCATTCTCCTCTGGGCTCCCAGCCCTGCTCCCCGCGCTCAGCGGAACTTGAAGAGCGCTTGCAAGGTGGCAGGCTCAAGAGAGACGAGGTCTGTACCTGCGCAGCCGCTGTTGTAAATTAAATTCGACCTGGGGAGGGAATTGGTAACACTGTGTGCCCGGGAAGAAATGGAGCGAGTCGCGGGTTGTACCCACCATCCTACAGAGGAAGCCGCGGCTGGCCTGGCACTCAGCGCAGGCTTCACTCTTTGGGGCTCAGAGGTTGGCTTCATCACGGATGAGACCTATGGTTTTTGTTTTTTTTTTTTAAAAAAAAGGCAGGGCGAATGTCTTTTAAAGGATTCTGAAGGGTGAAACTAATCAGGAAGAAGAATTACTAGCAAAAGCCCGGGCGGGATGAAACCAGGAGCGGCGGGAAGTTAAAGGAAGGAATACCAAAGCTAGTTGTACCTCCCTCTTGACACGCCGAAAACAAAGCGGGGTTAAGACAAGAATGTAGGCTGAACGCTCTGGGGATTAGAGCAATGTGAGTCCTCAAGACATCTTGGGGACCGCCTACGCGACCAAATACCAGGCTCGATTTTTAAAAAATCGAGTCCTAGAGGTGAGGTGGGGGTCGAGGCAGGCGGGAAACCGGCAAAGCAATGGCTTTCCATTGAGTAGACAAAACACAGCCCACAGGGGCGTCTTGGATTTTGGACAGTGACCTGATGACCCCGCTGACCAGGTGTAGACAGCCTCAAGTCCTAAATATTTCCATTGTCCTAACACTTCCCTTTTGCCTCGGATTTTAGTGGCCTTTCACTCTGTTCTACAGTCAGTTAGTGATTACTTAGCACCGCATTAGCAGACAGAACCCAGAGAGACTCAGGTGCTGGGAGGGCTGCAGCGGAGGATGGGGAGGGAGACAGTCGCACCTGCAGTCATCCAGACTGGGAAATTAGTTAACAGGGACTCACCTTTCTTTCTATCACATTGTTAAGGAATCTCCTTCGAGCCTCTTGATTTAGTCAGTAACGGTGGATATCTTGTGGGTTTCCCTGGGAAACTAATCTCCAAATTAAGGAGTTGTGGAGGGGGAGGGTTGGTGGAGTTGGATGGAGGGACCTTGTGCCATTTCTTTCAATTAGGGAAATTTATCAGGATTCGGGCTGAGAAGCTTTGGAATGCAGAGAGACTTGGAACCAGTTTAGCTGCTGAGTGGACGAAAGGAGTAATCTTACCCACTTTGGGAAACCTAAGGTTGGAGACAGACTGAAACAGCAGTTTGCTATGGCAGCACCAGATGCATTACTGTATAGATTGCTGGGTTCCGAGATGGCTGGGGGTGGGGCTTACTTTTGTAATGGTTTTCCACCTTTCCTCCCTTCCTGGAATGTGTTGTTAACAATGCCTGTAACCCAAATGTGAGCGAATAGGGTCTACTGTTTTTAGTAAAATTCCATCGTGGCTTGAATGTCTGTGTTCCTTCTCTCTTTCTTCTTCCTTTATCCCTTCCTTCCTCTGTCTCTTCCTTCTTTCCTTTGTGAGATCTTTGCGGGGAGGAGCATGGGTTTGTGCAGGAATTCTGAGCACCGGGGTGCCATTGGGGGTTGAGTGCCCAGCAAGCTACAGAGAGGTGAGATCCATCTCTCACTGTGTTCCCAGGAGGCCTGGGAGGGAAGAGCTGTTTCTGGGTCCAGAACAGAAGCAGCCCTGGAGCTGGGCTATTGTTTGCTGTAGGAAGAAAACCTCACATGCCGCTGTGAGGTTTTACCTTTTTTAGTCCTTAATTTTACGGAACCCTGATCAAAATGGAACACAGATCAACCATTCTGAGGCACTGCAGTTGGGGGTAGGTGGGCAGGTTGGGTTTAATTGGCAAAATTGAAATTGATTCTCCCTTGGAAAATGTACTTTGAGTTAACTGTGTTAGTGGCAGACTGGAAAATCATCTTGGGAGGCAACTCCTAACTCATGTTGTTATTTTGGTGGATTTCTTTTCTCAGATCGCCCCACTCCCCTTCCCTCTGTCAATCTGGGTCTAGTCACAGATGTTTTACTGCGGTATCTCACGCCCAGATGCCTTTAAAGTATAATTTGTTTTCATTATAATGTTAGGGGGTTAAGGGATTGGTTCTGGGAATAGCTTAATAGAGAGAAAACTTGCAGCCAAATTAATTGAAAGTTTCTTCTCATGAGGGACCAGTTGCCAAACATATGGAATATTGCCACAGAATGAGACATCAGAAAAATACATTGTGGAGATTTAGCAATGATTAAATGTGAAAAATGGGGTGGAAATAGATGTCTACGGCATTTCCATAGACTGTCATAGATTTGTTTAATGTGATTTTTCTGTTTTATTTGCAATTACTGAGAATATTCAATATCCTACTGAAGATTACTAATTCTGTGTCAGTATATAATCTAGAAGATAATTCTATACCTGCAAATATATGTTTACATTTCTTATTTTATTTACTATGGGACTCCTTCTATTAAAATGTTATTCAGATTCAACCTTAAAATGGTAACATCAAAATTGTCTCCAGGATACTTTTGAATTTGATCTTTTATTGAAGAGGTTACTATTTTTTTGAGCTAAGCAGAAGAACAAAGGAGATTTTCAAAGGGACATCAAACCACCAAATGAAACAAATAGGACCCATGGTGGGAAGGCTTCTGGAGGAGAAATGGAGGGAAAAGACAATGTTAGGCGTGATCATTTCTGATCTGAAAAGGATTTTCTGACTTCTTCCTAGCTGGAGTCATTTGTCAAGACAAATCAGAAAAAAAAACTAGAAATTAGATAAGATGTAGACTGAAGTATTTTCAAAGTATGTAAGTGAATAGAATTATATTAGAGAATATAATTTACCTTAAATGTGATACCAGTGTTTTTGTTTGTTTGTTTGTTTACTTTTCCCAATATTTTTGTGGCTGGCCCAGATTACTACTATATTTAATGCTGTCATCACCATCACAAAGTTCAATAAACCTTTTATCCTTAAGTTTAAAAGAATTAATATTGGAATTTTGTGCTTCAGCTGTGTTGTTTATGAGATTATTCTTACTAGGTTATTGAGATCCCTTAAGAGGAAGTTAATAAAAAACATTTTGGAAAATTATGTTATGGGCTCTTCAAGATACATTGGTTTAGAATAAGGGAACATATAAATAAGGAAACCCTAAACTGTTCAATAAAAATGGATTGTCTTCAATAGGGAAATAGCAAATAAAGAGCCAGGAGGGGGAAGAAAACCAGACACATCTAGTTATGATTTGTCATATAAACTGCATCCTTGGTCTCAGTCCTCTGTTCCTTCAGTCACAGTTATCAGGTGATTTAAAAGGGGAGTTGTGACCAGAAAACAGGATTTTATTGTCAATGGTGATGGCAGTGACTTTGATTTGGAAAGTTTTATTTTTAAAATATGTATCGAATAACAGAACTTTTAATTAATTTAATTTAACTGTACCTCTGTTATAATCCTTAGATTTGGATATTCCAGAACTTAGGTATGAGTTTAGGCAGGCCTGGTACCATACTTGATATGTCCTGTGGCCTTATGTTGACACACTTTAGAATTAGTCATTCCCAGATGAAATCAATAAGCCCCCGTTGAGATTATTTTCCCAGCCCGCCTTTTCAAAACCATCTTCCTTCTTACTCAGAGAACCTTAGGTAACAGAGCAGCATTGTCTGCCATTAATTTTTCTCCCCTTTCTATGTGGGGAAGGACTGCAGAATTCCAAGAAAAACATTTGCATAATATTTCAATTATATGTGTGTTTCCTTAAAGCCCCATTTGGCTTTTTTTGTAGTCAGTAAAAAAAACCTTAACAAATAAATAAAATTATGTATTTTTGGAAACATACATTGGCCAAATGTTATTTAAGACAGAGTTCAAAAAAACTACTTACCAGCAAAAGGATTTGGGATGAAACCCACCAGACAGAGGTGGCTTTGGTGAGCACGGTTGGAAGCCTTGGTCTTCAGTCAGCCCCAGAATTTATCCCAGAGAAAAAGAGGGTTCCAGCCCTAGTTTGGCCCCCAACTGTGTACCATTAGGGAAACCCTTTTAAATGTAGATTAGAGGTTCACTTTTCTCAGGATCTCTAGGAGGAGTAAATGAGCTAGCAGATTTGCAAGTACTTGACAAAGTTCAAAGTGCTGGTAAACTTAAAGCGCAAGATCATGGTTCCGTTTTGCAGATGGAGTCACCCTCCGCGGGCTGGACTGCTCCTGGGTGTCTTAAGAGGACGGCCAAGCCGATAGGGAGCATTGCGGGCTCTGCAAACGGGGAACCCTGGAAGCATCTCCCCTGGACCAGCTCCCTATCCAGAAAGAAGCAAGGAAAACCTTTTCCTGGGCATTAGGCTGTCAAGCCAAATTGTTTGCGAAACAAAAAGAAGAACTCTATTTGTCCAAAAGGTAGTGAAAAAGCAATGTCTTGCAGGATTCCAAAGCGGCCCATCAAAGTCCAAATTTTACAAAATATTAATCTGTTCTGAACACTATTCCTACCAGTACAGAATACCTGTCTTTAAAATATTAAAGTATTCACTAGCATTATAAGTCCAATGGAAATATCTGAAATTCTAAACCATTTTCCCAGAAAGGTGCACTTTCTTTAAATACATTTTAGAAGTCATCGTCAAGTATGTTGGTTCTAGTTTTAGTCTCTTCAGTGGAAAAAAATGTTTTTCCTCACGTTGTTCATCTTCTGTGACCAAAGAGACAGAAAACACACTTTTTCAAAGAATTAAGATCGATCAAACAAACACAAACCATTTCTGAAATGTTTCATGGTGGCCCCTGGTTCCTTGAGAGCAGTTTCTTGGAAATGAAGAAACGTTGAGTGGGGAATAAAAATGCACAATACTTATTCTATATCACCAGAGGGCTGAGGGCAATTTGATCTACCACAGACCACATCAGACCTTTGATCTCTTCCACTTCCCAGCTTTCTGAAACTTCACTAACGGAGGAATTTGGGGATTTAAAACAGAGTCCATTGTTTGGTGGGCCACTCTGAAAAACAAGCCCCTTGTACCTCCACTATGGCACTCAGGTGATTTGAGGGCTGGGCATCACGTTGTGTGTTTTATAAGCTTCCTTGATGAAGAAGTAGGTTATGGCTACAGGCAAAGGGTTTTTAGTTATTTCATATCAAATAAGAAATAGTCTCTTCACCATTGGGCATTTAGATGTCTCTAAGAAAAATACTGGAAGCCTCAAATGTTAATATGAACTCAATCCTTTCTTACCTGAATACATTACAGCAAAAGTGAAGTGAGGTCAGGCAATTGGTGGTCCTAACAGCCCCACTCTCACCATTCACATGTGGGGAGGAGACCAAGGTCTGGCAAATTTGCCCTCATTCTATGGAAGAAAGAATCTGACAGATTTCTTTATTCCAAAAAGACTGAATCTTGTAATGTTGCATTATCTGCTGTTCATACTCTGGGATAATGTTGATTAGAAAGGGTTGTACATTTTCCAGATGCTTTAGAACTAGGGGTGTGGAGGAGAGTTTTGAGTGTTTTGGAGGGGGCGGTGGGGAAAATTATATTGGGAAATAAAGAAGCATGAAATAATTTTGATACACTTTAAATATATAAATCCATCTTGTTGGTGGCTGGTCATGAAAAGGGAGAAGGGAGCTGGCCATTGAGCTTGGACAAAGGTATTATGGGGCTAAGGGTTTTATACTCATTAACTGATGTGATCACACCACACCACAACCCCAGAGACTGGTGTTATTATCTCCATTTTACAGATAAGAAAATTGAAGCTCAAAGAGGTTAAGCAATTTGTCCAAAATCACATACATGGTAGAATCAGAATCTCAGAATCTGGCCTGGGATTTATTGTAAACGATTTGGCGGACCTAAAAATTTGAAGATCTAAACTCTTAACAGAACTGAAAACTTTCAAATTCCCTCAATAGTTTTCCAAAAAGGTCTTTGAGCAAAATTTTCTAGTTCCCCCTAGTTTTCTATTTCACTCACTGCCCACTCTCCCCACCGGTCCAGAGTTGGACAGCTCCCTCATTTCAGAGATGGCTTCCTTTCCATAGACACAGCTTGACTTCAGAAGAATTGGCTTTTTCCCGGAATCACAATGCCTTAGCCCTTCTATCAGGATATGTGTGTGCATGTGTTTGTGTGCATGTGTGAGTGTGTGTTAGTATCTGTGGTATATGTGTGTGTACATATGAGTATGTGTGTGTGCTAAATATGCATGTCTCAGTATATATAAATATGTGCAGGTGCGTTTGTGTCTAAGTGAATGCGGTATGTGTGGGTGCCTTTGTCTATGTATGTGTATGTCTCAGTGTATCTTTATTTGTGATTGTGTTTTCCTCTATGTGTCTGAGTGTATATGTGAGTATGTCTGTGTTGTGTCTTTGCGTATATTGTAAGTATGTGTGAATGTGTGTACATCTGACTTGTGTATGTGTCTGTGTGAGTGTGTGTGATGGTGTCTGCTTGGATAGCTGTGTACACGCAGCTGTTCTCCCGGTGGGCTTAGGTCTGTGCCTTGGGCCGTGTCTCTTCTGGGCGCTGGTGGATGGCCCTGCAGATGGGAGTGTATTGTACTGTGTGGCCCAGCATCTCCACAGATTCCTTGTCTGTTCCAGGGATGTTGCTGTCTTTTCATGCCTGGGTTTACCCTCTGCAGAGCCCCAGCAGAGGGCATCACCACAGAACACTTTCCTGCAGATAAGATAAAAATTTTCATTTTAAATGAAACGACTCCTCGGATCAGGAACTGAGTTTATAGATCAAATTCTGTCTTAGTGACGGCAAGGATCTGCTTGAAGTCCAGTTTTTAAAGTAAAATTTCGTGATATCAAATACTGCATGAATAAGTTGAGTTTACTAGGGATTTGGAAATCCTTCTCAAAATAACTCCTTGGAAATTTTTGTTACGACTTTATTTCTCATAGGAAACCTATATAACTTCTGTCCTGTTCAGACTCTCCAAATTATTTTAAAAATCATAATTTATTGTAGGTTAAAAAAGATTTGTTTTGTTACTCTTTAAAATTTTCTAGCTCGCTCATATTTCACACATTTATTTCATCTAAATAATTGCATGGAGCACTGTCTCCTAAAGTGTGGGGTTTGAGTTCACAGGTCCCCACCCCCTCACAGGCAGGGATGAATCTGAACTTGACAGATGCCATCAACAAGCTGGCACTTTGCAGCTGGGTGGAGGGGATCAGCTGGACAGGGCTTCCCACTCCCAGCTCTCCTTGGGCATTAGGTGTCTGTCCCCTACAACACAGGCATACTCTGTCCAGAGGATGGAAATCTGTCCCTCAGACATTTCCATTTGCCTAATTGTTGGGGAGCACCAGAGGCCAGTGGCTCATCTACTCCTGTCACTGCACACAGAGCAGCTTTGAGACTATCCCTCCCCCTCCATTTCCCCTCCATAAAGTGACAGGGTAGAACCAGCCAGGTGAGGTGACGTCTCAGACCCTCCAGCTCTGGGGTTGGGTGAGCCCATCTCGCACACAGGCCCAGTTGAAATCCTGGTTCCCCCGTTGTGGGACCTTGGACACTTTGCTTGATCTCTCCCAGGCTCAGTTTCCTCATCTGTAAACTGGGGATAATAGCACCTCCCTCACCAAGTTGTGCGGATTGAGGAAACATACATTTAGGACCTGGCACAGTTTATAACAGGCTCTTGTTGCCTGGTTTTACTATTATTATAGGTATATTGTGGGTCTCTTAAACCATTTCTACATTATCTCTGTTTTAAAAAATGCTCTCTCTCTCAAAATCTACAGTGGAATACAGTGGGAAAGGTTTTGTTTTCTTTTAACTTAAAAAGCACCCTTAGTGTGTCCCTTACATTTTTGCCAGACTCAAGGACCCCCAGTTGGGTCCCAAGGCCTCTCTCTGAGAACCCCTAGTTTGGGCAGCCCGGCCTGTCCCTGCCAGACGCATCCCCTGCAAGCTGGAGGTCGAAAGAAATGGCTGTCTGCTGCTTTTAGTGTTGTTCCTAAATATGATGTTGCCTCAGCTTCCAAGCCTCTAAAACTCCCCTGCCCGCCCTCCCCGCATACATTAGCCTTAATGTATTCTCTCTTGAATACTCATCATATTAAGGCTCCCGGTAGATACCTTGCTCGAAATAAATTTTACGGGCATGCATCCTCGCCCTCATCCCCATGCATTTGTGGCCAGGAGGAGAAATATAACCGCTTTCCTCGGAGGCCAAACAACAATTGGGTGGGAATTGGCGGCCCTCTGGCCCGGGGGGAGGGCGGGGTGCGGGGAAGGAGCGGGCTCGCGCCCCGAGGGTCGTCCCCAGACCCCAACCCCCACCCGTCGGGCTCTCCAGGGGTTAATTTGCCTCCGCTGGCCGGCTGCCTGGCTCCTGGGACAGAGACATCCCTAGCGGGCCGTGTCCCCGGGGCCTATGGTCCACGGCGACACACAGGTCGGGCCGGGCACTCTCGGCTCCGGGGGCAAAGGTTCCTGCAGCTCGGCACCCGCCCGTCGGCACATCTCTTCCCTGAGCCGGAGGGCTTCTCGTTAGGGCTTCCTTCCCCTCCTTTTCGAAAAGATGCCTGAGCAATCTTCCTCCACACCTCCTTCCCCAAGCCCCTGGCTCCGCAGCTGCCACAGCTCCGAACGCGAATTCCTACAGGGGAGATGCACACCCTTTCCCGCTTAATGGCCAGGTTTACCTGTGTTGTCTGCACCGCTTGCCCAGGCTGGACTTATACCACAGGAGCTCCAGCTTATCCTCCCCTCACTCCCTATAGTCTCACCTCTTCTTTCCCGACCTCCCAGCTGGTAAGGGCCCTGCTCTCAGGACCCTCCCTGGCCGCTCCGGGGGTGCCAGTCCCTGATGGTCCCTGGAGAGAGGCAGGCGTGTGGTTGAACGGGCACCTGCCTGGAGGTGCCAGGCACAGCCCCCCAAACCACAGCATAGCTGCTGTGTGGTGTGGGCCCTCTCTGAACCTCCGCAGGGGGGTCTTGACATCTATGCGGGGATTCTCGGTGGGAGTTCAATGAGGTCAAGCCCAGGATCGTGGACCCCTAACTTTCCTTACTCTCAGTCCAGCGGCACCACTTCGAGCACCTGGTTACTGCAGTTGTCTTATCTCCTAATAATAGCAAACCTTTACTGAGCACCTACTGTATACCAAGTCCTGTCCTACGTATATTGATTCATTTACCTTGACAACAGTTCTACCAGGTACTATTGTTATCATCACCCCACTTTTTCAGGTGAGAAAACTGAGGCAGAGAGAGGCAAAGTAATTTGTGCAATCTTAGAAAGCAGAGCCAGGATACAAAATTAGGCAGTCTGGCTTCAGAATCCGTGGTCTTCATCTGTGTCCTACCTAGCCCTTCTTATCTGATGGAAATTCGTGTAGCTGTCATGTGTTTCGCACTTTTCTGGGACTCCCTGGTAAGTACGTATTGGTTGAACAATTTCTTTGTCAAGGAGGAAATGTTTTGGGATAAAAAGAAAATCCCATCTGAACTGGGACAGGTACCAAGTGTCCAGGGCTACACGTATCTGGTAGTTTTCATGGGGCATTTTGGTCTGAGAATCAGGTCAAAGGGCAAGGAATCTAGTGAGTATGACTTTCGGGCAAATGGTTGTGGCTGCCAAGACCATGAAGGGAACAAGCTGTGCTGGGGTTTAATTGGGTCCAAGATAGACAATTGTGTGTACAGGGCTAATGATGACAGTTAGCGAATGTCCCAACAGTGTGTCTATAAGTTTTAGATACAGATGACTTAATACTTGAGAAAGCTTTCTCTCTACATAGGTTTAGATGTGCTTAAATTTTCCCCCTAATGCTTTGAGACTAATTCCCTATTTCAACACTTTAAAATTATATCACAACCAACAAACTTGTTATGAATCGAGAAACACTAGATTCACGAAATCTCACGAGAGATTTGGTTTTACTACTTTTGTTGACATTTTGGGGTGTGCAGGAAAAACTAGTGAAGAACTGTTTCAAGTGAGCTTCTTAGAGAGGATTTGATCAGTAATTTATTTGGTGAAAAATATCTGTGGTGTTACTCTTGTGTGCCAGACATTGTGTGCCAGGCACGGATGATACAAAACTGAGAAAGAAATGCTGTTCCTGCTCCTTGAGGATCTCACCTTCTGATGGGAAAGACGGTGTGTAAAAAAAACAATTAGCAAAAATGCTATTTATAATAGAGGTGAGAAACCCCAGGGTTACCAGTCTCATGACATGCTATATCACGAGGCTACCATAGGAGGCCAAATACTTGCACTTTTATGTTTTTGTTCTTAACATTTGTTACCTTCCCTTTTTTGAGGAAAAGGACCAGGGAAAATGGCTAGAGATGCTAGCACTATTTGTTCATCCAGCTGTGAAAGCCTGACCATTTTGAAACTAATTCAGTGACTCAAAATACTATCAACCCCCTGAGCAATCCCTTGGTAGAGATGGGATGGCAGAGAAACAGACCTTGGATAGGAAGTCACCCAGCACAGGAACAGGGTGCGGTAGTGGTTCAGGTTCAGTTGCAGACAACAGAATCCATTTTCACTATTTAAATGGAGAGTGATCAATTACCAGGTATGTAGTAGATGACTTTTAACACAGTGGAGTGAGTTCTGGGCCAAGCTGCTGGGAATAACTCCCAGCCTCCAGAATGTTCTTGCTTCTGCCATGATTGCTCAGGACATTAAAGCCAGAGAACCCTGTAGCCTCTGCCATGATCCACACCAGCATAGTGGGAGCGTGCCTCTTGGCAGGCTCCATTCAACTTGGTTCTGAATTCAGGTCTCTTCTAAGTTCATCCGATTGGCAGACTCTAAATCACTTTTGGAACCCAAGCTGCAAGGGGATCTGGAAAAGCAGTTTCTAGTTTTCCTGTCTGCAGTACATGAAGGCATATTAGTTGAGTATGTTGATTGAGTTAATCAATGGTATCTTTTGCATTTCATTAAAATGCTGAGATTCTCTCTCAGGAGACTCTCTCAAAATACTGAGATTCTCCAATGGACAAAGGATTAATCTCCAAAATATATAAACAGCTCATGCAGCTCAATATTAAAAAAACAAACAACCCAATCCAAAAATGGGCAGAAGACCTAAATAGACATTTCTCCAAAGAAGACATACAGATGGCCAAGAAACACGTGAAAAGCTGCTCAGCATCACTAATTATTAGAGAAATGCAAATCAAAACTACAATGAGGTATCACCTCACACCAGTTAGAATGGGCATCATCAGAAAATCTACAAACAACAAGTGCTGGAGAGGGTGTGGAGAAAAGGGAACCCTCTTGCACTGTTGGTGGGAATGTAAATTGATACAGCCACTATGGAGAACAGTATGGAGGTTCCTTAAAAACATAAAAATAGGATTACCATACGACCCAGCAATCCCACTACTGGGCATATACCCAGAGAAAACCATAATTCAAAAAGACACATGCACCCCAATGTTCATTGCAGCACTATTTACAATAGCCAGGTCATGGAAGCAACCTAAATGCCCATCGACAGATGGATGGATAAAGAAGATGTGGCACATATATACAATGGAATATTACTCAGCCATAAAAAGGAACGAAATTGGGTCTTTTGTAGAGACGTGGATAGATCTAGAGACTGTCATACAGAATGAAGTAAGTCAGAAAGAGAAAAACAAATGTCGTATATTAACACATATATGTGGAACCTAGAAAAATGGTACAGATGATCCAGTTTGCAGAGCAGAAATTGAGACACAGATGCAGAGAACAAACGTATGGGCACCAAGGGGGGAAAGCAACAGGGGGTGGTGGTGGGGGTGGTGGTGGGATGAACTGGGAGATTGGGATTGACATGTATACACTGATGTGCATAAAATGGATAACTAATGAGAACCTGCTGTATAAAAAAATAAATAAAATAAAATTCAAAAAAAATACTGAGATTCTCTCTCCAGGAATACCTTCAGGCATGGACTTTGGTCACTACCCACCCCCAACATATCATTTGCTTTTTATGCCAGATGGCCTCTCAGTCCATGCTTAGGCAGGGCTTACTTTAGAGGCTGAGGTTTTTAGCACAGATTCTACCCAGTAGTGAAAATGTCGTAGAAATAAAGGTGAATGTTATTGGGTCTTCCTGGCCATTGGCTGTGGAATTGCAGCTGGCAAAAGTGGAGTTAGCTGATGCTGCTAGCCGTGTGGTGCTCTTAGAAACAGGCAATCTCTTTGGGTCAAAGCCACCCAAAGCCAGGCCAGCAAAGCATGGATTGGATTTCAGTCCCAACCTACTCCTTTGACCAGGTACCTTTGTGCAGTGTACAACCTGTACAACTGTATGTGGCAGCCCTGGGGGTTTGGCTTATGCCCTTTCCCAAAACAAGCAGAATGAGAAGGCATCCAAACAGCACCTGGTTAGTGGTGCTGTACAGAAAAGTCTTACATTGCCTCTCTCTCCTCTCTCCACAGAGATCCCCCAGTGTGCTGGCTGCAACCAGCATATCCTGGACAAGTTCATCCTGAAGGTCCTGGACAGACACTGGCACAGCTCCTGCCTCAAGTGTGCAGACTGCCAGATGCAGCTGGCTGACAGGTGCTTCTCCAGGGCCGGGAGCGTCTACTGCAAGGAAGACTTCTTCAAGTAAGTCAGAGCTGGGGGGGGTGCACCTTGCTCTCCTTGCCCTGATCTAACTGCCTCCCCCGTGCAGTGAGGGGGAAGTTCTCAGTAAGGCAGGGTGGGGTGGGTGAATCCTGGCGCTGAGAGGCTGTTCCTCATTGAGGGCCCCCTTTTGATCACCGGCCCCATCACCTCCTGAGGCCCAGAATCTCGGCCTCACTTGAGCTCTGCAAGGGCCGTGGGTGGGGAGCCAGCAGGAGGCAAGAGCCAGGCTTCTCCAGGGTGGCTGACAAGGGGTCCCTGCAAATCCTAGAAGGAGCTGCTCTTTCTGTCTTGGTGAGTTGGTGCCGCAGGGCACTTGGCTGTACCATTCCTGCGGCTTTCAGAGTGGAACTTTGAATTTTGTGCCCCAAATCTAGAGCGTCTCTATGGTCGCTCCTAGGGTCTCAGAGAAGAGTTCCTCCTGGTAGGGGCTGAGTCAGGCTCAGACAGTGTCATCAACTTCAATGGAAATATGACAAAGAGACAGTTTTGTGTGACGGTTTAGAGCCCAGACCCTGCCTGGGTTTGAACTCACTTATTAGCAGTGTGCTCTTGGGCAAGTTATTTAACTTCTCTGTGTCTCAGTTTGCTTATCTGTGAAATGGGGCTGATAGTAATAGGGTTGTTAGCTTTGAATGAGTCAACATGTGTAAATTCCTTAGGATACTTGCCTGATACATGAGTATTAGCTCTTAAGACTGTCCTTGATTTTTCATTCTGGGGTTGGGTCCATCAGAAAAAAAATCCTGTTGGAACTTTAGGTCAAAGTGAGGGGATCTCCTAGAATTTATTTTCCATGGCGTTTAGTCTGAGACTTCTCTCCAAGAATTTATTACCTGAGGCACTTAGGCTGATGCCTCAAATGACGTGGGCCAGCTGGTAGCAGCAAAGCCAAGAGCAGGAGGTGGGGGGTGTCTGTCAGCGACACAGAGCCCAGTGTGGGTGGCCCATGGGGTGCGTGGAGTGTGCTGGGACTGCCGGGAGGCTCTCCAGCACTGGGACACACTGGGCACAAATGAACAAGCCCTGGAGAGATGGTGTGCATCCTTCAGAGGACGTGTTTTCTGGAGACAGGGAGGAGAAATAGGGAGAAGTGCCAGTCCTGATACAGAACATGATTTCTCACAAATCCTCCCCAAGGTTTAACTGCGGGGAATAAGTGATTTGAATTTCTGAGGATTCTCAAATTTGGTTAGTCCAACATGAGTCGAAAAGCACTTTAAAGACGATCTTGGTAACCACAGGGGCTGCCTCCATGGCTTGTGTTCAGAAGGTAGCACTCATTGTCACCATCACACTTTGGTCAAATAAGCACTGCTCTCTCCTTGGGAGTGTGTGTGTGTGCGTGTGTGTGTGTGTGTGTGTGGGCACATGTCTGTGTGTGTGTGGGCATGTCTGAGCTCCCTGGGGGGGGGGGAGGAACTAGCACAGGCACACCCAGTGAACCCTTGATGGTTCCAGTTGAGCGATGGGCCCCTGCTTCTTCCTCTAAGTCTTTTTTGTGGGCTGTTCCCCTTTCTCCCAATCTTCCTTTTGCTTTCCCCACCTCTGACCCTCACCTTGTTGCCTTTATTTTGGCACTTACGTGGTTCCGTCCCCTCTACCCACATCCTTTCTCAGCAACACGTTTGCTTCTACCTTCCTCCCTCATGGATGCCGTGGCCAAGCACCATGGCAGCTCTTATGGGCCCCTGGGTGGGACGAGTGTCATCGTGTGTGGCGGGGGGCAAGGCAGGAGGAAGTAGGCGGGTGGGCCTGGCCGTCGGGGTTTGCTAAGCTGTCCCTGCTTCCAGGGCCAGCGCATCGTCCTCCTATTTGGAAATCCTCGGTGAGCTCCAGGGATGAGCAAGAGGCCATGTTGCCTTCTTGCCCGTCTGGGGACAGGATAGGTGCTGAGATGTCCCTGGGTCGGAATTCTGCCTGGGGTTCAGGCAAGGCCTGTCAGGACCACAGACCTAGGGCTCTGTCACCGGAGAAGCTCCTTCGAGCCCCGGCCTTGCCCTAGGGCCCTATCTGATGTTTGGACCTCGACTGGCTGCCTCCGGGTATGGGAAAGGGAGGTGGCAGCGGCTGAAGTGTAGGTTTGGGTTTGGGAGAAGTAGTGGTAAGGAAAGAGGGTCGCTCTAGACCCGGAAGGAGCCCAGGGTACGGGCTAAGGAGGGATTAGCACAGGCCTATGAGCCGTTAGCCCAAGACCAGAAATAAAAGTGACAATTACTCACCCAGGCCGTTGCCCTGGACCCCTGTCTCCATGGCCTTGCTTATCAGTAATGTCCCTACTCATCTCCCCACCCCTTGCTGCCCACACACCTCCCCACCAGACCAGCGTCCCCCCTCACAGCTCAGCTCCTGATACCCCGACCCCAGCTCCTTCGGCAGGGCCCCCTCCGCCTACAGAATATCCCAGAAGCACTGTGCCACCAGAGCCTTCCACCCTGTGCCCAGCCTCCCATCCAGCTCACTGCTTTCCTTGGGTACCCGATGCCCCCAGCAAGATGCCCCACTTCACAGCTATTTCATCGTCCAGGGATGAGGTCCACCCTCTCAAGGTCTCCCCATCCTTCCATGACGGTGAGTCCAGCTCCTCAGTGGCCTGGCCACCTTGCCCCTTGTCTCTCCCGATGACTCAGCACGAGCTGCTTGCTTTGCTCATTCCTCACGCACCTGCTTGATCTTCCCTGTTGGCTTGAGGAAAGGCTTATTAGTCACTCATTTTTCTGTCTTCCCCACGCACCTGGCCCCGAGCCTTGCCCACAGGCCATCGCTGGGTTTGATGCCACAGAGAGTAGATTACATAGTGAATTCACAACGCGCTGTGGGGACCAGTTTCTTCCGTACCCAGCTTGGCATCCTGCGAGTCACAGAGGCCCAGGATGCCTCCGTTATTTAGCCCCAGTTCTTCTCCTTTCACAGGACTGCTCTGCTTCCTAAAGTGGCCCCCTCTCAGGACTGGATCCTCCTGTAAAGCAGGGGAGCTGGCCGCATATTCAGTGCTGAAACCAGGTCATTAACTCTGTGATGCGGCTGCTGGGTGGAGAGAAATTTAAAACTGAAGTGATTCTCCCCACTGCCAATGGAGGGGCAATCAGACACGAAGATCGGGCACTTCTGAAGCCCTAGGGAGGCCACATGGATTTACAGGCAGTCAGGCCTCGCCCAGCTTTTGGGGACCATGGCTGTTTGGTACAGGAAGGCACATCTGCAGTACAGTTTGGTATAGCAAGTCACAGCCCTCGGTGAGGACAGGGAGGGAGAATTGTCTACGGTCAGAGTGGCCTCGCCTCCCATCCACAGGGGTCTTGGGACCTGCTGCCCACTTGGGGCTCCGGCTGTGATCTGGCCACAGAATGGGTGGGTCTGCTCCTCATTACAGCTCATTAAAGGTCACCAGGCACCTGCTTTCAGATGGCACATGTGCAGAGGGACAATGGGAGCAAAGAGAACAAGAGGTGGGGCAGGAGGGGAGGGCAGTCCCAGGCAGGCCAGGTCCCTCCCTCATCGCACACCAGGCTGCAGGTGTCACCACCAGCAGCCTCGAGAGAGGGCCAGCAGGGGCCATGCACTTGAATTTGCCCGTCACTTGTGCCTGTGGCACTTGGAAGATGCCTGGTCAGAGGCATCTTCTCTATGCTCCTTGAAGTAAAAGAGAAAAAGAAAAAAAGAAAAAGCAGTGTTCTTTTATGATCTCTGCCCTAAAGCCCGGCTCGGAGGCAGAGGGCAGGATTCATTGACCTCACCGATCAACAGTGTGGTTCTAAGTTCCAGAATCAATATTTTAAATCCCTTTGCCTATAACAAGGGGCAGGGCCACTGCTTTGCACAATTCCAGGGACATCTTTTATTCTGTGTGAAGCTTTGTGACTCAAGACTGTAATGTGAGGAGTGCCCCGCTGGAGGTGTGTAATACCCCAGAAGTGGGGGGAGGACAGAGAGGAAAGCTGGAGGTTGGCTCCCACTAGCTTCCAGCCTGCGAGACATGGTCGTACTGGTGACTGGCAGCAGAGGGCGATGTTGGTGTGTGCACAGGCAGAAAGAAGTACTGTTGGAAGGTTGTACTCTGTGGTTGTTATGTTGTTTGAAGGGCGGGGGCTGTTAAACTCTGTCTTGCTCAGTAACATTGGCTGATTTTTGCTGTTGTTTGTTGTTTTGACTCTTGGGTCCTTGGCTCCCCTTCTCCAAAGGAAATAACATCTGGGGCCTGAGAGGAGAGGCTTAGTTGACTAATACAGCATGCTTCTAAGATTATTACAATTTGAATCGCAAGCCAGGGAGCCAACAACTCCTTGGGTTGCATTTGCTGAGCAGGTCTTTTCTGGACTGTGCATCCAGCATGTGGAGGATCCCTGGCTCCTTGCAAAAGGACTAGAGCCTGGGGAGAGCAGGGGTCTGGGATTTGGGCTTCCCGGTCCCCCTTTTCATCACTGACTTGGTCCTGGGATGAGCCTGGCAGCTCCCTTACTCTGAGGTGTGGTGAAAACAGGTTTTCCGCTCCAGGAACTGGTTCAAGTGCTGGGGTCCTTAGGCAAGTTCCTTGACATCTCTGAGCTCCAGTGTCCTCTGCAGGAAAAATGGGAACGCTAATGGTGGCTGCTTTAGAAGACCTGGTACACAGTAGCATTTCGCAAAGGGGAGTTATTTTATCAGTCGAGTGGTCTGGTGAACCCAAAAGGAGCTTGATTGAATTCCTGTCCTGTGTTTTACCGGCTGTTTGTCAGCAAACAAGTGACTAGGCCTTCCTGAAAACCTCATTCCCTTATCTGTTAAGAGGTGACATTCTAGCCCACAGAGTTGCTATGAAATGGGAAGAAGATAGTGTGTAAACTGTGTCTAGCACTGCTGGGTGCTTCATGCTCGGTGCTGTATCTCTGGGTTTCTGGCCCTGGATGTGTTCACCTGGCCTGCGGCCTTGGAGGACTAGCTGTCAGATTTCTCCCCCAGGCTGGGCCTGAGCTGACCTCTCCTGCCCGCTGCTCCCTCCAGCTTTGAGACCTTCCCACTGAGATGACTTTTAAAGGCCTAGAACTCCTCAGATGGAGGCGGGGGTAGCCTGGCAGGTGGAGAGGGTACATGGCAGTGGGCCGGGGACAAAGATGCCATGCCGATTTACATGAAGACTTGAGAAACGAACCAGTGATTATTATAATATGAAAACAAACAGCTATAGAATCAAAGAAAGGGCAAGAGTCCGTGTACATTTTTAAGGTAAAGCACAGCCTTTAAGAACATCCCAGGCTCGTGGGGAGCTTCAAGCCACGCCCTGGCCGCCAGGTGTGTGTGCTGGCATCTGCCTGCCAGAGGGGGCCGTGGGGAAGAGTCGGAGGCATTCTGGGGTGACTGCCACTCCGGGGGGTCCTGTCTAAAACTTCATGCTTCTCTGGGGGTGTCTCCCTGCCCCTGAGGCCCTCACCTGCCTGGCACTGCGGGGACCCAGCGGGATGGAGGGCTGCTGTGCTGTTGTCACTGGGGAGCTGTGTCCCCTCCCCCAGCCAGTCAGTCTCCAGGCAGTCAGCCTGGCTGTCAGCCCAGGGCAGGTAAGCGGCGTCCTTGGGAGCCCGGGAGCTGCTGATTTATCCCCGCCGTTCAGAACAGCCTGTTTCAGCTCCGGCTCGCTCTGTGTTTGGCCCGGCTGCAGGGTAGTTTTGCTGGCTCTGGCCAGGTCTTCATTAGTGACCTTGGGCCACTCACTCCGGTGACCAGGGCCTCCATCCTTCAGCTGGGCAGACGCCCACAGGACATCAGGCAATATGGGCCTGATGGGCCGATAAGGGCCCAGAAACCTCTCTCCGAGGTGGACGTTGAAGAGGGAGCAAGCGCCGGGTTTGAATCCAGGCTCAGTGTGAATTTGGGGCATTAGACCTCTCTGAGTCTCACTCTCCCATCTCGAAAAAGGAATGGGAATAAAAATGTCTACTTTTCAAAAGTTACTATGAGGGCTGAGTAAAATGAAGTGCTCAGTAGCCATCATTATTGGTAGCTATTCCTATTAAGGCCATGACAGCATATCTATGTAGGGAGGAGAAAAAACAGAGAAAAGGAGGGTCCTGGGGCAGAGGCTACAAAAGGCCTTGGGCCAGACAGGGGTCCTGGGGAGGGAGGTGGGGCCTGTCCAGTGGCAATGGCAGGTCAGGGGATTGGAACAATCGTCTACCTCTCGGTGTGCGGAGCTGCCGTGAGTCTTCCCCACAGGAGACCATCCCTCCCTGTGTGGTCCAGAGCTCTGTGGCAGTGACCGCAGCCCTCAGCCTTCACTTCCCAAAGCGGGGTTCCCAGCTCTGGCGGGAGGGTCCCGCCTGTGCTTGTGTGGCCGCCTCTAGCTAGCTTGTACTCTGTGGCCCCAGGAAGAGGCCACTTCAGTTCTGGGGTTGGTTGTGGCCCAATCTGGGGCCAGGTTCTTACTGAGCCACTTGTTATTTTTGATAACCACACACCTGTTAGGACATACACACACACACACACACACACACACACACACACACACACACACACACACACACTCTAGCAAAATGTGCTTGAAGAACTCACAAGGGGAGGGTCTCTTTGACGTGTGACTTTCCATAATTTCCGAATAGTTTATAGTCTAATTCCCTCGCTAAGCAAATTAAACCTCTTAAGGTAACGATCAGATGGTCCAGATAGTAGCTGTGCGTGCGGACATTTGTAAGATTCAAACACTGGTGGGACCAGGCCCACAGTCATTTGCGAAGGCCTGTAATCAAGGCAGAAGCAATTACTTAGCTGAGCAGTTCCCCCTGGGACCTGAGGCGGTATATCAGGCGGTGATGAGTCCACGGATTACCTGTCTGCCTGCCCCGGAGGCCTCCCGTTCAGCTGCGCCTGCCCACCCTCCCAGAGCCCAGGCTCTCAGTGAAGGCCTCCTGACATCTCTGGAAGCTGCATACTGGAGACCTTTCTGCCTTGGGAGAATCTGTTTGGAACCAAATAGTTGCAAATCAGCCTGGGAGTCAGATGGCATCTGGGCTGTGGAAACATGGTCCCCAGGCAAAGAGGGATGGGGTGACATGGGAATGGGAGATGGGGGCAGCTTAAAACACACCAGCCGGCAGCAGCAAGTCCCGTTCCCTTAATCACTGGGGCTCAAACTCCTCCCTCCTTTACTTCCCACCCCCAGCCATTCAGGTACTGAGACACGGGGTCCCACCTCCAAAAGGCCCTTTCTTTCCATTCCCACTGCCTCTCTCCTCTCTCGGGCCCCTGTCACCACACCTCTGCACCGCTGGAAGCTTTTCTAATCTGCTGTCCTTCCCCTCTCGATCCCCTCTCTGCCAGTCTATGCCTTCCTGCTGCAGCCCATCTTTGGCCATGTTGCCCCTGTGGCTCCTGAATCCCCCGAGCCCAGCGCTCAGGAACCCGTGGCCTGGCTCCACCACGTTTCCTGCTGATTCTCTGGCCGAGGTCACACGAAGGTCCGGGGAGAGCCAGTCTCTGACTTGTCTATCTGGCTCCTGGGGTCTGTTGGTGCCCCTGGAAGCGCCACTTTCGGAGAAGCCACAGACCAGCCTTGGACCCTGTGGCGGGCATCATGGGTCCATGCAGCGGGCTGGCCGGGGGTATGGTGGGAGGGGGTGGGATGGGGCCTGTGTCCCCGAACGTCCGTGCTGCTGCCTGCCTGTCCCCGTGTCTGCTGCACCACTGTTGAGAATGAGCCCTTAGCTCTTGAAGGGCTCAAGAATCAACAAGCAAGCTGCAGGTGCTGCAAGGGGGCCAAGAGCGTCCATTACGCAGGGTTTCTCAGAGAATGGTCCATGCCACAGCTGTACTGGGGTCATCCATGTGGGGCTTGTTAAAAGTGTGGGTTCTGGGCCCAGAATCAGGAGTCTGGGGTGGATTTTCTGCTTCTAAGCAAACATCCTAGGTGGCACTTCTGCACATGGTAATTTGGTGACAGCTGGGCTAACACCTTGGCAGAGAAGAATTAGTCTGGAGTAAGGAGAGCCGATTAGGTGCCTAGAGGAGAGGAGTGGGAAGGAGGGACGACGTTGTTGGGCCAGCTGGCAGCCTGTCCCATCTGTGAAAAGGGAATAATAATAGCTACCGATAAGGGCTGTTGTGCGCTTTCAATGAAATAGCTCACGTGAAATCCCCTGGTGCATACTGACTGCTTAATGCATGTTCACAAAAATTAAGAGAGCTGGGCTGCACTCTCGTAGAAGAGGGTCAGATCCTACACGTCCCATTGCCTCTTGGGAAGCAAATCTCCCCCCAGCAGGGAAAGCGGGGAAGGATGGCTGGGGGAAGGGAGAGTTGGGCTGTAGACCTTTTTCTGCCACTAACTGGGCTGTGTGATCTTGGGCAAGCCCCTGACCCTCTCTGGGCTTCCCCAGTTTGCTTCTGTGTTAAATGAGGAGGTTGGACTAGATCACTGGTTCTAAAGCTTTTCCCGTTGTATTCATCTCAAAGTAATATTGAACGCTCGTTGAAAAGAAAAACATTATATTAAAAACAAAAAGCAGAGCCTGAGGGGCAGTTTGTGAGTGTGTGTGAGTATGTGTATGGGGGAGCTGTGTCTGTATTCTCTAAGGCTCTAACTTTCTCCAGTGTCAGGCCTTCTCCAAATATGGCCCCCGTCTATGTCTGGAGAAGGCTGACCGTTCTGGGGCAGAACTCTGTTTGCCGTGACATGGCTATGGTGGTGATATATGTTGGAAATATTGGTACATACAGTAACAGTAAATATCAGCAACTTACCTGTCAAGTGTGGTGATAGATAAAAGAAATACATGGAGGGAAGTGTCAACTGGGAGAAAAATATATGGCCGGCAGTAAATCACCACCAAGCAATTAAAGCATAAAATTAAGTTGTGTGGTATTTTGTTTCCTCGGGACAGTGCACCGCACTGTGGCAGCTCCCACACGTGGGAGGCTGGCATGGGTCCGGGCTGGCTTCCGCTGACTGCTCCCAACGGCCCAGAGAAAGGAAGAACATTGGGTTCAAATCCCAGCTCCACTGTCTATGGCTGTGAGGCCTCTGGAACGTTTCTTACCCTCTCTGAACTTGTTTCCTCATCTGCAAATGGGGGAATGTGCATTAATGCATACCATAGGAGTGGGTCATTCACTACGTATGACCAAATAGTCACTGAACACATATCCCAGGCCAGGCACTGCTCCAGGCGCTGGGTCCACTGGTGAACCAAAGAGATCCAGCCCTGCTGTCACGGAGCTCGCCTTCTAGAGAGGGGAAAAGACAATACGATAAACGAACGAAATGCACAGTACATCCATGGGAGATGAGTGCTTTAGAGAAGGGAAAGGAAGTGCTGGGGTGGGGTGCAGGGGAGGTGGTTAAGGACTGCCCCCTGAGAAGGATACATCTGAGGGGAGACCTGTAGAAAATGCAGGAGTGAGCCATGTAGATATCTGGGGAAAGAGCTCCGAGCCCAGGAAGCAGGCCGGATGGTGCAGGATCTTAGAGGCCAGTTAGGGGACTTTGGCTTTTACTCTGAGTGAGAGGGGAGCCACTGGAAGGTTTTGAGCAGGGGAGTGAGATGGTCCGACTCAGGGTCACTGTGTGGAGGATAGACGGTGGGGTAAGGGCTGCAGCCAGGGGATGCTTTAGGGGAGCTGTGGGCAAGGGGAGAGGGTGGCCTCAGCTGGGGAGGCAGTGGTGGAGACGGCGAGGGGTGGTCCAGGTCTTGGCATAATTTTGAGTGGTGCCAATGAGATTTGCTCACAGATCAGATGCGGGTGTCCGAGGCTGTCGGCCTGAGCAACTGGAAGAATGAAATCACCCTTCTCTGAGATGGGGAAGGTCACTGGAGGAACAGATGCTGGGATCTGCGTCTGGATCAGGAGTTTGGTCTTGGGTGTCCAAGTCGAGATGCTGAGGACGTCATGGGATGTACCCATCTGGAGTTGGATCTGGGCTTGGAGGTGGAAGTAGAATCCCCAGGGGTGTAGGGTGGACAGAGAAGAGGTGTGGGAGGTGGAGGAAGGGCTGTCCGAGGAAGGAGCAGAACCAGGAGAGCCGGGTCCTGAGGCCAAGTGAGCGCAGCGTTCTAAGGAAGAGGGGTGGCCGATGTGGTGGAAGGTCAGGGAAGGTTAGACCTGACCACTGGACTCAGCAATGCTGGGGCTGTGCTGACCTGGTCAAGTGCAGTTGGGGTTGATTTGTCAGTGGCACCTTGACTGGAGCATGTATTATTCAGGGTTTTCCATAGAAATGCAACCAACAGGGTGTGTGTGTGTGTGTGTGTGTGTGTAAAGAGATTTAATTTAAGGATTGGCTCACATGATTTTGGAGGCTGAGAAGCCCCAAGATCTGCAGGCAGCAGGCTGGAGACCCAGGAGAGCTGATGGTATAAGTCCCAATCCAAAAGATGGCAGGCTTGAGACCCAGGAAGGGCCAGCATTTCAGTTCGAGTCTAAAGGCAGGAAAAGACCGACGTCCCAGCTCCCGGCAGTCAGGCAAGGCGAGTTCACTCTCACTCTTGGGAGGGCCAGCCTTTCTGTTCTCTTCAGGTCTTCACCTGATTGGATGAGGCCCATCACATTGAGGAGGGCAATCTGCTTTACTCCATCGACTGATTCAGATGTTAATCTGTCCAAAACGGCTTCCAGACACACCCAGGAAAATGTTTGAGTAAACATCTGGTTGCCCATGAAATTAACCAACGGAGTGGATTCAAGAGAAGACTGAGAGCGGGGGGCATTAGAGACCCTGCCTAGAGACCCCTTTTTTGTGGGATTTTGCTCCAAGGGGAGTAGAGAAAGGGATGGTAGATGCAAGGAGGTGTAGGGTCAAGAGAGGTTTTATTTTTTTAAGTGGCAGAACTATTGATAATAGCATGCTGTACGCTGCTGGGTAGATGTGGTAGAGAGGGGAAGTTAATGATGTGGGTGGCAAGGGGGCCAGTTGCTGGGTGAATGATCTTATTAGGCAGGAAGGAGTGGACCCTGCGCCCAGGCGGGCGGTCGGCCTTGACCAGGAGCACAGCCGAGTCAGCTGTAGGAAGCCGAGAGACCTGGGCAAGTGGCGGCGGGGCGGGGGTGGGGTATGTGTGGACGGGACAGTGGGAGTCCTGGCAGGCCTTTGCTTAGAGCTCCTTTTTTCTCCCGGAAATAGGAGGCCAGGCCGCCAGCTGAGGCGGAGGATGAGGGGCTTGAGAGAGAGAAGGTATGGGAAGGTGGGAGGGCTAATGCACTAGGGAAGTGCCCTGTGCTTTCCCGGGCCCTCTTGAGGTCCAGAGCCTGAACTTAAGGGGAGCCCGGTCAGGGAGGTGGTGTGTTTCCCTCGGCCCTGTCGGACGCCCGGTGCTGCACGGAGGAAGCGGAGGACCGAGAGCGGGACGCGGGTTCGGGGTGTGGGCGCGAGAGGGATTCCTAAGGTGGACCACGGCGTCTTTGCTGGGTAAGGGGGGGACGTGAGGCCACGAGGGGAGGGAGGGGCAGTGAGAGGGGCCGGGTTGCAGGACTGTGGGCGTCGGGCTGCTGCGGGGACTGAGCTGGAAGGACAGGATGGTGCGAAGGTTGGCAGTTATTCCTGGAGGCGCCGCAGTTCCTGGTGACACGGTCCGGGGTGGACCATGGGCGTGAGTGGCTGAGGAAAGGTGGAGGCCATGCCTTTCAGGAGAAGAGGCCAAGGAAATGAGAGGGCAGGGGCAGGAGGGACCGCTCTGGGGACACTGACGCCACTGAGAATTACGGCAGCAGGGACAGTGAGAGCGACAGTGAGGCAGGAGGGAAACTCGCCCCGGGGTGGGGCATGGGCCGGGGTGACAGTGACTGCCCCGGGGAGGTAGCGGTGTGTCCTGAGGCCGCTGGCGAGGCTCAAGCGAGGTTACGTACCACGCAGGCGCACGGCAGGTGCTTGGTAAACAGGAGGTACATACCACGCAGGCGCACAGCAGGTGCTTGGTAAATGGGAGCTGATCTTTAATCGTGTTGGTGACCAGAATATGGCACCTGGCCTGATGGCGGGTCAGAACTTAAAATCAGGAACGTGCTGGAACGTCTGCGGTGTAGGATTTACATGCGCCTGTTTCTAGAAGATGTGGTGCCTGCCAGGCCTGCGTGTCACCCTTCCTGCAGTATCCAGACACCCTGAAGTGGAGAGCGGGCCAGGCAGGCCTGTCGAGAGCAGCCGGGGTGGACAGATGAATGGGCAGAGGGGACTCAGGCTGAGCACGGGAGCAGAGGGGGAGGCCAAGGACACAGGCCTGGCCCTGTTCCCAGGGGCGGGGGCAGCCCCTGAATGTCAGCCATGACGTCCAGTGCATTTCTGGAAGCCCAGGCCCCTCACGCCTGACCTACAGGTGCAGGAAGGCGTTGGTAAGACCAGTTGGTGTGTTGAGGTGGCCCCTGGGGGCAGCCCCGCATCGCAGGCCTGGGAGCCGCATGCTCGGCGGCTCAGAGCAGCTGGGGATGCCTGAGGGGCACAGGGCCCCTGGAACCCACTTCCAGTCCAGAGTAGAGGCACCACGGCTGGCTGCTCCGTGATGTTTGCTGCCTTTGACGCCCACCGTGCGCCAGCTGTGCTGTCAGAAGCACCGAGTTCAAATCCTGGTCTTTTTACTCTTTGCCTGTGTGAGCCGAGGCCGGCCCCTCACCCATCTGAGCCTCAGTTTCTCATTCGTCAGAAGGCATCATAATCCCCGCCTTTCAGGTTGGGCACTCAGGAGACATCTGTGGAATGAGTGCAATGATGAGAGCAAAGTGGGGTGGTAAGTTTATGTTTTTGTAAACTTCGAGCCTCATTTCAATGGGGGGTTCAGTTCCCTTCTTAGGAGAGCTTTTGCCAGGAGCTGCAGTTATTATGGTGAGTGCTAATCCTTCCCCGCCTGCTTCGGACACGTGCTTGAAGGAGCAGTTAGTGCACTCATTCCTCCCTGCGTGCATTCATTCACTCCTTCGGTGGGTCTTTGTGGCTTGCCTGCTGCTCGTTGGGCAGAGATAAGAGCATTGCCAGTGAGGTTGCTCTGAGAAGGAAAGTAACGTTAGCCATTAGCAAGTCCTCCCTTGTGTTTTCTTTGTCTTTTGGATCAGCTCCAGCTGCTTTTCCCGGGGAGACCGGCTGTCCCTGGAGGCCTAGCAGGCAGGGCTGACCAGAGAGAGATTGTCCTTCTGGTGAGCAAGGCCAGTGCAGTTTGCACCCGAGCGGGCAGGGCCCCGCACACAGTAGGGGCTCAGCGATAGGATGAAGGGAATGCTGACTAGAAAATTCCTCGGAAACCTCTTCCTTGGCCGGTGTCCTGCTCTGCCCCCGCCCCCAGCATCCTTCAGATTTGGTCAGGTTGGTTAGACTATTGGTTCCGTGTAGCAGCCGGGTTCACAGTTTTACCTCGTTTGGGACCCGGGAGTTTTAGCCGCGGCCATCTCATTATTGCTCGTCACAGGACAAGTTGTGTGGCCTCTCCAGGCCGTGGCTGCCTCACCTGTGACTCTGGCTGGTCTGAGATCTGGACACTCAGGACAGTGTCGTCATCACATCTGCAGCCCCACAGGACGGCGCCTTATTCTGGGCCCGCTGGCTCTGAGCAGAAGTTGGGGTGGGGGCGCCCCTCAGGACTGGGCCACGCGGGGAGAGCCCTGTGGGCCCAGGGGGTGCACGCAGTCCCCTCAATGAGGGTCCCGCTGGCTGTGCGCCAGGGGAGAGAGGTAATAAGGAGCAACTTCCACTTACCATCGGTATAAATCCCACAATCAGGAAAATTGCTTCAATTGCTAAAAAACGCCGGTGGGAAAGTCCATTTATTTTTCATTTTTCTTGTGCACTTGCCACCCTCATGCATGAATCACTGTTGGTATGCAGATTAAATTTATACCCTCGTTATCTTTCATGTCTCTGGGGCTCTGGTGTCAACTAGGTTTCTGGTTACCGAAAGCCACTGCCTGCTTTTTAGTGGGGAGAGGATGTGGCCCTGCCTGTGGGCGGGGCCGCTGCAGGGTCTCCACTCTGTTCTGGAGTCTGCTCAGCCCTCCTCCCCCTCCGGTCTCCACCCCGTGACTCGGCCACAAAATAGGACTTGCTTTTTGGAAAACTCTAGTTCTTCTCTGGAGCTGCTTCTGCTCCAGCCTTTGCAGCAAAGGATTTGGACGCTCGGGTTTCGGTGGTTTATTTGGGAGGGTTTGCAGTGAGCAGGACGAAGGCATTGTTTCATTTTGAACACCTGCTTTGTGAATTGGCCTGGACTGGATAGACAAACTACAGGCAACTTGAAAACACACTCTAGTAACACATATACAGGCTTCCTTTCTCTTTGTCCTTCAGACACACACACACACACACACACACACACACACACACACACACACGGAAGAGCTGGGTGCCTGCCTGCCTTCCTCTCTCATACAGGCGACATGGTTAGACAGCAGTTGTGGAAGAAGCCTGGCTCTCACCTGTGCTCTGGGAGGTTCAGAACCATCTAGGACTGACAGTAGACTTTGTTCTCCATTCTCAGATTTAGCCATCTCTTTGCATAATCTCTAAAAGCATGGTTCTTTATTCACTGATTTATTTTTCAACAAACTTGATCTCTACTTTTCTGGGTCCTGGACTTGAAAGCTGATGAAACCCTTGAAACCCTTTGAAAATTTGTTGAAAGTCCTGGCCCCCCTCCTGATGCACAGTTTTGAAAAACTCGGGGCTGGTTGGCAGAGCCCGTCCTGAGCTCCGGGCTGAGAACCGCTGCTCTGAAGAGGCCTGCTCCCACGCACGCCACCGTCCTCACAAAGCCGAGGGGCAGTCCGGGAGTTCAGAAGCCTGGGGTCCTTCCAAGCCAAACAGCTCAGGCCCTCACATCCCGACACCCTCCTCAGATCTCGTCTCAGAAGAGCAGTCCCTGGGGCCACGCTCCTGGCTCTTTCGGGGTTACCCATTTAGACTTAGAGAACCCCACTTCTCTCTGTAACCCCATGTCCCCGGGAGGGGGCTGAAGCCGCAGCTGGCCGTGCCTGCTCCAGGCCCCTGCAGCCCCCGGCAGGTATCATTACTGCACAAGAGACCCATCATTCTGCATTAATCTGGGATTCATCATGATAGCCATGACCATAATTAATTTATTTGGTATTAATGGGGATGAAATATGTACTGTCCTTTCAGGGGAAATCAGGCTGCCTATAAGCATTAGTTAAAAGGACCATTAAAATCAAACCTTCCCCAGATCCATTAGGCAAAGTCTTTCATCCTGAAGAAGATAAAGTTCTGCTGTGTGAAATGTCATGAATAATTAGGTTGATTGCTGTTTTAAACTCTGCCCCTTCCTCCCCAACCCTCCCACCTCCCTCCTGCCGCAGAGCCCCCCACACACCCACCGCTTCATTGTCACATCTGCACTGGCCCCCGATTCCCCTCTGGCCTCTACGACCACTGGCTTGGCTCTGTGTGTATGGCCAGGATGGGGAACAGGGCTTAAATGACCCAGCTGGACTATAGTTGCAATGAGTCTACTTCTCTTCTTTTCCCAACCTTGGGCCCGGGTGGTGGGCACCTTCCTCTTGCCTCGGTGCTGCTCCAGAAAGGGGTAGATGGGAAGAGGTCTGAGGCAGCATTTTTCAAACTGAGGTCTGCAGGCCTTGTGCCTCGAATGGTGGCAGGGGTATAAAACGCAGATTCCTGGGCTCACATCTCAGGGGCTGTGCGTGGGAAGGGGACGGAGGCTGCTACGGAGGGTTTGGTGTCTGCCGGATGGAGGGGAGAGGCAGGAGAGAGAACCCATCGTGAGAGGCCCGCTCTGAGGCCGAAGTGCGATTTCTCCGGAGCCCCGTGTGGACCCTGGCGTGTGGCGTGTCCCAGCCACACGGGCCTCTCCCGTGGGGAGCATGGGAAGAGGCGTTTCACCTGATGCTTTATGCACATGGGCGCCCACAGTTGCCCCGTGGGGCTGGTCCTCTAGGCAGAGGGTGAAACTGCCTGCTCAGTGGGACCTGGAAAATCCTACAGCCCTGGGTGAACTGACGAGCTGTTAATCGGACAGTTGGGTGGCCCAGGGGTGGAGGCCCATGGACCCCCTGGAGCGGCGGGGTGGGGGAGGGACAGCTGAAAAGTGCGCGCAAGCCGGACCCCACCTCCCTGCCCCGCGCTCTAATCCTTTCACGCTGCCCTGACAGGCGCTTCGGCACAAAATGCACGGCCTGCCAGCAGGGCATCCCCCCGACCCAGGTGGTCAGGAAGGCGCAGGACTTCGTCTACCACCTGCACTGCTTCGCCTGCATCATCTGTAACCGGCAGCTGGCCACGGGGGACGAGTTCTACCTCATGGAGGACGGGCGGCTGGTGTGCAAGGAGGACTATGAGACGGCCAAGCAGAACGGTAATCAGCACGGCCCCTCCCCCGGCCTCCGTGCCGGCCGCCGCCCCTCGGAGCCCTGCTCGCCCCCTGCCTCCTCTAGAACCTTCCAGATGCCTGCAGGGAGGGAGAACCCCCAGCCCCCAGCTCCTGGCACTTGCTGCTCCGCTGAAGCATCCACCGGTTTCCGGCTGCTGAGCGGCTGCCTGTCTCGCACGCCAGCACGCGGGCTCGGGAGCAGCCGGGGACCTTGTGCCCATCATCTCGAGGCCCCTCGCTTGGGGCGGGGCCGGGAGGGTGCTCCGTCTGCAGTGGACACTGGAGCTGCTCCTCAGTTTCCCATATCGGGCTGCACATTTACCTCCGCACCTCAGAGGCTGCAGTCAGCAAGAGCCCTCGCTCGCGTTGGCCTGTCACCCTTGGACCGGGTCAGCTCGTATTTCAGTTGATTGTATTCTGTTTCTCCTCGCAGACTGTGGGCTTCTCGAGGGCAGGGACTTAGGCCTGACGACTCTTGTGTCTCCCAAGCCCCTCATATGGGAGCAGATGCTCAGCCAGTCTCCTCGTTCAGGGAGACCTAACCATCTCAACTATCTGCTCCCGTGCACCCCGCCCCCCTTCCCTGGCCACCTCAGGGCCCTGTGCGCGGTCTGCACAGAAGCTCGCAGCACAGGCTGATGTCGGTCCCCAGCCTTTAGTAACCACCCTGGAAAGCCTGCCTTCACAGGGGCGGCCTGGGCAGCAGCGGCTCCTGCCCTCCAAGGCCTTGTTCCTGGGCAGCCCTAGGTCTTTCCTGGGCCTTCTCAGGGCCTAGAGAGGGCTCGAACCCCTCCCCCCCATTCCCCAGTGCTCCCCGAAGGAAAGCCAAGCCCGACTCCCCACCTCCTGCAGCCCCACCTCAGGCTTCTCACTCACGGCTGTGCCCTCCACCCTGGCTCCGAACATGGCATTTGGCCAAACTCAACCTGGGAGTCTCAGGCGCACAAACTCGCGAAACATCCAAGGTCATTTGCCTTTGACTGGAATTTTTATCGACTCAGGGGGTTACTGCGGAACACTTTTGTTGACGGCTCTGGACTTGATGAAAAAACAAAGGAACAACAATTTCATGTATCTCCTTCCAGATCTTTCCTCGGTCCCCACATATATATTATATAGATATGAGCAATGCATGGAGAAATTAGTCTCTCGCTAATGAATGCAGTCAAAGGGTTTGTGGTGGTGAGGAGGCCCTGTTGGTGAGGCCGCGGGAGCCGAGCTCAGCCTGGGAGGGACAGCGCGGCAGGGCCTCCTCTCTCTTCTGCTCCCACCCCCAGAGTTCTGGCGCTTGGCATGGACAGCCCTTCAGTCTCTTCTCCTCTTTCTGGGGCCTCTGCAAGCCTGCTCCCAGGCTCTTTGCCTTAATGTATTAATCTGCTCTGGCTCCTTAAAACTCACTCGGTGCTGTTACTTTGGAGTCAGTTATGGTGTCACAGAAGATTAGGGATAAACCCTCAGCGCAGATGGACTCAGAGAGCCCAAGCTGCCCGTGGAACTCTGATGCCCTTCACCAGAGACCCCAAGGATGCAGGCCACCCCCAGGGCCAGCGGCTGCTTCTCGCTGTCAGAGGCGTCCTTCAGACCCTGAGCACTTGCAGCCTGGCGTCCACTGCTGCTGTGGATGGGTCGAGAGAAAGGGGAGACCAGCCGGGGAGGCAAGAATGACCCAGTGGGGCTAACGCTTTTATCGAGGATGGTTTGCCCCGCAGCAGACCTCTGTAGGGTGGTGGAAGGACACCGAATTTGGCCTCAGAGGTTGGTGGGCATCTCTGCCGGGTCATGCACTAACTTGCGGGTTCCCCCGGCAAGTTGTGTACCTGGTTGAGCCTCGGCATCTCAGCTCCATAGGGGTGGGTCAGAGCACCTGTCACATAGGGCTATGTCCTGAGGTTTCCAGAGGCTGACACTGGTGGAATGGGACGTTCCACGAGGGAGAGACCAACGTGGAAAAGAAATGCAAACAGTAGGTGAGATCTGTTGTAGGTTTGCCAGCAGCTGGGGGTTACACAGTGTTTCTGGTCTGTTCCTCCTGCCTCTGGCTGTCAGTGAGGCAGGGGCCACTCCATCCCTTGAAATCTGGGTGCTTCTTAGCGCAGCAGGGGCCTTGGTCTGCTGTGGGACATTTGGCTCTCTCTTTTTATGTTTTAATTCCTCCTTGCTAATCTAAACGCTTTTTCAGGCTTAGGTTCCCTCCCTGGTGCTACCCAAAAGACTGAATATCAGCTATTTGTATCTTGGTGTGAATGATTTTGTTCATTTGTTAGTCTCCCTGGATATTTGCATTTTCAATATGATGAGGTGGCATTTTATGCCAGGGACAAGTGCTAGGAGACCCTGCATAATTCAAAACTAACATATTTTAAGACTAATTTTCCCACAGGAATTAATGTAAAAAGTCGGGGGGTGGGCGTGTATCCTGGGAGCACATAAATCCATAACCAGTGAAGTGTATCTTTGCCTTAATGCTACTTTTTATTTTCTCAGCACTATCTCAGTCTCTCCCAGATGCTCTCTCCTAAATTAACAGCCTAGGGTAGCATGGTCTTGCTTGGCCTTCCTCATAGCATTTTATCACATTTAACTTCCGTACCAAAGTTATTGATTTTTGGGTACATTTTTCAGTACGAGCACTGCCACCACTACTTAATGAATACTTGGATGATATTGTTATAGGATATAAAAAAGATTTTAAATTATAATAACAGTGAATGTTAAAATAAGAGCATAATAGTCGCCATAATCGCAAGAAGAAAGTTCCGCGTACGTAGCCAGCCATGTGGAACCAAGGGGCCACCAACCCAGGATGACAGGGGTTTGTCCCAGTGGCGCTGCCATCTGGCCATGGTGAGAACAATCTCTAATGCACTAGGCCAACTATTTTGAAATTAAGCAATTCTCGATGAATTGAAAAAATTTTTGGTGGTTTCATTATTTCAAATTTTGTACATAAAGACCATATGGATATTTTTAAAGTGCACTATTTCATATTTGCATCAAGTTCTGTCATGCTCTTATCTCTATAAATATGGTCAGATGGGAGTGATTCCTAACAACAGAATTTAAAGAATTTTGGAGGTTTTCCTCAGTGTGTGTGCCTCAATGGCTCTGGAATCCTTCCTCTTTGGGTCCAGGACCCCAGGGAGAGACTTGAGTGGTGGGCTTTGAGGATGACAGTGCTCTGCTGGGGAAGAAAACAGCCCAAGGAGGAGAGAGGACTGGGGGCCTTGTCCCCCCTCCGCTGTGTGCACGATTGATCGTAGTGTGAGCCTGGGCTTAATGTCATTAAGGATGACTTAATCCTACAACGTGCCACCCACCCAGGCTTCAGAGGGGCGAGGGGACTTGCCCACGTCACTCACTCAATGAGAATGGTGAACCCAGGTCTTCTGACTCCAAGAAAAACCTTTTAGAATTGTTGTGAGGGTCGTAGGCACATAAACCTCTTAGAGCAACGCCAGGCGCATAGTAAACACTTAATAAACATTAGCTATTATTATTGTTGTTCCTAAGACAGGGTTTTCTTGGGTGGAAAGGAAGAAAGGTAGAAAGATAGGCATGGAGCAGACCCCCTTCAAAGTACACATGTGGGAGGGGCACAAAGAACCAGAGGGCCAGACGCAGCTGCCCATTCCCTGTTGCTTGACTCCGGGGGTGCTAGGCAGAGAACGGAAGTAAGTCTAAGTGCTGGGAGAGGAACAAACCACTTACACCCAGTGCCTCTCTCTGTGCCTAATTCTGACTGAGAATAAACAGCCTTTGACCCACAGGAACTTGATGCTCAAAATCCATTGAAGACAGTTGATCAATCAGCATGTTGTCCTGAACACTCTTCAGATCAGTGTTTTTCAAAAAATTTTGACTATGATCTACAGTAAGAGACTCATGTTTCAACTCAGCACACATATTCATACAGCAAGCATTGATTAAGTTTCATGAAACAATACTTGCTCTCATCTGCCTCATCCATCCCATCGCATTCATCCATCCCATCCCAGCCATCCCATCCCATCCCATCCCATCCATCCCATCCCATCCCATCCATCCCATCCCATCCATCCCATCCATCCCATCCCATCCCATCCATCCCATCCCATCCCATCCCATCCCATCCATCCCATCCCATCCCATCCATGCCATCCCATCCCATCCATCCCATCCCATCCCATCCCATCCCATCCCATCCCATCCCATCCCATCCATCCCATCCCATCCCATCCATCCCATCCCATCCCATCCATCCCATCCCATCCCATCCCATCCCATCCCATCCCATCCCATCCATCCCATCCCATCCATCCCATCCCATCCCATCCCATCCATCCCATCCCAACCCATCCCATCCTATCCCATCCCATCCATCCCATCCATCCCATCCATCCCACCTCATCCCATCTCATTCCATCCCATCCATTTTATTTCCTCTCTTAGTTTTCGATTAACTAAATTGACTTCACAACACACTAGTGGGCTCTGACCCATAATTTATGAACATTGCTTAGGTCACCCCTGCTATGAGCCCAGGGCTGTAGGAAGGCAGCGAAGCCGTGGGTGGGACCTGGGGGAACAGACGTTCCTGATGGGAGGAGGGGCAGGCGCCTGGGGCAGCCCAGAGCACAGACTTCATTCTGGCTCCTTCACCTTTGCAGCCTGGGCAGTGACTCACATGGCTGGCCAGTCAGAGTGTTTGTCATGATGGGGAAACGCATGGAATGGTACACCTTCAGCCTGAGGAAAGCCCCTGTGTGGCTGGGCTGGCAGGGGAGAGGCAGGGAGCTGAGGCAAGGAGGACATCGTCCTCACTTTTCAGTGACTCAGAGGGCCTGTGGTGCAGGCGTCGGCTCCCTGGGGTTTGGGACCACTCCCCTGTGATAGTCCCCATTTTCCCACACTCTTGCCCATATCAGGCAAGATTACATGAGGAGAGGAGGAAAGCGGGTTGAGACCCAGCTGCTACAGATGGGCTGGACCCAGTAAGAAGTGGTTTTCATTGCAGATGACTCAGAGGCCGGAGCTAAGCGACCCCGGACCACCATCACAGCGAAGCAGCTGGAGACATTGAAGAACGCCTACAAGAACTCCCCTAAGCCCGCCCGGCACGTGAGGGAGCAGCTGTCCTCGGAGACAGGCCTGGACATGAGGGTCGTACAGGTGAGGCACCAGCCACCCTGGCCTCCAGGCCTCCTTTGCTGACCGGGGAGCCCGGGCCCGGCGCCACCCAAGCCGGGCCTGGGGCAGGGGTGGGGGGTGTCCTGTGGGTCCCTGCATCAGTGCCCTCCACGTGAGGGAGGCTTCGGGAGTGGTAACCATGGCACCTCATCAGCGGTGTCACTGATCCCCTGGGGGGGTTGGGCTCAGGGCCACAACCCCCGGAAATTTGCCGAATCAGAGACACATTTCTGAGGCCCAGGCAGGGGGAGTGGTGGGCACGTCCCTTTCCTTGCCCTGAACTCTGCTGAGGCTTCAGTCTTTGTCTTTTGTCTCGGGGACCCTGGGGGCTTTGGGTTCGTGGTGGACGCCCCCCGAGAGTGTCCCTTGTGCTTGTGTGGCAGGTTTGGTTTCAGAACAGAAGGGCCAAGGAGAAGCGACTGAAGAAGGACGCGGGGCGGCACCGCTGGGGGCAGTTCTATAAGAGCGTCAAGAGGAGCCGGGGAGGCAGCAAGCAGGAGAAGGAGAGCTCGGCAGAGGACTGTGGGGTTAGTGACAGTGAGCTGAGCGTCCGAGGTGAGCAGGGCTGCAGGGGCGAGGCCCAGGCCCTAGGAGAGGCCCCTGGGAAACAGTAATCCCCGATGCTCACGAGGGGTCTTTCTTGAGGCCTGGCCAACTCCCTCCCGAGCACAGCCCTCCCTGCAACTTGGAGGAAAGGGCAGGGGGAAAGGGTAGTGGCCCTTCCAGAGGGGACAGGGCAGAGGAAACCAGAGCTCTGCTGCGGACACATGGAAGCCGGGTTCCCAGGCCCATGGGCCCCAAGGCCTCCCCTCCTTGCCTGCGGCCCGGGGCTCCCCCACCAGCCCACGCAGCTGTGCAGGACAGCTGTGTCTCTGCCTGCGCCCTGAGCCCCCCTCCTGCATTTCTCCCCTCGGCCGGGGCATCGGCCTCCCTCCCGTGACCCCCTAGAGTGAGCCCCCTCCTCTCCTGGCGGTGGGAGGATGTGCTCAACGGGCCCGTTGCCCTGGGAAGTCAGTACTGTGAGTGCACGTGAGGTGGGGACCTGCCTTGTTCTGAAATCCCTTCCCCCTCCACTCCTGTCATCCAGTCCAGCGCAAATGCTTTGCTGCATGCGCTATATTCAAATTTGTGCGTCAGCAAAGTTGCAAATGGCTGCATGTTTTGGCTCCTTCGGTTGTTTGCAAATAGCCATGCGGTTCTCATGCAATGAGTTCTCAAAAGTGGAAGGTCTTCTGTTGTGGGGCGAAGGGAAGAGTCCTGAGCTGGGGGATCAGAAATCTGGTTTCCGGCTATGGCTCTGTCAAACTGATTCACTTCTCTTGAGCCTCAGTTTCCCCATCTATAAATGGGGAATAACCACATCCTTGCCCACCTCACAGTGTTCTTGGGGATCCATGAACTCAACTGACTGTGAACGTGTTTGGGGAAAGCTCAGCACATTTTTACACTTGGAAGACACGACCATCCCCTTTAGGGAGCCTGTGGCTCCCACAGAGGGCCCTGGTCACACGGGATGACAGGTGTAGGCAGAAGGCCAGTTAATGGCCACTTTACAGTGGAGCTGAGCCTTCATAGCCTGCCCCCTCTAAAGGGCATGACTCCCCTCCCCCTTTTCATTTTTGTGGGTGGGGTGAGGGACAGCCTAGGGCAGGTTGTCAGAAGGCATGGGTGTTGAAGTCCACTCTAGGGTGGCCTTGGTAGGAATGGATGCACAGGCCCAGGTGGGAATAGAAAGGAAGTCTGTGGGGCAGCAGATGGCATGAGCTGCCTGCCAGGACCATGATGTCCTGAGAGGACTGTAGCCCAGCCCAGAGGTCTGCCCGTGGGGCCCTGGGGAAGGTTCAAGGGCCTTATGATCACCTTCCAGACCTCTTGGTGGGGGGGTGGGGTGGGTGGAAAGCCACTTAATCTCCTCTAAGCTGCTGAAATCAACGTCTGGAACATACAGGATTGTTAAGTCTCGTTTCATAGCTCCTTTCTGTTGGGTGCAGGTGGGTCCCCAGGTTGACATATCATTGGTCTCTCCAGGTAATTATATAATCTTCTTTTTCTTAAGACTAAAATTGCTCACCTCTGTTGGAGAGAGGAATTCTTCCAAGTGGCAAAGTTTCCATTAGATCCCCGTAATGAAATTCTTCCAAAAACAAGAAGGTCATTTGCCTTAATCAATCTAATACTTTGTCCCCAGTGAAGAGCTTATTGATAGACGGAGAAACCAAGTACTTTGATATTGAACCTCTTTCCCAGGTAGGCCAGAAGGCTTTTGTGCACATGTCTTAGAGAGGTCCTCAGCTCCCCTGACCGTATGGGCCTGCTTGTTTCCCAGCTAACTGAACCAAGCACTTTTCTCAGTTTGAAAACTTTCAGATGAAATCTTGTTAGCACAGAGTTTCTTCCATTTGTGATGTGGAGAACATATGACCCACCAAACCTCAGGCGTTCATACTCCTCAGTGTAGCCACCTTCGTACCTGAGCACACATGGGACCAACAAACTCACCAAACATTTGTCCAGCCTTCTGGGACCTGGGCGTTTGGTCTCTGCAGGTGTTTGTTCTGTTTTTTCCCCTTGATGTGGGTCAGTCTCTGGATGCCAGGCTGACATGTTGGCGTCTGGCTCATGCTTGGGCTTCTTTCCTGGTCGTGTGTATCCCTAGGTTGTGAAGAACAGGGGACCACCGGAGTCCTGGCGGCTGACAATAAATCTCCATTCTTTTGTCCACAGAGGATCAAATTCTCTCAGAACTTGGCCACACCAATAGGATTTATGGCAACGTGGGGGACGTTACAGGCGGACAGTTAATGAATGGGAGCTTCTCCATGGACGGGACAGGACAATCCTATCAGGACTTGAGGGATGGGAGCCCCTATGGAATCCCCCAGTCTCCATCCTCCATCTCGTCCCTGCCACCCCACGCTCCTTTGCTCAATGGGCTGGATTACACGGTGGACAGTAATTTGGGCATCATTGCGCACGCGGGGCAGGGAGTCAGCCAGACGCTGAGAGCCATGGCTGGGGGACCCACTTCTGACATCTCCACAGGAAGCAGTGTAGGTTATCCCGACTTTCCAACTAGCCCAGCCTCTTGGCTCGATGAAATGGACCATCCTCCTTTTTAAACAGCTCTCCTCCCCACCCTACCCGTCCTCTGGCTTGACAGAATATCTTCGAGGATCAAAAGAGACTTGCCTTTTAAGGATCAAAAGTGCGCCAATGTGAATTTCCATTATTTTCAATGGAAGTCCTCTGCCGATCCCGGGGAGGTCGCGGGACCCCACTAGGGCTTGTTTTCCCGGGAAGTGGTGGGAGAGCAGCGTCCTCTCAGAACACAGCACAGGGGCGCAGAGCCCAGAGCGCTAGGGTGCTGGCTGGTTGGCTCCTCCCCCTCCCTGCTTACAGGCTTTGGCTGCACAGTGCTTGGTTCACGGCATGACTGTGTCAGGCCACCTTGCTCTTTGGGAACTCTGCTCCAACTGGAGCGTCTCATGAGATGCCCCCCGCCGCCACCGAACCACTGCTCTCACCAGAACCGAGATTCCTGAGGTAGAGGCGTCATGGCCCTTGAGTACTGATAGAAGTGATTTCTGGACCACCCTTATTGAACCCTACTTTTCAAAATAAAAAGTCACTTGTTAAAGGTCAGTGGAAAACTTTGATGGCCAGAGTTCGATATTGAAAACATGCTCCCTCCTCCTTTTTTTTTTGCTGTGAAAAATATGACTTCTTCCCTACCCAGAAATACATGCCGGAGACCATTTGGTCAGTTTTGGTTTTTACGAAATCCCATCTATATCACTGAATCCCTGATGGCAAGAAGTGGTTTTCATTGCAGGTGACTCTGAGGCTGGAGCTGAGTGGCCCTGGACCATCACAGCGACTGCATGACAAGTCCCCCGGTGCACAATGTGCCTTTTTAATTTGCTTGTATTATTTATTCCACAAGACAGGCTGTGGGTTCCAAAATGATCAAAGCTAAAATATGGAGAGAACAGAACGACAATCAGTGAAAACATTTGTAGACGTTTGGACTCCAAACATGCAGTCTGTTTAGCCAAGTCAGCAGATGCCAGTCTCCCAGAGTTCTCATCCTGTAGGGCGAAATGACATTGTGTCTGTTTTGAGGGAGTTGGTTTAGATGAGCTTGTAACTCCACCTCCCCCCCGCTCACCTGCAGCCAACCCTCCTCAGCCCTTTAAAAATGTGAGCTTTCTCTGCTGTGCTAGTTGACTCAATTGGAGGACAGTCTTGGCCTCTTCCGAGTACTAGCAGTGCTTCTTGGCCTATCTTGGTTGGGAGGAGTCATTTAGGGAGCAACCCTAAAATTGTCCACAGGGTTCCAAATGGTCCTCGGCTGCATCCGTCTGGGTTGCTGGCTGGACTCATGCCAGGCCCTGTGTTGCTCCAGTCCTGCTCTCAGAAAGGCAGAGCTCTCCAGCCAATGGCAGTGCAGAGACTCTCAGCTTGCGGGTCTGCAGTAGCTCATCACCAAGCCTGAGGCAAGGGCAAGGCCAACCCCCGCTTTATGAGCTGCTGCCTCTGCAA